>NC_138768.1:211176917-211776917 GCF_965119305.1 Pelophylax lessonae | reverse complement strand
TCCCTTCTACAGAGGAGGGAACCACTGACAATGGAACATTCACCGCAGGCTGCTCCAGTGACGGGATGGATGTACAGTACACTAGGGATAGTCGTTTGCTAACAGCCATACACTTCTATGTAGAATACACTACCAGACATCCAGAGGAAACATAGTCGATATGAAAGACCTTTAAAAAGGAAGCAACATATCTTCCTTGCCGACTACAGTATATTTACAGGAACCTTGGCATAGGTCAAGTGCTGCTTAGACCATCTTAAACTTTTTTTATTCTTTTTGTATGTGTAGAAGGATTTCTTTTTTCATTGTATGGTTACAGATACAATAATATCTACTCCATCTCTGGAGTACATTCTCCTTGTAAACCTAGAATTCTAATGACTCTGGCCCAACTGGATTTACTGGAGGAATACAAGATTTATGTGTTCTTTCGATGTATATGTGCCGAGCCTGGGTATGCTAAATAGGCTCCATTTTGTTCCTAGAATTCTTTTAAAAATAATAAAAAGTATCCCCCGCCAAAAAATACATTTAAAAACCGCACGCAAAAACACTGCAAGAAGCATATATTTGAAATGCCTATTGCAGGATTTTCTTTTTCAACAACAATATTTATTGACTTGCAATCTGCCTCTGTACTGGTAGTAAATTTGACTGCTTTGGAAGAGTCAATTTACTAGCAGAGCCCCACCCCAACCTAGCACGTCATGGGCCAGAATTAATTCAGGTGTACTTTATGTGGATTGTCTCATAAAATCAGCACTTGCCTACACAGAGGCTCCTAATTGTCTTTTGGAGACCTATCGAACTAGAAATCGCTGCAGATGCTGTCTAATGCCTCGTACACACGCATCGATTATTGGCCGTGAATTTTCGGCCAACGTCCGATTTTCAGCTTGTTAGTATGATGCTTTCGACAACCGACTCTGACTTTTCGGCCGAATAAAATCTGGTGTGCAGGCTATAAAATTTTTGTTGGCCGTCAACACAACGGCTGATTTTCCGTCAGTCAGTACAGATTTCGGTAGACAGAAATCTGATGAGCAAGACTGGGCATGCTCAGAGAAGAAAAAACACACGGAAAGTAAACCAGCACATGACATCACTTCTGAAGTAGATTTTTGTTGGCCGAGAAAATTCGTGGGCAGTCTAGGCACATTCCAACCAACAAAACACAACTCTGGACAAAAATCGGACAATCGGTCGGCAGATAATCGTTGCGTGTGTACGAGGCATTATTCTGTGTAGGTGTATGCTCCAAGATGATTATTCTGATCATGTTACTACTTGGCCTGTACCTGTATCACGCATAAGCAAATAAAGTGTTTTCAAACCAACGCACATGCTTGTTTGGGGTCAGTGATTCAGTGATTCATCTTTGGACCTAGGAAAACATGCAGCACCCCAGCTCCAATAGGTGGAAACCTATACTGCTTTAGGGCGGTTTTACACAGACTATAGCTTGTATAAGAGCAGTGTGAACAGAAAGCTGTGACAAAGCATTTGCAGAGCTTTCAGCAAGCTTTGTTGAAGCTTTTAAAGTACCATTCAGCTCCAGTTTGTAAATGCTGAAAACAGATCCTAATGGGAGTGTTGATTGTCGCTTTAACCACTTTAGGACCGGAGGATTTTCCTGCTTTACGTCCAGGCCACTTTTTGCAACTTGGCACTGTGCAAATTTAACTGACAATTGCGCGGTCGTGCAACGCCGTACCAAAACGAAATTTATGTCCTTTTTTTCTCCACAAACAGGGCATTTTTTTGGTGGTATTTGATCACCTCTGTGCTTTTCATTTTTTGCGATATTAATAAAAAAACAGCGTCAATTTTGAAAAAATTAACAATATTTTTCTACTTTGACAGTTAAAAAATATCCAATATATTCAATTTTTGTCATATATTTAGGCCAAAATGTATTTAGCTACATGTCTTTGACAAAAAAATTCTCAATGAGTCTATTTTTAAACGCTTTAAGACCGGAAGATTTTACCCCATTCCTGACCAGGCCATATTTTGCAATTCGGCACTGCGTTACTTTAATGGACCATTGCGTGGTCGTGCAATGCTGTACCCAAATTAAATTGATGTCCTTTATTTCCCACAAATAGAGCTTTCTTTTGGTGGTATTTGATCACCTGTGCGATTTTTACTTTTTGAAAAAAAGAGCGTCAATTTTGAAAAAAAAAAAACACAATATTTTTTACATTCTGATATATAACATTCCCAAAAAAAAATTAAAAATCAAATTTTTTTTAACATTTTAGGGCAATTTGTTTCCTGCTACATATTTTTGGTAAAAAAAAAAAAAAAATCACAATAAGCGTATTTTGATTGGTTTACGCAAAAGTTATCGCGTTTACTAACTACGGGAAAGATTTGTAATTTTTATTGTTTATTTTTTTTTACTAGTAATGGCGGTGATCTGCGATTTTTTTTTGCGGGACTGCGACATTGCGGCGGACAGATTAGACCCCTGACATTTTTTACACTTTTGGGGGTACCAGTGACAATACTACAGTAATCAGTGCTATAAATATGCACTGTTACTGTAATAATGACACTGGCAGGGAAGGGGTTAACTTTATTGGGTTAAATGTATGCCTCATGCTTACTGACGTGTGTGGGGGGAGGGGATTGTGTGACACAGATCGCAGGTTCAGCTATGCTGAATCCTGTAATTTGTCCCTGTCTGTCACATAGGAGATCCGCCCGCTTTGTTTACACAAGTGGGCTGATTTCCTCACTCGATCCCCGACGATCAGGGAAGAGCGGCGGTGATCACCGCCTCTCCTCCCCTGGCCTGACTCCCGCTGTGTCTGAATACAGCGGGAGTGAGCCTTCGACGTAGGTCGTACGTAGGGCGGGATCCGGCGACGTAGGTCTACGCCGCTGGACGATAATGAGCCACTTTGCCGCAGTACCCTCAATGTTAGCGGTCGGCAAGTGGTTAAATGGAGATAAAAGGGAGTTAGCACTTCTGTCTAGCAGCACTAGTGTTGTCAGCTCGAATTCCAACCATGGCACTACCTGCCTGGAGTTTGTATGTTCTTTCTGTGCATCCTACACTCCAAAGACATGCTGGTAGTTAAGTGGCCCTAGTAGGTGTATGTATAAATGTGAGTTAGAGACCTTAGATTTTAAGCTCCCTGAGGGCAGGGACCAATATGAATGTACAATATATGTGGAAAGTACTGTGTAAATCGATGGCGCTTTACAAGTACTTGTAGTAATAATAAATGTAGAAAGTGTAAGTAGCTGGACTTAAGCCTAGTACACACAATGAGATTATAAAACTAAATGATTGTTCATTTTTATTTGCATGCTAGTCTCCAGATCGAAAATGAAGAGGTTACTAAAGTACGAAAATTCTTGTACGGCAGAATAAAAATGCAGAATGTCATGTGTTGTAGTGTATTTTGGATACTGTACTGATTAAACAAAAATTGTACAGTCTAGTATCTTACAAGAGAAAAATGTTTTGTCCCGTTGGGAAATTTTGAACAAAAGCCGTTTGCCAACGATCAGAATATCGTACGATTTAGTCAAAAGCAGTATTTTTTTGTAACATTTTCTGATTGTGGGTACAGGCCTTTCTTTTGTGAAGCAAAGCAGGCAGCTTTACTGGAAGAAAAAATTGCATTTTTGGCTTACCGTAAGATCCAGTTTTCTGATGTCCGTTGACAGACACAGCTCATCGACTTCTTGACCGTTGGGTTATACTGCCCCCACAGGAGTAGGCCACTAGGCAGGGAAAAACTTGACTACGCCAATGGGGCAGTCCCAGGGGTACTCCCACTCTCAGCTATACGCATTTAGTTTTGTTACAAGCAGTGTCAGACGAAAACCAACTCCGCAGAGGGGTGGGTACGGTGTCCGTCGATGAACATCAGAGAAATTGATTTTACGGTAAGTCAAAAATCCCATTTTGTCTTTCGTTCATTGACGGACACAGATCCTCATCTTCTGGACAGTTGAGACATCCCAAAGCAGTGTCAAATATGAGGGGTGAGAACAGCAAGAAAAAAATTCCCAAAGCTAAACCATAGCCAACCAGGTAACATGGAGCTCAACCATAAACAACTGGAGCTCACCTGGAAAAAAAAAACAAAAAAAAACACAATACTCCCTCAAAGAGGGCCAGGTCCTCTCAACAGCAGCCTGCAAAACCTTGCGACCGAAGGAAGCATCCACAGATGCCCATACATCCACCTTACAAAACTTTGTGAAAGTGTGCACAGACGACCAGCTGGCTGCCTTGCAAACCTGCAGCACTGATGCCTAATGACAGAAGGCCCAGGAGGCACTAATCGCCCGAGTAGAGTGCACCTTAACAGAGAAAGGAGGAACTTGACCCTTTATTGAATAGGCCTGAATCATCATCTGTCTGAGCCATCTGGAAATGGTTGCAGCGGAAGCAGCCAACCCTTTGCAGTCCATCCATGAGTACAAATAATGAGTTTGACTTCCGAAAAGACTCTGTAGCTGCTAGGTACACCCTGATAGCCCAAACAACATCCAAGCAATGCAAGGCAATTTCCTTAGGATGTTTAGGCCTAGGACATAGGAAAGGCAACACGTCTTCATTTAAATGAAAATCAGAGACAACCTTTGGAAGGAAAGACAGGCAGGGACAAAGAACCACCTTATCTCTGTGAACCACCAGGTAAGGTGAACGGACAAGACAACACTGCAAGCTCCGACACCCTGCGCACAGAAGTAATGGCCACCTTCTGGGAAAACACAAGCAAGCAAACCTCCCAAAGACTTTTAAAGGGAGGCTTCTGAAGAACAGACAGCACCAAATTAAGGTCCCACAGCGGCAATGGAGACTGCAGTGGAGGAGCCAAGTGTCGAACTCCCTGGATAAAGGTGCGCATCAAGGAATGTGTGGCCAATGGATGTTGAAAGAAAACTGCTAAGGCCGAAAACCTGGCCTTTGATGGTACTCAAGGCCAGGCGCTGCTCAACCCCCAGTTGGAGAAAAGCCAATATCTGAGCCACCAAAAAGGAGTGAGGGTGAACCCCAAGAGACTTACACCACACAATGTACGTCTTCCAAGTACGATGGTATATCTTCCTAGAGGTAGATTTTTTTAGCCTTTAACAGCGTAGGAATCACCGATTCAGACAAACCTCTATCCTTCAGCACCTGGCTTTCAACAACAAAGCTGGTAAAGCCAGTGACCGTAAAGCAGGATGGAAGATTGGCCCATGGGACAGCAACTCTTCCCTGAGAGGAAGTCTCCAAGGAGCTATTAAGGCATCTGTGACAGCGGCTAGAGGGTACAGAGATTGTGCCACAAATCTCTGTACCTGAGACAAGCAGCCAACAGTTCCACCTCAGGTGTACCCCACCAGAGACACAACTGGTGAAACACCTCTGGATGAAGTGACCATTCCCCCTGGTCCAATGCCTGTCGCCTGAGATAATCCGTTTACCAATATTCCACCCCTGGAATGTGTACTGTAGAGGGGGCTGGAACAAATCATTCTGCCCACCTTAGAATACTGGCTACCTCCCGAGCCGCCAGGGTACTTCTTGTGTCCCCTTGGTGATTGACATAGGCCACATCCATAGCATTGTCCCATTGAATGCGTACCAGACACTCCTGAAGGCGAACGGTCCAATGATCCAGACAGTCTGATCGCTCGGAGTTCAAGGACATTGATCGGCAGTCTGGACTGAGGACACCTTGTCACACAGACAATATGTCATCCATGGTGACAACCGTCCAGTTCAAGGGAAGAAAGGATTTTCCCTGTCGAAGTGCTGGAGAACGAAGCCACCAGATCAGGGACCCTTTCGCACACTGGCTCAACAGGACCAGATTGTCTAGAGCAATGGTTCTCAACTCGGGACCTCAGGACCCACTAACAGGCCAGGTTTTCAAGATAACTGAAATACATCACAGGTGATATAATTTGCTGCTCAGTGATTGCAGTACTCTAGTCTGCATCTCCCCAAGGTAATACTTAAAATCTTGCCTGTTAAGGGGGCCTGAGGACTGGAGTTGAGAACCACTGGTCTATAGACTAAGGATTCTTGTTCCATTTCACCAGGATCTCACTTTGGAGAGATCTCGTGTGGAACTGTGCAAACGGAACCGCCTCGAAGGTAGACCCCATCAGGCCTAGCACCCGCATGCAAAACCGGAGGGAAGACCGTCTGCGGACAACCGAAGCTGGATTGCCTCCTGAAATTTCTGGAGTTTTTCCAGAGGAAGAAACACTCTGGCTGAGGCTGAGTCCAGAGTCAGACCCGGATAGTCCGGTAATCTCCAAGTTGTCCATCATAGCAGTCGGAGACTTCGCTCGCAGAAGAAGATTGTCCAGGTACCCCAGTACCGCGATGCCTGCTGACGCAACAATGCTAGTACCAGGGCCAACACTTTCGTGAAGACCCAAGGAGTGGAGATGAGACCAAACAGTAACGCCAAACTGATAATGCTCCTTGACCACGGTAAAGCAGAGGACCTTAACAAAGCAGAAAAGTAAAGCAGACCTGAACAAAATAATGGGGTGGGCAACTACATGGCAGATGAGGTTTAATGTTGAAAAATGTAAGGTAATGCACTTCGGTATAAGAAATATGAATGCAAGTTACTCGCTAGGGGGGGGAACCTCAGGGTGAATATAAGATGGAAAAGGATCTGGGGGTCCTAGTGGACAACAGGCTTGGCAGGGGCATGCAATGCCAACCTGCTGCAAGCAAAGCCAACAGAATACTGACATGTATAAAAAGGGGATTCACTCAAGAAATAAAGAGATATAGCATAAGGAACAAACTTTTCAGAGTAAGGGAATTCAATAAGACATGGGGCCACTCACTAAAACTGGAAGAAAAACGATTTAACCTTAAACTACGTAAGGGGTTCTTTACTGTCAGAGCGGTAATGATGTGGAATTCTCTTCCACAATCAGGGTTATCAGCAGGGAGCATCAATAGTTTCAAAAAACTATTAGATGGGCACCTTAAAGACCACAACATACAGGGGTATACAATGTATGGTTAGCAGAAAACACACACATTATGGGTTGAACTGGATGGACTGATATCTTTTTTCAACCTCATTATGTAACTATGAAGAGCTGGTGACCGGCACATATTGGAATGTGAAGGTAGGCATCCTTGATGTTGATAGAAGCGAGAAAATCCCCCTGATGTAGGGGCGCCTCTACCATGCGAATGGACTCTTTAGAACTTCTGTACCCATAAAAAGCAGTTTAGTGCCTTGAGGTCCAGAATTGGACGTACCTTGCCTTCCTTCCTGGGACCTGTGAACAGGTTTAAGTAAAACCCCTGAAAATGTTCCAAAGTCAGAACTAGGACAATCACCCCTTGAAGTAACAAGTCTTGCAACTCCCCAAAAAAAACCTTGAAAACGACCTGGTTTACAAGCGCAGGTTGGAAGGGAAGAACCTTTCATAACAATGAAATACGATCTTGTTGTCAGACCGAATGACTTTGTGGACCCACTTGTCTTTTACCAGGGAGGTCCATGGATCCGGAAACCAGCAAAGACTTCCCCCCACCCCAGATACAGGTGAGGGTGCCCCTTCATGCAGAGGAAGCCTTGTCCGCGGGTCAGGAAGAGCCTGCTCGTGACTTGCCAGACCAGGTCCTCCTGGAACCCCCGGTGGAAGCTCTGAAGGGTTTAGATCCCTTGTCTTGAGACACCAAAGGAACGAAAAGGCCTCTTGTGAGCTGAGAAGAATGGCCCCCATGTATGACGGGGCTCCTTGCCCTTGGAAGCCTGTGGAAGAAGAGCATTCTTCCCCCCCCCCCCCGTGAGGCCCTTGATGATGTCATCCAAGGAAGCGCCAAACAGACGATCCCCCGGAATTGGGAGATCAACTAAAGCCCCCGTACACACGCGTCGAAAATTGGCAGGGAATTTTCGTGCAACGTCCGATCTGCCGATTTTCATCTTGTTAGTATGATGCTTCCGACAACCGACTCCGACTTTTCGGCCAAAAAAATCTGGTGTGCAGGCTATAACATTTTTGTCCACCTCAAAACACGGCCGATTTTCGTGCAGTCAGTACAGATTTCGACAGGGAAAAATCTTATGAGCAAGTCTGGGCATGCTCAGAGAAGAAAGAACACAAAGAAAGCAAACCAACACATGACATCACTTCTGAAGCAGATTTTTGTTGGGCGAGAAAATTCGTGTGCAGTCTAGCCACATTCCAACCAACAAAACACCACTCTGGACAAAAGACGCACGATCGGTCGGCCGATAATCGTTGCGTGTGTACGGGGCTTTAGGCCTTCTTAGAAGTCTTATCCACAGACCAACATTTCAGCCAGATAATACGCCGAAGGACCACTGCCAAGATAATCTGGAAATCAAGGGAACCGCATCCAAAGAGGCTTCACAGACAAACTGTAGTCCCTGGACCAATTGATCCGCCAGCTCGGCAAAGGCAGGGGAAAGCTGTTCCCCTTCCAGGTCCCGGCGTAAAGTTTAGCCCAATGGGTCCGAATTTGCGACACCAGAGCAATAGTAAATGCCTAAGTGCCAAACCAGCCACAGTAAACATATAGTGGGTTAGAGCCTTCGACCTCCAATAAGCCGGATCTTTAAAGTCAGGGGACTCCTCAACCGGAATAAAGGTGGGTTTATTTAACCTGGAAACTGGCTACGGGTGGGACCGTCAACTTCTTAAGCAAGGAATCCTCATAAGGATACCTCATTGCAAAACGCATAGGAATCGCAAAGGTGCATCTTGGACAACCCCACTGTTTAGTGACAATATTATCAAAGTAAGCAGGAAAGGGGAACACCCTCGCCGCCTTGGAGAGCCTTTGGGTGCCAAAAGGGACCGGCGCCTCAAACATCTTTAAAGTTTCACACACTGAGTTTCACTAAAGGTTTACATTAGCGCATCCACCAGCGCCTTTTCATGCGTGGCTAGAGGAGCAGAGGAATCAACCTATCTGAGCACGCAGGGTGCGTGGACGAAGACCCAGAAGGGTAACTTGCATCCATAGCGGCAAAATCAGATTCAGGATCAGATGAAGAAGGGGAAGGCGGGGGGTGCTTTTTGCTAGCCCCTTTTGCCAGGACCAAATCCACCTTGGACACTAAGCACTATAGGACCGCCGTCAGTGAAGTCAGAGATTGATGGGACTGGAGGGCCCGGCAGCCTCTGAGGGGGATCAGGTGGGGAAATGTATTCCAGGGACTCCATTAGTGTAGAGGGGGACTAACACTAAAAAAGTCAAAAGGCACTTACAGCACCAGGAAAACTGCACACCATGTGGCTATCAGGAAGAGAAAGATCCAGGAGTCAGAACCAGGGGTTAAGGAGGGGCTCCCACCGCCAAAATCACCACCCCTATAGCTTCAAAAACTCTGCCGCCGCTATTTTCAATGAAAAACCACAATAAAATGGCCGCTGAGGCTACACAAACAAGGCAGCTGATCCAGAGCACCTAACACAATCCCAGTGGGGAGGATGGCCCTGTCAGGTGCCCCCCACCAGGTACAGCCCCCTCCCAATTTGATTGTCTGGTCGCTGGTGGTGCGCTCCCCACCCCCAGCTCAACACTCAAGACCGACCTGAAAGGTATGGGCATGCCATGGGGATGGGGTGTAGGCAGATAGGTGATAGGAAGTCCATAGAGGACCACCAAGAAGGGGAGGATGGTACGTGGTAAGGAGGGGAACACAGGGGTCTGACAGTCCCAGGGAGGGGCCCACGTCCACCCCAAAATCCTCCAGGGTTAGAGGGGGGACAACTACTTACCAGGAACATGATGGGCGCTGCTCCTGATCGACCGCCATTCCATCAGAATAGGAGCGGCTATCGGCCAGGAGCAATACTGCGACTCAGGCCGATGGCCAGGTCGTATGCACCCTAGAGAGACATTTAACTTGCAGGCCAGCTCCCGTCTAGTTGGGCTATGTCGCCGCTGACCTAGCACGGAGGTGAGGCCTGCGTGTGCTCGCTGGCCAGACTGGGGGAACACTCTGAATCTAGATTGTCCAGTCTGTCGCCCAGTCCGGCAGTTGAGAGTAGATTCTCACAGGAACAAAATAACAATGATAGGAAGAAAATTCCATTTAAAAGGGAAAAAAAATAGCAAGGACCAGAGATCCCAGCAAGGAACTAGGTCCTTACACCTGACTAGGCAGAAAAAAACTGAATGCCTATAGATGAGAGTGGGAGTATATCACCTGGGACTGCCCCATAGGCGTAGTAAAGTTTTTTCCTGCCTAGTGTCCTACTCCTGTAGGGGGCAGTATAACCCAACCGTCAAGAAAATGAGGAGCGGTGTCTGTCAATGAACGAAAGAGAAATGCGTTTTTTTCTTTTTTTTTTTTTAAGTGAACTTATCCTTTGTTTGGCTTCATGCTAAAATGGTTATAGTGTGTTTTGCATAAGTATTGTAGGAACTGTGAGCTTTGCTAAGGCGGTGTGAATTAAACCTATAATTATATGTGCAGAATATTAAAAGAATGCTTTCAATGAAATCCTTTTTTTTTTTTAGAAACCTTTTTTTAATGACTCGAAGCTAGAAAGTATTGGTTACCACCAATGAGACAAATCAAGTGTCACTGAGGCAGTAATTTGTTCAGAAAGAATATAATATTCTATTTGTAATGAATTTTGTTTTACGCTCTTGTTACTGAACACACTTTTTTTCTGGGGCTCAAAAGAATACATTGACTTTTGCTTATATAAAGCTTTTTTTGTTGCCATTATATACTTGCTGACCAGGAACACCACCATTCCATAGTGTATTAGCAGGAACCAAGGAAGGAAATCTAAGCAAAAACAATTATTCTTTCACAATTAGAATGTTGACAAACCTTTTGTACCAATTTCATTTCTGCAGCAAAATTCTTGATTTAGGCCAACAATGTTATTTCACAAGTACAGCTTCAGTTTAAAAATAGCCGAAGTGTAAATAAATAGCATGTAACAAATTTAATTCAGATGGATAATTAGGACAACGTACTAGTAAGCATATGGCTAACATAAGATTATACTGTAGATACATGTGCATGTTAAGTATACAGTAGGAAAAAATAAAAAGGAACTAGTTGTAAATAAGCATTTTTTATTAATTTTTGCAGAAAGTATACTCCACCATTGAAGAGATCACATAATCCCCTCTATTATGCATGCAACCATATGGGTACTAAAATTGTCATGTGTTACCATGGTGCCACCTGACCAGAATGTAGACCAGGAACTCGCAAAACCCATATTTTCGGCTTGTAAAAAAAAAATGTGCAATATTGTTTTTCAGATCGTGGGTGCAATGCTAGACTTATGCAACACTACAAAAAGTTAACACTCATGACAATCAGTAGGATATATGAGATACAACCTTGTGGGCCTAAATTGAAGCTGTAGTTGAAATAAAATTGCTAGGGGATTAGAGTTTTGGGGTTGATTTACTAAAGGAAAATATACTGTGCACTGCAAGGGCACTTTCTCCAGAGCTTAGTAAAAGAGGTTAAGCTTAATTTTGCAAAGAATACTCAAATTCTCAAAACATTTTTGCTTGTATTTGATTGGATGATAGATATCAGCAGAGCTTCCCCTCATTTCAGAGCACCCACTCAGATCTAGAGCAAGTGCACAGTATATTTGCCTTAAGTAAATCAACCACTTTGTGTGTCTTCTTATAAAAATGTATTTCCACTGTCTTATAGGAATGTTTCACTAGTGTACACAGTCTGTTGCACCTGCACAGTGCTATGTGTACTCCTGGCATCTGTAAGATGCCATGAATAGAGTTGGATGAGTGCAATATGCAAATTTGCACACATCATCAGTGGCTGTCCAATGGGTGAAGAGGAGCAACAGGAACCCTAAAGACCAAAAGAAGATGATGGCAGATGGGGCAGTGAGGAACAGCTCTGATCTGTCAGTGCTAAGGGAAAGAAAACCATAAGGCGAGTCTGCCACAATGAGCAAGAAAGCTTTGCATGCCTGCACAGAATGGCAAGAGAAGCTAAACTGTAGTTCAGCTTTAAGTCTTAAAGGGTATATGCAGAATGCATGAACCCCATGCTCACATCAATTGCCAGTAAAGGAGGAACTAGACAATTTTTAAACATAAGGGTCCTTGGCAGTCTATGTCCCCACTAGCACCCTATAGAGAGCCGCATGGCCATCCTAACCAAGGTAATTCTGGCTTGATTTTAAATTCTTGCATTTCACTGAAGTAAAAAAAAAAAAAAAAGTGTGCAAAATGTGACAATGTATTAAAGTGTTTGTTCACCAATGCCAAAAGTCTGCCAAGCAAAATAGGTCAGTTAGAAGCTTTGGTGCATGAAGAGAAGTATGATTTAATTGGTATTGCTGAATCTTGGCTTCATTCTTCACATGACTGGGCTTTAAATATTACTGGCTATGATCTCCTTTGGAGACACAGGGTAAAACAGAAAGGTGGTGGCGTCTGTCTCTAAGTGAGAAGTGATCCTAAAGAGAGTGTAAAAGAGGACCTAGTTGATGGAGTGCGTGATGAGCCTGAAGCATTATGGGTGGAACGGCACATGGGTGTGCGTGCTACAAAGGTTGTCATCGGAGTTTGTAATAGGCCACCCAGTGTTAATGAGAAGTTGGAGACTCAGCTCCTTGCACAGATAGGGCTGCAAGGGCTGGGACAGTGATAATAATAGGGAATGTTAAATACCCAGAAATTGCCTGGAGTAATGGCACTGCAGGAACATTTGTAAGCCTATTACAAGACAATTTCATGGTACAGTTCATAGAGGCCCCCACTAGGAATGACGCCTGCTGGACCTTGCAATCTCAAACCATGCAGAGCTTATTACTAATGCTCATATAAAAACATCTGGGTAGCAGTGACCATAACATGATTTCATTTAATGTAAGCTGTAAACAAGCACATAATGGAAAGATAAAAACACTTAACTTTAAGAGAGCAAATTTTCCAAGGATGAGGGCTGTTCTCCAAGACTTAGATTGGGAGGGAATAATGGCATCAAAGAACACAGAACAGAAATGGGAATTCTTCATAAGGACTGCATGTGAACACACTGCAAAATATATTCCCATGGGCAATACATTTAAAAAGGCTAAAAATTAAACCTATGTGGCTCACAGCTAAAGTTAAAAAAAGCTATCAATTATAAAAAAAATATTGCCAAATGCATAAAAATGAAGGAACACTATCATCGTTTAAATGTTACAAAGAATATAACCGAAAATGTAAAAAGGAAATCAAGGCCACAAAAATGTACAACGAACAACAGAAGATTTCAAAATATAGCAGAACACCCAAAAAATTCTTCACATAAATGAATAGTAAAAAGGTCAGGTCTGAGCATGTAGGCCCTTACTAATACTCTGAAGTGGGTGACTGTGGAAAAATTGAAGGCAAATTTTTGAACTCCTTCCCATCCGGCCAAAAGCAAAATGACGGCTGGGCAGTGGATCAGTTATCCTGATCGGGCATCATATGATGTCCTTTAGGATTTGCCGCTAGAGATTGCCTCCAGGGGCGTGATGCACGGCGATCGGTAGTGCGGTGTGTTGCTCAGACACACTACATCTCCGATCACGGTAAAGAGCCTGTGCCCTGAGCTCTTTACCATGTGATCAGCTGTGTCCAATCACAGCATAACCAGGAAGTGTTGGTTATCAGCATTCCTCTATTCATTAATGACACTGCGTTAATAGAGGAGGTGGCTCTCCTGATGGGGGGGTCTGCACTGATAATCAGACCATCAGTGATGCCAATCAGTGCCCATCAACAATGCCAATCAGTGCCTATCAGCGATGCCAGTGCCCATCAGTAATGCCAATGAGTGCCCATCAGTAATGTCTGTCAGTGCCTCATCAGTGGCACACAGCTAATGTGTAAGGTAAAATCTACAGGCATGGACTAATCAATTTGCAAATCAAAAGAAAACTGGGTAAAAGAATAAATCCAGAGTGTAGTGGTTAAGGATTCTTACTCTGAATGGTCTAGGGTTGTTAGTGGTGTACCCAATGGTTCAATGTTGGGACCCTTACTTTTTAATGTATTTATAAATTATATAGAGTCTGGGATTAAAAGTACCATTTCAGTCTTTGCAGAGGACACCAAGCTATGCTGTGGAATAATGTCCTTACAGGATGTCTCCAACTTACAAGCCAACCTCAATGCACTGTTTAATTGGGCAACTATGTGGCAAATGAGGTTTCATGTTGATAAATTTAAAGTTATGCACTTGGGTGTTATGAATATGCATGCATCATACATACTAGGGGGGAGTACAGCTGGGGGAATAAATAGGGGAGCAGGATCTGGGCGTTCTGGTAGATTATAAGATTAATAGCATGCAATGCAAAGCTGCGGTTTCCAAAGCGAGCAAAGTCCTTTCTTGTATTATAAGAGGTATGGACTCCAGAGAGAGAGAGATATCATTTTGCCCCTGTACAAATCGTTAGAAAGACCTTATCTGAAATATGCAGTTATGTTTTGGGCACCGGTTCACAGAAAGGATTTCGGGGAACTGGAGAAAGTGCAACCAAACTGATAAAAGGCATGGATGAGCTCAGCTATGAGGATAGATTAGAAGAACTGAATTTATTCTCTCTGAGAAGAGGGAATTAAAGGGGGATATGATCGACATGTATAAATATATAAGGGGTCCATATAGTGAACTTGCTGTTAAAGAGCTGGTTCTGGCCAACTCCGTAGCTTGCTTGATTTAAAAAAAAGGCCTGGATTTTTTCCTAAATGTACATAATCTAACTGGGTATTAAACATTTATAGGTAGGTTGTTCCAGGGAATATCCGATTGCCTCTTGGGGGATCAGGAAAGATTTTTTTCCCCTGCTGGAGCAAATTGGATCATGCTTTTCTGTTTTTTTTTTTTGCCTTCTTCTCTTAATTTTTTTCCTATTATAGGTTGAATAGATAGACTTGTCTTTTTTCAACCATACTATGTAGCAAACAAACGAGAACAGATTGGAAAAAATTTGGGTTTTTGTGTTACCGTAAAATCCTTTTCTCTGAAGTTAATTGACGGATGCAGTCTCTGATCTTCATATTAGTAGGGTTATGCTGCCCCCTACAGGAGTAGGTCACTAGGCAGAAAAAAGTCCCAGGGGGTATACCCTCTCTCCCTGCTATAGGATGTCAGTTTTGTATCAAAGCAGTGTCAGAGAAAACAATACCAACCCAACTCAAAATAGAGTAGCGGGTACTGCGTCCGTCAATGAACTTCAGAGAAAAGGATTTTACGGTAAGACAAAAATCCAATTTTCTCTATTGTTTATTGACGGACAAAGTCTCTGATCTTCACATCAGTAAGGACATCCCAAAGCAGCGCCATAAAAAAAGGTGTGGGAACAGCAGAAAAATTATTCCACAAGGCTAAACCATAGCCAACGAGGTAACATAGGACTCATCAGAACAATAAGATGAGACCCACCTGAAAAAACATTAAACACCCTCAAGGGAGACAAAAACACCCTTAAACGGCAGCCTGCAAAACTTTGCAGCCAAAAGAGGCATCTGTAGATGCCAGCACATCCACCTTCTAAAACTTCAAGAAGGTATGAACAGACGACCAGGTAGCTGCTTTGCAAAGCTGAAGCACAGATGCCTGATGACAAAAAGCCCAGGAAGCATTAAGCGCCCGAGTAGAATGCGCCTTAACAGGGAAAGGTGGAACCTGACCATTAACTGAATAAGCCTGCGCCACTGTCTGTCTGATCCATCTGGAAATAGTCACAGCAGACGCAGGCAGCCCTTTCTTTGGGCCATCTGTGAGTACAAAGAGCGAATCTGACTTTCGAAAAGTTGCAACTGAGGTCGCACCGGACGTGCCAAGTGTCGCACCCCTTGGATAAAGTTACGTACCAGGGATTGAAAGGCTAATGGCCTTTGGAAGAAAATTGCCAAGGCCGAGACCTGACCTTTGATAGTACTGAAGGCCAATTTCTGATCAAATCCTTATTGCAGGAAAGCCAGGATCCGAGCCACCGAGTAAGAGGGAGGGGGAACCCCAAAGGACTCACAACACGCAATATACGACTTCCATGTACGATGATAGATCTTCAGAGAAGTCGATTTTCTCACTTTAAGCAGAGTGGGAATCACTGAAGCAGACAATCCCCTGTCCTTCAGCACCTGGCTTTTAACAGCCAAGCTGTCAAAGCCAACAACTGTAAAGCAGGGATGGAAGATTGGCCCTTGAGACAGTAAATCCTCCCTGAGAGGAAGTCTCCAAGGAGCGTCTGCGACTAGCCTGAACAGGTCGGCATACCAAGCTTGGCGAGGCCAGTCCGGAGCCACAAGAAGGACCAGAATCCCCTCCGACTTGATCCTGCAAAGAAGTCTTGGCAGCAACTTGAGAGGAGGAAAGGCATTCATCAGCTGATACTGACCCCTAAGGGCCACCAGTGCATCTGCCAGAGGGTCCCGGGAGCGGGCCACAAACCTCTGCACTTCATTACTGATCTGGGACACCAACAGATCTACATCTGGAGTGCCCCAACGAAGGCACAACTGCTGGAACACCTGGATGGAGGGACCATTCCCTTGCATCCAAGGCCTTTTGACTGAGGCAATCCGCCTGCCAATTTTCCACTCCTGGAATGTGAACAGCGGAGAAAGCTGGAACAAAGCGTTCCACCCATCGAAGGATGCCTGCCACTTCCAAGGCCACTTTTGGTGCCTCCTTGGTGATTAATTCTATACAGATCAAAATATGACATTTCATTTCTATTTGTGAAATTAACCTCCCCAAATAACCCTGACATAAGCAATGGCCGTGGCATTGTCCAATTGAATGCGCACTGGACAACCCTGCAGGTGCTCAGTCCTGTGGACTAGGCAAAGCCTGATCACTCTCAGCTCCAGAACATTGATCGGTAACCTGGATTCTTTCAGGGACTAGACTCCTTGAGCAGACAACCTGCCGAGAACACCTCCCCATCCAGACAGACTGGCATCCGTGGTGACAATTGTACAATATATAGGGAGGAAGGATTTCCCTTGCTTGAGCATCGGGGACCGAAGCCACCATATCAGTAACTCCCTGGTCACCTGGCTCGGATTGTCCATACACCAAAGATGCACCAGGCCCAGAACGTCTGCACAGCACGTGTCAGCAGCAATCTCGATCCAGAAAGAAAGATCTGAGAATCAGCACCAGGGTATAGAGAAAACCGCCTCCAGGAACTCTCAAAACATGGCCGCCAGTGATTCCTATTAGAAATCCACCTCAAAATGGCTGCCGGGTGTACCAAATATTGCAAAGCACATGAGCTACAAGAAAATGGCGGCCCTGCGCGGCCTGCAGAGCTACTGAGGACCCTCGTGGGGACCCCCCAGCCTCCTGGACAGGATTGATTTGAAGGTAGGTCCTGGAGTGACAGGTAAACCCCCCCACAGGATCGTTCGTCCTTTGCCAGCGGCGCACCCCCTGCCACCACCTTCAGCCTAAAGCTCGTTCCCAGGCCTCGAGAGTAGTTACAAACATTCCAATTGCTCCAGGAGTGAGGGGGGGGGGGCAGGTAGGTGGGACAGGACAGAGAGGAAACGGCGGTTGTGAGGGTCCAACCGTCCTACGGAGGGGCCCGCGTCTAGTCCAAAATCCGCCAGGGAAGGACAGGACTCGACAGAACCCCTCTCTGCCGAAGTGGGGGGGGGGACTGTCAGCCAATAGGAACACTGCAACTTGGGCTATGCCGCATCTGACCTAGTGGGCAGCTAAGGTCTTTGCACGCTAACTGGCCGGCTGGGGTTACCACTGGATCTATATATTCAGCCTGTCGCCCAGATCCGGCATGGTTGCTTGTAGATCTCACAGGAAAAAAATCCAGAGAAAAGCTAACTAGAAAAAAACTACAGTATCTAGAAAAAAAAAAACGTTTGCCAGGACCAGAGATCCCAGCAGGAACTAGGTCCTTACTCCTGACTAGGCAGATTAAAATGGATATCCTGTAGCAGGGAGAGAGGGTATACACCCTGGGACTGCCTATAGGTGTAGCCAGAACTTTTTTCTGCCTAGTGTCCTGCTCGAGGGGGCAGCATAACCCTACTGACTTGAAGATCAGAGACTGCATCCGTCAATAAACGATAGAGAAATAAGTTGCAAACACAATGTAACTGACAGATTGAAAAAGGGGGTTCAGCTACGGCTGACAGGTCAGGAAGCAGAGAAAACATGTTTTAAAGTAAGATGGTAGCAAGTGAGGAAATACCAAGGGATAACTGAAATCAAATGGGGTTTGGATAGCTTTTAAAATCTATGGTGCTTTGTTGGAGGCAGGAAAATAGAAGCTATAAGCAGGACAAAATAGAGAAACATAAGTGAAGAGGCAAAATAATAAAAAGATAACAGGCAGCATGCCAGACTCAGGGCTCCTATGCTCTGCGTAAGAGCAGCAGTAAATCTCCAAGGGTCCACATGCCTCTTGCACAGTCACAACTACCATGCTCTAAACCAGTGACGGCGAACCTTGGCACCCCAGATGTTTTGGAACTACATTTCCCATGATGCTCAACTACACTGCAGAGTGCATGAGCATCATGGGAAATGTAGTTCCGAAACATCAGGGGGGGGCCAAGGTTCGCCATTACTGCTCTAAACAATGCTCACACTCCTTGAGCAGTGTTGTTGTTTGGAACACTGTGCAGGAAGTGCATGGGACTGCTGGAGATATGCCTCTGCTCTCCTAAATGCAGCAATCCTGATCCCCAGTGTACTGTTGGGCAACAGAACATTGGCAGATCACTAGTAAAGAAAAAAAAATATTTTGGTTACATAAAAAAAAAAAAAAAACTACAGATATTGTACATTGTATGAATCCTGACTTTGTTGAACTATAAAGTTATAGATACAACTAGGCTTTTAGGTAAACCGTACAATGAATTATGTGCATCCTGACAATATGCCTAAAGTGTTACTAAACCCAGGAGCCTGCATTCTCTATATCTTGTCTCCTACAGTGCACAGAACATGGAAATGCAATTATTTTAGTAAGAATAAACTGCTAAATACCTTTTCTCATCAACAAGTATATATCAGTCTTGTGACTTCAATCAGTGCCTGGTTAAAGCTTCTAGGAGGAGTTTTCATTCTACTCTGACTGTCCTATGAGGCTGCAGGACCCGACCCTCTGTCTGGACAGTGCGGATTGGCCCTGTGCTAATTACATGCACCCTTCCAAGAAAAAAAAACTCTTGCAATACACACTAAACTGAGCATGTGCAGAGTGACTCCAAAGGCTCTGTTCTATCCGGAAATGGATTGGGGACAGTGGAAGAAGGGGAGGCTCTGAGAAGATAGGATTAAACAGCCTTTTAGCACAATTCAGATGATTAATCCCTTAGGTTCCACAGTGAGTATAACAAGCATGTTTTACTGCATATACTGCATATTATTATACAGGATTTATATAGCGCCAACAGTTTGCGCAGCGCTTTACAATGTGGGGGGAAGACAATACAGTTAAAGTACAATTCAATACAGGAGGAATCAGAGGGCCCTGCTCGTTAGAGCTTACAATCTAGAAATATACAGACTAATTTTACTGTTGTGGGTTTAGTAACACACTAAACCTAATCTTTCCTGTTGATGACCAGTGGTCACTGAAGCCTAGATGGCCAGACCAAATTTACCAGTGTCAGTATGCTTCTGGTTAACTTGAGTGTAATTATGCCTAATTTATTTTATTTAATCATAACTTATTTTACTGTATACATTTTTAAGGACATAAGGCTTTTGTTGGTACAAAATTTTAATAAAAACCTTGCTCTATTTTTACTGTAGGCTGCACATAAATTTAAAAAACTAAATATTTTTTTTTTTATATTGTAATTGTATCGGACAATTACAGAATTAAACTGCTGAACACGCTTTATCTACAGGCTGGAAATTTATATTGTAGTTGATACCTCCAGCCTGCAAGTGACATCACTATGTCATAGCTGACATAGTAATTACAGGATCAGGAACCACTTTGATTTGTTATCGATCATTGCTAGGGAAAAAAAAAAAAAATCTGTCAGCGCAGAACAGTCTGAATGTATGTTGAGCAGCATGCAGGGAAGCATTAATTTACGCATTGCAGGCCGGAAGGAGTTATAGGGAATATATAGAGTATATTGTACATAATTTTTAGTCAGGTAAATATGAACTAGCATATTCATTTTGTGCAGTATTCCAGCACATAAACCATTAGGTACTGGGGTGCATGAAGATGGACTATCAGGATCTTTTGCCAGGGAGGGCACTTCAACATGCGTTGGTTTACTTGACGATAACACTAATTTACATATTTTTACATTTTAAGGACACAAAGCTTTTAATAAGAATCTACTTTCTGGCTCCCACTTAACTGTACATTTTTTTTCTCCCCTAGTTATTACCCCTTGCATCTCTTGACCCTCCCTCTTAGATTGTAAGCTCTAACAAGCAGGGCTCTCTGACTCCTACTGTGATAAAGTGTATTGTAGTTGTACTGTCTACCCTCAAGTTATAAAGCGCTGCGTAAACTGTCGGTGCTATATAAATACTGTATAATAAAAATAATATAAGCCGACATATACACACAAATATATATAAAAAAAAATAGTACTGTAATTGTATCTGTTAATTACAGTATTAAACAAATGAACATTGCCACCATGAAGCTGCAGTAGCATATGCAGTGCCATCTGCATACTAAATGCTTATTTAATGAATGAAGCCTCCAGACTGCACTTGATCCCCATGTCATCTGGCAGTGATCAGATGATCAGGAGCCATGCTTATTAGATCCAAATAGTCAGTGAATAGTGGAGCAGTCAGTGATAACTGGAAAATAAGTGCCAGCAGGAGCGCAAAGTGCCTTTATTAATGCATCCACAGCACTGGGCATCCTGCTGGGAAAATAAAACTGATTGCAGATGGAAAGGGGTCAAACCTCCTTACCGCTTTACTCCAGAGGTACTGCATGTATAAAAATCCTCTATTTGCAGTTCTGCACTGAAACAATAAATCCTTACTAGTTAGTGTTTAAGTAATCTTCATGTCTCTTCCTGGTGCCTGTTGTATTAGAAGTCAGGGTAGGCACGCAGGCTAGATTTTCAGCTTGTGGAAATTAACTACTGCAATGCCAAGCTGCACCATATAACAGGTGAGGGTGCCAAGAGGACATACAGTGGACTCGTGAGGCTGCCAAATTGGGAGTTGCATTTGGTCCTTCAACACATCTCTCCTGTGAAATATTAGCACTCCAGTAACATGTTGACACCCCAGTAGCATGTCAAAACTCTAGTAACACATCAATCCTCTTAACATGTCAGCACTCTGTATATGGTATGGTTAACGTACAGCCAGAGTAGAGGAAGCACAAAGACCTGTGCCTAAAGGCTCCGATACATAAATTCAGCCGTTTCAGTATAGATTTCTGATGGCTTATCCAAACTTTTCTGAATGGGTTCTGCATTAACGTCTGAATCATATACAAGCTTAATTTTTAGAACTTGCAGCCTTGCAACTTATTATCACATATAAATTGAAAAAAATAAAGATGGACAATTTCAAATGTTTCTTGGTAAAATTGTATTTTTGACATTTGTACACTTTGTTACAAAACTGTATAGTACTAAAATTATTTAATTTTTAATTTGGTCAGGAAAAAAAAAAAAAAAAAAAAAAAAAAAAACTTTACAACCATGTGCATTCTCTGGACAGTTACAAAAAGGTTTGTATTTTTGTGTTAGAAATATTCATTGATTACCCCCATAACACTCAACATAAGACTTGCTTTAAGATAAATATATTAGTAAATAAATATTCTGAGAACATTTCCATAAATGAAAAAGGGCACACTTATACAGAACATACACACTGATTTTTTTTTTTTTTTTTTTTTAGCGCTTTAGAAACAGCTTAAAAAAAAATTCTGTAGAAACTTTGATTAAAAAAATGATACATTGTTACAGCTCAAAAGGTTTATCCCAAAATTTGTTTCTTCTTACTAGCATAAGTGCTACACCATATCTGTTAAAGCTGCAGTACCAAAAGGCAAGACAAAATATTACATTAAACAAGTTTAAAAGTCAGTAATTAGAGAATTAAACCGTTGCTCCCTAGGCCAAACATTTTTATCCATTCTAAAACAGGGTTCAAGCTTTATTAGTAAGTGTTATCAATGTTACATAACAGGGAAGAACATATATTTTTAGGACTGACATATACAATATCTGTGCTTGATTAGATGGCAACAGAGTGAACCAATCCGAAAGCTCCATAGTGTACACAAGGCACTTGTGGTGGTAAGGAAAGAGATGGTGGCTATTAGAATGATACTTTCGAATTGGTTCTTAGCACCCATGAGCCCTTACAAATCACAGCTGGATAAATAGGACTGAAAGTGAACACTGGATTGATCAGTTTACCATTTTTTTTTGTGGATCTGTGTACCATAAGATACTTCAAATAGGATAACATGTTTTACTTTTAAAATTTTCTGACAATCTGATTGGACGTTATCAAAGATTAGATCAAAACTTAAATTATGGGCCCAAACCTTCATATAAAAATGACAACAGTAAGTATAAATTCGATTTTTGTAGCTGTCTTTTACCATTTACCTACTAGCACATCCTATTTTTTTTTTACTAGTAAAGAAACCACATTACTGTACCAGTACCACATTACTATACTAGACAGTCTGGTTAACTGAAACGAGAAATGTTGTTTCTTTTTGTAAACTGGCAGGGATGGAAGTAAAGGATCTGCCATTACAGCCTTGTATTTAAAGATACTGCGGTTAATTTACTAAAGGTTTAGTGCATGTTTTCTCTCCAAAGTGAATTTTACTAGTGAGCTAGATAAAGCTGTGCTGACTTCATATTTTCATGAGGCTGGGTTCACACTGTTGTGCGGAGTGGCTCACAGCAGGGGTCCGATGTGTCCCTGTTCTCAGTCTCAGGGACAAATTAGGCTCCGGAGCTGTGTGAACTGGCTCCACTGAGAGCCGGTCACTCTGTCTCCTGACATGTGAATTGGATGCAGGTAAACCCACATCCAATTCGCACTAGTGAGAACCTAGCCTAATTCTTTGCAATGTAAATTTTCAATTAGCTTCACCTCATTCAGTAAGCTGAAAATCCATTTTGCAAAGTGAATATGCTCTGCACCTTTAGTAAACCAAACCTAATGGCTTGCAGGCAGTCACCTAGAACTGGGCTCGCTACCTAGGGAATCATCCTTTCAGCATTCGTGTTCCAATTCAATGACTCACCAGGTAGTAAAGCCAGGCGAGGAGCATATCCATGGCCTGCACCATTAAATAGCAAATGCATTTTATTATTTTAGGGTCTCCCGTATTCTCTCCCATGCTGCAGATGGGAAAGGAAAGGAAGAAGGTGAATTTTTACAAGGGGTAACACAGACTGAGGTGCATATATAAGGCTCCGTTCACATGTAGGCGTTTTGGGGCGTTTTTGGGGAGTTTTTCTGCTCTAGGATCAGCTCTCAAAACGCCCAACAAGACAAATCCTATTCATTTCAATGGCCCCTGTTCACATCTGAGCGTTTTGAAGCTGTATACAAAACGCCCAACGCTCAAAAAAGTACATGAGCTTCTTTTTGGGCAGATTACAGGCGTTTTCCATTGATCTCTATTGAACCTAAAAACGCCTGCACAAAAATCGCGGTAAAAATCGCGGTAAAATCGCGGTAAAAAACGCCGCAAAAATCGCGGTAAAATCGCGGTAAAAAACGCGCGAAAAACGCTACGCTCAGGTGTGAATGTAGCCTTAAAGAAAGAGGGACTGTTGACTTAGCAAAGTAAATATTTGCTTAGCTTATTTACTATAAGAAAGCTGTGTGCACTTTAATAACCAAATCTAGGGATGCACCGATACCAGATTTTTTTTTACGACTGAGTACGAGTACCGATACTTTTTCTCAAGTACTCGATGAGAACCATTACCGATATCCATTTTTAGTGTCATGTGACAGTTTATTTTAGACTAAAAAATTACTGTTTCTTCATAAATATGAACTGTAAGCCTGGCTGACACCAATGCGGCTTTGAAATTGCGGTACTTCAAAGTTGCCGATCAGAGCGATTTGGACTGATTTTTTTGCGGCTTACGATTCACTTAACAGCAGTCAATGCAAGTAGCAATGAAATTGTAAAAAAGTAGCGCAGGAACCTTTTCAAAGTCGCTGCGACTTGAAGTATCTGGGCATTTGCATGAGTACAAGTACTAAGCAAATGCTTAGTATCGGCACAACGCTAACCAAATCATTTTTGAGTTAAATTTAAAATAAACATAATTAAAAAACATGATTTTTGCTTCTATTTTATTGGATAACTTAACATGAACACAGCTTTACTTCATTCAGTGAGCTAAATATGCACTGGGCTAAGTGAACAGTCTCAGTTGCCTAATAAATGATCCCCAATGTGTCTGATTAAAATCTGGAAGGAAGGAAATATGGAAGCACCGACACAGCAGCAAATCAAAAATCAGCTGGAATCTGACTGGCTGCTATAAACACCGCCTCTATTCTTCTATAAACAAGGCCGACTGTTCCTGGCAAGCTAGGCACGTTAGCAGCATTACATATTTCAGTGCAAACCAGACCAGAAGCATAAACGCAGGTCTCCAGAAGCACTGACAAAAGTATGGAATTATCTAAACAATGCTAAATACTAGGTTACATTAATCTGTAGACTTCAAGTTAGTACAGCACGTTTTCATAAGCAAATCCCACTCTATTTAGTACTGCGGTTTTACATTTCTGCAAGACATTTCAACACACAAAGACAAACAAGTACCCAATTCAGCATAGCATTAAAATTCCCCCAAATCATCACATATCTTTACCTAAGGCAGGTGTTACCCTGAGCTCAGAACAGACCAGTTTCCTCACTAACAGCTGTCTGACAGAAGTCTTTTTCCTACAGTAGTATTAGCAACCATGAACGAAGTTAACTTTTCACATTTTTCTGCCTCTTTAACCAGACATTTTCTGCAAGCTCTACAGTGACACCATCTGTTTACATTGTAAACTGCAAGTGAAAAACTAGAGCATTATCAGTACAACAATGAATACTTACCTAGAAAAGAAAATACTGCAGCAAACCAGCCTGCATGCTACCGAAATGAAAAGGTCTGCTAGTTTAAACATTGCACAACAAGAATCTGCTGATGCTTCAGGTACCATGGACAGACTGGTTTAGTGCACCTGCAAAAGCATACATTTGTGATCTGGATTAATATCAGTGGGAATGCAACCAAAATCTGTTGTGCATTAAAAAAGGCAACAAAAACAGAAGTCTCCTTTTGTGGATCAGAGCAGCCAAAGCCAATGTTTCAGTTATAAGTGAGTTATGGAATTACTTTCTGGCCTCATCTATTATAGTTTCTACTTAGATCTTCCTAAATATATACCCTAAATAAAAGCGCCTGCCAGATCTAAAAGCGAGGTGCACGACTTAAACGGTCATCTACGCTGAACTCAAATATATGGAGGAGACAAAACAAATTCTATGTATTTCATTTCTATTGCTCCATCTAAGATACTATGTTCTGCTTCAATTTACCAGTTAAACACACATTGTAAATACATGTAGATTTACTGTTTTACATACCATACCATTTTTAAATCTGCATAGGTAGTTTTGTGATTTACACTACCATTACTGCTCTTCATCTTTCTCCTGCCTATACACTGGGCAAAGAGTAGTCACCTCTGTCCAATTAGCAGTGGGATGATCCAGGAAGCAGTAAAGCTGAACAAGGAAGAAACAGTGCTGTCCCTGGTTGTCCAGTGTAGCAGAGGTGTGTAAATCACAAGACTGGCTGTACAGAGTTAAAAGATCTAATTAATCAGTAAAAACATGGTGGTACATACAGTGAGGGCAGTTCATCAAAACCTAAGACGACAATCTGGAGCAGCTGTTCATGACCACCAATCAGCTTTCAGCCTTCTAATTCAAAGTTTAAGGGTGGGTCCACACTTGCTGCGGCAGCGGGTCACCTGAAACTGAGCCAAAGACGCACATGACCATTCTGCAATGTTGACCACGGCCGCCCCCCGGAGCTGTGTGAACCACCTCCATTGAGAGCCGGCCACACTCTCCTGTCATAAAATTTGCATCAGTGGGAACCCAGGCTAACTGAACAAGCTGACGATAGAAGCTGATTGGTTGCCAGGCACAGCTGAACCAGATTCTGTTAGCTCCAATTCTGATAAATTCCTGCCCATTGTGAATAATTAGCAATAGTGTCATATAGTTCTACTTAAATTTTTAGGATTTCTCACCTAGAATTCACATTGAACAGAATTTGAAAGTGGAAATAAAGTATTATTTTGCAGAATGCCAGTAGGAAAATTAAGCTTCAATGACAATAGGTCCCAGCGTATACTTTTCCTTTTTTTTTTTTTTTTTAACTTAACCCTTAACATCGTTCAATAGTTTTTTTATATAAATACTAAATCAGCAGCATATTAACCTGTGAGTATGCATTAGAAAATGACAGTTCTCAATATGAGAACTAAAGGAAAGGACTTTTTACCCAATTACATAATTCCTTTCAGCATTTTGCCATAAATATAAAACAGCATAGATACTTTAAATCAGCCACCCAGTGAGGTAAAAATACCACCCAATTATGCTCTTATATTGTAATTACTTTACAATAGACCAATTAAGTGCCTAAATTCTGCATTATTCTAGTGGAAACTAGATTAAACTTAGAATGCTTTATTTAAAGTGGACGTTGTGGGCTGCATCAATATTCGGTGTATAATTTAATAAGAGCGGATACAAGAGGTTCCTAATATCCAAGTGTCTGAAGGATGTACCCCCCCCCCCCCCCCCCGGGGCCAAAGTAACCCCAATTAGGTTGCATTTTCCAATCTTGAATCGCAGTATGGAAGAGACTAGGATTGGCTGATATAGGCATCATGAACAGTCCTGTAAGTGGTAATATGTAACATATGTTAGCAATGTTGTGTAATTACCCTAATATCGTCTGGTTCTTTTCAGCAAAGATCACATGACCAGATGACTTGGTCACATAGGCAGCATTAGAGGGTATATGGAGCAGCATTTTTTCTACTAAAGGTAAGTATTTTTAGCACTTCCAGTAGCCTGTATTTATCTGACCCAAGAAGGTTGCTAGCATAACTTTGAAAGGAACCTGTGGAGAGACACACTATAAAAGTAGCCTTAGCAGCTTATGATTAAATGATGTGGCTAAACTGCTTAAGTCAGCCGTAGGCTATTTGAATCTCAGCCAATTTATCAGTGACTGGCTGAGATTTGAACTGTGTATGGGTAGGCTGATTGTACCAAAGTTGATCAATCAACTTAGGTACAACCAGCATTTTGAATTTTTAGGATGCGATTATTGCCAGCGGCTATAGCCACTAGCAATAATCACTGTGTTATCCTGGCAGGGAAGGCTCCCTGCGCCACGTCACAACAGAACACAATAAATCCACTAGTGGGATTCCTCATCAACACTGACTGTGTTGTAAGGGAATCGAGGGATTTTCTTTCCAGCAACCCGTGGTTATCCATGTCTGGCTTTAGTCTCCACAATCTGTATGTGGAAAAAATAACGGACTCAGGGTTATGCTATCAGCAAGCTGCTGCAGACAATACTTTAATCATGCTAAATACTAAAAGGCTTGCTTACCATTTGGAATAAGGGCTACTTTACCAGATGCATAGTTATAATTGAGGGCCAATGTATACTTATTTGTAGATGAACCTTCCCTATAGGTGATGTTAAAGCGCAGGAAAAAAATCAGTACTATAGTTACAGTACAGTATAGCTACTTTCTGACCAAAACAGATCTGTACAGCGCTTTGTAGGTACATCCTGCTTGCCGCATCTTCCACAGGAATGACTAGTCCCACAAGGAAGATGCACATGTGGCTGTACATAAAGTTTTTTGAAACTGTTAAACTGGTGGGTTTACTTCCACTTTAAAGAGCTACTTACACCTGTCTATTTAGGGCAATGTGACATAGCCTATCCCCATGCAAAGTATACTCACATTATCTCCTTGCTCCATTGTTGACCTAATGGTTCATGGTTATGAAGGAGCATGTGATCCTACCCATACGATAGTGCTTGGGGCTGAGCACCCAATTATCAGCAACGAATATGGTCACATGGTGGGGGAAAGTAGTGATGTCATCCACTTTGGTCAGCTCTGACACTAGAGCTTACTCTGGGTGGCCTCCAGCAAAGTGGATGGATTATAAGAAATAATAAAGGGGCAGTGATGTCAGGATTGACTCCAGCAATGAGGAGGTGGTGAGGGGATGTGTATCAGTGAGTATACCCTGGTGAGGGTTGGCTTATCAGCAGACACGGTCACTCTTCCCTGAATGGGCAAATGATGGTATCTCTTAAAGTACCTAACAAGCCTATTATTGTAGATCTTTTAAATGAAACCTAATAGAGCAATGTGGGATTATGATGATGCTTACAGCAGCCAATCAAATTTTTACTGTCTTTTTTTTTTTCTTTTAACACAAGCAAGAAGAGCATGATATCCAATTGGTTGATACAAGCAACACCTACCATAAGTTCTATTAGATCACCCCCGATGTATAAAGTACTGCTGATGACCCACTTGGGCACAAAAAAAAAAAAAAG
This sequence comes from Pelophylax lessonae, assembly GCF_965119305.1. Lineage (NCBI taxonomy): Eukaryota > Metazoa > Chordata > Amphibia > Anura > Ranidae > Pelophylax > Pelophylax lessonae. The sequence continues at coordinate 211,748,302 of NC_138768.1, read as the reverse complement.
GCAGCATCAGCGTTCCAGTTTTAAGTTGCCCGTGACTACTCATTTACAGATACCTTTTTTTCTAGAAAATATGGCATTAACTATCAATTATATATTTTAAAAGTATATATATCTCCTCAGTATACAAATACATTCATTGAACAAAATCCTGTAACATAAGAGTGGTTTTAGCTTATTATCACTACTTTGAATGCACCATCAATACAAACTGCAGCTTTATAAAACAAAATCAGGATATTTTTATGCAAAAGGCTCAAAATAAACATGTCATTTTAAAGAGGCAGATAAAAAAAAAAAAAGTTAACCCTGATCGCTCTTTTTTGATTTTTTTTCCTGGCTACAAAGCCAACAAATAAAAATAATATTAATATTTTCTTGTTTATTTTATTGAAAAAATATATATATCTCTTTTTCATCAGGAAAACAGATCTTGTGCATGTACAAACTCACAAGGAAAAAGTTCTAAACAGCAACCAAAAATATTATATATATATATATATTTATATTTATATATATTTATAAAATAAATGATAAAAAAAATAAAAAAACTAAACAATAACACAGATGCTCAGACTTTTGAGTCCAAGGAATAAAGCAAGTAAAAGTGGTTGTACGATGTGGTGAATTCCAGAAGGTTGTGAGTTTTGCGGCCAATTGATGGTAAAACCGAAACAACTGTGATTTATTTCTTTTTATAAATAAAGTTTATTATAGATCCCACAAGTTCCATTCTAGTCCTAGAGGTCTGTACCCATAATGCTTAGTCTTTTTCTTTTGGGTGGCAGTCTTGGCCTGTTGAAATAAAAGACAAATAGGTCAAATGGCTTGTAATACATGTAGTCATAATACCTAACATGTCAACTAGTTTGGTCCCACCAAAGCAGGGACAAAAGAGAGCACTGTTAGATGACGCACTTAGCAGGACAATAAAATTATTTTGCATTCAATTACATTATTTTTACATAGTTTAACCACTTCCTGTCTGTCCTGTGTTTATAAATGTCCTCGGATGGGAAGTGTAATAGCTCCATCATCGCTGCAGCAATGATCGAGATATATGCTTTAAGGCCCGGCGATTTTGCACAAAGTAAAAGTAATCCGAGAAGCCAACAAGCCGCTGGATTACTTTTACAGGTGGCGGAAGAGGGCCCCAACCTCCTCCTGCCGCCGCCTTTACCAGGTTCTCCGATGTAATCAAAGAGCCCAGTAAGGATGAGACTGGAGACTGGCTGCCTCCAGCTCTAGGCACACAGTGAGAGGAACAGATGTTTCGGTTCTTTGTTTACCTGGCCCCTACCGGCCAGGGAAGCAGCTGATTTAACCGATCTGTGTCTGATCGGCTACATTGGGGGCCGGAGGAGAGAAGTGGGGTCTAATAGACCCCACATCTGTCCATAAAGAGGACCTATCATGGCCCATGTTATTACTAGAGATGTTGTTTATTCCTTATAATAGTAATAAAGTTGAAAAAACTTTGCACTATATGTGAGGATTGTAAAGTCACAACCTGGAGCATGAGACAGGAGAGGAAAGCACCGGCAGCTGATGCAGCAAGGAATAAGGTAGGTGTTATATTTTACTCCTCTACCTCTAGATTTTGTGAGCACTTGCTCTTCGCATTGTGGGGTGGAATGTGGGCACTGTACATCTTTTTTTTTCCCAGGAGTTCTGTTTTGAAGTGATATTAAAGGCAATTTAAAAAACATAACAAACATGTCATACTTATCTGCTCTGTGCAGTTGGTTTTGCATAGAGCAGCCATGATCCTCTGCTTCTCAGGTCCCCTGCTGGCGTTCCTGGCCCCTCCCTCCTGCCAAGTGCCCCCATAGCAAGCAGCTTGCTGTGGGGGCACCCATGCAGGCTCACTTCCATTCACATACAGAGCCACGGCTTGGCCCCCCCCCCCTCCTCCTCTCTCTCTTCACTAGCTGATTGAGAGCAGCATTGGCTCCCGCTGCTGTCTCAGCAAATGAGGAGAAAGTCTCCAGAGAGCTGACACACTCGCGCACCTTGCTGGATCCCGATGGGGCTCTGGTAAGTATTAGCATGCATAGAATGCATGAAGGTAAAAAACCTTGAGCATTTAGAACCACTTCAACCCCTTCACACCTAAGGGTAAAACAAATCTTGGTAATCAATCAGAGGCTAACACAGCGATCAGGTGACCCAGAATCGGGAGTTCCTGGTCCCCATCATTCCTATGGGGGCCCAGGACTCTCAGTGAGACCCCCCGGTCTCTATGCTTGGAGCGCGCTCCAGACAAAAGGGAGATACGCAAACATGTGGCCCCACAGAAAAAGCCCAGTGCAGCGGGGCTGCATATTTGTGTTACGTCAGTGTCAAAGGGTTAATGTAAATTTTTAACTAAGCTATACAGGCTTTGTCTTGGCGAGATTTGACCAATCTTTGGTAGAGAACTCACTGGGTCAAAGATTTTAGTAGCTATTGATTTCCATTACTAGCTGGGAAAAGGAAAGCTGACGTAGAAATTATCATTCTTGCATGATCGCCCAATACCTCAATCATGTGCGATTATGCATGCTACTATAATGGCATAAAGATTAGTCTTGGTAGAGAAAAAAAAAAAAAAATCAGGCAAAGAAGTCAGAAGATGCCACCAACAACAAAAATAGCATGTTTTAGTTATCCAACGTTTAAATCAGAGATTAGTATCTAAATATAGAAGGGTATGATACTGTGACACACATCAAAGAAATGAAAGTTATACACATAAAGCACACAGTGGAGGTGTACAGGAGTGATGCAGGTATACCTAAAAACCATAAACTATCTACAGTTTAATAAATCCTGTAAAAACAGCACATATCATTAAATGGACATGACCTTGCTAAGGAATAACTCTGATGATAGACATTTTTGTACTGTCTATTATCTATAATAGAATTAAAACTTCTAAAAAGTCTACTTTCATGACACCAAAATGTCTATTTCTCAGTTTAATACATAGGTAAAAGAAGACACTATTAATCCATAAAAAACTCTAATCACCTGTGAGATTTCCAGATCCCTCTGTTCCTGTGCTTTGACAAAGAGCACGTGTCTCCTCTACTAATGAACAGCAAGGTCCTTCTTGGCAGTACAGTACCTCCTCTTCATCTTCATCATTACCCTCCATCTCCCAGGAGACATGTCCCACACAGTCCAGGCCACCCTCACAGCCTGGGTCCTCGGGAATGATGGGGATAGGTTGACCAGGCTCACATCCAGCTACTGCAGCAGCAGCAGCTGCCGCTGCAGCCTCTGCCAGGGCGTACTGAATGCTGACTGCATAGTCCTCAGTGTAGCAGCTTCCATGATTTTCCTCATAGAGGCAGCAAGGCCGGGCAGAGTGACCAAGTACTGTCCCTGGATCTGTCCGATGTAAAAGGCTGGAGGTAACACTGTACAGGCCTCCACTGGAGGGCGTGGCAGCTGCTTGCTGAGGTTCTGGACCCATGTACAAGCCTGTGCATTCTGGACTGGGATCCCCAGCTGGCCTCTGATAGCAGCAGGGGCAGCCCTTGTCAGGCCCCCGCCAGTCTCTTCCACCTCCTTGCGAGATGGAGCAAGAGGTATCTGGGACTACCCCAGAAACCAAGGCTGCCCCTCGCCTTTCCAGTGAAGAATTGCTGCTGTAATTCATCTCCAAGCTGCAGCTGGACAGGCGATCCCGGGAGGAAGAATTTGGAAAGGTTTGATGAGGTCTGCAGTCCACTCTACCTCTTCCAGGTCCTGTTCCAGCTTCCCCCCCAAAACCTGCAGCCTCCCCTCCTCCAGTCCTTGCAGGGCTGCGACTCCTGTATACATAAGGGTCAAAGTCACTACTAAGAGAGCTTCGAAAGGTTGAGCAGCTACCATATACTCCCTGGTTGCTAGCCTCCGTGCAGTCCAGCATGGAGTCATTAGATGATGCATGCCCCTGGGCAGAGCTTGCACTGGAATTGGAGCTACTGTCACTGCATGGAACATCAGCCAAATAGCCACTGCATACAGAACGATGTTGATGCTGGCTGTGTAGGTAGCAGCTCCCACCAGCCGAATGTGGTGCCATGTGGATCATGGCAGGTGCAGGCTGGTATAGCAAGTTAGTACCTGTCTGAAAGGGATGGTTTATGCCCTTTTCTACTCCTCGAGAGTTCTGACTACCCCCTGTGGTTTCCTGGTGGTGTGGGTAGCTCAGACCCTGGAAGTAGTAGTGCTGATACATGGTCTCATATTGAGAATAACAAGTGGCAGTATTAAAACCTCTCCCACTATATTTAGAACGGCGGAAGCCATGGCTAGCCTGTGGGGCTGAAAAAGGAGGGTGCTCCAGGTCACAATGATGTCCTGTAGATGACTGATCCAGTGATACAGGTCTGTATCCTGCCAGAAAAGCAGGTGTCCGGGCAGGGCATAGCTCAGGCTCCATTGGGCGTTCCACAGTAAGTACCGTGATGGGATTGCCATGTGGGCCCATGCTGGTGCGAGTTGGGTATGCAGAAATGGGTCCAGTCCTCTGCACGCGCCCTGGATAATGAACTGGTAGAATAACTCTCTGCTGCTGTTGATGCCGGCTATGACCGCTTGTACTCTCCACACATATGGCACCATGACCTCCTTTCTTTTGATCTAAGGAGGAAAAACAAATACATTAACGTATGTCACTTGCATAACACATGTAGAATTATAGAGCACTTGGTAGTAGTCAAGTCTTCTACAGGTTCAGATAACATAGCATTATGCATAACTGTAAAAAAATTATTTATATAGCTAGAACAATGTTTAAAGCTAATTTTAAAAGCTTTTTTTCTTTACATCATTCATTTTATAAGCTTTCTAAAAGCCTGTCCAAGGACTGCAGAGAAAGTCAGCAAATGTAGTAGATTATATTGCATCCTACTAAAATAGCATTTTCATTGTGATTTAGGTTTCCCATTCCTTCTAGATTACTTTAGAAAGTAATCTAAAAGGAATGGGAAACTCAAATCACAACGAAAATCACGAAAATGCTATTTTAGTAGGATGCAATATAATTTCAGAAAAAATTGGATTTTTTACTTACCGTAAAATCCATTTCTCTGATGTTTATTGACGGACACAGCTCCTGATATTCTTAACCATTGGGTTATAATGCCCCCTACAGTAGTAGGACACTACCGTAGGCAGAAATGCCCATGGGCAGTCCCAGAGGGTATACTCCCTCTCTCTGCTATAGGCACTCAGTTTAGTTACAAGCAGTGTCAGGAGAATTACAACTCCACAGAGGGGTGGGTGCTGTGTCCGTCAAAGAACATCAGAGAAATGGATTTTACGGTAAGTCAAAAATCCCATTTTCTCTTTCGTTCATTGACGGACACAGCTCAAGATATTCTTAACCGTTGGGACGTCCCAAAGCAATATAAACACGAGGGGTGGGAACAGCAAAAAAGAAATTCCCAAGGCTAAACTATAGCCAACCAGGTAAACAGGAGCTCAACCAAACCAACTGGAGTCCACCTGAAAAAAAAAAAAAAAAATACACCCTCAAAGAGGATCAGGTCCTCTTAAACAGCTGCCTGCAAAACCTTGCAGCCAAAAAAATACACTTTATAGAACCTTGTGAAAGTGTGCACCGACGACCAGGTGGCCGCCTTGCAAACCTGCGTCACAGACGACTGATGACGGAAGGCCCAGGAGGCACTAAACCCCCCCCCCCCTGTAGAGTGCATCTTGACAGGGAAAGGAGGAACCGGACCCCTGATAGAATAGGCCTGAATCACCATCTGACTGGTTTACCTGGAAAATGGTCGCAGAGGAAACGGACAACCCTTTACAAGGTCCATCCAGGAGCACAAAGAGTCGGACTTCCTTAAAGACTCCGTAGCTTAAAGACTCCATAGCTGCCAGGTACACCCTAATTGCCTGGACCACATACTGGGAGACAGGGAAGGCAACACAATGTCTTCATTCAAATGAAAAAAAGCTTTGGAAGGAACGACGGACAGGGGCGAAAAACCACCTTATCCCTGTGAATCACTAGGTAAGGTGAACGACAGATAACACCAGTTCCGACACCCTGCACGCAGAGGTGATAGCCACTAAAAAGGCCACCTTCTGGGATAGTGTAAGCAGGGGAATCTCCCAAAGGTTCTCAAGGGAAGGCTTCTGGTGAACCGAAAGCACCAAATTGAGATCCCAAAGCAGCAACAGAGCCCGCACTGGTGGAACCAATGTCAGACACCCTGAGGAAAGATACGCACCATGTGTGGCCAACGGTCATTGGAAGAAGACTGCCAAAGCCGACACCTGGCCCTTGATGGTACTCAAGGCCAATTTCTGTTCAACTCCCCGTTGAAGGAAGGTCAAGATCCGAGCCACGAGAAGGAACAAGGATGAATCCCAAGAGATTCACACCACGCAATGTATGTCTTCCAAATACGATGGTAGATCTTCCTAGAAGTAGATTTCCTAGTTTTCAACAGGGTAGGAATCACTGACTCCGATAAACCCCTATCCTTCGCATCTGGCGTTCAACAGCCAACTTATCGACTGTAAAGCAGGATGGAAGATCAATCCTTGAGACAGCAGATCCTCCCTGAGAGGAAGCTTCCAAGGAACGTCGGCAACCAGCCACACCAGATCGAAGTACCAAGCCCAGGGCCAATAAAATGACCAGAATCCCTTCTGCCTCGATCCTGCGGAGAAGTCTTGGCAGAAGCTTGAGAGGAGGGAAGGCGTAAATGAGAGAGAGAGAGAGAGACTCCCACTCTAAGCTATAGGCACTCCGTTTTGTTACAAGCAGTGTCAGACGAAAGCCAGCTCCACAGAGGGGTGGGTGCTGTGTCCATGATCATCAGAGAAATGGATTTTACAGTAAGTCAAAAATCCCATTTTCTCTTTCGTTCACTGATGGACACAACTCCTTATCTTCTTGACCATTGGGACGTCCCAAAGCAGTGTCAAACATGAGGGGTGAGAACAGCAAGAAAAAATTCCCAAATCTAAACCGTAGCCAACCAGATATCATGGAGCTCAACCATAAACAACTGGAGCTCACCTGAAAAAAAAAAAAAAAAAAAAACAACACACCTTCAAAGAGGACCAGGTCCTCTAAACAGCAGCCTGCAAAATCGGGCGGCCAAAAGAAGCATTTGCAGATGCCAACACATCCACTTTATACATTTTTTAAAAAATGTGCACAGACGACCAGGTGGCCGCCTTGCCAACCTGAATCACTGACGCCTCATGACGGAAGGCCCAGGAAGCACTAAGCGCCCGAGTAGAGTGCACCGTAACAGGGAAAGGAGGAACCTGATCTTTAATTGAATAGGTCTGAACCACCGTCTGTCCTAACCATCTGGAAATGGTCGCAGCAGAAGGGACAACCCTTTCCAAGGTCCGTCCACGAGTACAAATAATGAGTCTGACTTCCTAAAAGACTCCATAGCTGCCAGGTACACTCTAAGTGCCCGAACCACATCCAGGAAATACAAGGCAATTTCCTTAGGATGTTCAGGTCTGGGACACAGAGAAGGCAACATATCTTCATTCAAATGCAAAGCAGAGACGAACAGGTGGCCGTGTTGCAAACCTGCGTCACTGACGCCTAATGACGGAAAGCCCAGGAGGAACTAAGCGCCCTAGTAGAGTGCGCCTTGACAGGGAAAGCAGGAACCTGAACCCTAATGGAATAGGCCTAAACCACCGTCTGTCTGATCCATCTGGAAATGGTCGCAGAGGAAGCGGACAACTGTTTTGGAGGTCCGTCCGTGAGCACAAATAGAGAGTCTGACTTCCTGAAAGACTCCGTAGCTGCCAGGTATGCCCTAATTGCCCGGACCACATCTAAGGCATGCAAGGAAATTTCCTTTGCATGTTTAGGCCTGGTACACAGGGAAGGCAACACAATGTCTTCATTCAAATGAAAATCAGGGACAACCTTTGGAAGGAATGAAGGACAGGGACGAAGAACCACCTTATTTCTGTGAACCACCAGATAAGGTGAATGACAAGACAACGCCCGCAGCTCCAACACCCTGCGCGCAGAAGTTATAGCCACCCAAAAGGCCATCTTCTGGGACAACGTAAGCAGGGAACAAATATTTTTACGAATATTTTCTAATGGAGGTTTCTGGAGAACAAACAGCACCAAACTGAGGTCCCACGGCGGCAACGTAGACCGTACTAGAGGAGCCAAGTGTAGAACTCCCTGGAGAAAAGTACGCACCAAGGCATGTGTTGCCAATGGACATTGAAAGAAAACCTCCAAGGCTGAAACCTGGCACTTGATGGTACTCAAGGCCAGGCACTGCTCAACCCCCCATTGGAGGAAAGCGAAGATCCGAGCCACTGAATAGGAGTGAGGGTGAACCCCAAGAGACTCACGCCACGCAATATATATCTTCCAAGTACGATGGTAGATCTTCCTAGAAGCAGATTTTCTAGCCTTTAACAGTGTAGGAATCCCCAATTCAGACAAGCCTCCATCCTTCAGCACCTGGCTTTCAACAGCCGAGCCGTTAAAGCCAGCAACTGTAAAGCAGGATGGAAGATTGGCCCTTGGGACAGCAGATCTTTCCTGAGAGGAAATCTCCAAGAAACATCAGCGACCAGTGGTACCAGATCGGTAGACTAATACCGGCAAGGCCAGTCTGAAGCCACTAGAATGACCAGAATCCCTTCTGCCTCAATCCTGCGCAGAAGTCTTGGCAGAGGTTGATGCGCAGAAGTCTTGGCAGAGGTTGACAGGGGGGGGGGGCATAAATCAGACGATACTTACCCCAAGGAGCCACTAGTGCGTCTGTGGCGTCGGGCAGAGAATCCCGAGACCATGCCACAAACCTCTGTACCTTCCTGTTGAGGCAAGAGGCCAACACAGTTCCACCTCAGTATTACCCACTGGAGACACAACTGATGAAACACCTCCGAATGAAGTGACCATTCACCCTGGTCCAGCGCCTGTCAACTGAGGTAATCCGCCTGCCAATTTTCCAGCCCTAGAATGTGTACAGCAGAGAGGGCTGGAACGAAGTGTTCTGCCCTGTCCGATTGAATCCCTAACCGGACACCCCTGAAGACGATTTGTCCAATGATCCAGACAAGGTCTGATCGCTCAGAGTGCCAGTACACTGAGTCCAGAGTCCAGACCCCTGAGCACAATCTGTGCCGAGAACGCCTCTCCCCCCGGACAGGCTGGCATTCTTAGTGACCACCGTCCAGTACAGGGGGAGAAAAGATTTGCACAGTTGAAGTGCTGGAGAACGAAGCCACCAGCTCAGGGATCCTCTCGTACCCCGCCTCAACAGGATCAGATTGTCTAGAGACTGTGGATCCTTGTCCCATTTGACAAAAAATCTTTATTTTTTATTGATCTCTTGTGGAACTGTGCAAACGGAACTGCTCAGCACCTGCATGCAAGTCCTAAGATATGACCGTCTGCTGCACAACAGCAACAATTGCATCCTGCAGTTTCTGGAGTTTTGTCCAGAGTCAGACCCAGATAGTCCAACTTGGTGGACGGAACCAGAGCAGACTTCTGGAGGTTCAGAATCCAACCAAACTGCCTCAGAGTTTGCAGAGTAATCTCCAACTGTATCAGAGCAGTTGGAGACTCCACTCACAGAATATGGTCGAGGTACCCCAGTACCGTGATCCCCCGCTGACGCAACAATGCTATCACCAGGGACAACACTTTTGTGAAGACCCTAGGAGCGGAGGCGAGACCAAAAGGGTAACGCCACAAACTGATAATGCTCCTCGCCCACGGCAAAGCAGAGGAAGCGCTAGTGACCGACACATATTGGAATGTAAAGGTGGGTGTCCTTGATGTCGATAGAAGCTAGAAAATCCCCTGATGTAGGGACACCACTACCGTGCGAATGGACTCTATTCGGAACTTTTGTACCCGCACAAAGCAGTTTAGCACCTTGAGGTCCAGGATTGGACATACCTTGCCATCCTTCCTAGAGGAAGCACAGCCCCAAAGAGACCCCATAAGTGGTCTGGGGAAAAATGCAGACTGGAGGGAAAGAACCTTTCTGGAGGATGAGGCCAAAACTCGATCTGTAGTCGGACCAAATGACTTTGTGGACCCACTTGTCCTGAACCAGGGAGGTCCACGGGTCCGGATACCAGCAAAGACGTCCCCTCACCCCAGATACGGGTAAGGGCGCCCTTTCATGCAGAGGAAGTCTTTTCCGCAGGTCTGAAAGAGCCCGCTTGTGGCTTGTCAGACCAGGTCCGCTTGGAACCTCCGGTGAAGGCCCTGAAGGGCTTTGATCCCTTGTCTTGAGACCCTGAGGGACGAAAAAGCCTCTAATGAGTGGCCCACATCTGGGCCATTCTTTACATGCTGAAGAAGAGTACTCTTCCCCCCCTGTGAGACCCTTAATTATGTCATCCAGGGAAGCTCAAAACAGGCGATCCCCCACAAAAGGAAGATCAGAAAAGGCCTCCTTAGAAGTCTGGGCCCCAGACCGGCATTTCAGCCAAATAATACGCCGAAGGACCACTGCTGATACAGACAGCCTAAATACCAAGGGAGCCGCATCCAAAGAGGCATCACAGACAAACTGCAGCCCCTGGACCAACTGGTCCGCAAAAAGCAGGGGGAGGTTGCTCCCCCTAAAGGCCCCGGCGTAAAAGTTGAGCCCACTCAGTCCGAGTTTGCATCACCAAGGCACTAAAGGTAAATACAGGCCTAAGTGCCAAACTAACCACAGTGAAAATATGGTGGGCCAGAGCCTCCATTCTCCTATCAGTCGGTTCTTTAAAAGTCGGGGACTCCTCAACAGGGATTAAGGTAGATTTATTCAAGCTGGAAACCGGCGGGTCCACTACAGGCTGGACCGTCCATTTTTTAAGCAAGGAATCCTCACAAGGATACTGCATAGCAAAACGCTTAGGGACCACAAGAGTGCATTTTGGACAACCCCACCTAAACAATCAGGGGAGGGCCACTGACTGATCCCACAAAGGGGGACGCCGTCCAAGGGCCCATGAATGGACCACCTACTGGACAAGGAGGTAGCCCACATAACAGGAAATAGCCCCCTCAAAACGGGGCCGCCCGCCGTGATGTGGACGCCCCGGCAGGGTACCCAATGGTCCCGCATCACTAAAAAGGGCAGGTGCCCTACACAATAATGGCGGCATGGCTGCCATCAAAAAATAAACCGCCACCACTTCCAAGGGAGGCGCCAAGCTGGCCGTATGGCCTAGTAGGCTGCAAGCCACGGCTTACATTTTTTGTGGAGGCCCAGCTGCAGGGATCCTATCCAAAGGAAGAGTGGGGGCTTCAGCTAACCCCACTGGGGCTACCAGCCTCCTCAAACGGAGGCGCCCGACTTGGCCGCATGGCCTAGTAGGCCACAAGCCGCTGGCTAAATTTTTGTGGACGCCCATCAGAGCCGACCACCCAGGGGCAGCGGAGGGGAGGCTCTCCGGAGCTGCCCCACATAGCTCCAGACCAGTAGGCCGCAAAGCCACAGCCTAAATTTTTGGCCGGATCAGGCCAAAGCCAGGTCGTATGCGCCCTCGCAATGCGTTTAACTCGCAGGCCAGATCCAGTCCAGTGGGGCTATGTTGCAGCTTTCCTAGCGCACAGCTGAGGCCTGCGCACGCTTGCTGGCTAGACTGGGGGGACCCTCTGAATCTAGATTATCCAGTCCATCGCCCAGTCCGGCAGTTGATAGTAAATTCTCACAGGAACAAAATAACAAAGGTAGGAAAAAAATTTCATTTAAAAAGGAAAAAAAATGCCAGGACTAGAGATCCCATCAAGAAACTAGGTCTTTATTCCTGACTAGGCAGAAAAAAAAACTGATTGCCTATTGCTGAGTGGGAGTATACCTCTTGGGACTGCCCCATAGGCGTAGTCAAGCTTTCTCCTGCCTAGTGTCCTACTCCTGTAGTCCCGTAGCTGTGTCCATCACAGAATGAAAGAGAAATACTGTTAAATCGTAATTTCTCGAATTTTTAAGAAGATGGAAAAAAAATTATACTTATGTGTGGGCACTCTTTAAAGTCAGCATGTTCTAGTTTAGCGGGTCTCAAGCTGAAAAGGAAAAAGCTCTGCTCTCATGGTTCAGTAATGCTTTTATTAAAGTGTCACTAAACCCACATCATAAAAAACTATCAAATGCTATAAAACTTGCTGTTTATACTCGGTCACTATGAGATTCTTTTTCTGTATTTTACAAAAAAAACAGTTGAGCCGGCTTCTCTCTATCGCCCCCCTTCTGTCCATGTCCCCAATTCAGCTAGGGATTTTACAGCTGTTGTGGCAAATCTGCACATGCTCAGTTTTTAGTGAGTTTCTATGCTGAGTATTTCCTCCTATCACTTCCTGAGCAGCCCATGTGACTGTAGAGTCACAGATGTGGGTGTATACACAGCGACAGTGGTAAATTACAGTCCACTCCCTCCCTTCTCCTCCATGCCCACTAACAAGCTAAACACAATGGCTTCACCTCCCTCTTATAAGACACAGGCTGGAGGGGCCTGACTGGCAGAAATCCGCCCACGGCATGTTATTTCCACAAAACAATAAGGTTTCATTTTAAATATATATTTGTATGCCAATTTAACCACTTAAGCCCCAGCCCTATTTCAGACACTTTTTGTTTACAAGTTAAAACCAGTATTTTTTCCTAGAAAACTACTTAGAACCCCCAAACATTATATATATTTTTTTAGCAAAGACTCTGGAAAAAATGTCGGCCATTGCAAAATTTTTTGTCACGCGGTATTTGCGCAGCGGTCTTTAAAACGCAATTTTTTTGGAAAAAATTTGAAAAATCACATTTCACTGCATTTAAAAAATACTAAACAGTAAAGTTAGCCCATTTTTTTTGTATATTGTGAAAGATGATGTCACGCCGAGTAAATAGATACCCAATATGTTACGGTTTAAAATTGCGCCCCCCCCCCCCCCGTGGGAATGGCGACAAACTACGGTCAATAGAGATCTCAATCGGCGACACTTTAAATTTATTTAACGGTTACCAGTTTAGAGTTAGAGTGTAGCTCTTTTTTTTTTAAATTATTGCCCACGCTCTGGCGATCGCGGCGATACCTCACATGTGTGGTTTGAACAGCGATTTCATTCGCGGCTCGACTTGCGTATACGTTTTTTTGTGCGCGAGCTAACTGTGACGGGGGCGGCTAAATTTTTTTTTTCCTAGTTATTTTTTCTTTTTACTTTATTACAGGTTTTTTTTAAAAAAAAAATCTGATCACTTTTATTGCTGTCACAAGCAATGTAAACATCCCTTGTGACACCAATATATAGTGACAGGTACACTTTATGGAGGGATCGAGGGTCTAAAAGACCCTAGACCCCTCCACTACACTTCCATGTATGCAAAACGCCGAAAACTGCGTTTTTGCATACAGCCGTTTTTCAAATTTGCCGCCTTTTGCAGCACAGTAACCCGGAAGTGACGTCATGGACGCCGCCTCCGGGTTATGTCATCGGAGACCCGATCGATGCCGTTTCCGGCATTCATCGGGACTCCATCCAGCCGGCGGACGTGCCGGCTGGGTGCTCGGGGCTCCCGATGGGACGGGAGCCCCGAGCAAAGCCACGGAAAGCGGCGGGAGGGGGGGGCGTCCCCTCCCGCTCACCCAGGTAACGATCGAGCGGCTCCCGAGCCGCATCGGTCGTTACCGACGGAAAGCCGACTGTCGGCTTCAAACCACGGTACCGGGATGATGCCTCTAGCTAGAGGCATCATCCCGGTATAACCCCGCAAAATTACCCGACGTATGGGTACGTTAGTATGCGGTAAGTGGTTAAAACAGTTGATTGATATTATTTATTTTTACTCTGTACTCCAAAGGCTGATTTTTTATTTTGAACATGTGACCAGTAGCAGAGGACTAGACGCTCCTCCTGCTTATGTTTCCCTTCAGAGGCTGGGAAAGAGCTGGGTCACATGACGGCTGTATATCGATTAGGAAAAAGGTACTTAGATTATTTTTTTTCCATTAAAATAATTACAGTGCCATCATTCATATATAGAAATGGAATAGAAATGGAAGGAACAATGTAAATTCAACAGTGTGTTTAGGATCACTTTAATCAATTTCACCCAAACCATAACTTTAGGCTAGGTTCACACATATTGCGGCTGCGGTTTGCAGTCCGGAGCGTTTCTGTTCACCGGTTCAGGTGCATATTTTAACCTGAATTTGCAACTAAACCGGACCCAAAAATGCACAGGACCCTTTTCATAACTGCATTATGGCCGCCCCGAACATGTGTGAACTGGCTCCACTGAAAGCTGGTTAAAAAAAACGCATCCAATTCGCATGTGTGTGAACCCAGCCTTACCAGTATTTTTAGTATAGGGTAGGGAATTTTTCAGAATGCCAGGTCCTGGACAGCCCATTAGCATTATGACCATTCAACATAAAGAGAAGTGAAATATAAGGGTGGCTATTAAAGCCTCCTACAGTAAAAAAATCCTGCATCCCACTCACCTATAATGTTGTGCCTACAATGAGGACAGGTGTGGTTCTGTAAAAGCCAGGGGTCCACACACCTCTTGTGAAACCGATGTGTGCAAGGAATGACTCTCAGCTCCTGCAGCAGACATAGGAGAACAAACACTTTTTTAAGAATTAAAAAAAAAGGAGTTATTTTGTTTCTGACACACAAGGGCCAGTAGGTGGTATGAGCATTACATTCAACTTCATGTCATAGTATCTACTAAGCCAACCATATCAGCATAAATACACACCACTAACCTAAATTGAAAAGCCAGTTAAATACAAGATGAAAATGCTATTCTGTCCAATGTTTTTTATATAAAACTACGGTATTAATAACACCTGAATGTCGCTCATTCAGACTGGGAGAAGGAGGCATAGACTTCTCAGTCAAGGTACACTGACATCATTCTAAGATTATGATTAGATGTACTGGGGTGGAAAGCACAACCTTATCTGCATGCTGATATATTTTATTATTGCCCAATTACAGGCTGGGGTGAGTCCATGACAAGTCTCCACTGCTCATCTCTGTGTATTTTGCAGAAAGATTTAGGAATGGGCTTAAGAAGTTAATAAAAGTGGCTGGATCACAATAGCAACTAAATAGAAGTAAATAATCCTTTGCAGGTAAAACATCTCCAATATCTGCATTTCATCTTTGCCTTCCAGGCAAACGCCTAAATACAGATAACCAAGTGTAACTAAAGCCAAATTTTTAGTTTTGGATAAAGTAAGGAAGGATTATCAATCCTATCTATTTTTTTCCTGTTGGAGACATTCACCCTCTTTAGTTGTCCTAGTTATCACCCTTGAGTTTTCTCCAAAAGAGGAATGGAAGGGAGATCTATCAATGGGATACCTGAAAGGGTAGTTCCCTCACTTTGGAGGTATTCCCACCTCCCTCTTACTTCCTGATGAGTCTACAGGACAGGAAGTGAAAGGAATCTCTGAAAGGGGACATAGATGGTAAAAAAAAAAAAAAAACCTGGCAGGAGTTTTACCATTGACCATGAACACTTCTGGATTAGAACTGGAGTGCCCCAGACATGCCTTATTTGAAGAGGTAATCATTTTGTTTATTGGCTGGTAATAAAAATAACATATGCATGAGTCCACTCAGGACATTAGTGGGCCTGGGACAAGGATATCATTATTCAGCTCTTCTATTAAGTTTTATTAGCGAACTATAACATTTATATCTTGAATGAGGAAGTAAAATTATTCTCTGAGCAATGTGAAGGTTAAAATAAGACTAAAATGTGTAAAATTTGAATCCTTTCTTTTTGACAACAAAAGATCACTTATTCGATCTGGTGCCCCATCGTATGCAAACAGTTTACACCCTACTTGTCGGACTGAATGAAACAAAGTGATGAAAGTCCCATGTCTTGGTGGGCCTGGAATAAAACACCTATTGCAGCTTTAGACAAACAGTCTTGACTTGAACTTTCATTAATAAATATATCATTTATATCTATTACCTCTCCATCTATGTATTTTTCTAAGCAAATGGCGCAGTCAGAGGTGGAACTGCTACTAAGTGTGTCAAGGCCACCACAGCTCCCTTCTCGGTGCACTTTGCCCTTTGCTTTGAATTTTCTGGTCTCCATTTTTTCCAGTGCCTGAACAGCCATCCTGTTCATGGAGTTCTGAAAGAGAAGAACATTAAGATCACACACATGAAATAGAGCAATATCACAAGCACTGGTCACAACCAAATAATCCTCTTATAAAGAACACGACATTCCCACTTAAATGGAGTGATTTTATCTAAAATATCATTTAATTTGTTTCTTTGATCATTTTTATTAGTTTCTAAGGGCCCTTATATTAAAACAATGTTTTTAAGTTAGATTGGAATTCTTTTATAAAAGCTACAGTGGGATCTACAATCATTGCTCTTTGTAGTGACTATTCCAACATTTCATCAGCTACAGTAGAGCTGCATGATTAATCATTAAGATCGCAATCTCGATTCGACCCCCCAAACTATCTTATTCAGGCATTTCTATGGTTCAGCCAATTATATTTTAAAGGACAGGAGAGAAACCGATGATAAACAAATTTGGTGTAGCGCTTTACATAAATGAAAAAAAGTCCATGTGTTAGATAAAGTCCTATGTGTAACCAACTCCCGTGAACGGACGATCTTTCTTTGTTCAAAAGCCCACTGTGACAGTACAATGTGTCAAAACAGTGTCAAAAAGAGTGAATAAGACCCCGTTCACACTGGGGCGACACTACTTGCCGGGGCGACCTCACAGGTCACGGTGCGCAGCTCGCACCGCGACCTCGGAGCGGCCGGCACGGACTTCATATCATTGAAGTCAATGCAGGTCGCTCCAGGTCGCCCCAAAGAAGCTCCGGACCCTTTTTCTAAGTCGGAGCGACTTGTGTCGCTCCTATTAGAACGGGTCCACAGCTACTCTATGGCAGGCGACCTGTCAGGCGACCAGGTCGCCTGACAGGTCGCCCCAGTGTGAACGGAGTCTAATCTACAGCATTCAATTATAAACACTTGTACCCAGAATCGTGATCTTTATTAGAAGCAAAAAAAAAAAAAAAATTGTGATTCTCATTTTATCCAGAATCGTGCAGCTCTAAGCTACAGTAGACGCCAAGCAGTTTTTCTTTTCTAAGCAAAGTATACATCAGTAGGCAGCAGCATTAATAAGTGCAGTCCGCTATTCCATGTCACTGCATTATACAATAACTGAAGGAGATATCTGGTATGAAGCATGCACTGGATCTAGAAAATGCTTTGATATGTAACAGTTAGTACCAGAAGCAGACTCCTGGGGACCATCATGGCAGCAGGAGCATTAATTGGAAACTACTTCATCAAAAGGGGAAAAAAAAAAAAGAATCAGATGCAAAACCTTTGAATAAAAGTGAAAAATAAAGATCAATTTGTCCCACTTCATAGGAAGAAAGGGAACAGCAACTTTGGTCATTTGGTGTTTGAAGGTTAAAAGAGCTTAAGCATATGGTAAACTTCTAAAAGTCCTATGTGCACTTTTCTCATGCTATCAGGAAAGATCAAACATTTGCTGATCCTGCAAGAAAATCTTGAAAACTTCTAGTGCTCTCTGTTTCCACTGTTATCCTAGGGTGATAATGCTGATCTCTGGTAGATAGCATAAGGTGAGTGAGCTAAATTAATGTAGACATCTCAGCTGAGGATTGGAAATCTATTACATTTTTGCTATTTATTCATACCTGACTTCTTCTCTGCTTTAATTTGATCTTGATGAGAAGAATAAGGCAGACCAGGGACACCACGACAAAAAAGGCCAGAAATATACCCATGTCGAAATATTCAGTAGGTTGCTGAAGAAACAAAAAGAAAATCAGTAAAAAATACTTTGAACCCCCTGATCCCCCTATTTTTGTGGGAGTACTCTGAGGCTGTATGTTCTGTTATTTTTAATTGAACACTGCAAATAACACTACTAAAAAAATCAAAGAAAACCAAGCATACATTTGTAACAAAACTATAAAGAAGAAAAAAAAAAAAAAAAAGGGATTGGTCAACTCAAAACTATTCATGAACATTGAAGGAGATGATCCGCTCCACCAATGTTATAAGCTTCAGGGGAGCGGCAGAGGAAGCCAGCCTAGCCTCTGAAGCAGGTTTGTGTTCATCACGAACCTCCAATTCGAAGTGTTCTGTTTTATATATATTTTTTAATTACAGGTACTTTTTTACAGCTGTCAATTCATGTGGTGCTTTACACATATATATTGCACATTCACATCAGTCCCTGCCTTCAAGGACCTTTCAATCTAAGATCCCTAACTCACATTCATACATACAGAACATATACCAATGCAAACTTAGACAGGAGCCAGTTAACCTACCAGCATGTCTTTGGAGTGTGAAAGGAAACTGAATTACCCGGAGGAAACCCACGCAGGCTCGGGGAAAACATGCAAACTGCAGGCAGGTAGTGCGGTGGTTGGGATTCAAACTAGTGCTGCTGGGTAAAAGTGCTAACCACTTAGCGGCAGGTGAATATAAGCCCCTCATCAAAAAAATGCAAAATGTAAACATTCATTTATCAGATCCAGGTTGCACTCAAAGCAGATTGCCAAAAGGACAGCTCTAGGAGCCCACAACTATGGACATACAAGAAAATGTCCTCCTATCAGAAATTCTATTGTCATTTTTCTTTCTTTTTGGACACTATACTTCAGCCCCAGTATCAAGGCAAACTAAAAAAAAATCCCACCAGTATGAAATGTGCTATGGGGCAAGCTGATGTGTAAAAGTTCTAACTGTAGGCAGAATTTTTTAGATCCTGTGATGTTGGGAAGCTATGAAATCATACTGGAGTAATTGTGAATGTCCTGTTGGGAGGTGGTATGGAGTATGTACCACTAATGGCTGTGATAATTGCAATACCTTCAGATTTAAAGGTCTGTTGATACATAATCATGCCCTTAAAATAACCTCCAAGTTTTGTCCACACCTGCAATATGTCATAGCATGCTTGTCATGCTGCTTATTTGTCAATGTATTTTTGCTCCACTGAGGGCCCTGCAGGTCGTACAGGCCATGAGCTCCGTGATCCCACTACATTCAATGTAAACCAAAAACAAATAAAAAACCAGAGCCCTCAAAGGTTATAGTTATTTTTCCCCAATCATTAAGTGCCGGTTCACACTAACGCGGCACGACTTCGGGGGCGACCTGTGAAGTCGCGTGCACCGCGACTTCGGCGTGACTTGCACGGACTTCATATAATGAATGTCTATGCAAGTCGCACCAGGTCGCCCCGAAGTAGTACAGGAACCTTTTCCAAGTCGAAACGACTTGTGTCGCTCCTATTAGAACGGTTCCTGCAGCACACAATGGACCGCGATTTGTCAGGCTGACAAGTCGCCTGACAAGTCGCGGTAGTGTGAATGAAAACTTACACAAAAGTAAAGTATCGACTTTAGGAGGACTGACTATTAACAAATACATGCAAGAGCCCTCACCCGAGGAGGCCGGTGCTGAATCCTCGCTCTGGCACCTTTTTGCTTGTTGACAATGTTCATGAGTTTAATAGCGTCCATTCCTTTCATGTACACAACTGGCCTTTTTAATGGGTCCTCTAAACCTTGATTCAGCTGCAAAATTAGAAAAAATGTTTGCTAAAACTATAGTTGAACAAAACAACTCCTCTTAAAAAGTCAATAAAGTAAAGACAGAATATGCTTTAAAATATATTTACTAACTGGCTTCATATAGAAAGGAAGGAAGAACAAAAAAAGTACATGTTCCTGAAAGTTGCCTAAAGTCAGCCATAGACAGTTTTGAATCTCGGCTGGTTCAGCAGGACCTGGCTGAGATTTGAACCATGTACATGTGGCAAAAGGTCGAAAAGTTCAAGGGGGCCGAATACTTTGCGAAAGTATTCGGCCCCCTTGAACTTTTTGACCTTTTGCCACATTTCAGGCTTTAAACATAAAGATATAAAACTAATTTTTTGTGAAGAGTCAACAAGTGGGACACAATCATGAAGTGGAACGAAATTTATTGGATATTTCAAACTTTAACAAAAACTGAAAAATTGGGCGTGCAAAATTATTCAGCCCCCTTAAGTTTTTTTTTTTTTTTTTTTTTATTCAAATATTTATTGTTTTTCCAATACATTACATATTATATACATAAAATACAAAAATCTTCCAACACTCTCCCGGCCTCCCCCCCCTTGCCCCACCTCCTTTGGAAGGACGAACAAATTCTGCAACATGTTCGCCCCACATACAATACCCCACAGTGCAGTGAAACATACTTAAATAAATACGGTGCTAAACTTCATCCCACTACCACATCCCCTCCCCTCATTGCGTATCTCTCATCGTGTCCAAAATCTACGTGCTAAAATAAAAAAAAAAAGTGTAATTGAGAGTTTCCTTCCCTTCAGTTCCTCAAATGTGCGAGGAAGATTTAACGTGCACAAAAAAGAAAAATTCCCAATGTAAGAAATTGGGTATAATAGAAGTGCCCCTTCTCCTCTCGGAGGAGAGAGAAAAAAAAAAAAAATAGAGAAAAAAAAAAGGGGAGAAGACCCCCCCCTTGCCCCACCTCCTGTGACACGCGTGCAAATTCAAGCCCCCTTAAGTTAACACTTTGTAGCGCCCCCTTTTTGCTGCGATTACAGCTGTAAGTCGCTTGGGGTATGTCTCTATCAGTTTTGCACATCGAGAGACTGAAATTTTTGCCCATTCCTCCTTGCAAAACAGCTTGAGCTTAGGGAGGTTGGATGGAGAGCGTTTGTGAAAAGCAGTTTCAGTTCTTTCCACAGATTCTCGATTGGATTCAGGTCTGGACTTTGACTTGGCCATTCAAACACCTGGATATGTTTATTTGTGAACCATTCCATTTTAGATTTTGCTTTACGTTTTGGATCATTGTCTTGTTGGAAGACAAATCTCCGTCCCAGTCTCAGGTCTTTTGCAGACTCCATCAGGTTTTCTTCCAGAATGGCCCTGTATTTGGCCCCATCCACCTTCCCATCAATTTTAACCATCTTCCCTGTCCCTGCTGAAGAAAAGCAGGCCCAAACCATGATGCTGCCACCACCATGTTTGACAGTGGGGATGGTGTGTTCAGGGTGATGAGCTGTGTTGCTTTTACGCCAAACATAATGTTTTGCATTGTTGCCAAAAAGTTCGATTTTGGTTTCATCTGACCAGAGCACCTTCTTCCACGTTTGGTGTGTCTCCCAGGTGGCTTGTGGCAAACTTTAAACAACACTTTTTATGGATATCTTTAAGAAATGACTTTCTTCTTGCCACTCTTCCATAAAGGCCAGATTTGTGCAGTATACGACTGATTGTTGTCCTATGGACAGTCTCCCACCTCAGCTGTAGATCTCTGCAGTTCATCCAGAGTGATCATGGGCCTCTTGGCTGCATCTCTGATCAGTCTTCTCCTTGTATGAGCTGAAAGTGTAGAGGGACGGCCAGGTCTTCGTAGATTTGCAGTTGTCTGATACTCGTTCCATTTCAATATTATCGCACAGTGCTCCTTGGGATGTTTAAAGCTTGGGAAATCTTTTTGTATCCAAATCCGGCTTTAAACTTCTCCACAACAGTATCTCGAACCTGCCTGGTGTGTTCCTTGTTATTCATGATGCTCTCTGCGCTTTAAACGGACCTCTGAGACTATCACAGTGCAGGTGCATTTATACGAAGAACTGGATTACACATAGGTGGATTCTATTTATCACCATTAGTCATTTAGGTCAACATTGGATCATTCAGAGATCCTCACTGAACTTCTGGAGAGAGTTTGCTGCACTGAAAGTAAAGGGCCTGAATAATTTTGCACGCCCAATTTTTCAGTTTTTTATTTGTTAACAGTTTGAAATATCCGCTAAATTTCGTTCCACTTCATGATTGTGTCCCACTTGTTGATTCTTCACAAAAAAATTACAGTTTTATATCTTTATGTTTGAAGTAAGTGCCAATATGCCTTCTGCAAAAGTGCTTCTGCTAGCATCACTCTCCAGGCTGCTATAAAGTGCACTTGGTAGAGCCGGAGACGGAAGCCGGCACTACAGAGGCAGCCCCGACTTATGCGGCTCCTGTTCCCTCTGCGGCTGCCTGCTTCCTCTGCTGCAGGTGTTAGTTTCATGCCCTCTGATGCTCTGGGATGGGGATGTGGGGACAGTCCGCACCGGGTGCCACACAGGGGGGGGGGGGGGGTGTCAGCAGGGAGCACCAGGGTGACACCCAGGGCCGGCCGCCGGACTGCCTCCACTGCTCACTGACACAGGAGAGCGGAGCAGGAGGCACTGAAGCAGAACGGAAGAGAGAGAGAGAAAATCACCAGCACTGAATAGACAGTGGGAGGAACTGCAGGAGTTAACTTTCTAAGTTAATGAGCAGGTGATTGGTTGCTAGGACGCCCTAGCATTCAATCACCCGCTGTTAACTAGTAAAGTTACCTCCGGCAGTTCCCGCTGTTTATTCATCACTGGTGATTCTCTCTCTCTCCCATTCAGCTTCAGTGCCTCCTGCTCCGCTCGCCTCCTAATAAGGTAGGAAGGGGATAGCTGGGGGGGGGGGCTTTTGCTGTGCAATATAAAGGGTTAAAGGGTTCCATTGTGGGGGGGGGGGGCTGTATAATGTAAAGGACTCCAAGGGGGGGGCGGGAGCTGTGTAATGTAAACAGCTCCATGGGGGGGGGGGAGCTGTGTAATGTAAAGGGTTCCATAGGGGGCAGAGGTGGGAGGGGAGCTGTGTAATGGGAGCTGTGCAATGTAAAGAGGTTTATGGGGGGGAGCTGTGCAATGTAAAGGGGCCATGGGGGGGGGGGCTGTCCAATGTAAAATGGTTCAGAGGTGTGGGGGGGGGGGGAGGGACTGTGTAATGTAAAGGGATCCTGAGGTGTGGGGGGGCTGTGTAATGTAAAGGGGTCAATAGGTGTGGGGGGGGCTTTGTAATGTAAAGGGGTCCAGAGGTGCAGCGGCTGTGAATTGTGAAGGGGTCCAGATGTATGGGGGTTGTGCAATGTGAAGGGGTCCAGAGGTACTGGGGCTGATTATTGTGAAGGGGTCCAGAAGTACGGAGGCTGTGAATTGTAGCGGGGTCCATGTAATGGGAAAAAATGGGAATGCTTTAGGAACATATTAAACAAATGCATCCTGCAGTGCATTCCTATGGGAAATAAATTTAGAAGAGACAAGGCCAAACCTGGCTGGCTAAACCGTAATGTTAAAAAACTTATAAGGGGAAAAAAAATGGCCTTCAAGAAATATAAATCAGAAGGCACAGTATCGGCTTTCGAGCAATACAAGGAGGCAAATAAAAGTAAATACGAAATCAAAATGGCTAAAATCAACTTTGAGAGACAAATAGCGGAGGATAGTAAAAAGAACCCAAAGAAATTCTTTAAATATATCAACAGCAAAAAAGGTAGGGCAGAGCATATTGCACACATAATTAACGATGATGGGAGGATGGTTACAGAGGACACTGAAAAAGCAACCGTGCTGAATGCTTTTTTCTCGTCGGTCTTTACACAGGAAACGGAGGGGTACACTGACCATGACTGTATGGTCAGTAGTATTACACAGGACTTGCCACTATGGCTAACAGAGGGTGAAATCAGGGAAAGGCTGGATAAACTTAACACAAACAAATCACCAGGCCCGGATGGCGTACATCCGAGAGTACTCAATTAACTCAGTAAGGTTATATCTAGATCACGGTTCCTGATCTTTGCTGATAGTATTATGACAGGAAATGTACCAGGGTATTGGAGGAAAGCGAACGTGATACCGATATTCAAAAAAGGGCAGAGGCATGTCCCGGGTAATTATAGGCCTAGAAAAAAAGCTATTCAGTCGTAAAGAGTGCATGAGGACTCGAGGACATACAATGCGATTAGAGGAGAAGCGTTTTAACCTCAGGCAACGTGGGGGGTTCTTTACTGTTAGAGCTACAAGATTGTGGAATTCTCTACCACAAGAGGTGGTTTCTGCGGGTAGTATGGTGGCTTTCAAAAGACTCTTAGACGTACATCTCAAGGATCAGAACATTCAGGGGTATGTGAGATGACTACAGCCACACACACCTACACAGGTTGAACTGGATGGACTATTGTCTTTATTCAACCTCACCTACTATGTAACTATGTAATGTAAAGGGCTCCAGAGGTACATGGGCTGTGTAATGTAGAGGGGTCCAGGGGTACATGAGCTGTGTAATGTAGAGTGGTCCAGAGGTACATGGGCTGTGTAATGTAGAGTGGTCCAGAGGTACATGGGCTGTGTAATGTAAAGGGGGTCTTCCTACATTTTACCTGCAGTCCTATAGATTTCTATCTGAAAGCGCACCAAAAGTCCCACATGCTGCATCTTTGATGGACTTTCAGAAAACAGGAAAATCATTTTTTTTTGGAGGGGGGGGGGGGGGGAGTTAGTGACACCATGGTTTACTGCGCCAGGTGACACCAACCCCAGTGACACCACTGACAGTAGCACTTAGTAGGTGTGCCACTGCCAGTTACAAGTTATTTCTGTCGGGCGCCTCAGGTGAGTCGGCGCCATTTTTCCAAAGGAGGAGGGGCCTGGCCACCGGAGGGAGCAGAGGGAGGAGGATTCTTCGGGTTCCGGGCCGCAGTGCGCAGGGGCGCTACATGTGACGTCACTTGACAACACGTTGATGTGCGATGCTTCGCCTGCCCGAATGGGGTGGTTGCCAGATATAGGATCCGCCCCGGGTGCCAAACGCTCTAGGTATGCCCCTGACAATAGGATAACTACTCAAAAACAAACCAAAAAAGCATTTATACAGCAGCAGTACAACATACCTGTTCCACAGCATCAGGATTATCCGAGACGTCAAATATAACAGCTGTAGCACCTCTCTGAACGGCTCGCTTTGCCTGTAATACAGACAGAAAGATTATAGAATACAAATGTCATGAATAAAGGCAGATATATCTGACGAATTCATTATTTCAATTGGAATTTAATTTGTCTAACAAGAATAATCCAGTGTGGAAAAAAAAAAAAAAATCATCTCATGCTGGAATTGAAGCTCAAATTCAATACATAAGTGCCCTACCCTTCTCCTCAAGTACAGCGGCTTTTCTTTTTTACTTTCTTAGATGAATGTACAGATTTGTTAAACGGGTTTGCAGCTCTACTTCTAGGGTCTCATGCAGACAGAGCTCAAAAAATGTGCCCTTTACAGGCGTTGGTTTTTTTTTTTTTCTCAGCCCATAAAAGCACCTCTATGTTAGCTTTTGTGTTCATGCACACATGTTTACAGGCGTATTAGAAGAGCAGAAAACAAAAACCCTATACGCATCTAAACACACAAACACCAGATGCGTAATGCATTCTAATGGCCAGAATAAATGAGTCAATGCTCAAATGCTGCATCCTCCTAAACACGTGCACAACACTGTTTCTTCCTGACAGAAATTCTGCTGTTCACAGGGGCTTAGACGCTCTGTTGTGCATGAGGCCTAAATGTATCCAATCCTTTTGTTTTTTTATGAGGCCTAAGGCTACGTTTCCACTATTGCGCCTACAAAGTCACGTGATCTCAAGCGTGACTTTGTAGTGTGACATTTGCGGCTACTTCTGGGGACTTCAGTGCGACTACCTTCTATGAGGGACAAGTCGCACTGAAGTCGCCCAAAAGTAGTGCAAAAACCTTTTCTCAAGTCGCTGCGTCTTGAGTCGCAGCAGTTAGAACGGTCCTAATTGAAGCTAATAGGTTTTGACTTGTCATGCGACAAGTCGCAATAGTGGAAACGGGGCCTTAATGTATCCAATCCTTTTGTTTTTTTTAAAGTGTATGTGAAGCCATAACTTTGTTTTTTTTAATATCTGGATAGATTGAAGAGTGGTTAGGCCATATGTCAGTGTTTTTTTCTTTAGCTGTGTGTTCTGTCAGGGAGATTTCATTTCACTTCCTGCCCCAGAGACACAACAGGAAAGCAGAGAAATCACACCAGAGAGACGACAGAAAAAGCAAAAAATCCAACAAGTCTGCCCAGGTTTCCATTTTTTTTTAAAACTTTGTCAGATTATAAATCAATTTTTTCTCAAAACATGCATAACTTCACTTATTGTTAACTGGCTCACAACCTCTGCTGCAAGGCTTTTCCAAGTATCAGCTACTCTTTCAGGAAAATAATACTTTCTAAGATCAGTTTTGAACTTTCCTTCTGCTAATTTGAGGTCCTGTGCCACAAGCCCTCATCTTATTTTCATACTGAAAATACTGCTCTTCTCAATCTTATTCATATGCTTAAAGAGGAAGTAAACCCTCCTCTGCAAGGTGATCCTATGATAAGGCTTATCTATAGGTACTGTAAATATCTCCTAAACATGCACTGTTTAGGAGATATTTACCTTACATGCAGCCAGTGACGTCACTGGCGCATGCGCTCTGAAGGAACGGCCGCTGGTGCCGTTCCTTCAGAGCCCCGTGCCGTGACCGCCGGCATGCGCAGGAGTGACATCACCGCGGCTCCGGCCAATCAGATGGCCGGATGCCGCGATCCCGGAAGACGGGCGACTGGACATGTCGCCCATCATACAGGTAAGCGGGCGGCATGGCGGGGGCTCGTTCTAAGGTATTTCATAATGAGCTAGTATGCGTACTAGCTCATTATGTGTTTCTCTTTCAGGTTGCAAAAAAAATAAAAAATCTATGGGTTTAAAACCTCTTTAATGTAGTTAAAGGTTTCCATAAGACTGTACACATAAATTTGTGAAGTCTCTTCTGATGCGTCTATCCCCCAGACCTTTCACCATTTCTGTCATCTCTGGACCCGTTTCATTTTATAAATATCTTTTTGTAATTGAGGATTCCAGAACTGAACACCATTTTCTAAAAAGGTCTAACAGTATTTAAAAATACTTCTATATAGTAAAAAAAAACAAAAAAAAAAAAACACATGTATAAACATATAAAAAATAAAATTCGAACAGTATTCTAATCAAGGGCCAAAGCAGATCTATCGAGGGGAATCAGAACTCCCTTCCTCCTACTGTTGACCCCCATTCTAGAATTCTATTGGCTTTTCCCACTTCCTAGTCACACTGTTTGCTCATTGTGCAATCATCTGGGGTAAGTACCCCCAATTTATTTTTTCTGTAGCGCTGGCCAACACTGTGCCCCCAATAGTACTCAGGTGATACTTTTTTTTCCCTAGGTGCATTATTTTACATTTAGAAACATTGAAATGCAGTTTCCACTGCTTTGACCAATCATCCCGCAATGCCAAATCATGTTCCATGTTACAGACCCCTCCAGGGACACCTTTGTGTCATCAGCAAAAATACATACCTTACCCAAATACCCACCAACCCCTTAGTCATATCACTTACAAACAGACTAAGCAGAATAGAATCTAGTACAGAGCCTTGTATTACATAACTAGTGACCGCTCTGTTTGAAATGAACCCCATTTACAAGCATATTAGAACACCCAGGGCTTAGTCCTAGTTTGTAAAAAGTTTTTTTTTTTTTTAGATCCTTGTGTGTAACTATCAAATGTTTTGTTGAAATCAAGATATGCCATGTCCACAGTACCACCCTGATTCAGATTTTAAAACCTCTGTGATTTAGAAAAAAATAAATAAAATCAAAATCAGATTATTGCCAGAAAACCCCCTCTCAGGCAGTTCACATTCACAATAATACCTATATAGTGCAAATGGAGCATTTCTTGCAGTGTTTAAACTTCCTGCATGCAGGGAGCTCATTGAAGTCTATTAGGATGCAGTGACTGCCTTTTCCCAATGTGACAGGTGTGCATGCAGGTGTAGGTGAGTGACCCCAAACATACACTGTCTGTGTTTGGGGTCACTCACCCACACCCCTGTCCCATTAGGACGAGCAAAAAACAAAAGCAAGGTTGGGACTTTACATTAGGACGAGTGCCTGGGTCTGTGCAGCTGCTGCATCCTAATAGACTTCAATGGGCTGCCTGCATGCAGCTCATGGGAAGAGACACTGCAAACAACAAACAGTTTGCCCAATAGTGGGCATCATCGCCCGCATGAATGAGGCCTTAGACCAGGGGTCTTCAAACTATGGCCCAACAGTTGTTCAGGAACTACAATTCCCATCATGCCTAGTCATGTCTGTGAATGTCAGAGTTTTACAATGCCTCATGGGACGTGTAGTTCCGCAACAGCTGGAGGGTCGTAGTTTGAAGATCCCTGCCTTAGACCTTCATCCCTATGGGAAAGATGTCCCCACCTAATCCTGTGACAATGCTAAAGTTTTGCATTTCCTATCACATTCTGTACCAGAGAAAATAGTTTACATTTTATATGACTCAACGGGCACAACCAAATTACAATATTATTTTGAGTGCAAACTACCTATTACTTGAAATAAATGAGAAGAAAAAGAAGAGCTCCCATCCAAGGCAGCCTAGATCACATGACTACCAATTATTACTGCAAACACTGTACCGGAGCAGCTTAGGGACATATTAACTCTAAATTAAAGAAATAAATTTAAGTTAAAGAAGACAAAGCTCCCACCGTAAACAAATTTTAACTATCTGTATTGTACACGTCCCTCCATTGTTCTGAATCCCATTGACCACCACCACCAGGATATTTCTTTCTTTCTTCCACTGACCAGATGCAGGAAAGTTCTTACCTCCCATTGAAAACACACACCAGGGCAATCTTTCTTCCCACCAACACCAGTCATCCCCCCATTACCCTAACAATGGCCATTGGAACCAAGAAACTTCTTCTCCTACAGATGCCAGGAAATGTCCTAACCCCTGCACTCCGCACCTTACATTGCACAGTCCTGACTGCTACACTATGTGCTGTGTAGCAAGTCCAATGGTCCTGACCCCTGAAATCTATAAGCTATGCTGTGCGATACATAGCCCTGACCAAAGTATTGCCCCCAACAGTGTCTGTGTAGCTTGCAAATATTTTTACAAAGCTGTTCTTTACGGCAAGCTCAGAAAGACCTTGTTCATGCTAGCATTAGCAACATGCCTTTGAGGAGCGTTTTTGCCACCACAAGAACGCAGCATACGCTGATAACAATCGTCAAATATCAGTCGAGTGGAAGGTGGAATAGGAGTGTGGTGAAAAAAAAAAAAAAAAAATCACTCAGAAGGCGTCTGTGGTGGTTTTTAATACGCCTAAAAAAAGTGTATAAGTGCGTGAAAAGTGTGCGCAATAGATACATTACTGTCAGTGTTAGTACTTTTAGCAAGTGTGAACTTCAATTTATATATATGTAAGCTCTAACGAGCAGGGCCCTCTAGTTCCTCCTGTTTTGAATTGTACTGTAACTGTATTGTCTTCCTTCACATTGTAAAGCGCTGCGCAAACTGTTGGCGCTATATAAATCCTGTATAATAATATATATAAGAAATAGAATAGTTTGCTGTTGATTACCAAGTATTTTTAGCAATTGTGAACTTAAATACATAATATATATAAAAGAAATAGAATAGTTTGCGGTTGCTTACTAATTATAAATAAGTAGGGAAGTGCTGTAAAAGACAGCCAGATGTTATTTTAACTTCTCACCACTAGAGGTCATGCAAGTACAAATTGTAATAAACATCCCTAGAAAAAAAGAAAGCTGCCAATGAGCACTGTTTTAATTTTCAGACTATCCATGCTATCTTTTTTCTGCTACAATATTAGAATTTTCACTGCAATATCTCCAAAAAATAAAAATTAAAAATAAAACCACAGCTCCAATAACAAGTAAAACCCAATAAAGCTCTTTTCTAGGTGAATATTTAGGACCACCTATACCCTTTATTGTCCCACTGATACTAAAGTTTTATCAAGTCTGAAATTAAGTTGTGCTAACCTACACAATGGGGCAATGGACATATGAAAATGAGAAAAATCACTCAGAATCCGGTTTCTGTTTTTCCAAATTTTTAAAATGAAAGGCAAAACTGGATTAGTCAATGTAAGCAACAACAATTCCACCTCTGTCCTCTTTTTTTTCTTTTTTTATTATTTGCAAACCAGGGCAAAGTGCTGATTCTACATCTTTCCTTATCCAAGAGCAGTGAATTTATCCATGCAAACTTTTTAGAAGAAAAAAAAAAAAAAGGAATTATTTTATATACAGGTGTCATTGGATTATTTGCAATGCATGTCAAAATACAGTGAAAATGCACATTGTCCAGAGCAGCTTTATAAGTAGGTGAAAACTGTCAAAAAACATTTCTAATAAAAAGTACACCCCTACAACCTCTGGTCACATGAATCTTTGCTGAACAATATCTGGCTTGAAGAACGAAGGGCCTGGATAGAGAAAACCCAGCCAGCACAATCATGAGGCTCAGGAAATAGTGTTCCCAGATTAGTGACAAGGAGATCTCAGTAGATAGGTGGCCCCGGTTTGCTAAAGAAAGATTGGGATGGAAAACAAGAGCCCTGGCCAAGTAACCTTTATCCTCTGGATGGATTCCAATTTTTAATATCCAATTATGTCAGAACTAGGATTTTCAATACCTTTAGTCTTAACAGATTTATAAAAAAAAAAAAAAAAAAAAAAAAAAAAAACTTTTTTTCAATTTTATTTTGCCTCACCTTGAACCTTATTTAATATTTACCAACTCCAAACAGCAGGATTTTTTGTGTTTAGAGTAGCAATACACCAATCAGCCATATTGTTATGACCACTGGCAGGTAAAGTGAAGAACGCTGATTATCTTGTGGGTGGGATATATTAGGAAGCAAGTGAACATGTTGTCCTTGAAGTTGATGTGTTGAAAGAATTGGCATTGCAATTGGTTTTATATAGGGCTGTGTAGCTTCAGACCGGTCAGGGTGTCCATGCTGACCAGTTCACAGCTAAAAGTACCTAGGATGGGCACATGAGCATCAGAACTGAACCACGGAGCAATGGAAGAAGGTGGCCTTGTCTGATGAATTACGTTTTCTTTTACATCATGTAGATGGCCAGCAGTTTATGCTGCATTTTACCTGGAGAAGAGATGGCATCAGGATGCAGTATGGGAAGAAGGCAAGCTACCGGACGCAGTGTGATGATCTGCGTAATGTTCTGCTGGGAAACCTTGGGACCACCTACCTATAAACATTGTTGCTAATCAAGTACACCTCTTCATAAAAAGGGTATTCCCTGATGACGGTGCCCTCTTTCAGCAGGACAATGCACCCTGCAACACTGCAAAAATGGTTCAAGAATGGTTTGAGGAACACAAGAATACATTTGAGGTGTTGATTTGGCCTTAAAAATCCTCCAGATCTCTTTAGCATCTGTGGGATGTGCAAGTCTGATCCATGAAGGCCCGACCTTGAAACTTACAGGACTTAAGGGATAACTGACGGCTTGGTGCCAGATACCATAGCATACCTTCAGAGGTCTAGTAAAGTCCATGCCTGGGTGGGTCTAGGCCAGTGATGGCGAACCTTGGCACCCCAGGTGTTTTAGAACTACATTTCCCATGATGCTCAACTACACTGCAGAGTACATGAGCATCATGGGAAATGATGTTCCAAAACATCTGGAGTGCCAAGGTTCGCCATCACTGGTTTAGGCTGTTTAGGTGGCAAAAGGGGGCCCTACTCAATATTAGGTAGGTAGTCATAAAGGTATGGCTGATTATTGTAGATTAAGTCTATTCACCCGAAGTAGCTATTTGGCACACAGCTATTTGGGTCTTAAAATTTAGACATTTGCATTACCATGCTGCGAAAAAGTGTTGAGAGTTGTCCAAATCCAAGATAAATAAATGAGATCAGTATAGGCAGTCCCAGCTCCCACAATAATGTCTTCTTAAAGCAGTTCCCAGTGGGAAGGATTTATGTAATCTGTGGCTCCCCTAGCATCTTTCTTGCAAATCTTCCCATGAAGATGTAAACCAAATACTTGCTATACGCACATCGCCATCTAGTGACTGAAAAGAATAAACACAGCACATTGGGAGATTCAAGGGAAACCAAGTTTCTTTAATTTTTTTTAGGTATGAAACCTCATAACAGTGATGAGTAAAGGAGGAGAAGTGGCTTCACATGGATGCTGTATTTTTTTTTTTTTCTTCAATTGTTCTCCATCTCAGTGATTGTTGGACATCAAAATTGTATTTTCATAAAGAGAAAGGCATTTCAGTTTGAATGTGTAAAAGGAAAGAGTACTGAATTCATATGATCTTAACAGGACAGGAATAGATGCCCCCATTGCCTCTGCTTTTTGTGATAATAGTCTCCAGGAAACATGAGGGGGGCTATCATTCCAGCAGGGGCACAGACAGCAATATACCTGACAGGGGTTCTACTTTACCCAAAAATAAAAAAAATATGGTTTTGGCTATACTTTACAGTGACTGTTTAGTTTGGGTTCTGCATTAAGATGTACAATTCTAGATTTTCCACTTTCTACCCGCTATGCAACATAATAACTACTATAGAACAGCCCTGACATGTTATCATATGATTCAGTTGGAAGACCGGAAATTGCTAATTGCAGAGTTGCCTTGAGAAACCAGGACACACAAACTGTACACACAAACTTTCCCCTGGTAAACAATTACCCTTCCAAACAGCTCTTCCCTCCCATCTCATAGCATTGATCACCCTGCCTACCTGGATGTTCATATGTATGGAAAGGTTTCTCTGGGGTGGCAGAAATTTGTATACAACTGAGATTGATTAAAAAAAAAAAAAAAATTTCAAGGGCTGTAAATTCAGGTTTTAAAACTGAACTGCAAGCAGATAAAGAAAACACGAATTAAGTCAGTACAGCATTCATTAATACATCATTAAAGTGTCATTAAACCAATACTATGCAAAACCCTCATTACATGCGACAGTCATGGCCAAAAATACCTGCACTTCTACCAGATAAGGCAAAACTTTGCTAATTGTCGCAATTAGAACAAAGCCAGTAAAGCATTTGTTTTGTGTAGAGTAAAATGGTTGATCCTGCCTTGCAGGCTGAGATTGTGTAGACCGGCTGGTGTCCTCTACTGAGCATGCTCAATTTTAGTTCCCTTCAAAGCTTTGTTTTATCTTTTCTGATCTGTGCAGCCCACATGAATATAGAGTCACACATGTGAGAGTATACAGAATGATAAATGGCACTCCCCTCCTAGTGCTGGTCATCTCTGACTCCACCTACATCATCTTAATGCACAAAAAATTACACACAATGTTCAGTAAAGATTTGTGAGGAGCTGTTATTTTATATTTATAATTTAATTTAAATTGCTCTTCTGAAACTTGTTTCTAGTCATGTGACTGGCAAAGCTCCAATCAGGGCTGCGCAGACACAGGCTCACACTGTAGAGAGCATACACTAGCAGAGTAAGAAGCCCCTCTCTTTCCCTGCAGATGCCAAAGAACAGGGAAAGATCATTGGAGCACACAACAGCGCTGCAGGAATAAGGTACAGAGAGGATTTTTTAAAAAGACAAAATATGGTGAAACTATATATATATATATATATATGATGTAAATGAGATATGGCAAATATAACATCTCTGTTTAGTATTACTTTTAATGTATTTGTGCTTAGATGGAAGCAGCGTAAGTTTCTGAATGTTGCTGGGTATTAGCTTCTTGCAATCCTCTGTACAGCAGAGCTCAAATTGGAAATGGGAGGAACAGCACAAGGCACCAATCAGTTGCAGTGCTTATGAGCTGAAATGGGAGGAGCAGCACAAGGCACCAATCAGTTGCAGTGCTTATGAGCTGAAATGGGAGGAGCAGCACAAGGCACCAATCAGTTGCAGTGCTTATGAGCTCAAATGGAAGGAGCAGCACAAGGCACCAATCAGTTGCAGTGCTTATGAGCTGAAATGGGAGGAGCAGCGCAAGGCACCAATCAGTTGCAGTGCTTATGAGCTGAAATGGGAGGAGCAGCACAAGGCACCAATCAGTTGCAGTGCTTATGAGCTGAAATGGGAGGAGCAGCACAAGGCATCAATCAGTTGCAGTGCTTATGAGCTGAAATGGGAGGAGCAGCACAAGGCACCAATCAGTTGCAGTGCTTATGAGCTGAAATGGGAGGAGCAGCACAAGGCACCCATCAGTTGCAGTGATTATGCGCTGAAATGGGAGGAGCAGCACAAGGCACCAATCAGTTGCAGTGCTTATGAGCTTACAAGGGACATGTGGATAGAGGCTGGGTTCACACTGGTGCAATGTTAGACCTCGCATGCGATTTGCATCACACTGCTGTGCAGATCATATGTGATGTCTGTGTGATGTGATTTCAGCCATACATACTGTATGACGGAAAATCGCATAGCATACGCACCAAAATGGTGCCGTTAAGCGATAACGAGCAGGGCCCTCTAGTTCCTCCTGTTTTGAATTATATTGTAACTGTATTCTCTTTCACATTGATAAAGCGCTGCGCAAACTGTTGGCGCTATATAAATCCTGTATAATAATAATGAATACCCTTTTTCGGTCTGCACTGGAATCCGATGGCATGGGTGTTCATGGAACCGATTGCAGGGTTTCCCGCATCGCACCAGTTTAAACCGGGGAAGAGGAAGAAAGCAGAGTGGCAGTAATGAGCTCATCAGTGTAATGATTCTCCCTTCATTGTCCAGGGATGCACAAAACCTGCAAATATTGCTAAAAGCAGCCGAGAAAAATGTGCTCATCGGCACTGCCAAGTCAGAACAGTGCTGTGTGGCAGAGCTGTGCAAATATCAAGACTGGATGGGCAGAAATACAGATCCTTTGGCAAGTAAAACAGCTCCCATATATGTATTTCATCTGCCTATTTGCCTGGAGTTCAGTTTAAGGTTAACATGATCTTACAAGTTAGTACCTCCGTGTACAAGAGTTTAATAATCTACATGTTATACTCAATCGTGAAATGTGTTCTTTGAAAAGCCTTTGAAGGTTGCGTTCTCAAACATTAACATTGTGCAGTGAAAGGGAATGGCTTACTCTTGGTTGAGCAGTGCTACTGGTGAAAGCACCTATCAAATACATTACACACACTTCATACATGCACTCCAGCATTCCACAAGCCTCACATATCCGGAACTTTAGGGCTGCTGGCTCTGACCTTGCAGGTTCTCTTGGCAGGAGATCAAAGCGGCCAAGTCACAAACAGCACAGAGTGCAATCTCTCACTGTGTTCTCCTATTCTCCCTCGGCTCTCCCTCCCTCTGCTATCAACCTCTCTTTCTGCTATTCTATACTTTAAGTTATTACTGGCCTTATGTCAACTAAGCTTCTCTCTATGTCCCCCACTATACTTCTACATCACCCAACTTCTCATCTATGATAGTCAACTGGATAAGAAACGATTAAAACTTCCTTTAGAGGGTGGAGAACAAATTAGATCAAGTGTCTGCTAGGACATTGATAATTGCCACCCGGGTCTTCTGGCTGTGAAGTAGTTAATACGATGTTCTTTCAGTAGTAATCCGCCCATGTTGTAAGGCTTTAGGGGAGCCCCAGGGAAGAAAGGTGGAGCAAAGACAAAAAATAAATCTTTTGAACTCATTTTCCACACAAGACGCTTTGCTTCTTAATTATGAATGAGGTTATAACAGGCATAAACAAGTACAGGGTGAGTCTGTGAAGGAGGGTATAGAGCCAGGGGTGGAAGTCTACCATGGGGAAACTTTGACCCTGCCAATGATTTGGAACTGAATCATATTAGATGTAGTGTAATATGGACTGGAGTAGAGGTCTACTATTGGTGAGTCAGTAAGCTATGGCTGAGAACAAAGGAGAGGAGGTCACACGTTCATGGATTATGGGAAGTTACATTTATCCCAGGAAATGTCGGTTCCCAGATGTGAAGTATAGTTTACCAAAAAATACTGATAAGGTATGAATCATACATGTATGAATGGGAGTCATTCAGGGTGGTGGAAACTCCGCTTTCAACATGCATCACATGTAAACTTGGGAAATGAGAGACAGAACCTGTGTCAGGGGCCTAACTAGAACTTTCAGGGCCCTGGTGCAAGAAACCATGAAGGGCCCCTTTGACCCACCCGTCAGACCCTTCCCTGGTGGCAGAACGCCAGGGCCCAGTCGCAAATGCAACCCTGGCAGTTCCACCACTGGTGTCAGTAGTTTTAGTTTATTTATAATTGTTTTACAATTTTGTTCTATGACCCCCGTTGGGGGGCTTTGGTGAGATATCAGGGGTCTAAACAGAACCTCTGATGTTCCTCTTTTGAGACAAAGAAAGGAAATAAAGGACACAACCCTCAATCCCCTCCTCTGCAGTCACAGCTGCACTGAATGGACAGGAATAGCTCAGTACAGAGCTTCCCCTTCCTTTACAAACTGAAGCATAGTAAACACAGTTTACATTGTTTCAGTCATAAATGCACAGCATCTGTGATCGGTACAAGGACTATTTATTCAGGCAAAGAAAGGGCTTTAGCCAGCTCTCCATAATGACAGCATCCGCTGCAGCAGCTGGAGGGAAAGGGGATTCCAGAAGTGCTGCGGGGGGACGAAGAAGGGGGCTGGAGAGAACACAGCGGGGCAGCTGAAAGAAACTGGATAGGAGGAGCCACTGCATATAGAGGAATCGATCTCTCTATTTTCCTCCTGCAGCCACTTAATGAAACAAGGAAAAGCAGGCATTCAGTGGCGGCAGGAGGAAAATGGAGAGAATGGGTTCTATATATGCAGAACCCCATGCTCTTCCTATCCAGGTGTACAGAGGGACCGCATGACCCCCTGCAACATCGCAATTGTGACTCCTGTAGGTAAGCCTCTGACCTGTGTGAAGATAGAGGCCTCAAACTGGATTGTACCAGAGGCTATCTGCTAAAAAAAACAGTTCAGCGATTCACGGTATACAGGTAAAAATGTATCTGAAAGCAGATCAAGATACTATGATCACAGGTCTACGAGTACCTAAAAAATAAGAAACTGATAGAAATATGAAGGCTACTATTCAGTGGCGGCTGGTGCTCAAAATTTTTTGGGGGGCGCAAAAAGAAAAATGTAATAGGTATTGCTTCGCGTCAAAAAACGCAGTAAAAAATTGCGTGACTTTGAAGTCATGGTACAGGCATGGCACAGGTGATGGTATAGGCATGGCATAGGTGATGGTACAGGCATGGCACAGGTGATGGTATAGGCATGGCATAGGTGATGGTACAGGCATGGCACAGGTGATGGTATAGGCATGGCACAGATATGGTATAGGCATGTCACAGGTCATGGTACAGGAGATGGTATATGCCCCCTTTCAATGCAGTGACCAGCGTACATGCCCCCTTTCAATGCAGAGACCAGTGTACATGCCCCCTTCAATGCAGAGTTCAGCGTGCGTGCCCCCTTCAATGAAATGAACATTGTGCTGTGCCCCCTTCAATGCAATGAACACTGTGCTATGCCTCCTTCAATGCAATAAACACTGTGCTGTGCCCCCACAATGCAGAGTTCAGCGTGCATGCCCCCTTCAATGCAACTGTACTGTGCCCCCTTCAATGCAATGAACACTGTGCTGTGCCCCCTTCAATGCAATAAACACTGTTCTGTGCCCCCTTCAATGCAATAAACACTGTGCTATGCCCCCTTCAATGCAATGAACACTGTGCTGTGCCCCAACAATGCAGAGTTCAGCGTGCATGCCCCCTTCAATGCAATAAACACTGTGCTGTGCCCCCTTCAATGCAATAAACACTGTGCTGTGCCCCCTTTAATGCAATAAACACTGTGCTGTGCCCCCTTCAATGCAATGAACACTGTGCTGTGCCCCCACAATGCAATGAACACTGTGCTGTGCCCCCTTCAATGCAATAAACACTGTGCTGTGCCCCCTTCAATGCAATAAACACTGTGCTGTGCCCCCTTCAATGCAATAAACACTGTGCCCCCTTCAATGCAATGAACTCTGTGCTGTGCCCCAACAATGCAGAGTTCAGCGTGCATGCCCCCTTCAATGAAACTGTGCTGTGCCCCCTTCAATGCAATAAACACTGTGCCCCCTTCAATGCAATGAACTCTGTGCTGTGCCCCAACAATGCAGAGTTCAGCGTGCATGCCCCCTTCAATGCAACTGTGCTGTGCCCCCTTCAATGCAATAAACACTGTGCTGTGCCCCCACAATGCATAGTTCAGCGTGCATGCCCCCTTCAATGCAACTGTGCTGTGCCCCCTTCAATGCAATAAACACTGTGCTGTGCCCCCACAATGCAGAGTTCAGCGTGCATGCCCCCTTCAATGCAACTGTGCTGTGCCCCCTTCAATGCAATAAACACTGTGCAGAGTTCAGCGTGCGTGCCCCCTTCAATGCAACTGTTCCGTGCCCCCATCAATGCAGAGTTCAGCGTGCGAGCCCCTTTCAATGCAGAGCGCCACAGCATTGTCCCCAATCACTGCAGAGCGCCACAGCATTGTCCCCAATCACTGCAGAGCGCCACAGCATTGTCCCCAATCACTGCAGAGCGCCACAGCATTGTCCCCAATGATTGCAGAGTGCCACAGCATTGTACCCCAATGATTGCAGAGCGCCACAGCATTGTCCCCCAATGATTGCAGAGCGCCACAGCATTGTCCCCCAATGATTGCAGAGCGCCACAGCATTGTCCCCCAATAATTGCAGAGCGCCACAGCATTGTCCCCCAATGATTGCAGACCGCCACAGCATTGTCCCCCAATGATTGCAGAGTGCCCACAGCATTGTACCCCAATGATTGCAGAGCGCCACAGCATTGTCCCCCAATGATTGCAGAGCGCCAGCATTGTCCCCCAATGATTGCAGAGTGCCAGCATTGTCCCCCAATGATTGCAGAGTGCCAGCATTGTACCCCAATCGATGCAGAGACCAGCGTGCGTGCTCCCTTCAAACTTACCTGGCGGCGGGGCGGCTCAGCTTCTTCCTCGTCTGCGGCGGGTCCTTCTCCCTCGTCTCGGCGGCGGGAACCGGCTGGCGGCCTCTCCTTTTCTCTGAGCGGCGGTGACGGTGAGTGACTGACGCATGCACCGGCACCGCCCCCATTGCGACATCAGCGATATCGTGGATGATAATTGGTCCAGGCTGTAGACTGGACCAATCACAGCCAGGATATCAGAAAGTGGGGGTGTCCAATCGCAAAGACTTGCGCCCAGGATACCCCCCTACCCCCCAGAAGGCAGCCAATCGGCGCCTCTTCTGGGACGTAACCCCCCCCCCCCCCTAGCCACCAGTTCCTTCAGGCGAGGGCGCGAACCCAATTTTTTTTTTTTGTACAACTTTATTTGTTCGTTTTGTTTTTTTTTCTTTTCTTTTTTTTTTTCTTTTTTTTTTTTTAGGGGTAGGGGGGCGGCGCCCTGGCGCCCCCTATGCACGGGCCGCCACTGCTACTATTGCTGACCAACTAGGCTGCCTGGCTGCCATTGTGGCTTCACAAAAGTGTAAATCGTCAGACAGGTAAAAAACCAAACCTATTTGAGTCAAAGTTAAAAACCCTGATATTGTGAATTGGGTTTTCTTTTTTTAAAGCTTTCACAAAAATCAGCCTGAAATTTTGCTTACAGAGAATAAGTAATGCATCCAAAGTTCTGAACTTATACAAGTTTTAAAAAATTGTTGCAAATTAGTAAATGTAGTATTCTTTACATTTTTTTTTATTTCTTAGACCAACTAAAAAGATACAGTGGGTACGAAAAGTATTCAGACCCCCTTAAATTTTTCACTCTTTGTTATATTGCAGCCATTTGCTAAAATCATTTAAGTTCATTCTTCTTCCTCATAAATGTACACATAGCACCCCATACTGACAGAAAAACACAGAATTGTTGACATTTTTGCTGATTTATTAAAAAAGAAAAACTGAAATATCACATGGTCCTAAGTATTCAGACCCTTTGCTGTGACACTCATATTTTTAACTCAGGTGATTTCCATTTCTTCTGATCATCCTTGAGATGGTTCTACACCTTCATTTGAGTCCAGCTGTGTTTGATTATACTGATTGGACTTGATTAGGAAAGCCACACACCTGTCTATATAAGACCTTCCAGATCACAATGCATGTCAGAGCAAATGAGAATCATGAGGTCAAAAAGGAACTGCCTGAAGAGCTCAGAGACAGAATTGTGGCAAGGCACAGATCTGGCCAAGGTTACAAAAAGATTTCTGCTGCACTTAAGGTTCCTAAGAGCACAGTGGCCTCCATAATCCTCAAATGGAAGACGTTTGGGACGACCAGAACCCTTCCTAGAGCTGGCCGTCCGGCCAAACTGAGCTATCGGGGGAGAAGAGCCTTAGTGATAGAGGTAAAGAAGAACCCAAAGATCACTGTGGCTGAGCTCCAGAGATGCAGTCAGGAGATGGGAGAAAGTTGTAGAAAGTCAACCATCACTGCAGCCCTCCACCAGTCGGGGCTTTATGGCAGAGTGGCCCGACGGAAGCCTCTCCTCAGTGTAAGACACATGAAAGCCCGCATGGAGTTTGCTAAAAAAAACACCTGAAGGACTCCAAGATGGTGAGAAATAAGATTCTCTGGTCTGATGAGACCAAAATAGAACTTTTTGGCCTTAATTCTAAGCGGTATGTGTGGAGAAAACCAGGCACTGCTCATCACCTGTCCAATACAGTCCCAACAGTGAAGCATGGTGGTGGCAGCATCATGCTGTGGGGGTGTTTTTCAGCTGCAGGGACAGGACGACTGGTTGCAATCGAGGGAAAGATGAATGCGGCCAAGTACAGGGATATTCTGGACAAAAACCTTCTCCAGAGTGCTCTGGACCTCAGACTGGGCCGAAGGTTTACCTTCCAACAAGACAATGACCCTAAGCACACAGCTAAACTAACGAAGGAGTGGCTTCACAACAACTCCGTGACTGTTCTTGAATAGCCCAGCCAGAGCCCTGACTTAAACCCAATTGAGCATCTCTGGAGAGACCTAAAAATGGCTGTCCACCAACGTTTACCATCCAACCTGACAGAACTGGAGAGGATCTGCAAGGAGGAATGGCAGAGGATCCCCAAATCCAGGTGTGAAAGACTTGTTGCATCTTTCCCAAAAAGACTCCTGGCTGTATTAGATCAAAAGGGGGCTTCTACTAAATACTGAGCAAAGGGTCTGAATACTTAGGACCATGTGATATTTTCTTTTTTAATAAATCTGCAACAATGTCAACAATTCTGTGTTTTTCTGTCAATATGGGGAGCTGTGTGTACATTCATGAGGAAGAAGAATGAACTTAAATGATTTTAGCAAATGGCTGCAATATAACAAAGAGTGAAAAATTTAAGGGGGTCTGAATACTTTCCGTACCCACTGTACATAGTAATAATACAGGTACACGCAACCTCAATTACTATAATCCACTTATTTCAAAACAGCATAGTTAACACTGATTCACCCCGATTTACAAAAGCAACAGTAAAAAAATAAATAAAAAAAATAAAAACCAATGGTGGAAAACAATTAAAAGAAGGTTAGAAGAAAAAGTGTGCATACTAATAAATATGATGCATAACCCACCGTGTTGAGTTTAGACCTGAATAAATATAAGACCTATAGGCTACATCTGTTTGTCAGAATACAGGCACAATTTTAAAGCCATACAAATAGAATACACAAATTCTTTTGTTCCATAAAAAGACAGCATCTCTCACACGTTAGAAGCTAAATATCACCCCCTTTTAATTACCCCCCTAAATAACCACCTTAACACCTGACACTCATTCACCAATCACCCACAAGGTAAATGTAGGTGTTCCTTTTGAACACACAAAACCACACACTTTTTTCTTGTTTGCACTGCTGCTCCTAATAAAAAAATGCCAAAACCACTAATGATCAGTCAGATTGATACTTCATAGTTCACTAAGTGGAAACGAACATATCTGATCCAGAACTGTTCATTTATGTATACAATTTATGAGCTAAAAAAACAAAGAGACAAAAATAAGAGGAAAAACAAATA
This sequence comes from Pelophylax lessonae, assembly GCF_965119305.1. NCBI lineage: Eukaryota > Metazoa > Chordata > Amphibia > Anura > Ranidae > Pelophylax > Pelophylax lessonae. The sequence goes on along the minus strand of NC_138768.1, from coordinate 211,706,489 downwards.
CGCCAAACAAGCTAACTTCCTTTTATTATTGCATAAAACATACACTATGTGTGCCAAATATGCATTTCATGAGCAGGACACCAACAGAACCTCAAGGACACTCAAAGTTCATGATCCTGGGCCTCTGTGCTGTTGCATCACTTGTCCCACTGTTCACCTTTGCATTGCTCTTCAGTAAAATCTAAGCTTGCCATAAAAACGAAAAACAGATGGAAATTCAGACAAATCCAAGTACCCATGTATGTATTTATTTATTCATTTACAGATGAATGCAAAAGCAGGCACCTTTAGAATGATCAGCCACCAGCTGCCTTTAGTGCGTTGGGACTCCAATCCTTCTATGGTTCTCAGCTCTACACACATTCATCATAAAGTCTCACTATACCTGTTGTAGATGAAGTCTTATTCCCAGCTGAGGCATTTTTTGTTGTAACATTAGCACAGCCTTGTACCTAGGCACCCTGGGGTGCTTTCAGATGTGCCTTGGCAGAATACCTAGAAATTGCCCACAAACTGTATACAAGCCAGCGGGTGGTTCAAGCCTGCCTATTAGTTACACAAAGCCACATGTTTTCATTGTGCACCATTGGAGTCTTTCAGCCGCCATTGTCCTAACACTCAATGGATGTCATTGGTTAATAAGGTGGATGTCGGGCACCTGCACAGCATCCTTGTTTGCCCCTTCCCTGCCCCTCTACTTCAGCATACATTAGCTGAGTGAGAGAGAAACTGAGGGAGAAGAGAAACATTGGAATACTAATCAGTACCAGTGTGTAAATGTGTATTTGCATTGGAAGAATAAATCACCACTAATGTTGGGTGTCCTACGCATGTGGATGCAGGTAAACAAAGCTGGAAACCCAGATATTGAGAACCTACCATTGGGGATGTTCTCTAGATCTAAGAAACATCAGAGCTTGACAAAGACCTGACAAAGCTTGGGTGAGTGTAAATCTTGGAGATCATTGTCACTAGAGCTGAAAGTAAGGAATTCTCCAAAAATTTGAGTTGTCGCCAGAACTGGAACAGAAGGGAAATATTTCTCCAATACCAAAGGAGGCATTTCTTTCACACTGATGAATGTTTTCATACTTCCTGTATTGTGTGCAGGAAGGAAATCATCCCATGGGACAAAGCATGGCAAAAAGAAAAAAAGAAAAAGAAAAAATGAATTGATGTTTTAGTCCTTCTCTACTCTATCCACGACGAAAAAGTTTTAGCTGTAGATGAACTTTAAAATGGAACGTCCGCTTTAAGGCCTCTTGACCCCTGACATGCCACATTTGGAATGTAATTTCTTGAGGGGAAAGTTCTCTTCCCCCTGCAATCTTCTGGGACACGTCACATGTCCCAGAAGATTGCAGGTCCACTCAGGACATGCAGCACGACTCACCGCAAGCTGCTAAGGCCGGGTGCCCACACTAGAGATGGCGGCATCGCAGGGAGAAGAGGGAGAGAACCGAGGTGCCTGCCGGCCGCATCGCTGGATAGTGGGAGGTGAGTGTGTGTTTATTAAGTCAGCAGATACACTTTTTGCAGCTGCTGACTTTTAATAAACACAAAAACGGGTGGAACGCCGCTTTAATACTAATAAAAAATAATCACTTCACATAACCTCATGAATATTGACAGCTCTACTCACAAAAGGCTACTTGGATTGTTCATTAGGGGTTTTTGACTTGACTTTCACCAGTAATTTGGAAACATTATTCACAGGAGACCCAATAAGAATAAGCAGATGTCATAATGAAGGGAGCGAGCAGCTCTGAGAACTCCATAAGACACTGAGCTGCCTTATAAAGGGCAGAAATAAAATATATTGAACATCTGTGCTGTTATTAGCCAATGCTTCACTTCTCTAATCCACATATGAAACAATTCCCATAGAGTAACAGCAATTTCAACACACGTCCGGGTGCAACGCCACAATTTTGAACTGGCTGTAAAATACAAATTCTAAGATCAGGGTTATACCAGTAACATTTCTGAGGCATATTTTACAGCCAATCCGTTAGATCAGGGCTTGATTAATCCCAGGCACCAGGCGATTAGAAATTGCATTCTGTGGCCTGGGCTTTTGTCAGCTGTCCATATCGGCCTCCCACTTGCAGACTGCGCTATAGCCAAAAGATGGCTACAGCGCAGTCATCTAGTTCTGGGAGGGTCATATGGGTACAGTGTTGCATGAACACAATTGTGTTTGGAAGAGGGTGAAAGTGCCCAGTAGGCAAGTGGTTTAAAAAAAAAAAAACTGGCTCCTAACTTTTTTAGCTGGCTCCTAGATTCAAAGCAGATTTGTCAAGCCCTGCCTTAGACATTTTCCCTCTTTCATCACTGGCAGATATCATGAACAAAATGTGTACTTTATGTAACAGCCTGGGATTGCAGCTCTCCTTCCAAGCTTACTATGGAAAAGATGGTGCCGAAGAACCCCAAGAGGACTTATTTCCCATCAGCAATAGTGGTAAGGCTAGCATTGATAAACAGCAGTATATAATCCTAGACAAACCTATTCAATTCTCTTGAACACATTTTTTCCACAGACTGATATGGTGTTTAATTGCAGTTTGGTGGGTTTGTTCACCTTTGGGACAGGGCACACACAAGAAATCTGTTTAGCCATCCTACTCACAGCTGGGCCACAAGTGGTACACTTCTCAAATTCCTTGGTGTAAATGGAAAACTGCTATAAACCTAATATCTATAAATGACAGAATAATATTTAAAGTAATGGTAAACCCTTACATATACCCAGTGAAGTGACCGACCTCAGGTGATACACATGATACAGATGAAACAAATCCTCCTACGTAAGCTCTACCTGTCTATCTGCAGCATTCTCTTCTCTACATCAATTTAAAGTGCTGAATTTATAAAGCTAGTCAAGAGTTCAGAAAAAGGGGGCAGAGAGCTGATGTTACACTCCGCAGAGCACAGTAAGGAGAGCTCTGGGAGCTGATTGGAGGGAAGAGACACACACCCCTCCACACAGCACACAGGATTAAAGCAGAGGCTGTCAATCCCCGGCTCTTTTTCCCCTGTTTTATCCTACCCACCCATTTTTCATGGACCCACCCTTGGTGGGCAGGTCCCTCCTGAGCTGTCAATCTGCTGGAGGTCCCTCCCCATCAACATTTTTCTCTCAGTGTCAGGAAAAATTGTCAGAAGTGATTCATGCTGATAGCAGAGGAACAAAGCAGCAGACAGAAATGACACTTAGTGCTCTTAATTGAGACAAATACACATTATAGAAGGATATGCTTTGTTCATATTTTATGTCTGAGGTTTACAACCACTTTAAGCTGATATCCCAGTTTCTGCTATGGATGACAGTAAATCAATATTTATGTCAGCTTGAGAAAAAAAAAACTCATCTGGAAACACTTCTGTTGTGTATGTGCACACATGTTTCCGCAGACTGCATCCTGTCTGCAGCTGTCTATTGAACACAGCATTTCTAAGGTATCAGCCCTGGAGGTATTTGAGGGTATGGTGCAAAGTGACCTTCACAAGCACAGAAGTGGAGTCATCAAGCCTGTCAATACCATCCTTTGTCCTTTCCATTGGGTATTTACATCATACAGTGAAGTCACAGAATGAAAGGACTCAGGTATGTAACACCTACTCTGCAAGTTTGAACAGTGCTCCCTTATTGGAGATATTTCACAATTGTGCCACTACAATAAATACCATAGCCAAAGGACACAAGGCAGTCTTTTATGGCATACATATTTCCATAGACCCCAGTGCAAGCATATTTCCACCCCAGACATACATCCATGTACAGTATATATCAAATTTCCCCCAAAAATACTAATACAAACTACCCCTCTTCCCCCAACATAAAATACCATTACTATATAAACTCTAAAATAGGCAAATCATGGGTGCGGAAATAGAGAGGTTTGCCATTATTTCTGAAAAAATATATACAATATTAATGCTGCAAGCACAGGGTATAAAAGGGACATTAACTATTTCATTATTACCTCTAACTATACATGCCCTTCGCCTCTAGCAAGATGGAATTTATTTAAATAAGTCAAGAAGAAGTGCAGCAAGTCATTATTCCAAGCAGATATCACCATTTATTGCTATACATCTGTTACAAGGCCAATAACCGATGAGTTGTTCGGTAACTGTTGCTTCTGCGGTTTAGAATATTTAGCAAAATTGCATATTTTCCATGTTTGCTTTCCCAATTGCTAAGCCTTTTAAAAATTTTGCTAATGCGCACATTCAATCCAGATCTGCCCCCAGTACATTTCCATAAATAGATGCACCAGTCCTCCAGATTGCCTTCCTCTAAGCCCTGGCTGTCATGGACCCACTCCTTGTGACATCACTAGACCAGCCACAAGGCCCTTGGAAAACTGTGTGTGTGTGTAATACAATATATATTATATATATATATATATATATATATATATATATATATATGGAGATTTGAAAAGCTAGAGATCAGCTTTCATGAAAAGAAACATTTACCAGTTTACTCAGTGACAACTGTTTTCCCTGTTGGTTGCTCATGAGGTATTGCACAGCAGTAGTTTTAGGATGACCTTGAGTTCTTAATGTAAATTTATCATGACCCATTTGATAAAAATATGCTGCAGGCTTGCTTGACTACCTTTGGGGGTTCCAATAAAATACAATGGATGAACTCTTTAAATAATTCAGGAGTCAAGGAACCCCTACTACTCTATCTATAGCACAGGGCGCATTGGAGTGAACAGTAAGCTGTAGCTATAAGAATAAACCAAAAATAACGAATGTTACGTTTAACTATGTATAGTTACGTGGCTGCTCTATATGGCAAAATAATTTTCATTAATAAAATAAAAATATTAATACTGTCCAAAAAAAAAAAAAAAAGAACCAGAGTGAAAATTCTGTTCCCTTTGACTATGGCCAGTCGGAGAAGGACCACCCTACATTGGTGGTCAGTGGGAGAATGGCCCTATTACACTGGTGAATAGTCAAATGAGATGAATGCTCCTTGAGTGTGAAGAATGCCTCTCTTCCAAAACAGTTAAAATGATCATTGGTGTCAGTTAACTTTTGAGGCATAATTTATGAAGAACCCCTACAAAAATTCTGGAGGAACGCTAGGATTCCGCAGAACCCTTGCTAAAAATAGCTGACCTAAATCACAGGGGGCTTGAAGACCTAAATTGTAAACATCAGAATCCAGCTTATGTTTAACAGAAAATAACCACAAACCCTACACAAAGAAAACTCGCTTCCATCCGGCATTTGTAATTAAAAATATAAGGATTTATATGTTTAACACATTTGAAAAGTTAATTTTGAAATCTAGACTTCCTCATTAGTAGTTTTATGTACTTACTATGTAAGCTAACCAAGCAATACATCAGCCTCACCTCTCCTCTACTGGTCCACTAAATTCCACATACATCAACTATTCCTATTGCCATCCAACTTCATTCTCTATCCCCACCAATGCTCTTTTGACTGAATGGGCCCAAATTACCATAGACCCACTCCAAAATCTTGTGGCAACAGAGTCTATTGAAGATGCAAATGGAAACAGGGACAATTGCAAATTATTGGCCATGGTTACTTGTGTCAAGGCCTTGAAGTGCTATTAAAAGGATAGGTTCACCTTTTGTAACATGTTACGCCTATATTCAGGATGTAACATGTTTCAGATGCACCGGCCCCCGCACCCCCGATCCCCCATTTTGACAGCAAGCGGGGGATCTTCTCCCCCCCGCTAGCTGTCACAATCTAAAGAGAACATGGATGTGTGGGGCTCCTCTACATCATTCATTCACAGTTTTCTATGAATGTGAAAACTACAAGCACCAACACAGCCTTTCCAGCTGTCGGCTTTTATTTCTCAATGAACTACTAGTGCGCCATTGGGCGCTCTAGTAGTTCATGGAGTCTTACTGGCAGTGTGAGCAAAAGATGTCACCAGCACACCAGATGGGTCTCCAAAATTGGGTCCAAAGCTTTATTCAGTTATCACATAGTTACAAAAAACAGCAATGTTTCGGAGCCACGCAGGACCTCTTCACAGGCATGTCACATGCACGATGAAGGGGTTCTGTGTGGCTCCAAAACGATGCTCTTTGCTGTAACGATGTAACCGCTCAATAAAGCTTTGGACTCAATTTTGGAGTGCTGGTGACATCTCTTGCTCGGATTGTTCATGGTTAAAGCCGTAAGTCGCTTCAGCACCCACTTTTATAAAGCCACTTTTACTGGAACGTCAGCGTTGGGAATAGTGTATCGAATTCCTGGCAGTGTGTAAATGCCTACTCGTATCAGAGGTACGGGCACACAGATACAAAGACAGGCTAGTCTTCAGGACCGTGGCATTACACCCAGGATCTGCTTATCATGGGTGCAAGGCTTTACAAGCTCCTAACAAAAAAATATATATATTTTTTTTAAATGCAGAAAAATGTGCATTTATTATTTTTTTTGTAAAGGAGAACCTCTCCTTAAATGTTTAATGGCACCACAACATACTAAGGCAACATAGCTCTGTAGCACGTGCGCTGCAGCACACAATGCATTACTGTGTTGTGGTCTGCTGCAAATTAATAGCCATAATTACTTGTGTTAGTGAATTGCAGTAACATTTACTATGAATGGCACCATAAGATACTAAGGCAAAGTAGCTACAGCACACCACAACACACAAATGCATGCCACTGGGTGCTGTGGTGTCAAAAAAGCTCCATTTGCATATTTTCTGTCTGTTCCTAACACAATGCACACTGACACATGAAACAAGGCACATAGCGGTACATGCAATACACAAGAATTGCCAAGTGTTAGAGGGCCCCTTTCTTTTAAATACAACTATTTATTCTATTAGTAGTACAAAATACAGGTATATTAATACCAACTAAAGTCATGTCAGTGCAAGATGAAGGATTATGATTATCTACATTGTTTTATGCCACTTTACCCCTTGTCATCTGCCTTTTTCAATAATTCCATATGTGATGTGAACATGTAATTAAATATTTTCAGCACTGTACTTGCCAATAATGAGCCACCAAAACGTCTTTGGTATTTTAATATAAAACTCACAAACACAAAATGATGACCACACACACAGGTAGATTATTGGACAAGCTGTATCCTGCAATATCAAATGCTGTGTCGAATTTGGCTTAACAGATACACAGAGGTGCAGACAGCTTTACTGTACCCAGGATATGAAGGCATAGTACTGCTTTTTTTTTTTACTGTGCTTTAGTGTCATTAGCAAAATAGACATAAGCACCCTTCAACCTTCCTTTGGGTGACTTTGTCACAGAGTTCACCCGATGGGTACTTTCTCAAGTTCCTCAGGCGACCCGAGTGTTAGGGGTGAGATGGGAGCGGTGAGAACACAGAGCAGGAGACAAGAGATCCCTGTTGGCTCTTGCAGCATTAACGGATGAGATTAATGATTAACAGATCAGAGGCAGTGGGTGGTTAATGTACAATTCACAGGTCATTTCAGCGGCACTGATGAAAGGGAAGGAAGCAGGCAACACTCCCAACATCTTCTGTTGCAAAACATAAAGGAGAAATAAAGGAAGGAGGGGGACAGGAGCAGAGGCCATCCTCTACTGGATACAGACCATGTGCTGTGTGTGCTATAATAATGAAGTCAATGTGTCTCTCGTATCCAAACTTCTTTAAGATCGCCAGTGAAAGACATTAAGTAGACATAAGTGTCTATGTAAATCGGCTATTTAAAAGCGGAGGCCCACAGTTACAGCCTTAGGTTAAAATACAGTAGATGGATCTACAGTCATCCCAAAATTAAGCCATTACCAATTTATCAAAATCATTCACAGGGACAATTCTTTATTTTCTTTATTACAGGTACTTATATAGCGGTATCAATTTATGCAGCGCTTTTACATAGATATTATAAATTCACATCAGGGCCTGCCCTCATGGGAGCTTACAATCTAAGGTCCCTAATTCCCATTCATACTGTAGACATACTAGCCTACCAGCATACCTTTGGAGTGTGGGAGGAAACCGGAGTACCCAGAGGAAATCCACGCAGGCCCAGGGAGAGAACATGTAAACTCCAGACAGGTAGTGCCTTGGTTGGGATTCAAACTGATGACCCTAGTGCTAATCACTTAGCCACTGTGCTTCCCATTTAATAGTGCATTTTTATCACAAACTTTTTTCAATTTACCACAAATAAAATAACTGGTGTGCTTCTTTGAAAAGAGTACAAACTGACACATTCTGTGTTTCCACCTGGAAGTTTGAAAAGCACACCATTAGAGCTTCCAGAAGACCAGAGTTCAGACCAGTCTACATCGATTAGTCATTAATTATGCATGCTTATAGTTTTTTAAATATATTTGCCAAAAATGGCTATTTTCTATATGACCACACTTGGTAGGATTCACTCAGGTAGTCATAGAGGTTATGACTAAACCAGTGGGGTGGGGTGGGGGGGAGAAACGCATCAGAGGGTGTTTGGGAAAAGACAAGCTGAAGCCGATTTCTTACACATGATTGGGCGGATTTCCAGCGTGCAGCTTTTTTTTAATCTTATTGAGTGTGTTTTGTTACATCTGTTAGAAAAGTACAAAAAATTTAATTTGATCCTGCCAGAAATCCAGTGGGCTCCTTACTTCCTGTAGTGAACTGACACTGCCCTATAATCTCTAACAAAGTTATTATCCCTGCCTGAATTCTCTCCTGTGAATTTGTTGCCAGACATCAGCAAGTAGTGCCCGTTGAAGAATTAAATGTCTTGGAGGAATGCTCTAAAACAGATCCAATGGCCTGAACTAGAAAAGTGAGGACAAATGTTTTTATAAAAACGGGTCCTGTAAAAAAAACATCAAACATTTGAAAAATTATTACGTTTATTAAAATTGATCGAGGAACAGTACAATTCAAAAGTGACAGTCCATGTCAATTTCATACCATTCCTAAACATTACCAAAATAAAACACCTGTTCAATTCTGTGTATCTGATGTGCAGAAATGCAAGAGGACTTAAATTTTACAGTGCTGTGAAAAAGTATTTGCCCCTTCCTGATTTTTTATTTTGTTTGCATATTTGTCAAACTTAAATGATTCAGGTCATCAAACAAATTTTAATATTACAAATAGATAACCCGAGTAAATATAAAATGACGTTTTTAAACAATGATTTAATTTAACGGAAAAAGCTGTCCAAACCTGCCTGGCCTTATGCGAAAAAGTAATTGCCCCCTAAATCTAATAACTGACTGTGCCACCCTTGGGGCAACAACTGCAATCAAGCGTTTGCAATAACTGGCAATGAGTCTTTATCTTTGTGGAGGAATTTTGGTAACTCTTCTTTGCAGAATGGTTTTATTTCAGCCACATTGGAGGGTTTTCCAGCATGAACGGCCTGTTTAAGGTCATTGGTCTGAACTTTGACTAGGCCAGGTTTTTTTAAGCCATTCAGAGGTGGCCTTGCTGGTGTGTTTTCGGATCATTGTCCTGCTGCATAACCCAAATGCCCCTGAGTTTGATGTCACAAACTGATGGCCAGAAATTCTCCTTCAGCACCAAATTCAAAGTTCCATCAATTATGGCAAGTCCTCCAAGTTCTGAAGAAGCAAAGCAGCCCCAGACCATCATGCTTCCATCACCATGTTTGGCTGTTGGTATAAAGTTTTTTTTATGAAATGCTGTTAGATTTACGCCAGATGTAACGGGATGCACACCTTCCAAAAAATTCAACTTTTGTCTCATTAGTCCACAGAATATTTGCCCAAAAGTCTTGGGGATAATCAAGATGTTTTTTGGCAAATGCGAAGATAGCCTTTTTGTTCTTTTGGTCACCAGTGGCTTTTGTCTTGGAACTCTCCCAGTTCTTTAAATGTTGTTCTGGGTTCTTTCATGACCTCTTGAATAAGTTGTCGTTGTGCTCTTGGAGTAATTTTGGTATGCTGTCCACTCCTGGGAAGGTTCACCACTGTTCCAAGGTTTCTCCATTTCTAGATAATGGCTCTCAATGTGGTTTGCTGAAGTCCCAAAGCCTTAGAAATGGCTTTAACCCTTTCCAGCCTAAAACATGTCAATTACTTTCATCTGTTCTTGAATTTCTTTATATCGCGGCATGATGCGTTGCTTTTTGAGATCTTTTAGGGTGCTTCACTTTGTCAAACAGCTTCTACTTCCTGTGATTTTGTGATTCAACAGGGTCTGGCATTAGGCCTGGGTGCAGCAAGCAAAATGTGTTTATTTTCAGCTTTCCAAAAAAATTGGATTTTTGTTTTACCGTAAAATCTTTTCTCTATTGTTCCTTGATGGACACAGCTCCAGAAGCTTCTTGAGCATTGGGTTATGCTCCCTCCTACAGGAGTAGGACACTAGGCAGGAAAAAGCTTTACCATGCCTATGAGGCAGTTCCAAGGGGGTATACTCCCACTTTCTGCTATAGGCATTCAGTTTAGTTGCAAGCAGTGTCAGAAGAAAAATACCCCAACTCAATAGAGGGATGGGTGCTGTGTCCGTCAATGAACATGAGAGAAAATTATTTTATGGTATGACAAAAATCCAATTGTCTCTTTCTTTAATTGATGGACACAAAGCAGTGTCAAACATGACGGGTGGGAAAAAAACACAGCAGAACATTTCCCAAAGGCTAAACCTATCCAACCAGGTAACATGGAGCTCAACCAAGAACAACTGGAGCTCACCTGAAAAAAAAACAAAAAAACAAACACTCAAAGAGGACTACTCTCAAACAGCAGCCTGCAAAACCTTGTGACCAAAAGCAGCATTCATAGATGCCAACATATCTACTTTGTAAAATTGTGAAAGTGCGCACCGATCACCAGGTGGCCGCCGAGCAAACCAGCATCACTGACGCCTGATGGCGGAAGGCCCAGGAGGCACTAAACGCCCATGTAGAATGCTCCTTAAGAGGCAAAGGAGGAACCTGACCTTTGATTGAATAGGTCTGCACCACAGTCTGTCTGATCAGTCTGGAAATGGTCGCAGCAGACACGGCCAAGCCCTTGCGAGGTTCATTCTGGAGTTTGATTTCCTATACGACTCAGTTGCCGCCAGGTAAACCCTGATCGCCCGAACCACATCCAGAGAATGCAAGGCAATCTCCTTAGGATGCTTAGGCTTAGGACACAGGGAAGGAAACATATCTTCAAGCAGATGGAAACCAGAGACGACCTTAGGAAGGAACGACTGACAAGGTCGAAGAACCACTTTATTTGTTAACCACCAAGTAAGGTTAACGACAAGACAAAGCAGCCAGCTCCAACACCCTGCATGTAGAAGTAATAGCCACCAAGAAGGCTACCTTCTGGGACAATGTAGGCAGAGGAATCTCATGAATATTTTCGAAATGCAGTTTCTGAAGAACATAACAGTACAAAGTGGAGATCCCATAGGGGCAACAGAGACCGCACAGGGGGAGCCAAACGGCAAACCCCCCGAACATAGGTGCGAACCAAAGAATGCATAGCCAAAGGACGTTAAAAGAACATCGCCAAGGCCGAAAACTGGCCCTTGATGGTACCCAAGGCCAGGCGATGTTCCACACCTCTTTGGAGGAATGCCAAAATTCGAGCCACAGAGAAGGAACAGAAAGTCACACCAGGCAATGTACGATTTCCAGACACGAATGTAAATCTTCCTGAAGGTAGATTTTCTAGCTTTTAGCAGCGTGGTGATCACCGAGTCAGACAACCCCCTATCTTTCAGCAGTTGGCTTTCAACAGCCTAGTTGTTAAAGCCAGTGACTAAAGCAGGATGGAAGATCGACCCTTGAGCCAATAGGTCTTCTTTGAGAGGGGGTCTGCAAGGGATGTCGGCGGCCAGCCGCACTAGCGCTGGCGAGGCCAGTCTGGGGCCACTAGGATGATCGGAATTTCTTCTGCCTCGAGCCTTCGCAGAAGTCTCGGCAGAAGGTTTAGAGAGGGAAAGGCGTATATCAGACCATACTGGCCCCAAGGAGCCACCAGTGTGTCTGTGGCGTAGGCCAGAGGATCCCGAGACCATGCCACAAACCTCTGCACTCCCCCTTGTTGAGACGAGAGGTCCACTTCGGGAGTTCCCCAGGGAAGACACAGCTGATGAAACACCTCCAGGTGAAGGGACTATTCCCATTGGTTCAATGCTTGTCGACAGAGGTAATCCGCCTGCAAATTTTCCACCCCTGGAATATGCACAGCAGAGAGGGCTGGAACGAAATGTTCCACCCACCTTAGAATGCCGGCTACTTCCTGGGCCGCTAGGACACTTTTTGTGGCCCCTTGGTGATTGACATTTGCCACAGCCGTGGCATTGTCTGATTGAATCCGTACCAGGTACTCCTGAAGACGAACCGTCCAATGGGCTAGACAAAGTCTGATCTCCCGAAGTTCCAGTATATTGATTGGTAGTCTGGACTCCTCCAGAGTCCAAACCCCCTGAGCACAATCCGTGCCCAAAACACCGCCCCCATCAGGTCAGGCTGGAATCTGTGGTGACCACCGTCCAGTACAAGGGAAGGAAGGATTCTCCCCGGCTCAACCGACTCCGAATGCCTAGAGCAGGTGTTCCCACACTGTGGGTCGGGACCCACTGGAGGGTTGCGAGCTGCGTTTGAGTGGGTCGCGCTGAGCCGGAAATCACTGAGCGGGCCCGCTTAAATTGTGCTGTGCGAGATCGCGCAAATTACAGAGAGCCAGAGCAGTCAAATCGCGATGGATTCAGGACCACGGCCATGCAGTTTACGGAGGCTGGTCTGCATTTCCCGTGAGAAAGATACTTGCAGCCTCTGAGAGGGGGTCAGGTGGTGAAATATGCTTCAGGGACTCCATGGTTAACCAGAGGAATCACAAAGGTAAAAAATGAGAAACACTGCTGAGTGACCCTCTGCCGCCGCTTTAGCAGCACCACAGGTCCCAGCACAACCAGCCGCTGTTATAGCAAACAGAGGGAGAGCCCTAAGGCACCAACAGGCACTCACCACCCTTGGTCAGGCACAGAGCAGAATGCCAGATGCTGCACACAATGCGGCGATCAGGAAGAACGAAGAAGTCCAGGAGTCAGCACTAGAGGTCCACCGCTGTAGCCCCTGCCCATAAAGTGCCACAAACATGGCCGCCACTCTATTCAATGGGAAACAGACAATGGCCGCTGGACTACACAAACATGGCCGCCGTATATACAGCAAGCCATCCACGACAAAATGGCGGGGCCCACGCGGCTCCCTGAACCCACAGGGGACCCCAGGGAACATTTGGTTAATAAAGGGGGTCCTTGTGGGGGCACCCACCAGGACATGCCCCACCCCCCAAAAATAGCGCATCCGGCTGCCGGCGGCGCGCGCCCCTCCGGGCCCCCATCGCTTGCTTGACACCCCCAAAATGCACCTGAACATGTATTGCCACCCCCTGGGGGGGGGGAGCACGGTGTGGGTAGATGAGGGGTGGTCCACAGGGGACCCTGACATATGGGGGGGGGGGGACGCTGTGTGGGAAAGGAGGGAAACCTGGGGGTCCGTCTGTCCGAGGGCCCATGTCCACCTCAAAAGGCCATCAGGGGAAGGGTGGGACACTACTTGCCATACTATGCAACTGGGTGGGCACCACTCCAGGCAGACCACCGCAACATCGGAATGGGGGTGCTGCAGGCCAGGAGGCACAGGTCGTATGCATCCTCGTGGGTCCTTTAACTCGCAGGCCAGCCCCCGTCCAGTGGAGCTATGTCGCGGCCAACCTAGCGTGGAGCCAAGTCCTGCATGCACTCGCTGGCCGGACTGGGGAGACCCTAAGGATCTAGAATATTCAGTCCGTCACCCAGTCCAGCAGTTGATTGTAGTTCTCACAGGAACAGAAACTGATAAAAGAGGAAAAAATTCAGTTTAAAAAGAAAAAATGCTAGTACCAGAGATCCCAGCAAGGAACTAAGTCCTTACACCTGACTAGGCAGAAAAAAACTGAATGCCTATAGCAGGAAGTGGGAGTATACCCCATAGGCATGGTAAAGCTTTTTCCTGCCTAGTGTCCTACTTCTGTAGGGGGCAACAAAACACAATGGTCAAGAAGATTCTGGAGCTGTGTCCGTCAATGAACGAAAGAGAAAATGTGGTTATTTACAGTTATTTAATGATATAGCAAGTGGGGCAATTACATTTTCATACAAGGCCAAGCAGGTTTGGACAGCTTTTTTTCCCCTAAATAAAATAATTTAAAAACTACAATTAGGATTTACTCGGGTTCTTTGTGTAATATTAAAATTTGTTTGATGATCATTTAAGTGTGACAAATCTGCAAAAAAAAAAAAAAAACAACCAGGCAGTGGGCAAATACTTTTTCACAGCACATTTCAGACACTGAACAGAGAATGGGGCAAGGCAGAAGACAGATCAATGTATGGATACTAGATCGTAAATGATGAACCATTTATAGCCTGTTGTATATTCATCAATCTATGTAAAATAGAACGCACCTAAGCTTATGTGCTGAGCCCCATATGCAGAGTTGTGCTTATTGACCTCTGTATGGAGATCCACTCTTATGCCTCTGAGAAACCGCACAAGGAAGCATTCAACTGGCCTATTTTTAAAATAATGGATGACAGAACATAGAATGGAGAAAATAGAGCATGTCCTACTTTCTCTCATTTATGATCCATCATCCATTACATGAAGAGGCCTCTGTGCCCTCAACAAAGTATAGGATACGCCAAACAAATACGGTACATATTCAAGCTGCAGTTGATCTGAGACTGTCCGTGAGATGCAAATAAAACACCGATATGGTAATTGTGAAGACTGCTTACAGAGGATCTTCCAAGGGAAGATAAAAAGGACAGTTCTCAGCAAAAGGAAAACTGCAACTAGAGTCTTACTGGTCTAACCTAAGCCAGTAAAACTACACTTCGTGCCAATTCAGAAAAAGTAAAGTTATTAGGCCACCATGTAGAACAGTCCTAAATTAAATGTATAGAGGTGTACATCTTCTTATGATCAGGGCCAAAAACTATTTTTTCCAGTTAAATATGAACATTTTGCATATGAATATTTTTCATTTTCTAATTATCCGTCAGCAGATGGCGCTGTAGGCAGATATTACTGTTTTCCAGGTTATCTTACCTTTTTTTTTTAACAAGAAAACATCACAGAGCTCAAGCTGAAATTTACAAGTAGAGCAGAGACTTCTGTCCGCATGTGACAAAGCAAAAACCCATATGTTATCCCAAATGAGGAATTGTCTGAACAAGGACCATCATTGGGTATCCTTTTACTCGAAATGTTTGAAATGATAAAGCTTACTTGGAATTTTTTGGGATTTAAACCAAAATGTACTGCATATACTAAAAAAAGATATTAAAAGTCACCCTAAATTATTCTAGCTTCTGTGACTGATTTTTGATTCACACTGTGCAAGAAACAAGAGAAGAGGGCTTTCCACACACATTACCAAATTAATGGGTTTTACATTTAATCTCTTCCAAATCCGAAAGATACTGACCAAGGCACTTTTACTCCATGCCCGAACCAATTATAGGTAGATTGGGTTTCAAATTGACCAATGATATTTAGACACCTTTTTGCATATCCAAAGAAGAAACCTCAAAAATATGTAGCAGAATTCCTCCACGAATGGAAATTGAATGTGGGTTTTAGCACATGGCAAGAACAGCTTCCCAGGGACCATGGTTACAGTCTCTGCACAGACTAGACAGTCGATGGAATGTCAGAAGAGTCAGGAGACGGAACAGGGCTGTGTGATCACCCGCTGTTCTCCCACTGAGACGCCTCTCAAATGCTTCTTTTAAATTACTGTACTTTGTCCCTTTCATCCAAATCAAAGACATTCTATGAAATCCTCAAGCTGTCTTGGAACATAATGCTCTCAAGTGATATGAAAATGTGCACTGTCTGCATTTTGGAGAGAAATAGAAAAAGAAAATGTGAACAAAAAAAATAAAAAAAATACATGGTACTGATCGCAAGCTAACATTACTAGGTTCAAGCCACTTTAAAAACGATTTTTGTCAATTTATTTTTCTGCTATTAATTGCTTTGTTTTGTTCTTCCAAATAACTTCTCAACTATGTCTCTCAAAGTAAAGAAAACCACAACTAACCTATTATTTATTTTTGCCTGATTTTCTCTTATAACCACCAACAATGCATCCCTGCCAACTGGGGGAAAGAATGAGTGCACCCAGACACCCCTTGCACTGACTTATCCTAGGGGAATACAACGGCACACTGATGTGGTGCAGTCTGATTGCACTGTGTGTAAAGCACAGTGTACCCGCAGGTTTGGTGTGGGTTAGCTGCACTTTCCCCCATTGACTTCTATTATGTCCCGTGGTTTAAGGGGAACTTTCTGAAAGCATACTAAAACTCCTGCATGCAGGAGTTTTGGTGTACTTAAAGAAAGTGCAGCTACACGGCTGCTCCCGTGGTGCGGTCAAACCGCACCAGTGTGAAAGGGGACTTACAAAAATGTAGCCCATCTGATGGCTATTTCCTCCAAAATCAATTGCCATTAAGCAGTGGTTAAATGCTGGTGGCCACGACATGAAGTTCATCTTCCAATAAAGCTGAAATTGGCTGCATCAAGTGACTTATCTCATGCCTACTTTAAAGTGACCCTGGTAGAACAGCAACCAGGGGGGACTGCTATTACTGACACATTTATAATGTTCTAGTACCAGGACTGTCATCCTTCTCTTGGACGTACTACCTAGTGAGTAGCCTCCTTACCTAGTCAGGTGCTGAAAAGTATGCAAGACAAGGATCCAGCCTTTCCAAACTTCACTGCCTACATACTTGCTCTAGGCAAGATACACACAAGGTAGTGAAGCCAGGATCAGGACAACAGCTCTGGATGTTGCACCTTTACAAATAAATCAGCATTATTGGCCGCCATATTTCTATCTTTACAAGTTCAATTTAAAGAGACCCTGTCATCCGACTCTTCATTTCAACAATCTTCCTATAACATTATATATACATCTGACATGCACTATATTACCAAAAGTATTGGGATGCCTGCCTTTACACATCGGGAACTATTCCTTCCTTGATGCCAATGATGGGGAACTATTCCATCCATTGACCCCAATGATGGGGAACTATTCCATCCATTGACGCCAATGATGGGGAACTATTCCATCCATTGACGCCAATGATGGGGAACTATTCCATCCATTGACGCAAATGATGGGGAACTATTCCATCCATTGACGCCAATGATGGGGAACTATTCCATCCATTGACGCCAATGATGGGGAACTATTCCATCCATTGACGCCAATGATGGGGAACTATTCCTTTCACTGATGCCATTAATGGGGAACTATTCCTTCCATTGATGCCATTAATGGGGAACTATTCCTTCCTTGACAACAATGATGGGGAACTATTCCTTCCATTGAGGCCAATAATCAGGAAAGAATGGTTCCCCATCATTGGCATCAATGGAAGGAATAGTTCCCCATCATTGGCGTCAATGGAAGGAATAGTTCCCCATCATTGGCATCAAGGAAGGAATAGTTTCCCATAAATAGCATCAATGGAAGGAATAGTTCCCCATCATTGGCGTCAATTGAAGGAATAGTTCCCCATAATTTGCATCAAAGGAAGGAATAGTTCCCCATAAATAGCGTCAATGGAAGGAATAGCTCCCCATCATTGGCGTCAATTGAAGGAATAGTTCCCCTGTCATTGGCATCAAGGAAGGAATGGTTACCCATAAATAGCGTCATTGGAAGGAATAGTTCATCACTGGCGTCAATGGAAGGAATAGTTCCCCATTAATGGCGTCAATGGAAGGAATAGTTCCCCATCATTGGCGTCAATGGAAGGAATAGTTCCCCATCATTGGCGTCAACGGAAGGAATAGTTCCCCATCATTGGTGTCAGGGGGAGTAATGGGTCGGATAAAGGCAAGCAAAGGGCTGCATCCAGCATTTTGGAGACTACTGCTCTAGACCAAATGTAGTATAGAATTATCATCACTTATGCCACTTTGGCGTCGAGGGTTTCTCACCACCTATGTATATTCTCCAGTTTAGCAGACAATTCATTCAATCATGGTGTCTGAGACTCCTTCAAGTACACACTTCTTGCTAGAGGAGACAGCCATTTCTTGGCTATTTCAAAACCTGAGGTTCCATATTGATGTCATTTTTGTACTGTAACTTCCACTGGTTGTTGAAACCTTGTGTTCATTGTTTATGGTTATGTACCAATGCCTTTTTTATTCCATGCTATCCTTTTTTTTCCTTGATTGTATTTACTTGAAAACTTAATATATAGAGAAAAATATTTGCACTATTTATGAATGGCAGAGAAAGAATTCAACTATATGAGAATATGTGATGGAAAAAAAGTTACATTGGTTAATGCTTTGCCAAAGAATCAATTCATGTATTTCCTTCATATGACTGACTATGAATGCTAGTCTCTTTTGCTTTATATGTTTTTTTGGGTCACTCCCGTATTAATCTCCCTTTCTTTCACACATTCACAGTTTGTGTGTGCAGGTGGCAACCGCCAAGTGTTCACACACCGAAGGCTCCTCAGAACTACTGTAAAGACATGTAACTGAAGCCTCTTTATTCTTTTCTTTGGGCCGTGTTGTCTTGACAGATTATTTGCCAGTGTTTAAAGCGCAGGCTCTCCCTGTTACACCTGGACTCCGCACTTAAAACTGTTTACGAGTAAAAGAACCTCAGCTCTCTCACTGGAATCCTCAGAGGACACCGGGACTTGTTTGATTAGACCACAATGGAAAATCATAAAGTCAAAGGAATGTGTTTAGGTGATAGGAGGTAACCCATGCATGGGATAGAAGAAAAAAAATCTTTTGTGAAGGTATGAAAGCTACACAGTTTTTAGTAACTTCTCAAACAGCATGGATCATGGTTAAATAAGCTTAATGGTGGAGATATTATGGCAAACTCATGTCTGAACTGGAAAGTAAATTGAGCGCAATTAAAGAAGAAGAAAAAAAAAAAAAAAGAAAAGAAGGGGTAGCATGGTGTGTAAGTGGTTAGCAGCCTTCTAACCTAGATCATCATCTGCATGGAGTTTGCATGTGTACTGCCGGTATGTTACAGTTTCCTCCCATCATGAAAACATTGGAAGGTTATTTAACTTCCTAGCGTGTGTGGGTCCTGGCAAAAACTGGCAGAAGATGTTGGCGCTAGTAAGGGAACTCTAGGCAGGACACTGCGGGAGGAAAAGAGAAGAATAGTTCTGTTTAACAGTGAAGACTTGGGAGTACAAATACATAACCAGGTACACACTGGATCAGTTAATATTCTGAGCAAAAAACAAATTCTAAAGTGAGAAAAAAAATTATGCGGTTCTTAAACATGGATATACACAATGTTATTCATAGCAAATATAGGATGACAATAATTCTCTCTACATAACCAGATAACAGAATTGAGAGGATGATGTTCACTTATGATAAATGCTAGTAAAGAGTAGTGGTCGAAGATTAATGTATTATTAAAGGAGAAGGATGAATAAAGATAAAAATTAAGTGCATTAATCAATAAAAAGTCAGGTACATTATTCAAAGCTGGGAGGATAACTTAAAGTAAACTACACCCCACCTATCAGTTAAAGCCAAATAGGCTGCCATCTTAAGCCGGCCATAGACGCTTTGAATCTCGGCCGGTTCATCTGGCCAAGATTCAAACCATGTATGGGCAGGCTAAATGCACCCAAGTTGGTCGATCGATCAACTTGGGTACAACCAGCCTGCCAGATTTTACAATCGATTATTGCAAGCGGCTGGTATAGCCACTAGTAATAATTACTGTGTTCTCCCGGCAGGGACGGATTCCCCCGCCAGCAGAATAAAATGGCTCAGGAGGAGGGATTCCACTGTCAACACAGTCTGTGGCTGCAGGAACGAAATTCACTCCATCTATGGCCAGCCTTAGCCTCTGTCTGATCTGCACTTGCCATGGTGTTGCATATGTGATCAGCTATGACACCAGCCATTTGATGATTTGCCAGTTGGTTGATGGTTTGACAAATAACAAACAGGACATGTGGGGAGGATCACTGAAAACTGAACAGGGCTTGGCGGAAGATGGCCATTAGGAGGATGAATGATGGATATTTAAAGAAGGTATAAGGGATGTTGAGGATCACCTTGTGTACTTGGAGACTATTAGCCATAAAGAGCCAAAAAGAGCATGGACAAACCAGTGTGATAGGATGAACATTGCTGTCATATGCAATACTGACACAGGTCCTGGAACTCAGGTAGTGCAGAAGACAATTGGCAGGTGTGTTATAGCCCGCCTCTATCATTGAGATTGTAAGCTCTAACGAGCAGGGCCCTCTAGTTCCTCCTGTTTTGAACTGTATTGTAACTGTATTGTCTTCCTTCACATTGTAAAGCGCTGCGCAAACTGTTGGCGCTATATAAATCCTGTATAATAATAATTGAGACACCTGCCCATGTGGCATAGCCTAAAATATCCCATTTGCCTAAGTGTCCATTCACACTACCGCAACTTGTCAGGCGACAAGTCACGGTCCGTTGCGGTCCATGCAGTGCTACAGGACCCGTTCTAATAGGAGCGACACAAGTCGCTCCGACTTAGAAAAAGGGTCCTGTACTACTTCGGGACGACCTCGGAGCGACTTGCATAGACATTCATTATATGAAGTCCGTGCAAGTCGTGCCGAAGTCGCGGTGTACGCGACTTCACAGGTCGCCCCCGAAGTCGGAGCGACCTAGTGTGAACCGAGACTAAAAGACAAAAATCAAGCCTTTAGAGTCCATAGACATGGTCTCTAACAAAAAAAAAAAAAAAGCAGGCAAATATACTCAGCTTTCCAAACCACAGGATTCCTTTTATGACCACAGTTGACAACATTTGTTTTCTGTGACAGGTCTCATATTTATCAGCAAAGGTTGCAGTTTACACCATATGATTCTTTTTTTAAAGCACTGAACAAAATTTGTACTGAGATTTTCTAAAACTACTCATCTACACATTGTTTGTTAAAATAATGTTGAAAAACGAATGAACTTGAAACTCAATTTATGTTTCACATTGCCTTTCTGATCTAACTCCGCATCCATCTCCCAACTTCCCATGAATGGAAGAAGTAAATAGGCCTCTGTGTTGGGGAGTGAAGCAGTAAATAAACCAAACCATAAATGATTTTGCAAACTGGTCCATTTATTCCCAGTGAGGCTGAAACCAGCACCCCTCGTTTGACCTCTGCAAAGCCACTCAGTGCAAACTTGGGACTTTTTTCCTTATGAGAACCTGGGACTTTTCATAATATCGGTCAATGTTATTTGAACAGTAAACACTCTTAGTTGAGGGCAAACACTCCTGACGGAACAGTGCAAAAGATATTTTCCCACAGTGAGCAGCATTTCTTAAGCTTCTCATAGACATGAGATGATATAACAGGTTGGAAAACCTTTTCCAATACCTATTATTCCACCAAGGCTAGTGGTGCTGGCTTTTCTTACCCACGCCGCTTTCTTTCTCCACCTAAAGGAAAAACCACAAATGCTCTTTTCTTAACCTGCCATGCACATCCACTGTTCAACACTTTTCACAGGAGCTCCCCATAGGTTGTAACAGACAATACCCAAATTGGAACTTTATTCTGTTATGATGCTAGCCTTCAGAGTTTGTCTTTTGTGATCCATGGAACCCTAAAAAAATTGTTTGTATTGAGCTTCTAATTTTTATCTGGCTTCACTGCCTGACACTGTCACACAAATTAATTACACACACTACTATTTTCTAGTATGGAAAACCCTCTATATTTAAAAAAAAAAAAAAAAAAAAAAAGGAATAAGTGACAGCGATGAAAAAGATCTAGAAGTCCCTTTTATAAAAGTTAAAATGTTTTCTAGTTTAGCTTAAGCAATATGTTCTTGCTTTTTATTCCAAATGACCTCACTCCACAAGGCGACCAAATTTTTTTTCAAATCAACATCAAAGGATCTTATCAGGACAAAAAAGTCTCTTAATCTTCTCAGATACAGGCAATGGCTGCATGGGATTAGCTGCCTTTCTCAGATCTTGACCTAATACTTTAGGGAAAAGCCAAGCTATAAAAAGTGAGCATAAATTATCAAAAGAAAAAAAAAAATAAGAGAGCTAATAGAGAAACATTCGGGTGGTCAGACTGTGCCAGTACAGCCAACTTGCCTTGCAGGCCATCATAGACCAATCTCTCTCCGAGGCATGATTCTTCCAAATCTGGTTTGTTGACCATGCACGTAAAGTTGGTCATCCAATTGCATTTTTAGGCATTACATTGTCACAAACTTGTTCACAGGAGCTCAATATACGGGTTGGCTGTCCTGTAGAAATCACAGGAGCTCAATACAGAGGTTGGCTGTCCTGCAGAAATCGTGATCATCAAAAAGCGTATGATATCACAAAATGATAGAAATTGTGATAGAAAAATAGCTTAAAGTGATTGTAAAGTCTAGATTTTTTTTTTTTTTTTTAGGCAAAAATAACAAACGTGTTATTATCTGCTCTGCGCAGTTAATTTTACACAGAGCAGCCCAGATCCTCCTCTTCTCGGGTCACTCTTCAGTAGTCCTGGCCACTCCCTGCTGTTAAGTGCCCCCATAGCAAGCAGCTTGCTATGGGGGCACCCATGCCACAGCTCCAGGTCTATTCAACCAATTCTCTCCTCATTGGTTGACTGACTTTGACAGCAGGGGGAGCGAATGGCGCCATGCTGCTGTCTTGGCCAATGAGGAGGGGAGTTCTGGGCAGGCGAGACACTTCTGAAATATCACTGGATCTAGATGGACTTCAGGTAAGTATTTGAGGAGCTGAGGGGGGTTGCTGCACACAGAGGGCTTTTTATCTTAATGCATAAAATGCATTACAACCACTTTAACTATTTTCCAATCTGCATTCTTGGCTGGGCAGGATGTCCCCCTTTAAGATGGACATCCTGCCGCTGTTTCATTACATCTTTAAAACCTTACTGATTTGAGTTCTCGCCTTTTCTTTTGTTCCGCAATATCTCTGGCCCTGCTCCCCAGCTTGACTATGCTACGACATCTTAAGGTCCGTACACGCGATCGTACAATAAGCTGATAGTACACAGATTTCGAGAGCCGATCACGACAGTTCATCCGATATTATCTAATGGGATAAACACGATACGATTTTCGTTTCCTCGGTACAGTTTTTGTCCGAAAATAAAATACATCAGGGCTCCAAATTCCCTATTAGCAAACCTTAAGAGTTACTCGCCACCAGTTGCCCCGTCCCTAATTCCACTCCTAAACATGCCCTCGTAAACTATCGCATGAAATTATATTGTTAAAGGTTTTATGCAGAAGTTACAAAAATAAACATTAAAAACAACAACTTTATCAGTGCCCATGAATGCAACCTATCTCTGCAAGGAGATCACAGAAGAAAAGCCGGCCGGATCATAGAGAGGATCTCCTGTTGTGCCACAGCTTGGATTTGAAATGCCGGCCGCTGTCAAACAAAGTCCTGGCTCCTTGATTGGCTTCTATGATAGACATCACACTAATCCAATTTCCCAGCATTGGACCAGTGTGCTGTCTATAGGAGCCGGTCCAGGAGGTGGGACTATGTTTGACAGCGGCCAGGGTTCCAGATCCAAGCTGTGTCAGAAAAGAAGTTCCCCTCTCTCTGTGATCCGGCCAGATCTCCTCTTCCTTCCCCACTGTTTCCTAGTTGAAACGCTAGGAGGAGAATTGGCCACCCTTCAACCCCTTCTGCTGGCAGCACCCGCACACCCCCTCCGATGAGGTTTCACATTCGCCTCCAGCTTATTTCCACTCCCCAAATGTGAGCAGACATTTTGAGGGCTGCAATACATTACATCACTTCCAAAATGTTTATTATGTCATATGAGAATTTCCGTAACTTTAGTAACCTTTTTATTTTTGATATGAGATTAGCATGCAAAAGAAAAAAAAAAAAAACAGACGATCGATTGTCTGATAATCTCATTCTGTGTACCATGCTAGGGCTGAACGATAGTCGATGTGATATAGACTAACGTTCTGCGGGCGTGGGCAATATTCATATCGCCGAAGACACGATATTTAGCACAGGGAGAAGTCGGGACTCGGGGAAGGACTCGCAGTGCTGGCAGCCAAAACATCAGTTTTGCTTTCGGCTGTGATCAGAACTCCGCCCCTCTAGCCCGATGCAATCCAGCCCTCCCAGCTCTGCCTCTAGTCTCCAGCCGACCATTACTCCGCCCTGCTCCGCCCATTGTCTCTCCTGGCTGCATCGGGGGCGCGCACGGGGGGCGGGATCAGGCTGTAATGTTTTGTAAATAGATTCAATGGGGAGACAATGGGTGGAGCAGGGCGGAGTAATGTTCGGCTGGAGCCTAGAGACAGAGCTGGGAGAGCTGGATTGCATCGGGCTGGAGGGGCGGAGTTCCGATCACAGCCGAAAGCAAGAGGAAACCGATATCTACACAACACCGGATCTCGGTCCGGGGGGAGTCGGGTGTGTGTGTTCCCCGGCTACACTCCGGGCACAGCACCATCACCAGGTGAGATCGGGGGAGGGATGGAGGTGATCAGCGGACACAACATCGCTTCCTTCCAGCTGTGCAGTGTCATGTAAGCTGAGCGCTGATTAGCTGAAGCAGGGTCTTTCTCAGTGCGGCCTGTCTCCTCCCCTGTGATATGCGTCTCCCAGTGATAGCACCTGACTGTGGAGAAATATCGCGATATATATCGTTGAAAACCAAATATCGCAGTGTACTTTTTTGCCCAATATCGTGCAGCCCTATACCATGCATTAGTTAAGCTGAAAGAGATGCATGCTTGCCCCATCTTGAATTATACCATACAGCAGTAGTACTCTGTAGAGTCCTAGATTTGTTCTACAATGGTCAATCTTAACTATGGGTTAGTAAAGAACAAGATATAACTCCAGTACGATTATCATTCTTTCCGTGGCTTCATCCAGCTCTCCGCCCACCCTCTTCAACATTCCCGCACCTGGTAGCCTCACTCCTGCACGTCTGGGATTCCGCAAACAAAAAATATAACCTCTTCTCCCATTCTGGCCCAATGACGCCGATCCTCGGGAACCAAGAGTTTCCCCTAGGAATGCATTGTAAAGGATTCCTGCAATGGCAGGCATCGAGGCCCTCCCCCATCTTGACAAGCCATTGGACCCAGCCATTTACAGCTTCAACATTTCTACACCAAGCTTCCATGGACAGGACAGCTTCACAGGGACCTGACCTCATTGAAGACTTAAGCCTCCCTGAGACAGATTTTTCACATGCCTTCTCAAAGCTATACAGCATCCTTCTTTCAGGAGCTTTCCCCAGCCGCCTTTTTAATGTCTGGGACTCTGAGCAGGAACTGGGACATCCTCTCCATGCAGAGGATTGGGACAAAGTCTTCCTTTTGCCTTCAAACTAGCCACAGCCTTACAAGCCCAAGAAAGAAATGTCAAAATCTTCACCAGGTGGTAAAGGAGCCTGGCTGCACTACACAACACTATACCATCAATTCTTGACCGAAGCTGGAGATGCAGGGAGCCATGGGAAACACATCCATAGTTATGGTGGTCGTGCCCTGGTTCAGACCTCTTTGGAAATCTGTATTTCAGCTATGCCACTTAATCACGGGTAGAACCTGACCTGAAACACCAGAAGTAGGTAAATTAAGAAAGGGCCTTTTGCGCTTTCCAATTCTACTGGGTCATGCCTTGATCCCTAGATACTGGAAAACTACCCCAGTCTCTACAATTAGGGAATGGTGGCAGAACCTAACAGTATTATGAGGATGGAAAAGCCAATTGCTGGCATTCATGAGAGTTTCCCAAAGTTCCAGGAATTGTGGTACACCTGGATCAACTAACTCAACTCACCTTTTCTCTGATAGCACCAAGATCTTCTACTCTGCCTTCTGATCAGTCTGGTTGAACCTCCCATCGGGTGCCCCCTTACTCCCCCTTTTTTTCTGCATACTTATTCTTCTACCCTCCCCAGTTTTGTGGTCCTCTCTTTTACAAACGTGGCCCCCACCTTGGTTTTTCACTTATCATCAACAAGTACTAAACCGTATGGGCTATGCCCAGACCTTAGAGCCACCTTAGGGGATGGGTCGCGCCTGGCCTGAAACCCTCCCAACCAGATCGGCTTTAACAGAGACAGCCATGGGGTAACCTGGGCCAGCCACCTGCATGTGCCTCATCATACTCATGGCTGTGCCTTTTGTGAATTTGAGTTTTTGTAACATATCAGTGGAAGATTGTCATTCGCTCATTTTTTTTGATAATGAGGTTGTCTGAATTGTAGTACTACCGAACCACAAAACAAATATTATATTCTTTAAAAAAATAAATAAAATTGCTTAAAATAAATCTGTACAACTAAAAAATGTAGACTGTCACTGCAAACCTTTCTGAAAAAAAATAAAATAAAATAACTGCCAGGGGCTGTCATTGGTTTTAATTAATTCTGACTCACTGACCCAGAAAAATCATATAGCAGAATATTTAATGATCATACTTGTTTCAAGTCACAGATTCAATGCAAAAGAAAGAGGAACAGCCTGACAACCAGGCAACTACCATTTTCAGGAGAGAGGTCACTCAGTAATAGCAGCTAAATGGTTTCCCACAAGTTTTTCAATCAGTAAAGAAGTGCAGTAACCCAATTATATACGCCATAGGATTGAAGCATAATTAGTCAGGCTTTAGATGACCAAAAAAAAAAAAATTAAATAATGAACTGGTGGAAACCTCTGATTAAACAAGGTAAGAAACAGACTGCCAGCATCTATATGGTTTGGAGAAAAGAAAGTCTCTGAAACATTAAAAGAGCCTGTGATGTGTTGCCGGCTTTGAGGTTATTTGAGGCCCAGGACATATAAGATTTCACAGAGCCTTTAGGCTTTAGGTTTCTCATGTTGCTTGATAACTATTTCTGTGCAAAACAGGCACAAGACAGAAAGGCTATTCCCTTCCTTCTTTAGTACATTTTTTATCTTTCTGTCCTTCATGGCCTGACCCTTTGTACTACATAAAGGAAAGGATACTCCCTTATTCAAAATACAAACACAAGTGATACAGCATTCAATAAAAACCTCAATAAACGAAAAATGGAATACATGCAAAAAGAAAGGTGTCTAGTATACACATTTACCTAGGTTTGTGCATTTTCACCAAAATAATATAAAATCTCTGCAGTACGTACATAGTGCACGTTTCATCAATTTAAAAAATGCTGCAAGTACAGAAAAATCACTTTAAACTGCCAGAAATCCAGTGAACTGTATGTTGGAACAGACAACACAGTGCCTGTCCCACACTCAAATCCTAAGTGTTGTCATTTCTGCCTATCTCTGAACCACCTCTGTCTCTCATCATAGGCATAAATTAACCTGAACAATGTGGCTGCCTTAACTAGGCCTGCCAACACACTGAGTGTAAGATAAGGGCTCTGAGGAGATGTAGCTCTGGGTGCCTGTCTAAATCAAAAGGAATTGAGCTGCCCCTGCAAGAACTGTACAAGTCTGGTGATTATGCCACAGGGAATAATAAAAGTGCTTTCTCGCTACATGAATAAAAGGTAAGAAAAAAAAATTCTGGCAAATGATCTAAAGGTAAGAAGATTTTGGGGGAAATTGGATATTGTCTGGATATGCATACACTGTCTACAGTATGTAGCTAGAGGGCTTCAAGAGGAGACATTCAGCACCAGAGCAGTCTAAGAAAGGGGGGGGAGCCGGCACCAGAGCAGTCTGTGGTGAGGGAGGAAGGGGGCCGGCGCCAGAGAAGTCTGTGGGGAGGGAGGCAGGGGGACGGCGCCAGAGCAGTCTGTGGGGAGGGAGGCAGGGGGACGGCGCCAGAGCAGTCTGTGGGGAGGGAGGCAGGGGGACGGCGCCAGAGAAGTCTGTGGGGAGGGAGGCAGGGGGACGGCGCCAGAGCAGTCTGTGGGGAGGGAGGCAGGGGGACAGCGCCAGAGCAGTCTGTGGGGAGGGAGGCAGGGGGACAGCGCCAGAGCAGTCTGTGGGGAGGGAGGCAGGGGGACAGCGCCAGAGCAGTCTGTGGGGAGGGAGGCAGGGGGACGGCGCCAGAGCAGTCTGTGGGGAGGGAGGCAGGGGGACGGCGCCAGAGCAGTCTGTGGGGAGGGAGGCAGGGGGACGGCGCCAGAGCAGTCTGTGGGGAGGGAGGCAGGGGGACGGCACCAGAGCAGTCTGTGGGGAGGGAGGCAGGGGGAAGGCGCCAGAGCAGTCTGTGGGGAGGGAGGCAGGGGGACGGCGCCAGAGCAGTCTGTGGGGAGGGAGGCAGGGGGACGGCGCCAGAGCAGTCTGTGGGGAGGGAGGCAGGGGGCCGGCGCCAGAGCAGTCTGTGGGGAGGGAGGCAGGGGGACGGCGCCAGAGCAGTCTGTGGGGAGGGAGGCAGGGGGACGGCGCCAGAGCAGTCTGTGGGGAGGGAGGCAGGGGGACGGCGCCAGAGCAGTCTGTGGGGAGGGAGGCAGGGGGACGGCGCCAGAGCAGTCTGTGCGGAGGGAGGCAAGGGGACGGCGCCAGAGCAGTCTGTGGGAGGCAGAGGGACAGCGCCAGAGCAGTCCGTGGGAGGGAGGAAGGGGGATGGCACCAGAACAGTCTGGGGGGGGAGAGAGGGAACCAGCACCAGAGCAAACTGTGGGGATGGAGGGGGCCAGGACCAGAGTAGTCTGTGGGAGAGAGGGAAGGGGCTGGCACCAGAACAGTCTGGGGGGGGAGGGAGGGGGCTAATATTATATATATATATATATAGCACTTTTTGTTGAATCATTCAAAAAAGCCGAAAAGGAATTTTTAAATAACTGCTTAGGCAAATTTCATCTTTTATGGCAAATACTATGAAAATATTTGGTTTGGGCATTATGTATTTTATTTATCCTTCCCACGGTGGAAACTTATGACCAGCGAAAAATTCATGCTTAAGCTAGCTGCCAGTGACACAGTAAAGAACGTCTCGCAAAATTTTTACCACGAAGAAACCTTTGTAACAGCTTTCAGGTTTGAAGGAACCCGCACATAAATGAATATACTTACAGCCACAGCTTTCACACATGACCCTCAGGGGTCACAAATAAGGGCAGATAAAGGGTTTTCTTGCTATGGGTAAAATGTCCTTAGAGGTTAACTACGCAATAAGAATTTTCCTGAAGGAATATTCATTGTGAACAAATCTAACTGTTTCCCTGCAGAGATCCTGCTATTTTCTACCCAAGTACAGTGTGTGCGTATTTCTCAGATTCCCGCCGTCTCACACACACACCTGAGAGAATGCTTGGGAAGGCTGCGGTTACATATATAAACATTCAATTCCTCTTTGACAAGTCTGGACATTGCTTGTCTTTTCGTCTAGGTAGAAGGATCATGGAGGGCCTCCCAGCCCCCCTTTCTCTTTTTTCCCCACCCACCACTGCCTGCTGAACATCAAAGAGAGTCGGATACCTCTCCAGAGGCAGGTGTGCCCCCTCCAGGGTGATCACGGAAGAGAAGCATATGGGACTGACTGCTGATTCCAACTGTACCTGATATAACTGCAGACAATTAAAACAGTCACAGGAGGTGAAACCTTTAAAATATCAAAGCTTTGCTCATTGATTTCCAATATGTAACTAATCACATAGGCAAATCAAACTCTGTAGCCTGAAACTGTAATATAACCTCTAACTTAGTTTTTCAAGATTTTTTAATAGGTTTTCCCAGCTGAAGTGTGATGACCAGGTTTTAAGATGGGTGAGATAAAGATTTGCAGGTTTATTAAACCAATGTTTAATGGCTATCCTAAAGTCCAGTATGCGGAGTAAGGAGCCATTTCCTTCTATAGCACTCTTAATTCTTATTTTTCTTCTATAAAACATTCAAAGAAATAAATTGTGATAGATAGATAGATAGATAGATAGATAGATAGATAGACAGAGGGCATATTTATAGCCGTGTTGAAACCTCATTTAGAAGCGGATGATCTCTTGAATGGTGCCCATGCCGAGCGGATGACCCTCTGAATGGCACCCATGCCGAGCTGATGACCTCTTGAATGGTGCCCATGCCGAGCGGATGACCTCTTGAATGGCGCCCATGCCAAGCAGATGACCTCTTGAATGGCGCCCATGCCAAGCAGATGACCTCATGAATGGTGCCCATGCTGAGAGGATGAGCTCCTGAATGGTGCCCATGCCAAGCAGTTGACCTCCTGAATGGTGCCCATGCCGAGCGGATGACCTCCTTTGTTCAGAATGCAACAGGGCAGCCGCTTGGCACAGGATTCTGACGCTAATGTAGACCACTGGACTACTACAGTGATTTCCAGATCCTAGAGGAATCCCACAGGTAAAGCATATGCTTAGTTGCATTGTTTTAAGCTATATCAAGGTAAAAAAAATGCCATATCTTGAATTCTTCATTAAGCAAATTAACTCATATTAGAGGAGATATAAGTAATCCAGATGAGCATCAGATTTGCATAAGCCCAAGTATAAAGCGAAAGTGAAGTAGTGGTGCAGGGAACTCCAATCACTATTCTTCCACAGAAAGCTAGGCCATCAGTGTCTGCGGGTAGCTCACTGATATTTAATCATCACCCGTAACTTCCAAACCTTTGACCATGGGTACCATAAGTTTGTATCCCTGCTGGTGCGCCCCCTTTTGTTCATTTTTAAAAAAAAAAAGACTCTGGATGAAAGAGCACAGATGGCACCTTTAGACAGCAGCATTGTTAATCTGGGGGGAGCAGAGTGTTAGATGTAATAGCAGATTTAGATACACAAATAAATTGCAAATAAACGCCAGCTAAAGCCTGGGAGTTTTTCTTTTTTTCTACAGTCAGCGGGTTGAACAAAAAAAATCTGTCAGCTCCGCTGCGAAGTTAGTATAGCAATCTGCTGAGCTGGTTAGCTCTGACAGAGGGACAACCCACCCAACCCCTCCGCCAGAACACTCTGATCAGTGCTCTGCGCCATTGGCTGAGAGCGCTGATTGGGAGTCGGTCGGCTGCTGGTTTTCCAGACTGCTCGTTTGACAGAAGCACTTTATAAGCAGTTAAAGTCCTTTTTTTTTTTTTGCTCATTTTGGGATAAAGGTTTTACATAAATAAAATGGATCATTGTAAGCACCCCTGGCAGTGTTGAATGGTTTGTCTCATCCCTGTAATTGATATAATCTGCAAGAGAACTTGTTCTTTTGAAAAACAACAGATTTACTAGCCAGATCATCAGATTAAAAAATTAAACAACTACAGCATCACATCTAAGAATTGGTAAGCTTCAATATAATAAATGTTTGTTTTGGGTTTAATATTGCTTTAACACACCATTTCACACATCTAGAGAGTGCTAATTTACAATTAAACCATCTTTAGAAATATAAATGCTGCGACTAATTGCACATCACTATTTTTAATCATTTGTCTTGTAAAAAGGTAGGTCTTTGCCATCTGCTTGTAAATGAAAAGGGTGAAACCTACAATGAAAAATGTTGGAACCTAGAAGCTTGAATTTGGAAAACTTTAGACTTTATACACGGTTTGGCTACCAAGCAGCAAAGTTTAAAAAGAAATGAATGTCAAATGAAAAACTTGTGAAGGCTGCTCTTTAATTTACTATGCCATATAAATATAATATACTCACTGTTAAATGAAGTTTCACCTTCTACTGCCAAAATAACAAAAGTAAACAAAAAATAGTTGCCCGTCAGAGTGTTGGAACTGGCAAAGAAATTTGTCGTTAACTGGAACATTTTCAAAGGTGAATCTTGTAATGTTTCTACTGGAAGCTCATGGCACCTGTGCTATTCCTGGCTGGATCCACACCCAGAGGAAAGTGACAGCTCTGCCCGCTCTGACCCATAATGTCAGCTAGACTTTCATGTTCGGATGTAGGAACTGACTGCCCAGGAAACACACAACGGATACAGCTCATCCTTATGCCTATCTGGCAGACTTAGACACTACCCTGCTAGCTCCTGCTTTATGAACAACATATTCTTCTATGTCAGCTAGCAGACAAGCCACAAGAGACAGCTGTACTGCATTATTACCGTAAAAACAAAATGAACATTACAACTATATAAAACACAAGAGTAGATATACTAAATTAAAGAAGTTGTAAACCCATGATATTTTTTTGCTGCAACCTGAAAGAGAAACCCATAATGAGCTAGTATGCATCGCATACTAGCTCATTATGAAATACTTACCTAAGAACGAGCCCCCGCCGTGCCGCCCGCTCACCTGTATGACGGGCGACATGTCCACTCGCCCGTCTTCCGGGATCGCGGCATCCGGCCATCTGATTGGCTGGAGCCGCGGTGACGTCACGCACGCGGGAGCTGACGGTCACGGCACGGGACTCTGAAGGAACGGCACCAGCGGCCGTTCCTTCAGTGCGCATGCGCCAGTGGCGTCACTGGCTGCATGTAAGGTAAATATCTCCTAAACGGTGCATGTTTAGGAGATATTTACAGTACCTATAGGTAAGCCTTAATATAGGCTTACCTATAGGTAAAAGTGTCAGAGGAGGGTTTACTTCCTCTTTAAGAGAGTTAGAACATCCGTCAGGTTTTTTTTTTTATTGATGTCGGTTGTTCTTCAGGCTTTCCACTTCTTCCAGTTCTGGTGACACAACAGGATACAAATGATAAAGCCTAAAATTGGATAGGCAAAGACTGAAAATTTTCCGGTTCAGCAGGGACCGTCTGAGTCTCGATCTGTGTGTAGTCCTCCCGGTTAAACAGAAACTGATTATGAGCTCAATTTCTGTCCAACGGTCCTGCTGGAAAACCTGCATTTGATCAGCCTGTAATCCCTGCTGTCAGGACACAATAACACAGCGGGGGCGATGCCTGCATGCACCTCCTGCTGGAAAGATTCCTCTCAACTCCTGTCTCAGTGACACAACAGGAAAGAAAAAGAAATTTCTCCAATGGACTTGACAAAAAAAATCTCCTATCTTTGCTCAAAACTATAGCCCTTGGCAGAAATTGAGAATGATACAAATATTAATTTTTACAAAGTCTGCTGCCTCAGTTTTTATAATGGCAATTTTCATTTACTCCAGAATGTTATGAAGAGTGATCCGATGAATTGCAATCAACTGCAAAGTCTCTTTGACATGAAAATGAACTTAATCCCATAAAAAAAACATTTCCACTGCATTTGCAAAGAAGGCTTCAGGGCGCCTAAAAGTCCAACAAGTGCCAGGACCTACAGTTGATTCAGCTGCGGGATTGGGGCACCACCAGTGCAGAGCTTGCTCAGAATGGCAGCAGGCAGGCGTGATTGCATCTGTACGCACAGTGAGGTGAAGACTTTTGGAGGATGGCCTCGTGTCAAGAAGGGCAGCAATGAAGCCACTTCTCTCCAGGAATAACATTAGGGACAGACTGTTATTCTGCAAAAGGTACAGAGATTGGACTGTTGAGGACTCAAAAGTCATTTCTCTGATGAATCCCCTTTCCGATTATTTGGGGTATCTGGAAAAAAAACCTTGTCCGGAGAAGAAAAGAGGAGTGCTACCATCAGTCCTGTGTCATGCCAACAGTAAAGCATCTTGAGACTATTTATGTGTGGGGTTGCTTCTCAGCCAAGGGAGTGGCCTCACTCACAATTTTGTATAAAAACACAGCCATGAATAAAGAATAGCACAAAAACATCCTCCAAGAGCAACTTCTCCAAACCATCCAAGAACAGTTTGGTGACAAACCATGCCTTTTCCAGCATGATGGAGCACCTTGCCCTAAGGAAAAAGTGATACCCAAGTGGCTTGGGAACCAAAACATTTAAATTTTGGGTTCATGGCCAGGAAACACCCTAGACCTTAATCCAATGGAGAACTTGTGGTCAGTTCTTAAGAGGCAGGTGAACAACCCCCCCCCCCCCCCCCCACAAATTCTGACTAAATCTAAGCATTGATTATGCAAGAATGGGCTGCCATCAGTCAGGATGTGGCCCAGAAGTTGATGGCTAGCATGCCAGGGTAAATTGCATAGGCCTTGAAAAAAAAAAAAAAGCCAACACTGCAAACTTTGACTCTTTGCATAAACTTAAAGCAGAGTTCCACTCAAATGTGGAACTTCTAATTATCTTTTTGCTACAGATCTATTTTAAAAAAGGTACCCAGCACCCTTCAACAGAGGCATGTACATCAGTGAAAGGAACTGGCTCTCCTGCCACCTGCCTATAGTAAGAATCTACTGCACAGAAAACTAGGACACTGTTGCACACAAGGAGTGAAATGCTAAGAACTATACAAGATATCTCCCCTACTACGAGTCCTAGTGTCCTTAGTGGTGAAGTACAATCACTGTTAGCAAATAGGTATAGAGTACTTTGTGTACAATAGTTGGGCTCTGCTTTCCAAAGTCCCACTGGGATATCTCCTGTTGCTTTGCTTTAGCCATCCAGCAACTGAAATCTGGTTGTTCTACCTGTTGCAAATTATATACTGTTATTTGTAAGTGAACCCAAGCGATTAATCTATGTAATACAATTGACTGTTACAAAAACGAGGCGACAACCACTAAGGATGTCAGGGCTTGTAGTTCATTTGGACACAAGGAGCTGTGTCTGAATGACGCAGCTGTGTGGGCGGAGGCCTCAAATAGTGGCAGCTAGTACGGGGAAATTCTCCCCATACTGCTGTCACAGTGAGGGGGGGGGGGGGGGGGGCAGCCGGCAGCAATTGCAGCACTAGGAACATGTTCCACCCTAAAATCGGATGTAACATGTTACCAAAAGTGAACTTATCCTTTAGGGCACATGGGGTTTATGTGAGAGCTCTCCTACAGGAGTCTAAATATCAGTTGTATAGTTTGGTGAATTGGAATGCAAATTGGAGCATATGTTACTATTTGATTTTTTTAACTTTTAACTTTTTGATTTATTATTATTATTAATATTATACGCAATACAGAATGGAAAATCCGGTGCATCTCTGCATAGAAACCAATCAGCTTCCAGGTTTTTGTTTGCTCAAAGCTTAATTGAACAAGCTGAAGTTAGAAGCTGACTGGCTACCATACACAACTGCACCAGATCTTGCACTCTCCGGTTTTAGTAAATCAACCCCTATGTTGTCATCACTGTGGTTCCTAAAAAGTCCCTTTAAAAAATGTATACAGTAAACCCCCCTCCATTGCGGGGGTTATGTTCCGGACCCAGCCGCGAAAAGTGAAAATCCGTGAAAATGGAAAAACCCTATTAAAATGCATTGTAGGCATGTTTTTTTTTACTGTCACTGTATGTGTAAAAGCATTTTAAGGTCTTTAAACACACTTAAAACATTAGAAACTCATTTAAACACATAAAAGATACTGAGAGACATAGCAAGAGCTATGGAAAACACAAAAATATTTCATTTTTAATGATTTATATAGTAAAATAACATTACAAAAAAAAATGCAATATACCGGGACCGCAAAAACTGAACCGTGATGGAGCGGGGGTTTACTGTAATGTAGTTGCTATTACAAGTCCAGTTATTGTATACCTTCACAGAAAGGCCCAAAACAAATATAGCTAAACAAGACAAAAACTGGTATAAAAAGAACAAACTTGTTGCCACTAAATGAAAAACTCAACCCCCCTCTGATGCCTAAAATTTTCTGCACTACTAGTGACCACGATTTGACCAATGTTGCCATCATACACCAACCATAACTAACAATGCTGACTTTTTTTTTGACATTCTGAAGCAGAAACAAACTAGCATATACACAAAACTCAACTCCGTCAAGGAGTGAACCCTCACCTTTTAACGACAGAGATTAACATTCAGCCAGGAGCTGCTTTGCAAGTCGAAATTATCACTGAATATGTACCACTAGGACTCAAAGTACCTAAACTCCTTTATTTTACCTGGGATTGTACAGATTATTGTATTTGCATTCTTTTTCATGTGCAAATTTGCTTTCCTACTTTAAAATTCAAATTCCTTTTCAAAATTGTGCCCCATCCACGTCCTCCCTAAAGTGTGCATGCAGTAGCACCTCTCCGTTTGCTTCTGCAGTGCTATACATGTGAAGGTACATTTCTCACGTCTCTGCAATACATGCACCCTTCACACATTGAGTTGTGTTGCGTGGTAATTGTTGCTTTAAGCCCATCTGACTGGGTAGCACATATATTTGTACAATTTTTAAATATCATAAAAATATAAGTCATGCTAAGGGTTAAACAATCTACCCAAAAACGTATGTGTCTGAACACACAGACAATATACAAGTACTGAACAAGGAACCAGTCCAATAGCTTTTTCTTGGCAAAATTCCTGTAAAAACCCACAGGAAAAGGCCTGAAAATCAGAGTTAATTGATTAAAGGAGTGCGGATGCCAAAAATAAATATGCTGCTCGCTGCCAAAAAAACTAACACCAATGTAATTACACACATAGAAACCAGAGTACGTGTATTTCTTTTTTTTTTTTTAAAAAAAGGGTGATGTGTGGAGATACTTATGATTAACCCTTGTACACATAAGACCCTTGTAATAAAATAACAGAGATTAGGTAAAATGTTACCCATAGGCCAGTAAAAATCTTTGTAAACAGTAAATGTATTTTCATACTTTTTTTTGGTTTGATGCCTCTATACAGTTTTTATGCTGTAAGAATGTATTAAAAAAATACCTTACATTTTTATCACCATACAAGAAACACTACAGAAATATACAAGGCTTACAGAATTCCTTTAGCACGCTGCAGAATCTTCCCCACCAGCGAGGGCGCAGCCCTGGAGCACCAACTCGCTGGTCTAGCCAGTCCGGGTGCCACCACATAGAAACAGGTGTCTCGGTCATTCCTTTGCCAGAGACAGAACACTAGAGTGACATTCACTTTAGGCTATAGTAGAAAAAGATTTCTGACATTACCCTGTAGATGATTAATATACCTGAAATAACTCGGGACATGGGCTGCCTCATCTGTCTGGAATCTTCCATTACATTGATGAAAATGGTTCCATACAGTGTGTTGGGGCAGACTCCATGCACCAATTATTGATAACTTTTTTGGTTATACTTTCTTCATTGGCATACATATAGATCTGCAATTGACAGCTGACCCCTGTACAACTTAATAGGAACCGATCCCCTCCATTTTCCTTCTGCAGCCCCTGACAATGGAGGGGATTGGTTTCTCTACATGCCACCCCGCCCCTCCTATCCACCTCCCACTGTGATCGGGCCTCTGTGTGACCCCCGGAGGAGATCCATCCTAAGCGTTTCTTAAAAATCAAGTTAGACTTCAACTTTTATACTATGGACTCATTTGAAGAGAGACATCATGCCTTGGCAAAGACGAAGGCCAATGCAAAACAAAGCGCAGTGATGCGATTAATAAGATAATGACAGCTATAGATGCTTTGCATACCATACTGTTAGCTGCCAGACTGACAACCATCATGTAGAGCAGGACTTCTAACCAAATGATCACAATGAGTCAACATTGATAGGACAACACTTTACAACAATGGGCAATTGTTCTTTATTATTTTGGTGTTGAAGTCTACACAGGTCCCATATTAGACCACATAGAACCACCCCTAATAGATACTGATAGTGGCTTGGCAGATGGGTGGCCCCCTTTCTCTTATCACCATCTGAATGGTTCAGTGAATAGTTGTCGAAGCAAAAGAACCCAGACCATACAGCCAGGAGTTAACATAAAACAAGATCATACACAAGATCATGAACAAGATCACTCAAGTATGTTTGTGGGCCTAATGGACATTCTTGGGAGTCTTTTAAAGCTTTGCTGCACATCTTATATTGCTTATAGGTCTGTCCCAAAGCATATTTCTTGTTTTTTAAAGATTTCAGAATTACCTTAAAAGGACATGCCACATAAACCACATTCAGAAGACGAGGGTATGTGGTGTGCTAATACGGTTCAGTTATACCTGAACCCCCTCTCTGTTTACAAGGATCAGCTTTGCTCAACAGCTAACAGATCTAACAGATCCCTGCACACACTCAAAGCAGGATCAGATCTCCAGAGTGAGAGAACAATCTCCCTGCAAGGTGTGCCACCTACACAGGGAGGTACTAGAGCTAAGCCACAGGAGAGAGAGATGCAAGGAAGCCTTAGGGTGGGTTCGGGGTTGCTCATCCTCCATTCTGTGCACAGCACACCACTAAACCCTGCACTCTGTACGCAGTGCAACACTAAACCCTGCACTCTGCACGCAGTGCATCCCTGAACTGTACGTAGCGTAATCCAGAACACTGCACTCTATACGTGGCGCACCCCAGATACAACTGGCCCTTTGAGGGCAACCATACTGCTAATGTGGCCTGCAAAGAGATTGAGTTTGACAACCCTGCACTAGGGCATGCAAACACAACTTATCCCCCTCCACATAAAGACCTCAGGTTTCATTTAATTCCTTAAGAAGAGAAATATGTAGGTTGCCAACCTCCTGACCATGCTAGGTTCCAATCTCTTCATTTTAACATGTTGCGAGTCACAGAGCAAAATCAAGTATGTAGATGGAGAAAGATGAAGGAAATTTAGGGTACTTCTAGGCATACTTGTCCTGGGTCACTGAGTCAGAATACTGAAGTATGACAGAGGCACCTTGCATTTTAAGAAGCAAAGCTCAGCAATTGCAGCATCCACATTTCTTTCACAGCATGATTCTTTTAACAAAGGCATCATGCTATGCAACTGGTATAGGAAACCTATGGCGGCAACCATTACAGCATCAAAACAACTTGTAGACCCTTGACAAAAGTCTGATAAATTTAAAGTATGTACAGCAAACGTTTTTTTTCCAGTTTTGGATGGATTGAGGAAGGATGAGAGCCCGTTTGATTTTATTGCCATTATACTGTACAATGATTAGCCCTATTATTATGACCACCCACAAAATATTGAGTAGGTCCCCCTTTTGCCTCCAAACAGCCCCTATCCATTAAGGCATGGACTCCAATAGACCACTGAAGATATGCTGTGGTATCTAGCCCCGAGCTGTAAGCAGCAGATCCTTTAAAGTCCTGTAGGTTGCAAGGTGGATTGAACTTGTTTTTCTAGCATCCCACAGATGCTCAACTGGATTGATATCTGGCAAATTTGAAGGCTAAGTCAACAACTCGAAGACCCTTTTTTTCATGACTTCATGGTCACGTTCTAATGTTCACGTAGATGCTTTTGGCTGTGAACAAGGGTCAGCATGGGACACCTGAACGGTGTGCAGATACGCAGACCCATACACAAACAACTACAATGAACTGGGTGTTCTGACTCCTTTCAATGGGAAATAGCAATAAAAGGAGAACTGTAGGATTATAAAAAAAAAAAAAAAAAAAAAACATACATACATACATATTACCTACCTTCTGCAGCATCAGTCCGGTGTTGCAAGCTGCCCCCCACTAGCTCTAAGCCAGAGAGCTGAATTGCATGACCGCTGATCGCTCATTTCTCGGTCTTCACTGAGCAAAGAGCAGTGACCATCAGTTACCATCTCTATGCTCTGCCCCTTCAGCATTCAATGGAGCACTGGACAGGAGAGGGGTTGAATGTGGCTAGCTCAGGCTCTCAGCAGAGCGCTGAGAGGCTGAGCCAGCTGCCTGTAATGCATGTCAGTGGATCCCAACATTATTTTCAGGATCTATCCAGAGTCACACTTTAGATCACTATTGGCTGATTCTGGGTCACAGGAGGGCACAACTAAGTGCACTCCCATGAGCCACAGGAGAAGTATGGCCAAAATAGCTTTGGCCATATTTCTCTTAACTTTTTCAACAATTTAGGCTACAAAAGCTCTTCTATTGGATCAGGCTACACTACATCAATAAGCCTTGTATGCCCATGACCTAGAGCTGCACGATTCTGGCCAAAATGAGAATCACAATTTTTTTGCTTTGAATAAAGATCACGATTCTCTGTGTAACATCTTTTACATTATAAAAAAAATTGGGATAACTTTACGGTTTTGTTTTATTTTTTTATTCATTAAAGTGTATTAATTGCGTTTGAAAGACTGCTGCGCAATTTTACAAATTTACAACAATCACCATTTTATTCTGCAGGGTCTCTGCTAAAAAAAAAAAAATATAAATGTTTGGGGGTTCTAACTACTTTTCTAGGAAAAATAAACTGATTTAACTTGCAAGCAACAAGTGTAGGAAAAAGGTTTAGTCTTTAAGAGGTTAAACTTCCTTCATCCGGCAGAGGGGAAGAAAAGATACAATGTAATCATTTGTGTTTACAGTTCAGTGGGAGACTAATGCTGATAGGCTTTTGCGGGAGGCTTTTTTTTTTTTTTTTGACAGCTGCTCCCTCACAGCGATGTAAAGAATCGAGCAAGTGTCATGTTAAGAGCGTCAGGGGGAGTGAATCGCAATCTCGATTCTGTTACGATTAATCATGCAGCTCTACCATGACCCTGTCACTGATTCGTTTGCTTTCCTTCCATGGACCACTTTTGGTAGGTCCTGACCACTGTGGACCAGGAACATCCCACAAAAGTTGCAGTTTTGGAGTTGCTCTGAGCCAGTTGTCTAGCTACTACAATTTGGCCCTTGTCAAAGTTAATCAAAGCTTTATGTTAGCTCAGTTTTTCTGTTTTTAACACAGCCAACATCAGGGACAACAGGTTCACATCAGGGACAACAAGTTCCACCCACCTTCAGTTGCCATTGTCATTAGATAATCAATGTCATTCACTTTACCTGTCAGTGGCCATAATGTTATGGCCGATAGCTCCATAATTCATCCTATTTGCCCTGATGACCATTTTCCTAAATGTACATAATGTGATCGGAAATCCAAAATGTTTGAGTTGTCAAAGGAACAGAAAACGTTAGGGGAAAGGTTTCATGGAGTAGAATAGGTTAT
The DNA here is from genome assembly GCF_965119305.1 of Pelophylax lessonae. Classification (NCBI taxonomy): domain Eukaryota; kingdom Metazoa; phylum Chordata; class Amphibia; order Anura; family Ranidae; genus Pelophylax; species Pelophylax lessonae. The sequence goes on along the minus strand of NC_138768.1, from coordinate 211,665,665 downwards.
CCCTTTACTTTGAGAAGATTTCTTCTTGCTTTTCTGAAGTGACTTAGACAGACAAGGAGGAATCTTCCTGATGGGGCACACAGAGAACAAAAAACAAATTGACAAACTTATTAATCCCCCTCCCCACTCTAATGCCTCGTTTCCGCTGAGCGGATCGGTTCGGGTCAGTTCGGTACGGTACGCTAATTTAAGTGTTTCCATTGTGAAAGTGGCCCATACAACCGAACCAAACCACACCATTCCTGGTCCTGCTTCAGATGTAGGGCCATAGGAAATGGAACGGTACGGTTAGGGCGGAGCTACTGGCATCACACGATAAATTCCACTGATTGGCAGACAGGAAAACTTCAATGCTCACGTCTAATGAAAGAGCAAAACACCTCGTTTGGTGTAAACCCCGCATGGTCCCTGGTGGCCCGACTTGCAGTGGAAACACTCACCTGAATAGACCGGACCATTCTAACCCTTCCAAACTGTACCGACCCGAACCGTTCCGCTCAGTGGAAACGAGGCATTAGTGAGGTCAAATGTCCCAAACGTGGGGACATAATCTGACAAAGATTTTAACCACATCTCCCTATAAAAAAAAAAAAAAAAGGATTAGAGGTGGGCTAACCTCCGAATCCCTTTAACAGGGTCTTTACACCCGGAGGCAAAGAGGCAGCTCAGTCATTGTGCAGGGAGCAAAGAATGCATGTGCGGCTTGTGGGCATTAAAGTGCACCACCTTTGCCAAAATGCGTTACGTGGGCGGCAAAAGGCTAAATCCCACTCTAAGTATAGAGGTCAAGTAACAATTCTAGCAGGGTCTAGGAGCCTAGCTTGAGTGCCTTAACTACCCAGAATGCAAAAATGTCAGCAGTACCATCTGAAAAGTCATGAAAAGGCTTACCTTTCCCAGAACAGTTAGACAAGGCTTCGGATCCATTTCAGGTTGTTCCAGCTTCACCACCCCAACCCAGCCATACTCGTACAAATCTTCCTCATCATTGTTGTTGCAAAGTCCCAGTGGGTGCATCTGTAATAGATATTAGACAATCAAACATTAAAAAAATTATACATAAAATGGCACATTACCATAAGCTTCTGATAATTTAGAAATTCTCAAACAGATTTCACTTTATTCATGAATTTCCCACTCTCCTGCTCAAAGCACTGTGACCATTGTGACAATAAAAAACATACCCCTGACCACTTTGTATGTGTGCTTGTGAGAAAGCTGTTAAAGATTATGTAGAAATTCCTTTTTTTGCATACGTGAAACACTCCTTCAATGTATTAAAAAGTGCTGCAAAGTACCTCAAATAGATTTGAATCCAGCGGTCACATGACCGCAGGCCTCTGTCCTGATGCCTCTTCTGCAAGGTAGGGATGTGGTTACATTAGACATCCAGGTATCTGCTGCTGGATGACAAACAGGAATGCATGAGGAGAATGGCAAATCTGGGCATTTTTGTTTTTTTTTCCTTGTGAAATCCATGCTCATGTGACAGTGCTACTGTCAATCAGCTGAGTAGGGCAGGGTGTAGAGGGGGGAGGGGGGGTGTCGCCTGCGATGGCCCAAGCTGACTATGGAATTTCAGATTTGCTGCATGCTAGTGCGCGTCCTATAGGTCTGATCACAAGATGAAAACTGACCGCACTAGCAGAGATCGGCTTCCATGTTTAGCGTGGTCAGAAAACTATAGGGAGCCAAGGTAAATGGTGGCATCACCAGGTATTTACAGTGTCCTAAACCTATTGTCTTAAGTGAAAGAAACATTAGGAGTATAAGGTTCTAAGGGAATTATCTCAAAAATTCACACTTAGGGGGTCACATGCACTTTAAGTTCAATATTAAACCTATTGCAGATCTTTTGAGAAACTGGTGCAGCTGGAATTCTAGAATTGCAGTCATAAGAATACATACACAAACATTGTTAAAAATTCTTGGCTAAATGAGAAACAGCCTGATTTGCAGTATTTTAGGATTCTTCTAGAAATTTGCTTAATAAATTTTGTGTACGGTTTAAGTTTTGAAACAAACAAGCAAAAGTGGATTGGAAAGCACTATATATATATATATATATATATATATATATATATATATATATATATATATATATACATACATACACATATACACACACACACATATATCCACTGCTCAAAAAAATTAAAGGAACACTTTTTAATCGGAGTATAGCATCAAGTCAATTAAACTCCTGAGATATTGATCTTGTCAGTTAAGTAGCAGAGGGGGGTTGTTAATCAGTTTCAGCTGCTTTGGTGTTAATGAAACAACAGGTGCACTAGATGCAATACTGAGACCACCTCCAAAACAGGAATGGTTTTACAGGTGGAGGCCACTGACTTTTTTCCTTACTCATCTTTTCTGACTGTTTTTCACTAGTTTTGCATTTGACTAGGGTCAGTGTCACTACTTGTAGCATGAGGCGATACTTGGACCCTATAGAGATTGCACAGGCAGTCCAACTCCTTCAGGATGGCAAATCAATATGTGCTATTGCCAGAAGGTTTGCTCTGTCTCAAGAGCATGAAGGAGATTCCAGGAGACAGGCAGTTACTCTAGGAGAGCTGGACAGGGCCATCATAGGAGGTCCTCCTTACCCATCAGCAGGACCGGTATCTGCTCCTTTGTGCAAGGAGGAACAGGATGAGCACTGCCAGGGTCCTACAAAATGATCACCAGCAGGCCACTGGTGTGAATGTCTCTGACCAAACAATGAGAAAGACTTCATGAGGGTGGCCTGAGGGCCCGATGTCCTCTAGTGGGCCCTGTGCTCACTGCCTGGCACCATGGAGATCGATTGGCATTTCCATTGAACACCAGAATTGGCAGGTCTGACACTGACGCCCTGTGCTTTTGACAGATGAGAGCCAGACGTGAAAAGGGTCTGGAGAATGTTATGCTGCCTGTAACATCCTTTAGCATGACCGGTTTGGGGTTGGGTCAGTGATAGTCTGGGGAAACCTATCCATGGAGGGACGCACAGACCTCTACAGGCTAGACCAGGGGTTGACAAATATTCTTTGAATCTAGGAGCCAGCTAAAAAAGTTAGGAGCCAGTTTTTAAAAAAAGCTGACCCGCGCCCAGAAAAAAAAAGAGAGAAAAGGGAAAGAAATGGAAAGAAGAGAAAAGAAAAAAAAAAAAAAGAAGAGGAGAGGGAGGTACAGAAGGGGAGATGGGGGGGGAGGTTAGGGGAAGGGGAGGGGGGTTGGGGTGAGAGAGAGAGAATGAAAGAGGGGGGGGGGGAGAGAAGGAGGGGGGAAAATAGAGGGTGGGAGAGAGTGAAAGTCTCAGGCAGATGTGTATATGTACAGTGAGATCCCCTCAGCTCTATGGTGTGTACAGAAGAATTCTCCAGAAATGTGGCAATCCCCCACCTTCCTCCTATACACTCAGAAAATGGCCTGCTCTGCTCCCCCACACACGTGTCTATGGGGGGGGGGGGGGCTCCCACACCTGGCCAATAAAAGGTAAACTGTGCCCCCCAACTAATTGTAGGTGGTTCCCTTCCCCCACACATGTGTCTATAGGGGGGGGGGCTCCCACACCTGGCCAATAATAGGTAGACTGTGCCCCCCAACTTATTGTAGGTGGTTCCCTTCCCTTAGCCACGGCAGGATGGGCTCTGTCTGCATTCCCACCTCCCCCAGGGGCTGAGGAAGCAGTGATACACAGGCAGGCTTCATAGGTCCATAGATTAAAGTTGCCAAAAATGGACATTGTACCTGACTGGCTAACCAGTATACAGTCTACTTGCTGCCTGGATACCACACAGAGAGAACAGATATGTTAGCCATAATCCAGTATTTTTATGGACACATGCATGTGTGCTAGTGACATTCCCCCTATAGAGTCTTGTCACAGATCATAGGGGGGGTTTGGAGAGACTACCCAGTATTTGTTTCAGAGGAGAATCCAGTACCTTGTCTTAAGTCCCTGGCAGTTAGCAGATATTCATTGCCGTTTTCAGCGAGGGGGGCCACATCTTAGGGTGGATGCGGGGGTGCACGATAAGGAATCGGCATGCTGTAGGTTGCTATCGGGTGGACGCACAATCTCGGAGGCAGGTGTGCGTTCCACCTCTCCTCCACATCGGTCAATTGCCGAGTGAAGACAGTCCCGGGCCCGCCCTCAAAGGCGGGCCGAAGCTTGCTGTGCTGTGAAGTCGAGCAGTGCTCGGATGTGCTGAAAGTGAGAGAAGAGGCAGCCGGTTCTGATTTGTTAGCGCCGTCCATGTGACGGTGCTGACCAATTAAAATGCCTTGTCAGGGACATAGAGAATTGTGGACAGGAGTCGCGGCGATTTCAAATCTCTGCAATTCTGCAGCACAGAGCGGCGTCCTGATGCCTGACAGGAGATGGCTGAAATCCTAGGCGCCCGGACTCAGTTTCTAGTCGCAAATGCGACCTGGCGCCCGGGAATTGTCGCGCCCTGGGCTAGACAATGGCACCCTGCGGCGCGCAGAAAGAGGTCACCGCCTCCACCTAGGCAACGCACTGACACCTTTGCCGCCATTGTGCGATGTGCAGGGTGTTCAGTGTGACCCTGTGCCTTTAAGGAGGGGTGGGCTCCCTCTAGTCACCTGTCCATCTATCCCATTAAATACATGTGCTCTCATTGTAGAGTTAGGGACTGCAGATCACAGGGTGCCTTATCGGGGCTTACGCATGTATTTGCAGCTTACAGCTTACGCATGTATTTGCAAATGTGTGCAACCAAACCCCTGTTTTTAACGCATACTGTTAGACAGGTCAATTCGGTTGGTCGCTGGCTGGTTGGTAAGTTGTGACTGGAAATCTCTTCGTTTTTTTGATAGACAATGGCACCCTGACTGCCATTAGATGTCAGGCTGAAATCCTTGGACCCATTGTCAGACCCTACGCTGGTGCAGTGGGTCCTGGGTTCCTCCTGGTGGACAACAATGCCCAGCCTCAGGTGGCGAGAGTATGCAGCCAGTTCCTTGAGGATGAAAGGAATTGATACCACTGAATGGCCCCCAGGCTCACCTGACCTAAATCCAATAGAGCACCTCTAGAACGTTTCGGTCCATCCAATGCTGCCAGGTTGCACCTCAGTCTCTTCAGAAACTCACTTCGGGTGATGTCCAGATCTTGGAGAAAAAACCCCAGAACATCATACGTCGTCTCATTAGGAGCATGCCCTGACGTTGTCAGGGCATGCATACATGCACGTACGTGGGGGCCATACAAACTACTGAGTACCATTTTGAGTTTCTGCAATGAAATTTCAGCAAAATGGACTTTGAATTCAGCCCTCTGTAGGTTGTTCATTTTAATTTCCATAAAATGTGGCATCCTTTAGTTCCTAACACATTAACCAGTCCATATCAGTATAGATATCCAGCATGATATTTTTCCCATTGAGATCTGATGTGTTTTCAAAGTGTTCCATTTTTTTTTTTTTTTTTATAATAGATACTATCTATATCTATCTATCTACAGTATCTATCTACAGTATCTATCTACAGTATCTATCTACAGTATCTATCTACAGTATCTATCTATCCCTGTGTTCAGCTAATGCATATACAGATCAATCCCATCTCACCCTGTGTAACACAAAGTTACCTCTCTCTGGAGTCCATGCCTTTGTTAATGCAAGAAAGGGTTTTGTTCGTTTTGGATACTGCAGCTGGGCATTGCATGCCATTATTAACCACTTTACCACTAGAGGATTTTGCTGTGTTACGTCTGAGCCACTTTTTGCGATTCGGCACTGTGCGACTTTAACGGACAATTGCGCAATCATGCGACGCTGTACCCAAACGAAATTTACGTCCCTTTTTTCCCACAAACAGAGCTTTCTTTTGGTGGTATTTGATCACCTGTGCGATTTTTACTTTTTGCGCTATAAACAAAAAAAAGAGTGTAAATTTTGAAAAAATAACAATATTATTCACATTTTTTTATATGAAATTCCCCCCAAAAAAATGTAAAAATCAAAATTTTTTTTAAATTTTTGGCCAATTTGTTTTCTGCTACCTATGTTTGGTAAAAAAAAAAAAAATCACAATAAGCATATTTTGATTGGTTTGCGCAAAAGTTATTGCGTTTACTAACTAAGGGAAAGATTTCTGTAATTTTTGGTGTTTTTTTTTTTTAACAAGTAATGGCGGCGATCTGCGATTTTTTTTGCGGGACTGCGACATTGCGGCGGACAGATGGGGCCCCTGACTGACATTGACACTTTTGGGGGTACCAGTGACATTACTACAGTAATCAGTGCTATATATATGCACTGTTACTGTAAAAATGACACTGGCAGGGAAGGGGTTAATTTTATTGGAGAGGGAGGGGTTAATGTATGCCTGGTGCTTACTAACGTGTGTGGGGGGGAGGCGACTGTGTGACACAGGGACAGATCCAGGGTTCAGCTATGCTGAACCCTGCAATCTGACCCTGCCTGTCACTTAGGAGATCCGCCCGCTTGTGTTTACACAGGCGGGCGGATCTCCACACTCGATTCCCTGACGATCGGGGAAGAGCAGCAGCAATCGCCGCCGCTCCTCCCCTGGCCCGACTCCCGCTGTGGCTGAAATCGTTTTCTCCATTAAACATTAAAGCTGATCTGCAGGCAAACAGCTAACTATACAACTGAATTTTGCAACTGCACAAATCCTCATCTTTCAAAGAATTTAATTCCAGCAACTAGTTATTCACAGATATCTGCTACTAGAAAACCAGGTGGGTGATGGTACTTTCTCTGCAAATTTCAGAAATCTAGTGGTGTCACCTCTCCACCCACAGCCTGCTGATTGGGCAACAAAGAAGCAGCAACACACTGTTCTCAGCATCTTCCTCTCTCAGTCTAAAGCTAGTCATACATTTAAAGAGATCTATAAATCTACAGCTGGCCACAGATGACTCCTCCGAGTGACTGATATACTTCCACAATGGACAGAAGTGGATCCACACAGGCAGAGGTTACAAATCCCAGAGAACTGCTCCACTTTATTACTAGGGAGATATTCAAAGAAAAGATCATCTCCCCATGCTGTGTGGATGCAGATTTCTTACTATGAGCTCCACATAAAAGGAAGACTTGCCTCTTCAGTAATATTTGGGGGGATGTGTACCATTGGAAAAAGGGGAGAGGACGGCTTGTCTTAAAGGGGCCTAAAGGTTTCTTTGAAATGTGTGAGCCTTTAATCCGATTAACTTATTAAAGACAAAACAAAGAAGGGGGGGGGGGGGGGAAGGGGGTTTTGTGTATGCGGAGGGAGGCGGGAGGTGCACAGGGTGAGGAGCAGAAACAGAGGCAAATTATTGTCCTCAAATCTTTCTCATGGGTCACAAATTCTTATGACAAGTTCCACTTTCATTCCAAATCTCCTTTATGCTCCATTGATCAGCCCCGGCAGCTCAGATATTGATCCAAACATTTTCACATCAGTACCCCAATACAAGTGCCATGCAAACTTCAAAATTGCAACTGTAAGTGCATTACATTGCTGTACACATTGAATTTTTACTTTTCATTTCCACAATTTTAGCAAATGGAATTCATCTTAAGAACATGGACTTCATCTGAAAATGGTTTGCCTTGGCATTATGTTACAGATGCATTTTCCGTGTTTTGGCTTTGGCCAAGCCTCAAACGAGGCCCTTTAAAGAAGCAGTTAAATGTAAAGGGTAATAACTGATAGCAACTATGTCTTCAGCAAGAAGGGTATGAATTTGTGACCGACTGCCTTACTGCACTCTGCAAAAAAAAAAAAAAAAAAAAGCCTCATACACATAGTAAGAAAATTGGACGAATGATGGTCCTTTTTCTATTTGCATGCTTGTATATATCGAAATTGAAGTGGTTAATAAAGTTACGAAAATTCTCCCACGACAGAATAACTTCAGAAGCAATGTGTTGTATTGTATTCTTTCATTTCTGAGCATGCGTGGTCATGGTCTTCCAATTTTTTCGGATGAATACTGTATTGATTAAACGAAAATGGTACGATCTGGTATAATACGAGAAACATTTTGGCACTTGTCCCTTCGGATAATTTCACATGAACAGTTGCGATTGACTCACGAAAGCGGTGTACTAACGATCAGATTATTGTACGATCACTTCCAAAGCAGCATTGTTCATCCAATTTTCTCATCGTGTGTACTAGGCATTACCCTTCAACTTAGTGAAGTGGTTAAAAGCCCTTACATATACCCAGTGAAGTGACTGGCCGTCTCAGGCAAGCTTTCGCTTCTCTGCGTTTCGTTCAAAGTTCAGAAATCGTACAGCTTGTCTGAACTTTCAAAAAGCAGGAGGCAGGAAGCCTAAAATTACACTCTGCAGAGCTCAGTGGGAAGAGCCGATTGGGTGGGTGGGGGGGGGGGGACACTCCCCTTCACACAGCAAACAGGAACAGAGCTGAGACTGTCAATCACAGACTGTTGGAGTTCCCTCCCCTGTCACCTTTTCCTCAGTGGTGACACATGCAGATAGTTGAACAAAGTAGCAGACAGAAAAGATGCTCTGGATTAAGACAAGCACACACTATAGAAGGATATGCTGTGTTCATATTTAATGTGTGAGGTTTACAACCACTTTAAATCAATCCATCAGTAGATTAGGATTTAGGGAAACCTTTAAGAGGATCTTTAAACCCAACAGTAAAAATTTGTGGTGCATGCACCTAGGAATGCTGATCCCAAATCACCAGCAAGTGGTTTCTTTAATCACAGCTTTAATCTGTTAATCATATTTTGTTGAACTAAATGTTTGAGGAAATGGTCACCCATACTTTCCATTGAGATCTCATTTGAAAAATGTCAAAATTCCTGGGTGAAAAGGCCTTTTTCCCATCAGATGCGTGAGATTTGGTGGAGAGGTCATCCATGGGCTAGCACAGAGGTCTCCAAACTTTCTAAGCAATGGGCCAGTTTACTGTCCTTCAAACTTTAGGAGGACGAGATTGTGGCCAGTGAGACTAGAAAATGCCTCAGACTTGGTGGTCAGCAGGGGTAAAAAAAAGAATTACATAATGCCTGTGGGCAGTAGGCAGAGGAATAGTGCCACCACCATTGGCATTAGTGGGAAAAAAATTCCATCGTTGGTGCAAGTAGGAAGAATAGAGCCTCATCATTGGTTTTAGTGGGAAGAATAATTTCCATAGTTGGAAGTGTCCCATTACTGATGTCAGTGGGAGGAATAGTGCCCCATTATTGGTATTAGTTGGAGGAATAGTGCCCCACCATTGGTATTAGTGGGAATGAAAATCGTCATCATTGGTATCAATGGGAAGAATAATCACCATCATTGGTATCAGTGGGAAGAATAGTGCTCCATCTTTGTCAGTAGGAGGAATTGTTTCTCATTGTTGGTGTCAATGAGAGGAATGGTGTCCCATCACCGGTGTCAGTGGAAGGAAGGGTGCTCCATCTTTGGGGTCAGTGGAAGGAATAGTGTGCCATTTTTGGTGTCAGTGTGAGGAATATTGCCCTAAGAGCCAGATAAAAGCAAACAAATGGCCCTATTCCGCATTGCCTCATTTGGTAAGCCTTGTTATTCATTCCCTATTCCAAACCTCCTCATTTCATATACCATGCTATTCATTCCCTATTCTGCACTTCCTTATTCCATATGCCATGCTGTTCCATTCCCTATTCTGCATATCCTCATTACATATGCCGTGCCGTTCCAAATCCCTGTTCCGCACCTCCTTATTCTATATGCCATACTGTTCTTTTCCTATTCCGCACCTCCCCATTCCGTATACCATGCGGTTCATTCCCTAGGCCATGCTGTTCCATTACCTATTCTGAACCACCTCATTCCATATATCATGCTGTTTCGTTACCTATTCCGCACCTCCTCATTACATAGGTCACGCTGTTCATTCCCTATTCTGCACTACCTCATTCTATATGCCATGCTGTTCCATTACCTATTCAGCACCACCTCATTCCATACACAATGCGGTTTTGTTACCTATTCTGCACCTCCTCATGCATAGGTCATGTTGTTCCATTTCCTATTCCGCACCTCCTCATTCGGTATGCCATGGTGTTCATTCCCTATTCTGAACCTCCTCGTTCCATGTGCCAAGCTATTTATTCCCTATTCTGCATCTCATTCCATTATGCCATGGTGTTCATTCCAAATGACATGCTGTACATTCCCCTATTACATTCCACATTGCTTCATTGTGCATCATTCTCTTTTCTACACCCTCTAGTTCCATTTGACATGCTGCTCATTCCCTATTCCACAAGACTTTGACATTTGACTTGCTGTATGTTTCTTGTTCTACAATGTCTCATTCTGAATGCCATGCTATACCTTCTCTAGTCCACACTTTCTCATTCCATATGTTATGCTGTATGTTCCCCTATTCCTCATGCCATGCTGTATGTTTCCTAGTCTGCCCTTCCTCATTTCCTATGGCATGTTGTATTGTTCCCCATTTTTAACCAGCTCATTCTATAACCCCTGTTGTATATTTTATGTCACATTGCATCATTTTGTACATTTTGTATCCCTTGCTGACCAATTCGGTATGCTGGGCTGTCATATTCCCCATGGCCCTATTCTATGCACCGTGCTGTACATTTTATATACTGGTCTCATCATGAATGCTGTGCTGTACATCTCTATTTTACATGGACCCATTCTGTGTACTGTGCTGTATATTTTCTAATACACAGCACTCCATTGTAACCACTTTGCTGTGACCACCCTCCTCCTTCATGGTAAGTAGAGTGTTACAAGATGGTGTTGTGTTTTTTGTTTCCTGTTGGGGTCCATTACAATTTTTGCTGCTTTCAAGTCTATTTCCCATGAACAAAGAAGTGTGCTTGTCTCTAGAAATAAAAACTTTACTCTCTCAATCCATATTGACTACTTTTAATCCTTATGCAGCTATCATTAGTAAATGGATAGGAAAGTATATTATATTTGCCTATTTTAAACTTTTTTTTTTTTACATTTCTTCAGTTGCTTCCTGGTTTCCATGCCTAGGCAAATGTCATACATCCCAGGAGTCTTCAGGGGGGAGGAGAGACTCTCTCAGCCAAGCACATCCTCTCCTGCTTGCATGTCTGAGCTAGAGGCAGGTGGATTCCAGGAAGTAAATGCTACATGAATCATCTGCCTTCACGGCCAGAAATTATGGTGGGTGTTTTTCAGAGTGATTTCTCAACAAAATAAAGCATAGAGATAGGAGTGGATGAGTGAGTTTGCTTTGAACATTAAAACTTGGTTTTAGGTCTACTTGATTGGTGGCAGACTGGAGGGTGAGTACATCAGACTGGGGGCTGGCTGGCTTGCTTCCATGCACCTCTCATTTAAAGTCCCACATAGCCCACATTGTCTATGCAACTAGGGATGGAGGCACCTCGCCTACAGGCTGGTGCTTCATTTAAAGTCCCACCGTGCGATTTTCGTGCATTTTTGGTGGATGCAGTCTAATTTGACCCCAGTTTTTTCATATACAGAGATGGAGACCATAGCATGACCTGCTTGTCTCATGTAAAGTCCCAAATACTTTATGAAATTAGGGATGGAGGCACTGAGCTATACAGGCAAACTGCCTCATATAAAGTCCCAATCTGTGTTTTACACTGCATTTGTACCATCTTAAGAACATTGCTATTAGAGCATTGAGATACCATACCAGTCGTGGACGGAAGTGGGTGGGGGAAGTTTGGGCTGCTCCCTCCCACCTGCTTCCTATCCACCCATTAGCAACCATGTGCTCCCAGAGTGGAGACACTTACATTTAAAAGTGTTAGGGACTGCAGATATAACAGGGTGCCGTGTCGTGGCTCTGCAGCTTACATATGCGTTTGCAAATGCGTGTCAACTAAACCCCTGTTCTTTATGCATATTGAGACAGGTCTACTTGGTTGGTGGCAGACTGGAGGGTGAGTACATCAGACTGGGGGCTGGCTGGCTTCCATGCACCTCTTTTAATCCTTTTCAATTAGTTTTTTCCGATACAGAGATGGAGACGCTGGGCATACCTGCCGGTGTCTCATTTAAAGTCCCACATAGCCCACATTGTCTATGAACATTAAAACTGAACTAAAACTGAGTTTTTGGTTTGTGGTGCTCAGGTGACGTGTAGTCACAGGTGAGCCACCGGCATCTACACATTTACTAAATGGCACAGAATTCTTCAAATATTTCACACCAACTTAAAGTCCATATCACTGGCTGTAGAACTCAAATATTTAGGTTAGATCCCCCCTGTCAAATTATCACACATCTGTAGAAAACTGCTGCTGCCATCTTTTCACATCCGACAAATACATCCTCAGCAAACAGAAAATGATGCTTTCAGGAAATCAGCATCTTAAAAATATTACAAGACAAGAACTACTCCAGTGTAATGAATAGGCAAAAATGATGATTAAAAACAAAAAACAAAGGAAGCTGTAATAAAAATAAAATTATATTACAAAAAATGGCTGGAATTTACACTTTGCTAGACACATCTCCCATTTGTCACCACTTGGGTCTAACAACTGGCCAATAAGGCACCAGGCTCTGCATTATATGGGAGCACGTGTGAAATATCTGGAGCTCACCCTGGGCTGCAGTGCAGATCAGAATAGCAGATCAAAGCTAGATATGCAGGGCAGATTTTCTTTCATCGCTACAGGTTTCTTTTAACTATCACCATCTAACACTTACATCGACTTGCCTCCCAAGACACACATAGTATCTTCCAAAAGTAAATACACCCCTCACATTTTTGTAAATATTTTATTATATCTTTTCATGTGACAACACTTAGCGCCGCGACCTCGGAGCGGCCGCCACGGACTTTATAACATTGAAGTCTATGACGGTCGCCTCCGGGTCGCACCAAAGAAGCTCCGGACCCTTTTTCTAGGTCGGAGCGACTTGTGTCGCTCCTATTAGAACGGGTCCGCAGCTTCCCTATGGGAGGCCACCTGCGGCGACCTGTGAGGCGACCAGGTCGCCTCACAGGTCGCCCTAGTGTGAACCGGCACTGAAGAAATTACACTTCTCTACAATGTAAAATAGTGAGTGTACAGCTTGTATAACAGTGTAAATTTGCTGTCCCCTCAAAATAACTCAACACAAAGCCATTAATGTCTAAACCGCTGGCAACAAAAGTGAGTACACCCCTAAGTCATAATGTCCAAATTGGGCCCAAAATGTCAATATTTTGTGTGGCCACCATTATTTTCCAGCACTGCCTTAACCCTCTTGGGCATGGAGTTCACCAGAGCTTCACAGGTTGGCACTGGAGTTCTCTTCCACTCCTCCATGATGACATCATGGAGCTGATGGATGCTAGAGAACTTGCGCTCCTCCACCTTCCATTTGAGGATGCCCCACAGATGCTCAATATGGTTTAGGTCTGGAGACATGCCTGGCCAGTCCATCACCTTTTTCCTCTTTAGCAAGCAGTGGTCGTCTTGGAGGTGTGTTTGGGGTCTTTATCATGTTGGAATACTGCCCTGTGGCCCAGTCTCCAAAAGGTGGGGATCATGCTCTGCTTCAGTATGTTACAGCACATGTTGGCATTCATGGTTCTCTCAATGAACTGTAACTCCACAGTGCCGGCAGCACTCATGCAGCCCCAGACCATGATACTCCCACCACCATGCTTGACTGTAGACAAGACACACTTGTCTTTGTACTCCTCACCTGGTTGTCGCCACACGCTTGACACCATCTGAACCAAAAAAGTTTATCTTGGTCTCATGGACATGGTTCCAGTAATTCATGCCCTTAATCTGCTTGTCTTCAGCAAACTGTTTTCGGGCTTTCTTGTGCATCATCTTTAGAAGAGGCTTCCTTCTGGGATGACAGCCATGCAGACCAAATTTGATGCAGTGTGCGGCGTATGGTCTAAGCACTGACAAGCTGACCCCCCCACCCCTTCAACCTCTGCAGCAATGCTAGCAGCACTTATACATCTATTTCCCAAAGAAAACCTCTGGATATGACGAAGAGCATTTACACTCAACTTCTTTGGTCAACCATGGTGAGGTCTGTTCTGAGTTGAACCTGTCCTGTTAAACCGCTGTATGGTCTTGGACACCTTGGCACCCCAGATGTTTTGGAACTACATTTCCCATGATGCTCATGCACTCTCCAGGGTTCGCCATCACTGGCCTGGGCCATCTTTATGTAGAGCAAAAATTATTTTTTCCAGATCCTCAGAGTTCTTTGCTATGAGGTGCCATGTTGAACTTCTAGTGAACAGTATAAGAGTGAGAGCGATAACACCAAATCTAACACCCCTGCTCCCCATTCACACCTGAGACCTTGTAACACTAATGAGTCACATGACACCGGGGAGGGAAAATGGCTAATTAGGCCCAGTTTTGACATTTTCATTAAGGGGTGTAGTCACTTTTGTTGTCAGTTTTGAGGTATTTTGAGGGGACAGTAAATTTACACTGTTATACAAGCTGTACACTCACTACTTTACATTGTAGCAAAGTGTAATTTCTTCAGTGTCGTCACATAAAAGATCTAATTAAATATTTCCAAAAATGCGAGGTGTGTACATACACAGACACATACACACACAATAATATATTATATACATATATCCCAATTTTCTTGTAAAATATGAAAGATGATGTAACGCCAAGTACATAGATACCCATCATGTCACGCTTTAAAACTGTGCACGTTCATGGAATGGCTCTAAACTACGGTACTTAAAAATCTCCATAGGCCATGATTTAAATATGTTTACAGGTTACCTGTTTAGAGTTACAGAGGAGATCTAGAGCTGGAATTATTGCTCTCGCTCTAACGTTCGCGGCAATACCTCACATATGCACGCGTGACTTACATATGCTTTCACTTCTGCCCACGAGCGCGGGGGGGTCTTGGGGTGCTTTAATTTTTTTCCTCCTTATTTATTTATTTTTTCTATTTTTAAACTGTCCCTTTAAGAGCTGGTTCATACTACCACTACCAGAAAGTCGCCCCGTGACTTGAAGAGACTTGGAAGAGACTTGGAAGAGACTTGGAAGAGACTTGTGCACTACTTTGAAGAGACAGGCGACTTTGTCTGTGGGGAATGCCTGGCTAATCTCTTTCTTCTTCCTGGAAAGTCTGATAACAAGTCGTGTCAATTAAGATAAGGAGGCGACTCCCATTGAAGTCTATGGGACAGTCGGATCACAGGTCGCCTCAAAGTAGTACAGGACCCTTTTCTGAAGTCGGAGCAACTTCAGTAGTGCCAATTAAGACGGCACTGATTGATTAACATTGCTTTTGTTATGTCAAGCTACCTGGGGCAACACAAGTTGCCTCACAAGTCACGCTAGTGTGAATGGGCTCTAAATTTTTTGTATCAAAACTTTTTTTGATCACTTTTATTCCTATTACAAGGAATGTAAACATCCCTTTTAATAGAGAAAAGGATGACAGGTCCTCTTTTGGAGAGATCTGGGGTCAAAAAGTCCCCAAATCTCTCCTTTACCTTTAAAAGCAAATGATAAAAAAAGAGAAAAAATCCTTTGCTCTAAAAAGGTGTTTATCTCCACCCTAGACCAGTGGTGTCATGGCATTGTTCTGGACGATCTGGTAGCCTCGGTGACCAGCTAGCCAAACTGTCAGATCATTTCTTGGGTGCGCCGGTGAAAAAAACGTTAAGCCAGAGAAAAACACACAGTCCCCCTCCCACCGCTTCTGAAAGCAATTCAGCTGCAAATGAGCCACTCGGACTGCCATTTGTGGGAAAGCCAGTCGTTGGCTAAAAAAAAAAAGAATAAAAAAAAAAAGAAAAAAAAAAAAAGAAATTACCGGTACAATAACTTCAGCCATAACCCTGGTAAACCACAACATATTTATACGTATTGCAGTCAGCAAGTGGCTTTTTTCAATGTCTCACAGTTTACTTTCTATAACTTTTTCTTATTATGTACCTGGAATAATGAAATTTGAAGGTTCAAGGCGGCTTTAAACAGAGCAAATCAAAGACAAGCATTAAGATAAGTTATAAGGAAACTTTTCTAAGAGTAATGTGAAATTCTCCTAAAATGAAGTAACATAAGGTAAATCAGACAACAGTAATGCCAAGTAACCCGACTATACTTGTTTGTCAACCTTATCAGCCTCTCATGGAATTGCCAACACTAGTCCTTTATGTGGCATCCTCCAGTAGCCAAGGAAGGGTACAGTAATTGCCATTGTATTGCCATGCTTGAAGTTGAGCAAAATGGTGAGATGTGGTTTTCAGTATAGTTGCCTATTTAGCTTGTCTACTAAGGACCAAGGACCCTGCATTCACTATATCTGGTCTCCCACAGTACACAGAAATGTAATTATTTTAGTAAATATAAACTGCTAAATACCTTTTCTCATCAGCAGTATATAGCAGTCGTGTGACTTCTATCAGTGTCTGGTTAAAGCTTGTAGAAAGAGTTTACATTCTGCACTGACTGCCCAAACAGGATGTAGGACCCCTCACACTCGATCTGAACAGTGATGATTGGCCCTGTGCTGATCACATGTACCCTCCCAAGAAAAAAAAAAGGGGAGGATCAGGGGAGACAGGATCAAACAGCCTTTTTACACAATGCAGAGGATTACCCCTTAGGTTCCACAGTGAGTAGAACAAGCATGCTTTACAACACTGATTTTACTGTTGTGGGTTTAGTAACACTTTAAGCAATAATTTCACTACCATCCTCCCACAAAAACATACATGATACATTAGAACAGCTTTTCACATTTGCTTTGCATGTCCATTATTTTGCTGGAGCGAGGAGCCCCGGATTAGGGAGTGGTTAGAACACGCAGTTGTCAGCTCTACTGTTTTGAATGGCATAATACCAAAACAAAAGAAATGAATGGAATGAGGTGCTGCCAGCTGCAGCTAACAAGTGTCACTCCGGGCACAGCGAGGAGAAGGCAAAGCTGTTGGGAGCGACGGTGACAGTAGAATGGTAACAACATCAAATAACTTACAGCAGAGTTAGCAACAGTATGAAGAATGGGCTTTACCCACCACAGCAAAGACTGTTATGTCTTCACTGAAATCTGCCATTTTTCTTAGGACCATAAACGCACCCCTTTTCAAACATTGGAAAGCGAAAATTCCCCTAGGACCGGCACTTTTTAGGCAAAGGACCATCCGACTAGTAATGAGAGTATATGCACAAATGTAAAAAAAAAAATATGTCAATTTATTCAAAGTGTAGAAAAAAGTTATACTAAATAACATACAATGTGAGATAAAAACAATGCAATATACATGCGGTATAGATACATCATAACGGAAAACTGAACAACGAAGACGCGAGTAATCTCCCAAGATAAGACCTTGACGCATTTCGGGTAACAACCCTTTGTCCAAAAGGTCAGTTGGGGTACACTTCACGTATCAGGTTTCCAGAAGTTCGTAACCGCATGTGTAGAGAGGTGCCGCGGTTTAAAGAAGCCGCAGCACTGAAAGGAAGCGCGCCAATAAGGGGAAGGGCTAGGACAGAGGAGTCCCCAAGTCCTTATAATGGGGGAGGGGAGAGATGGAGTCAGCGAAAATGAAGCCAAGTAAGAGTTGTAATGCTTGATTGAATAGTATTGTGCTACAGCCCTCCGTGGACTATGCCGCAAGGATCCCACAGGGCAGGTGGCCAGATAGGCACGGATATCTGAGATTCACATATGATTCTTGGTTGTAGTATTAGACGTGTAAAGAAAAAATGGTAATGGAAGAGATTCTCCTTCCATGAAATATGCAAACCTGAACTTGATCAGAGGGCCAAAATAGGTGAAAGGGAAGCTGTTTCGCTGTGAAGTCTTGTACGTTCTTCGCGCGGCGCGGCATTCGGCACAAAGGTACCATTCCAATGGCTAGACATGACTGCTTAATTAATGTGGACCTTCCATAAAAAAAAAACTAAAACACCAGCAGTATTATCAATATTCCAATCGACATTAAATCTATAGAAATCGAATGTGGGTTGTCTTCTGTTCTGGAGACCCTTGGCCTACTCCATGTTGATTTCCAGTAAGCATGCCTGTCTGAATGGTAACATAGACCCGACTTTCTAGTCATGTAACAATTGGTGTCTAGGGGGAAAAAAAAGACATTACAGGTTTCTGGAACAAGCAGGCTTTTCCAAATATTGGCCAAGAAAATACAGCTATGCTGAGCAAATTGCACTGTCCACATTTGCAGTCCAAAGGCATACATTTGCTTTCCAATCTGATTGTCACCAGCTAGACAGGCCAACAAATCAGGCTAGGTTCAGACTGCTGCCATCTGATTCTGATCCGATTTTCATTGCCATTGTGTACTGCAACTTGGATGTGGTTTGCATATTCCCTGGGGCCAAAATCGCTCTGGAATCGCACTAAAGTAGTACGGGAACCTTTTCCAAAATCGCACTGTGCCAAGTTGCATTGACGTGGTTGGGCAAAATTAAAAACAATGCTTTTTCCACTTTTTGGGCAAACTGGTGTATAGGTGCTGCAACCTTCCCACACAAAAGGCCCACCTAGTGCTCAGACCCTTAAGGCCGGGTTCCCACTTATTCGTACTGGATGTGGGTTTCCCCGTATCCAGTTCACATGACCTGACAGTGTGATCGGCTCTCAATGAACCGGTTCACACACCCCTGGTGCTACTTTTTTTTAAGTGGATCTGATGTCCGAGTAAAGATTAGCCATGTTATAGGGAACATTTAGAAATGTTAATGTGCCTACGTAGTACCTTGATCATTTTCATTTTACCTAGAGTTCCTCCAGAAATTATCAAGGCACATCTTGACATCTGACCATGCCTAGGCACTCCTGTTCTATAGCCTCAGAGCTGTATATCTGCAGTGTGCTTATGAAATCTGGAATGAGATTTGGAGATGCCATTACTGTGCTCTTTGCTGGAGTGGAAGCTGTACCTAAAGACCTGCTGTGCAAGCATTTACCTGCTTCTGTAAGATGTGTGCGCTTTTCATCATTACTTTACCAGTGTTCAGTGACCAGCTCAAACAGTAAGTAGCACAGTTCTGCTCCTCTACCAAGATGGCCGCCTCCACAAAGAGAAAGATCAGTTGCAGGGGGATTTGGGCAATACTGGCGACTAGTCCTTTGTGTGCTGCTTACCCTTGTGTTTTAAAAAAAAAAAAAAAAAAAAAAAACTTCCACCGAATATGCTTTTTATGTGTGTAAAATACAGAAAAGGCCATGAAAACTAAAATGTGGTTATTTCATAAAGCTGACCCAATATTTCATTGTTAAGCTAAAACATTTTGCCTGGAAGTAAATGCAGCAGGAAATTAAGTGGAAAATGTCACCACATGGGGATTCTTGAAAGGTTAACACAACGCAAGGTAACT
Source organism: Pelophylax lessonae (assembly GCF_965119305.1). Taxonomy (NCBI): domain Eukaryota; kingdom Metazoa; phylum Chordata; class Amphibia; order Anura; family Ranidae; genus Pelophylax; species Pelophylax lessonae. The sequence goes on along the minus strand of NC_138768.1, from coordinate 211,646,359 downwards.
TTAATGGACAAGCAAGCATAATTATTCATAAAACTGGCAAGGAGCACAATACGTCATACAAAAACAGCCGATACCTGAAATAATAAGCGATTTAAGCTGTCTCCAGAGAGGAAGTCATATTCATCTCCGCTTTACATAAGATTACTGCACAGATAACCTACACTGTTTTAGCTTTCATTCATAAATTGAGTAAATGAATAAATAAGCTAATAAAATATATATATATATATATATATATATATATATATATATATATATATATATATAAGCGTAGGCAGGTGTCCCAATACTTTTGGTAATATACACACACCACTTTTTTTTTTTTTTCTTTTAAGCATTTCGTTAGTCATTTTTATGTAATTTTGCATTTGTTCGTATTTGTAGCAGCAAATTAAAAAATTGCTTGACTTTAGTATATTAAAAAAAAAAAATACATATCCCATAATAAAATTAGTGGTTTAGTTTACTTTTTTTTTTTATTAATCCCCCCTTTTTTTGCCTTGTTTAGAAAACGTTTAAAATTGGTTTTGGTTTCTGTAAAGCAGAATTTAAGAGCTGGAGGGTACACTTTTGCCTCGTTTCCACTGAGTGGTACGGTACGGTTCAGTACGGTACACATTGCGTTTCCACTGCCAATAGTACCCTTTCATGATAGGCGTGGTGTAGCAGGAAAGCTGTGATAGACGATTCTCTGTCAACCAATCAAAGTTCTGCAGAGTGTAGCTCCACCCTGTTGGTACGGTACTAATGTGCTTGGTACCCCAACGAAAGGGTACCAAAAAGTGGTACGGTTCGGAATTAGGGTACCATTCATAATGGAAACGGCATAGATAGCGTACCGCACCGAACCGTACCAGAAAGCTCAGTGGAAACGAGCCATTTGGCATCCCCACCTTGGGTGCGAGAGGACCTGGTCCCAGCAACACGTTTTCATCCCATAGTGCAACTGTAGTGTAAGCAGGCACAGCCTACATGAGGGTGGCAACTGTGCTCTGAATTCACAAGCAGTGCAGTTTCAATGCCACCTCATCACAAAAAGCTGTGTTAGGTGGCCTCACTGACCAGCTCCACAGGTATTTGTTCGACCTTGCAGAGAGGCCAAGAGGAAACTAATGAAACCAAGCATAAAAACTTGTGGGGTCCTTCTTCCATTTAAACCCCACAATAAGGGGAATGGTGGTACTAGTAAAGCAATTACCGCACTGTCCAGTAGGACCGGGTGCCTCTACAACTGGGATATAAACAAAAAATAAAAATGGGGGATCCCTCACAAGAGGGGTACCCTGGAGAGAAGTTGTAACAGAGGACCAACAACGGTATAAAATTGCACAATTTAGTAAAAATACTGGCATAAAAGGTAATTTTACTGAAAATATCAAACGGAAAAAAAAAACACCCAGACACCCAGTGAAACACAAAATAAACTAAAGCCTGGTACACACAATGAGATTATCGGACTCATTATTTTATTTTTATTTTTTTATTTTTTTTTTTGCATGCTAGTCTCCATATTGAAAATGAAGAGGTTACTAAAGTTATAAAAATTCTCCTACGACAGAATAAAAATTCGGATGTGATGTCAGTTATTGTATTTTATAGTATTTTTGTACAAAAACTGTACAGATTAAACAAAACATTTTCATGCTACTCTTATCGGATAATTTTTCACGGTCTGTCCTGATTGGCTCTTAAAACCTGTGTAATAGCGATCAGATTATCAGACGATTGCTTAGAAAGCGGTATTTTTTGGAAGATTTTCTGATTGTGTGTACTAGGCTTTAGAGCCTATGCACCTGTAATCAAATGCTGCCACACAGATTGCTTAACCGGGAGGACACTGTTCTACTTTAGTGCCCACCTTAGGCCCCTTTTACACGGGGCGGATCCGCAGAGAGGAGGTGATCTCTCTCTGCTGATCCTACCTGAGCAGGAGGATGACAGGTCCTGTCTTCCTCGCTATGCTGAGCAGACAAGGACGGAGCCCACTCTTCTCTATGGGGAGGTCAGATGGAAACAGGCTGCATGGCTGTTTTCATCCAAATGTCATCCCACCCGACCTGCTGGATGGATCGCCATACGTCTGTTTTCAGCAGATCTTGTCGGATTGGATGCCAGGCGGGTGTCAGTAGACTCCTGTCCGCTGACATCCACCTCCCCATAGGACAAATGGGTGGCCCAATCGGGTCTGCCTGAAAAACAGACAGGTGGACCGGATCAGTTCGATCGTGTGAAAGGGGTCTTATTTAGCTAACCTTTTTTGTGGTGGAGCTGCTAAGCGTAGTTAGAGCAGCCACTTTTATACAGCCTAGAAATGTACAAATCTGGTATGAAAGAAGCCAATTAAGTTTACAGACAAAAAAAAAAAATGCAAAATGTGTAACCAAGACCATCTATATCTGCCAACTCTAAGAGAAGGCAACCATACCACTTGACGGCTGATTAAAATTAAAGTGGGCATAAACTCCCATCTCTGACTATCCTATGATAAGGCTTATCTATAGGTACTGTAAATAACTCCTAAACTTGCACCGTTTAGGAGATATTTACCTTACATGCAGCCGGTGATGTCACCGGTGCATGCACTCAGAAGGAACGTCCCTTTAGAGTCCTGTGCCGTAAGTGGTGGGACATGCGCGGGACGGGAGTGAGGTCATTGCAGCTTCACCCATTTACACAGCCAGAGTCTGCAAACCTGGAAAGGAAGACCGGGTGAAGAGGTTAGCCCTCAGCGGTGACAGCGTGGTGCTGGAGGGCTTTATTTTCAGCTAAGTTTCACATAATGTGCTAGCATGTAATGCATACTAGCACATATTTCCTTGCAGGTTGGGAAAAAAAAAACAGCGGTTTACTACCGTGTTAAGAGCTGGCAGACTGGCAGACAGGTATAACCAGCAAGAAAGAGGTTGACATGTACAGAAATACCCAGAAGGTGCTCTTGGGTTGTATACTCCCAATCTTTTTTTTTTTTGCATATACCATTTTCACTGAAAAACTGTTTTAAAGAGGAGGAAAAAAACAAAGCTTTGAAGAACAGTGAGATCAAAACAACAAAAAAAAAAAAAGAGAAATGGCTTTCCTTACAGAAAGGAAAGCGAGTGCATTGAGTATTTCCTGGCTGCGGCACTGCTGAAGGATAAAGTAGACAGCAACATTACAGATCTATGGGAAACACAAAGATACTTTGAAATGAAATAGAAAGATGAAAGAGCAGGTGACATTGACCTGCCACACATTTAACTATTCTTTCCGGCATCAAATTATTCCTGAGACTCCTGACTACATGATTAGACGCAAAAGAGGGATTAGAACTGAACACAAAGCACCAATACCCTAAACATAGGGATTTATAGACAGCCTCATTTTTGTTAATGACCTTAAAGACAAGTTATTTTATATAATAAAGCGAATTTAACCAATTAAGGACCAAGCCCATTTCTGACACTTTTACAAGTTAAAATCAGCATTTTTTGCTGGACAATTACTTAGAACCCCCAAACACATATACATGCACAAAATCTCCATAAGCGACGCTTTAAAAAAATGTTATTTGTTACCTGTTTAGAGTTTACAGAGGAGGTATTTTGCTAGAATTATTGCTCTCACTCTGACTATCGTGGCAATACCTCACATGTGGTTTGAACACGGTTTACATTTGTAGGCGTGACTTAGGTATACTTTTTCTTTGGTGTGTGAGCATGCCCGGAGGAGGACGCTTTACATTTTTTTTTTAACTGTCCCTTTAAAAAAATAAATCTAATCACTTTTATTGCTGTGAGAAGGAATGTAAACATCCCTTGTGACAGTAATAGGCAGTGACAGGTACTCTTTATGGAGGGATCTGGGGGTCAAACCCTTCCTTTGCACTTAAAAGTATTCAAAAACACCAAAATCTGCATTTCTGATTACCATCATTTTTTTTTTTTTTTTTTTTCAAATCGGCGCCATTGGCAGCCAAGTAAATTGTAAGTGACCTAGTTTCTGGGTAACTACATTGGAGCCCTCATCAAAGCAGAATCTGGCTTCGCTTGGCACTCCAGCCAGCGGATGGTAGACCCGGGCAGAGCGGCGGAAGGCGGGGTTGGGGCCGTCCCAGCTCGCTCCTTGTGATAACGGCCGAGCGGCTGCTGAGGCGCATTGGTTGTGCTCACTAGAAAGCTGACCGCCGGCTCTAAAAAAAAAAAAAAAAAAATCAGTATCGGGATGATGCTTCTAGCTGCAGGCATCACCCCGGTACAACCACTTCCACCAACCGACGTACAGGTATGTTGGTTTGTGGGAAGTGGTTAAAGGTTTTTTTTTTTTTTTGCCTTGGACTTATTTACACCTGCTTCGACTTTAACACACATTAAAGCACCTACCGCTTCAACATGCTTTTTTGATGTGTTTTTGATACTTTTTTAAGCTTTAATGAAGCTTGGTAAATTGTATGTGTTGATTTTCTATTTGTTTTTGCTCAGTAGTACCCCTACTCGGTGGATCCCCAGCTCCTTAGTACCCCTATTCAGCACATTTCCAGCTTGTTAGTACCCTGTTCAGCAGATCCCTATCTTATTAGTGCCCTCGTTCAGCAGATCCCCTGCTCCGTGGTGCCCCACTTAGTAGCCCCCAGCTCCCCTGATCCTCTGGTTTGCTGATCCTGGTCCTCCTCTCTCTCCAGTTCCTGCTTACCTCCCTCGCTGCTCACCACACGTAGCATCTGTTACTATCTCCTGTTCTCGTCCCCCAGCTCTGCTGATCCTCTGCCACTCAGTCCTCTCTCCCTGGTTCCCACTCACCTTCTGCTATACCGCTCCCAAGTCGTACACCACGTGTGCCGTCGGCTAGGCACTCTTCTCAGTCTGGACCTCGCTCCAGGCCTTCCTGCTGCCCTACACTGTACACCAGATGTGGACACTTACACCAGACATTTCCAGAATATAAACAAGGACAACAGGAAAACAGGACTGCTGATGAGGTCTTTCTTGTTTCCCAATATCCCAGTGCATCCTGGGATATCTCATATCTGCAACAGTTCCAAAACAAATCAAAGTGAACGCTAAATAAAAGCCCCTCCAAAGCTTCAGGTGCTGTAAGCGAGCATTGTCATAGCCTTCTATGGGGACTTTAGAGACTCTCTGAAGCGGCATGGGGTAAGCAAATGCAAACACAATGTGTGAACAGGACTAGAAGGTAACCATTTTATTTAGTGACAGGGATTTTGACTGGCGTTCAGAGTGCTTTAAAAAAAAGCGTGTCCAATGCCACATTTTGAAGTGCAAATGAGCCCTAAAGGTGAACACTGTACACCATCCTGCTCCCCTTGCCCCTTGCGGTCCCTGCTGTACTTACCTCTGAGGATGCTGTGCTATCAGTGTCCATGCAGCCGCTGCAGGGATTTGAAATACTAGCTTCCATCAGAGCGATTCCAATTGGTCAGTGCCATCACATTGAATCTCTCTTGTCTGTCCTGGTGCGAAAAGAAGAGCCAGGATTTCTAATTCCCAGGACACTAAACCAGGTGCGTGACATGTTAGTTCACCTCTATATTTTTTTCTGTAACGGTGAACTTGCACTTTAAATGCCTGAAGATGTACTGATCTGAGGGCTGATACCAATCTCAGAGCACGGCCATATACCCTGGCACTGAAAGAGTTAAGTTAACAGCTGCTTGATATACACCAAAGAGAGCCATTAAATTGGTCTGAGGTCTGCCAAGTCACAGTGGGGAAAGGAGAGCCTTGTATTGCCGTCTGATCTCTTCACATAAATGTAGCATATGAAGCTTCTCCAGACTCCTATCTCAGTTCAGGACTACTGGGCCAGGAAATATGCTGCACCCGTAACTGCATATTATACTTAAAGTGTTATATAAACCCAGGAGCCTGTATTCACTATATCTGGTCTCCCACAGTACACAGAGTATGGAAATGAAATTATTTTAGTAAATATAAACTGCTAAATACCCTTTTTTACCAGCAGTATATAGAAATCTAGTGACTTCTATCAGTGTCTAGTTAAAGCTTGTAGGAGGAGTTAATTCTCCTCTGACTGTCCTCTGAGGCTGCAAGACCCCTGACCCTCTGTCTGTACAGTGCTGATTGGCCCTGTGCTGATCACATGTACCCTCCCAAAAAAAAAAAAACACACAACAAGCTGAGAGACTGAGCCGGGTGTTGGTCCAGGTACCTGACAGATCCCATCTCCGTGGTCGTGATGACGCGGTGCCTGGACATTTGTGACGTCAGCAGAGAGCAAACTTCAGCCCGCTCTGGGCTGAAAACGGGTCATAGGAGTGCAGAACAAACTGCACTTCTGTGATCCATAGGAGATTTACAGCCAAACGAGGTTGTACTTTTCCTTTTAAATAGGAGTGCCAGTAACATACTGAACACACTGGCATGGCCAAAAAAGCATAGAATACACAAGTCTCAAATGCAGAAAGGTCAGGATATGGGCACGATTCACCAAGATTTAAACTGCACTTGAATGTACAACTGACACGTTTCGAGGGACATGCCCCCTTCCACAGAGCATAGATCATCTGTATGTCAACTCACCCTTAAAGCAGAGTTCCACCAAAAATTGGAACTTCCACTCATTTGCTTCCAGGAAGACACCTGTTTTTGAACGGTTATCTGTTCTCCTCCTTCCCCTGCCGCCGAGCCAATCCGAGTGCGCAGCGCGCTTTGCGCATGGGCAGTCGGGACCCGTCCGTGAAGCCGCAAGGCTTCACTGCCGGGTTCCCTTACCGGCAATGGCGGCGGCAGCAACTGACAGCCAATGGAAACATCGGCTGCGGTGACGACATCGCTGGACTCCAGGACAAGTAAGTGTCCTAGCTGCTGACTTAATTTTTGGAGGGGGTGGCTGGAACACCGCTTTAAATTTACTGGGATCTGAACCACATGACCACCAAGTGGATTACATTATTTTGCTGATATATTACACATAAGATAGGAGGTTGTGGGGATGACAATGGCAATACTGTTATTATTAAAAACATCATTAATGTCAATGGTTACTGTTTTTTAATCGCAGGATTTCATTTTTAGTTTTGGCTATTAATATGTGTGTGAGTTTATGTATGGCTCTAGGGAGCAACCCTGTTGATGCAATAGCCGAGGCCCCATAAAGGGAGATTCTGTCTTGGGCTGGTCATGTGCTTCTGTAATTTCCCATTTGTGTGATTGTCAAAGCCACAAGTCAGATTTTGGGCATTTCCTGCAACAAAAAACGGGATATTTGACTTAACGTAAAATCCATTTCTCTGACGTTCATTGACGGACACAACTACTGATATTCTTAACCATTGGGTTATGCTGCCCCGTACAGGGGTAGGACACTAGGCAGAAAAAAAGTCTGGCTATGCCTATGGGCAGTCCCAGAGGGTATACTCACTCTCTGCGCTATAGGTACTCCGCTTTCTTACAAGCAATTTCAGAGAAAATACAACTCCACAGAGAAGTGGGTGCTGTGTCTGTCAACGATCATCAGAGAAATGGATTTACGGTAAGTCAAAATTCCCATTTTCTCTTTCGTTCATTGATGGACACAGCTCCTGATATTCTTAACCTTTGGGATGTCCCAAACCAGTGTTAAACATGAGGGGTGGGAACAGCAAAAAATTCCCAATGCTAAAAACAGTCAAAGAGGACCAAGTTCTCTAAACAGCAGCCTGCAAAACCTTGCAGCCAAAAGAGGTATCCACAGTTTCCAACACATCACTTTATAGAACTTTGTGAAAGCGTGCATCGCCGACCACGTGATGACGGAAGGCCCAGGAGGCACTGAGCGCCTAAAGTAGAGTGCGCCTTGATAGGGAAACAAGGAACCTGACCCCTGATGGAAGAGGCCTCAATCACAATCTGTCTGACCCATCTGGGAATGGTCGCAAAGGAAGTGGACAACCCTGTCCAAGACCCATCTGTAAGTACAAATTGTGAGTCTGACTTCCTAAAAGACTCCATAGCTGCCAGGTACACCCTAATTGCCCAAACATCATCCAAGTCATGCAAGGCAATTTTCTTAGGATGTTTTGGCCTGGGACACAGGAAAGGCAACACAATGTCTTCATTAAAATGGAGATCAGAGACAACTTTGGAAGGAATGACGGACAGGGGAGAAGAACCAACTGATCTCTGTGAACCACCAAGTAAGGTGAACGACAGGATAACCCCACCAGTCAAAACAATGTCTTCATTCCCATATTCTGAGCCAGCATAAACAAGGGAATCTCCCGAAAATTCTCAAAGGTAAACTTCTGGAGGACCGAAAGCACCAAATTGAGGTCCCAAGGCGATAACAGAAACCACACTGGAGGAACCAAATGGCCAACACCCTGAAGAAAGGTACGCACCAGGGAGTGTGCGGCCAAGGGTCATTGAAAGAAGACCGCCACCTGGCCTTTGATGGTACTAAAGGCCAATTTCTGTTCAACTCCCGTGAAGGTAGGGCAAGGCCACCGAGAAGGAGTGAGGATGAACCTCAAGGGACTCACACCACACGATGTACGTCTTCCAAGTACGATGGTAGATCTTCCTAGAAGTAGATTTCCTAGCTTTTAACAGCGTTTGAATCTCTGATTCAGACCAACCCCCTTTCCTCAGTACCTGGCTTTCAACAGCCAAGCCGTCAAAGCCGGCGACTGTAAAGCAGGGTGGAAGATTGGCCCTTGGGACAGCATATCCTCCTTGAGAGGAAGCTTCCAAAGAACATCAGCGACCAGCCGCACCAGATCGTCGTACCAAGGGGGGTGCCTAATGGGAACAGGGGCAACCCAGAGGTCCGACCGTCCCATGGAGGGACCCGGGTCCAACCCAAAACCGTCAAGGGGGACAGCTACTCACCATACCAAGAACAAGGCGGGCACTGATCCTGACAGAACCCCTCCCCATCAAAATAGGGGGGCTGTCTGTCTGTCAGGAGGAACACTGACTCGGGCCGAGAACCGGTCATATGCGACCTCGTGAGGTGTTTAACTCGCAGGCCAGCCCCTGTCTGGTGGGGCTATGTCATGGCCGACCTAGCGCGGAGCAAAGGCCTGTGCTCACTCGCTGACCAGACTGGGGTGACCACTGGATCTAGATTATCCAGCCCGACAGTTGATTGTAGATCTCATAGAAAAAAAACAGGAGAAAAAAAAAATCTATCTAAAAGAAACAATTTTGCAAGGATCAGAGATTCCAGCAAGGAACTAGGTCCTTACTCCTGACTAGGCAGAAAAAAAAAAAAACGGAGTACTTATAGCAGAGATGGTTAAGAATATCAGGAGCTGTGTCTGTCAATGAACGAAAGAGAAAAAAACTTTTTTTTTGTGGGATACTCTCAAAGGGAAATCAAGTCTAAAAGGATTCGGACCCTGACACTTTCCTCATTAGAGCCCTTCAAGGGCAGCAACTGATTGACTATTATAAAGTCACTTCCATTTACACTCGCTTTGCACATGGACACAGTCAAACTATTTTTTCAGAATGACAAAAAGTAGAAGTCTGCAACAAAGTTTTGGAAGCGAGAGATCTTTACAATGCAAGTAAAGTTTGGCTTTGATCACTAGCAATTGCCGATCTACCACTACACTACATAAATTACCCATGACTGCACAATCTGCAAATTTATGCGATCAATCGCTACGACACACAACTATGTATGTAGCGATCACTGGTGATTTTAAAAGAACAACTGCACAATCAAAAATCATCCATTGGCACCCAGTCTATCAGCAAAGATCTAATTGTGCATTAGAGTGGCTTAACGCTCTTCACTGCACCAAGTATCATGGGGCCTTGGTTTTTCTTTATTCTTAGAAATCAGTGTCACGACAGGACACATTATTAAAGCCAACATTCCGATCACAAGATTCATAGTCATAGTTCTATTGCCAATGCAGTCAAATCACTTTAATTTTGCAGCTGAGCCAATACAGCTAAGCCTGGCACAAGTAAATAGGATCTTGGAGAGCCAGAGACAATTATTTTACCTTTCTGTAGGCAAAAAAATACATACATGGCCATTGAAAAAGTAAAAAGTCATGGTTACATGCATGAAAGAATTGGAGTTTAATATGAACATGATGTACACAAACAAATCTACAATCATATCTTCAAAAGTTAGGTGGCTTTAAATTTGAGAACCATTGCCAATTTATTAGTGTACCTGATTACAATGACACAACAGCAAATAAAAATGTCAAGGAAACAGTTATTACATATTCCATTTGGTTAATCAAACTTTAGCATTAATATGGGGCTAAAGGCAGTAGGAGCCATACACTGCTGCTGTTGTCAGTCAAATTCTGTGAGGAGGGGGGGGGGGGTCAGGGGCGGGATAGAACAGTACTGTGTGTGTCTATTGACTCACACAGCCTAGCTCAGCAGCGAGCCTGCATGTCTGCTCCCATACAAAGTGCAGGTAAGTAAGCCACAATCATGTTAAAGCTGTTGGACTGAAGACTGTTGGGGACTGTTGAAAACAGATAAGTGTGAATAAGCCCTTATTTACATTTGTAAACTTTTTTTTTTTTTGTATTAAAATAACAAGCATGTTATACTTATTTGCCCTGTGCAATGGTTTTGCACATAGCAGCCCGAACCTCTTTTTCTGGGGATCCCACGCCGGTGCTCCAGGCTCCTCCTCTTCATTAGGCACCCAAACGGAAAGCATCTTTCCCTGGGTTTACCTGTGAGAGCTTGTTCCTGAGCGCTGCTGCTACGTCCATTGACAGACAACGGGATTCGGCACCGCCACCTCCCGCATCACCAGATTTTATTGACAGCAGCGGGAACCAGTGGCTCCTGCTGCTATTAATCTGTGCAATGAGGAAAGAGACAGTGGTTCAAATGCTTGTGCACTATGCTGGATCGAACTGGGCTCAGGTAAGAAAAAAAGAGGGGGAGGGGAGTGTCGCTGGAGCACAGATGGTTTTTCACCCTAATGCATAGAATTCATTAAGATGAAAAACTTTAAAGTGGTTGTTAAGTCACCAAGTGTTTTTGCCAATATCTCCTCTGTTATAGTAAATGATCTGCCCCAGTGTATGTGTTTTGTAAAAGAAAATAAAAATAAGCCACTATATACCTTATTTAATAGCGTAGCCCTCACGTGACCGGCCAACTCTCTCCTCTCTCAAACTGACAGCTACAGTGGGCGGGGCTGAGAATTCCCAACTGACGTCAGTCAGAAGGAAAGGAGAGGAGAGAGGTAGGAACAAAAAGGAACAGGGTCTTTTTTTTTGGGGGGGGGTCTTTTTTTTTGGGATTTCTAAGATTTTTGAAAGAACGTACAAAAGGTTGAAATTTGAACATTTGTCAAGAAAAGATTAGCAACATCCAAATGTAATCGTATTAAGATCAACTGCAGGATTTCAAAAAATTATGAATAAGAATCCAATTTTACAGCAATATGCGACTTCTAATAACATCTGAAATTAGTAATCGACAATTTCCATGCATCACATCAGTGTAATAGACGTCAACTGGAACCAATCTTTTTTTTTTTTTTTTTTGGTTGATCCAGATGGACTTGTGTCTTTTTTCAACCTGACTAACTATGTAACTATGTACAATTGCTTAAAGGATAAGTCTACCCTAACACTAAAATCCCTGCATCTATAGATCTCCACGTTCTAATACTAACCTATCTAGCCCTGTAAAGAAGAAATCAGTATAGATACCTTTTTTGAAGTTGATCCAACCCGGTCTCCAGCAGTGGAAGCTCTGCAGAGGACACAGCCAACAATGGCTGTGAAATGAATGGGAAGTGACATCACCCATAGACTTACTATGGGGCTTCCGTTGTGGGCAGTGTCCTCTGCACCCACCTCCACAGCGAAGCCATGGCTGACAGCTCAGCGCGGGATCAGGTTGGACTGGCTTCAAAAAAGGTACGTATAGTGATTTCTTCTTTACAGGGCTAGATAGGCTAGTGTTAGATCATGGAGGTCTATAGATGCAGGGATTTTAGTGTCAGGCTTTACAACCACTTCATTATATGGAATGTATTTTGTCCATAAAAAGTTAAGTTTTTCTTTAAGTATGCTGGAAGAGAAGTACTTATTGGCTCTTCGAAGATTCCATGTCCAACTATTTATTCAATAATTTATATGGTACCTATGGCCCAATGGGTTGGCCCAGCCCTGTCCTGAGGCTTTCCAGCTCCCAATACCCAGCGGTAATGACACTGCATCAGATGACACTGCTTTCTGGAACAGACTCACAGCAGCAATGCAATTTAAGCTATAAATATTTTTATTTGCTTGTAAAATGAAACATTACGTGATAATTAGACATTCATTGCTGAAGTTACCATTGTAGGTTACAGGTTCTGACAAAGCTGCCAACATGTTTGAGGACATTCGCTACTACAAGGAGCACCCAAAATAACTAAAGGTATATTTTCTGAACTGGATTGCTAAATGCCTTCAACACTACTCAAAATATAATTACATTGTGTATATTACAATAAATTATATGTATATATATATATATATATATATATATATATATATATATATATATATATATATAAATATATATATATATATATATATATATATATATAAAACACACACACAAATCCAGAAAGTCCGTCTGTACCAGAAAGAGTCTGTACTCAAGTGGGACCAATCAAACTGCATGCAAACAGCATCCTGACAGGTCAGAAGGTACATGCTGTATATACATGCATGCATGCATGCTAAAAAAAAAAAAAAAAAAATAAGAATAAAAAAATAATAATAATTTAAAATAATAATAATTAAAAAAAAAAAAAGGAGGGAGGACAGCCTGATAAATCAAAATAATGTCAAAGTTGGGGACAGATCCGAAATACAAACATTTCAGGAGCCAAATGTCCAAAAGGTGAGACTGGCCCTGTAGTTAGACGGTTCGCTCCAGCATAGCACAGAAAACCAGATATGGTTTACATAGTTGCCAACATTTTAAATGACTTCCAGGCACCCTTTACCACCACACAGTGAACCTAAGACAACAACACTCTCAGAGGATCACTGATAACTACAATCCTCATTAAAAAAAAGGACTTTTAAATATCTTCTGTAATTTGAGGCTCCATTCACATTAGTTTGCCTCCGTGAAGTCCAGTGCGACCTTAGAACATGACTTTGATCAACTTTACATTCTCTGCACCAAAGTCACATCAAAAGTCGCACCAAAGTATTACAGACACCATTTTCAAAGTCGCTGTGACTAAGTCACACCAATTTGAGCAGGTGCCTTTGAAAAAAAAAAAATCTGCTGCAACTTGCCATGCAACTTTGATGTCCAGTCGCATGACAATTCGCACAAGTGTAAATGGAGCCTAAGGACTTGGAAAAAAAAAAAAAAAACACAGCTTTTACAGATGTTAAATAATTTTTGTTTCAGCCTATAAAAGCACGTCTAGGTTAGCCTATGTGTCCATGCACTCATAGGCTTATTAAAAACACTTTTTACAGGCAAAAAAAAAAAATCACAAGCACATGGTCTTGGACACATTTAGCAGTTGGGTAATCATTCATTCCAATGGTCAGAATAAAATTATTATTCTGGCCACTGGAACCCATAAATGATCAAATGCTTGATGCACTAAACGCATTTGTAATACGTGACCTTCGGTGCATTTTTTAAGCTGCTTTTTCCTGCCAGGAGTAAAAGGTGTTCAGAACAGAAATTCAAATGCCCAGTGTGTATGAGTCCTAAGATGGGAACACAGTAAAAAAAAAAAAAAAAAAATTGGGCTACAATCCGTTTCACAGCAAGTCGAATCTTAGGATGGCGCTAATTGTAAGAATATTCTTGAACAATAAAGGCTTTTTTTTTTTTGTTTTTATTATTTCTTTTTTTTTTTTTTAAGATTCTTTTGTTTTGTTTTTTTGGAAAGAAAATAAGAAGGGGTACAGAAACAGAGCATCTGGGCATACCCCGTCACATAAAGACAAAATAACAGACAACAGAAAAAGTACGCTAGAACAAACAAAAACTTAAGTAGAATTAAAACATCCCAAAAAAAAACTTGCTGCTATAAATAGAGAGGATGTGAAAGTGCTAAAGCGGGTTAAGCGGTATGTGTGTTGGGGAAGGAAACCCCCATCATCAATAACTTCAACTCTGGCTCATTTCCACTGTGTCATTCTCTGTAGGCGAATCAGTTAATTTGGCAGGTAAAGTAGTCATTTTACCATGACAGCAAAACAAGGTACCTCTACTACAGGCTATTTAAGGTATATTAGTCATGTGCAGTCTCTTACCCGATGTTTCTCATACGAAAAAACAGTACACATTAAACGAAAATCGTTAGTGCTCTTCACGTACGAGAAAAAATTTGGAGTTTGTCCCTTTGGAAATTTTCCCTTGGAAAGTCTGAAACAGATGTCGAAAGTGGTATAAACACTATACGAAAATCGAACAATCGTTCCACATAAGCAATTTTTCTTCCAATTTTCTTATAATGTGTACTCATCTTAAAAAGCACTGCTTAAAGTATTTGTTACCCCAACACTTCATATTCCTAATATGTGCCTGCTGTACCATGTAATTGTATAAGAAAGTATCCTGTTCTCTTTGTATTGCTTCCTTTATGTGAAAACCCTGGTGTTCCTGCCAGTCCCTCTGCTTTCCTATTAAAAACTGACCCCACTTAGCAGGAGAGCGCACTGTGGTCAGTTCTCTAGCTATATTGGGAACTTAGTGTACTCTCCTCCAAATGATCAGACTTGTCCTGACCCCCCCCCCCCCCCACACACACACACACACACACACACACACACACACATTCACTGGGAAGCTCAGTGTGCTGCTGCTTCTCCTCCCCCCAGCTCTTATGCAGCCAAGAAAAGTAGGAATGTAATCACTTGTGTGTATATATATATATATATATATATATATATATATATATATATAAAAAAGGATAAAAATTTATTTTTAATGTTTTTTTTTCATATCTACACAAAAAATGTTTGCCTTTCATTTCTATTTTAAATTGAATGGGATGTTTTACAAGGTGCACGTTTACTGTACTATTATTAAAGGTAGAACTATAGGCAAAACTTTTTTCATTTGGATGGAGTAGGGGAAGGTTATAACCCGTCAGATTTTTTTTTCACCATTTGTCCACCATGGAGGAGATTTCCCTTCACTTCCTGTCCCATAGCCAAATAGGAAGTGAGAGGAAATCCCTGCAAATAAGGGAATTCCTTGGGGACCCCCCCAGGTCACCAAAACTAGCGTCTCTATTGGAAGATTTTCCCTCTATTATTTTTCTAGGGAAAACCCCAAATTTGGGATTTTCAATGATAATGCTAAACAGGACAAATAGAGAGGTTGAATCTCCTTACGGGGAAACAGATAGCAATAAAAACTGACAGGTGTTCTAATCCCTCTCCACTCCTTTTAAAAGAAAAGGAAAAAAAAAAAAAAAGTTTTGCCTTTAGTTATACGTTAAAGTGGCGTACACACTAGTAGAAAATCTGCCGAAAATTCCCGTCCGAGGTAAAATCGTACGATTTTCGGCTAGTGTGTACACAACTTTCAGCAGCCGATGCCGACATTTTCAACAAACACCAAAATTTTTATCGTCCGTCCCCAGTCGACCAATTTTCGTTTAAAGTGTATGCAGTACGTCCGCGAAAAATCGGATACGAAAGACCGCACATGATCTGAAGTTGCTGACAACCAGGAAGTCTAGGAACAAATGTCCCCAAAAAAAAATAAAATAAAAAAAAATAAAAAAAAAAAATCGGACGAGAAATTTTGTGAACATTTATGCACTGTCAACTAAAAACGGTTATGACCGCTGAGCAAGAGAGAGAAAAATCGGAGGATATTTCGTCCGATTTCCGTCAAGTGTGTACCGGCCTTAAGATCCCACAGATAAAACATAGGAACTGAATGTATTACAAATAAAATATACTATGTTATTTTTCAACTGGTAAGCAAAAAAAACAGGAATGATTCCAGGGACACCAACGGAGGGACAAAGTGTCCTTGGAAATCAGGGACACTTGGCAGTTTTGGCTTCACAGCCCTGCCAATGGCATTCCTTATATATATCCTGTTTTCTTAGTGACTGTTGTCCATCCTGATAAGTTTCCAAAAGTTCAGCAACATGTCACACTAAAGGAAAATGTCCAAATATCTCAACTCCAAGATGAACCAATAGCACTTCAACCCAGGGATACAAGAGCGGGACCATCTGACAAAGCAAGAGGTGAAAGTACGAGACTGTCAGTGCCGGAAAGAGATGTTTAAAAGAACTTCAAAAACAGCAAAAGCAAGGTATTAAAAAGCAAGTTACAGTTCCACATCCTATTTGCAGCATCTGAATCCTAAAGCATGTAACAGGATCTGCCTAGAGAGGAACATTCCCTAAAAGAGTGAGAGAAATCACTTCCTGCCTTTTGTCCTAATTAGAAAAGCAGCAAAAGCAGTGAGCCATGAATGTGGGCTGGATGACCCCAGGGAAAAAGGGCTACAAGACATTAAATGACAGCAGCAAGCCTTGCAGGTATCCAATATGTACCATCCATTCATAGCCGCCTTAGAACACCCAGCTGTACTAGCAAAAAAATTATAAAATTTATATATTTTTTTTGGCAATAATAAAAGGTGGGCTGTGAAACGATACAAGTCTTAGGAAAATGTTTTTCTCAGCAAAAACATTACTGCAAGGATGGAAATTCTGTTTCTGTAGGCTATAATGACTTCATGTGTATCATGTAGGAAAATCCAATATGTAACTTCACTTCTCCCAACGTTAAGGTCCGCACACACTTGACGAGAATCGGACGAAATATCCTCCGATTTTTCTCTCTTAGCTCAGCGGTCATAACCGTTTTTAGTTGATAGTGCATAATGTTCACAAAATTTCTCATCTTTTTTTTTTTTTTTTTTTTTTGGGACATTTGTTCCTAGACTTCCGGGTCATCAGCAAATTCAGATCATGCGCGGTCTTTCGTATCCAATTTTTCACGGACATACTGCATACACATTAAATGAAAATTGGTCGCGCTGGGGACAGACGATAAAAATTTTGGTGTTTGTCCCTCGGTTTTTTTTTCGTTGAAAATGACGGCATCGGCTGCTGAAAGTTGTGTACTCACTAACCAAAAATTGTACGATTTTACCTCGGACGGGAATTTTCGGCAGATTTTCTACTAGTGTGTACCCCACTTTACATTACATACTGCACCAGCACTCTAAAGCCAGTCATACATGTATATCGAAGTTTGGCTGGTTCAGCTTGGACCGGCCGAATCTTGATCCATGCATGGGCACCCTGGATGTACACAAGTGGATCCAATGATCGACTGATCTGTTTTTTTTTTTTTTAATGATCAGGGCTGCCGGCTATAAGCCGAAACACTAAGGGCTCTTTCACACAGGTGGACCGTTCAGATCCGCCTGTCCGTTTTTTTGGCGGATCTGAACGGTCACCCCATGCATCTCTATGGGTCATCAGATGTCAGCAGAGACATGTCCGCTGACATCCGATCCGTCAAATCTGGACGGTCCGTTCCCATCCGATCCCCCCATAGAGATGAATGGGGAACTGACAGCTGTGTCTCCGCACACAGCACGGAGACACAGCTGTCCTCCCGCTCAGCGGGGGGATCGGCGGATCAATCCCCCACTGAGAAAAATGGGCTGTGTAAAAGAGCCCTTAGGCCCTGTTCACCCCTGAGCATTTTTCCGCTCGTAAAATACTCCTCTCTGAATTCTCAAAACACGCAACAAGCAAAATCCCATTCATTTCAATGGCCCCTATTCACATATGAGTGTTTTGTCACCTAAAGCAAAACTCCTGAAGCTCAAAAAAGTAAAGTACAGGAGCTTCTTTTTTGGCAGATTACAAGCGTTTTTGTTAGATGTCAATGCCTGCCTCCAAACACTTGCAAAAAAACACCTGAAAATGAAATGTTCAGGTGTGAATGGAGCCCAATCATTGGCAGAGCACAATATCGCTGTGGGAGGGATTTCCCCCATGAACACCTGCAGTGGAAGGAAAGAAAATTGCATGGCTTGAGTGGCTTTGCTTTACATTCTGGCAGCAATTGCATCAATTTGCCAATACTAGACTGAAGCCTCATGCACACAATGGGAATATCGGACACATGATCGTCCGTTTATTTCTTTTTTGCAGGCTAGTCTCATATAGAAAACGAATAGGTTACTAAAGTTACAAAAATTCTCATACGACAGAAAATCATAAATTTTTATACAGGATTTGTATAGCGCCAACAATTTACGCAGCACGAAATTAAGGTAGACATTAAAGTTACAATACACTTGGTACAAGAGGAATCAGAGGGCCCTGCTCGTTAGAGCTTACAATCTAAGAGGGAGGGTCAATTGATACAAAAGGTAATAGCTGTGGGGGATGAGCTGACGGAGAAAGTGAAATAGTATATTAGTCAGCAGCTGGATATGCTTCTTTAAAGAGAAGGATTTTCAGGGATTGTCTAAGGATGGATAGATTAGGAGACAGTCGCACAGATTGGGGTAGGAAGTTCCAAAGGATGGTAGAAGCTCTGGAGAAATCCTGGAGGGAAGAATGGGAGGAGGTGACAAGGGAGCTAG
The DNA here is from genome assembly GCF_965119305.1 of Pelophylax lessonae. Lineage (NCBI taxonomy): Eukaryota > Metazoa > Chordata > Amphibia > Anura > Ranidae > Pelophylax > Pelophylax lessonae. The sequence goes on along the minus strand of NC_138768.1, from coordinate 211,627,811 downwards.
AGAGCAGGAGGTCTTGGGAGGACTAAATAGAGCAGCTTGGTTGATATTTTGAGATCCGGTTAGTGATGTAGCTGGGGGCAGAGTTGTGGATGGCTTTGTAAACTATTGTTAGTACTTGAATTTTACTCATTGGGTGAGTGGAAGCCAGTGGAGGCATTGACAGAGAGGGGTTGAGGACAACTTCGGAAGTGATGTAATATTGCACGCTTTTTTTTCTGAGCATGCACGGTCTTGGTCTTACAAATTTCTTCGATCAGATACTGTACTGATTAAACAAAAGTCACATGATCTGGTATCCTACAAGAAAAAAATGTCATGTTTTTGCCTTCGGATAATTTCACATGAACTGTCATGATCGTCTCTCGAAAGCTATATACCAACGACCAGATTATCATATGATTTCTTTAAAAGCGATTTTTTTTTCATCGCGTGTACTAGGCATAAAACTGGCCACACACAAGCAGAATTTGTTTTGAAAAATGTAAATCCAATTCGGTCATTGTAAGTGTGGTCAAATAAGACGTTGGCATTTAACCACAGTGACAAGAAAATTCAAAAGAGCAAGATGGGAAAAAAATTCTTCAATTGAACTCTGTGTAAAAATAACTTTAAATTGTTCTAAATCAGACCTCCAGCAAAAAAACAATCTAAAAATAAATAGACCATTACCATCCGCTTTTACTGCAATATTCACTTCAGTCAAGAGCTTTCCTGCCTCTAGAGGTCCTCAGTCTCATGACTAGCATCATTTACATTCCACTTCCTCTAAGCCTAGGTTGTCCTGGACCTGCCCCAGCCTGTGATGTGACAGTAAAAGAAGAATCAGCCCAGAGATCAGCTCATCTCTCTGTCACTCTGCTCTCTCCTCCTATGAGGATGCTTCTGGTCAGCACATGAATGGATTGGCTCTTTGTGCTGCTTCTTCCTCCCACACTCCAGGTCTGCTGTACAGGGACTGCAGGAGGTGGATACAAGGTCATATTCAGGTACTTCCACTGTATGCATTTAAAAGATACATTTAATGGTGTAATGTTAGTTCCAGAACTGCATTGATTTGTGTCTTATATGTAAAGTTCAGCTTTAAACCCCTCCCAAAAAACTGAATTTTTGTAAAATCTTCTTACCGTAAAATTCCTTTCTCTGAGTCCTCCGACAGTCGCCGCCCACTCACAAGTCTCCTGCGGAGCAAAGGTCAATACCCATTGATGAAGACTTGTGAGTCGGCGGCGACTGTCGGAGGACGTAAGAGAAAATCTAAATAGTGATGTCTCCTTAGGGCTCTTTCACACAGGGGCGATCCAATCAGATCCGCCTGTCAGTTTTTTAGGCGGATCTGATCGGATCCTCCATGCAGCTCTATGGGGCAGCGGATGTCAGCAGATACACCTCCGCTGACACCCGCTGCCATCTGTATCCAATCCTGTCCGTGAAATCTGGACGGATGGAAACCCTATTTTTCCATCCGTTCAGGGATCGGATCGGATGAGAGCGGACAGACAGTCCGCTCTCATCCGATCCCACATAGAGAGCAGCGGGAGCTGTGACACCTCCCTCTCCGCACTGCAAGCGGAGACGGAGCTGTCATCCCCGGCTCAGCAGGGATTGGCGGATCGATCCCTGCTGAGCAGCACGGATCCGCCTACGGAGGTGGACCGTGTGAAAGAGCCCTTAGGCTATTTTCACACTGCTGCATTTCCGGGGCGTTTTGCACATGTGAAAAAAAAAGAAAAAAAAAAAAAAAGACATGCAACTCAAAAACTGCACCAAAAGAACCGCTGTTACGTTTTTGCCACGTTTTTGATGCAGTTTCCATTCATTTTAATTGAGATGTGCGTTCCTAACTTCTTACCGTACAAAACATGCACCAAAATTGCCGCAAGGAGGATTTTACAAAACGTAGCGGACCCGCAACTGATCAGTGTGAAAAAATGGAACAGTGTTAAAGTCACCTTAAAACAGATCGACCGCCAGTAGGGATCAGTTGACAAAAGCAGACCCTGAACCGCACCGATTCCTTTATTATTATTATTATTATACAGGATTTATATAGCGCCAACAGTTTGCGCAGCGCTTTACAATGTGAGGGAAGACAATACAGTTACAGTTCAAAACAGGAGGAACTAGAGGGCCCTGCTCGTTAGACCTTACAGTCTAGAAGGGAGGGTCAAGTGAAACAAAAGGCAATAACCGTGTATTATTGTACAGGATTTAGCACCAAAAGTTTGCTTAGCGCTTTACAACATAACGGGAGACAGTACAGTTACAATACAGTAGGATTTAGAGGGCCCTGCTCATTAAGAGCTTGCAATCTAATAATTTCAAGGGATAGGAAGTCATAGCAGATGTGCATCTGGACTCTTGTGGACAACAGTGGCAGCACTCACACATAAGTGCAAGGCATAGGTCACATGACTTGGAATCAGCTCCTCATAGGATCAGCTTATTATAGCCAACGCATTTACACAGATTTTTAAACCTCTACCCACGCTCCTTTGCCTTTCTTAAAGTGATTCTAAAGGCACACTTTTTATTTTTTTAAATAACCAACATGTTATACTCATCTACTCTGTATTTTGCACAGAGTAGCCCCGATCCTCTCCTTCGAGCTGGCGCTTCTGGTCCCTCCCTCCAACCATGTGCCCCCATAGTAAGAAGATTGCTCTGGGGGCATTTGTGGGTGCTGGCTCCTGAGCTGGCTGTAAGAGCTCTTTCACACACGGAGTCTGCCAGGCGGACTCAGTTTTTCTCAGCGGGGGATCGAGCCGCCTATCCCCCGCTGAGCAGGCGGATGACAGCTGTGTCTGCGCTGTGTGCAGAGACACAGCTGTCAGGTCCCCATTCATCTCTATGGGGGAATCTGATGGGAACGGACCGTCTGTCTGTTCTCATCCGCTGGACGGATGGAAAATAGGGTTTCCATGCGTCCGGTTTTGACGGATCAGATGTCAGCGGACATGTCTCCGCTGGCATCCGATGCCCCATAGGGATGCATGGGGTGTCCGTTCAGATCTGCCAAAAAAACTTGACAGGCAGATCTGAACAGACTCCATGCGTGAAAGGGGCCTAAGTGTTCAAAGACACACGAGTGTGGCTCACCCCCCCCCCCTCCTAACTGGCTGTGATTGGCAGCAGCAGGAGCCAATAGCCCCCCTCTGCTGTATCTGAGCCAATGAAGAGAAGGAACGGTGATCTTGTGCACATCATTGGCTCAGGATCAGCCTCGAGTAAGTATCGAGGGGTGGGGGGGGGGTGGGGGGCAGAGAATGCATTTGAACAGTGATGGCAAACCTTGGCATCCCAGATGTTTTGGAACTACATTTCCCATGATGCTCCAGCACTCTGCAGTATAGCTGAGCATCATGGGAAATGTAGTTCCAAAACATCTGGGGTGCCAAGGTTCACCATCACTGCATTAGAATAATAAAAAAAAAAACCTGCTGTCTGAAAAACCACTTTAATACCACTAAGGCTAGCAATACACGCTTCAACTTTTCTTAGCTAGCCCCATACTCTGTTCCGCCATTCACCCTACACAGCATGGGTAAAGGAAAATCCCTTTGCCGGCTATTGTAATCAAACAACTGCAGCACCTGCTGGCTGTCTGAATGCCCAAACAGTGACTGCAGCTGATTCCATGTAGTCAACGTTGGCCAACAATTTTCCCAGCTCCTTCAATTTCTTGAACTCAAGCTGGTCAAGCCAGGTGGCATGAATTAGACTTTCTTCTTACTACTTCTATGGACAGAACAGGAAGTGAAGAAAAATCTCTGCTGAATTTGGCAGCGGTCAGACAGAACAGAAAACGAGGAGGTCATTCCCTGAACTGTCCAGTGTGGGAGGTCAGGGGTCCAAGAATGATGTAGAACAGACATTTTAGCTAAGTCAATGCATTTTGATGAGCATGTGGTTATCAGAATATTAGTGTTTAACCACTTAAGCCCCGGAAGATTTTACCCCCTTCCTGACCAGGGGGTTTTTTGCGATTTTTTACTGCGTGACTTTAACGGACGATTGCGCGGTCGTGCGACGCTGTACCTAAACGAATTTGACGTCCTTTTTATCCCACAAACAGAGCTTTCTTTTGGTGGTATTTGATCACCTGAGCAATTTTTTGATCATGCGCTATAAACGGAAAAAAAAGAGCGTAAATTTTGCAAAAATAACAATATTTTTCACATTTTTTTTATATGAAATTCCCAAAAAAAATGTAAAAATCAAAATTTTTTAAACATTTTCGGCCAATTTGTTTTATGCTAAAAAAAAAGCAAAAACTGAATTTTTGATTGGCTTGCGCAAAAGTTATCGCCTTTACTAACAAAGGGAAAGATTTTAGTAATTTTTGGTGTTTTTTTTTTTTTTTAATGAGTAATGGCGGCGATCTGCGATTTTTCTTTTTTGCGGGACTGCGACATTGAGGTGGACAGATCGGACCCTTGACTGACATTTTTGACACTTTTGGAGTTACCAGTGACATTACTACAGTAATCAGTGCTATATATATGCACTGTTACTGTAAAAATGACACAGGCAGGGAAGGGGTTAACTGTATTTGAGAGGGAGGGGTTAAGTGTGTCCTAGGGGCGCGCTTCTGTGATTGGACATGGCTATTAGTGTAAAAACAGAGATCAATGGTCCTACATAGTAGAACCGTCTGATCTCCATTTTTACACAGGGGAGAATGACAGGCGGCTTGTTTACATAAGCCGCCCGCCTGGCAAACGATCGCGAGTGACCGGCGGACATCGGGTCCGCCGGTCACACGCACTGACTCCTTAGGGAACGAGCCGGGGCGGGCGCGCGCTCGGCCGCTATTGGCTCACAAGCCGGTGACAGGCTAGTGACGTATATATACGTCACTTTGCCTGGCCGGGGCTGACCGCCGCAGTATATGTACTTGCGGCGGTCGGCAAGTGGTTAACAGACTTGCTAAGCAAGTTTAATAAAATAAAATAAAATGAGGGCATGGCCCAGTTCAACACACTGCTATGTCAAACACGAGACCATCAATATGAAAATACAGTAATCCCCCGCTACATCGCGGTTCAGTTTTTGCGGTCCCGGTAATTCGCAGTTTTTTTTGTAATGTTATTTTACTATATAAATCATTAAAAATGAAATATTTTTGTGTTTTCCATAGCTCTTGCTCTGTCTCTAAGCATCTTTTATGTGTTTAAATGAGTTTCTATTGTTTTAAAAGTGTGTTTAAAGACCTTAAAATGCTTTTACACGTACAGTGACAGTAAAAAAAACATGTCTACAATGCATTTTAATAGGGTTTTCCTATTTCGCGGAATTTCACTTTTCGCGGCTGGGTCCGGAACGTAACCCCCGCAATGGAGGGGGGTTTACTGTATACCCTTTAGCATTGCTCTATAAATCACTTGATTTTTCTCGCTGTGGTTGGAAATCCAGATCATTGTTAAGCTGGATACACACTATACAACTTTTGTTGTTCAATGTCCTTTAGAATTACCTTAAACTATGTAGTGCAAGAGCCTGTCTGATGGCATACAAATTGAAAAGGTTTAGGTTTGATCCCCTAATATACGGTTTTGGTAAATCTAAAGGAAAAAAAAATCTAAAGAAAGTTGTATAGTGTGTATATCCAGCTTTAGCCCTGATGCCAGCAGAAGGGACTTGAAGGAGTTAAAGCAGTCGGCAATCAGATGCTGGACAAAGTCTTTGAAGTGTCCCTCCTCCCCCATTCTGTGCTTCTCCAAAAGGAAGAAGTTTTGTGGAATGTACTCAGAGGAATGACCTCCGCTCTGGAATGTGCTGTGCAAAGAAGCATGGAATGTTAGGCCCCTTTTGGGGTACCCAAAAATAACAAGAATTAGGTGATCCCCATTCCCTTCACTGAGAAGAGTGCACAGAACCAGCTAGATGAATATGGGGATTGTTACCTTTAAAAGGATACCTACACAATCTCTTAACAAGTACTCCGAACATGAAAAACAAAACAAAAAATACACATGCACAAAAAAAAGACTGGGGTCACTCATACCAGAATCTCCAGCTAAAGTAGATGTAACCCCACTTGAAAGATAGTTTGTTTGCTGAAGGAATGTATTTTAAACATTTTTTACAATTTTTTTTTTTTGGGGGGGGGGGGGGGTGGTTTAAAATAAAATACAAGTTTCATTTTAGATTTTTTTTACATCCTTAGGATCAGGTAAAAAAAAAGATGCTCTGTGACTGTGTTGACTGCGATCAGAGTCATAACCGCAGTGTTTGTCAGCACTTTCATAAAAATAATAAGTCCATGCAAGTCGCGCCGAAGTTGCGGTGCACGGGACTTCACAGGTCGCCCCCGAAGTCGTGCCGCTTCAGTGTCAATGCGGTCTTAGGCTATGTTCACATCTTGGCGTTGCTAATTACAGGCGTTTTTATGGGCGTTTCACAGGCGTTTTTGTGCAGGCGTTTTTAGGTTGACTAGTGACCAATGGAAAAAAATAAAAACGCCTGTAATCTGCCCAAAAAGAAGCTCATGTACTTTTTTGAGCGTTGAGCATTTTGCTTAAAACGTCAAAATGCTCAGATGTGAACAGGAGCCATTGAAATGAATAGGATTTGTCTTGTTGAGCGTTTTTTGAGCTGATCCTAGAGCAGAAAAACTCCCCAAAAACACCCAAAAATGCCTACATGTGAACTTAGCCTTAAAAAAAAGAAAGAAAGAAAAGAAAATTCAAGCTGGTCACCAGCAGCAAGACCACCTTGGTACGGACCAGAAAGGTATAAACACAAGGGGCACATGTGTAGTTGATTCAGCAGTGCAAAGATAGATGTGGTACTTGTAGTGTCAGCAGGGCGGTGCAGGTGAATTAGATACATTCACACTCTTCTGCTTTAGTTTGGTACACTAACTGGCACTACTTGCTCTAATTAGGTTTGTTTCACTACTTCCTACTGTGATAGCGCTGGAGTCTCACACACCTATATTAGATACATTCACTGCTCGCCTTATACACAGGAAATGAGGGCAAGGGAGGCTCCTAATATATTAGGGGAGCAAGATGGAAGGATGAAAGATGGCATGGGAGGCTTTTCCAACAACAGACTTGTGATGTTACTACTACATTGAGATCAATTATGAATCTATTTTAAATTTGAATGTTAAGGGCCACTTTGGACGCAAGATAACTCTTCGATGTGTACTACACTTTATTTGGGAGACTAAAGCTGCCAATACATACGAAGAATTTTAACTGAAATTCTTGGAAAAGAATGTTTAAAAAAGTTAGTGACATGTTGCTTTCACCACCCTCTATAATTGTCCTAGTATTTGACCTCGTAACTCTCCCGATGCTTACCTGATTCTACCCTTTTCTTGGTACGCTGCTATGTATGAACTGGCCTAATGATATTCACTTTGATTTAGCTATAAGTTGAACCCTATGTACCTATAAGCTTTCTTGGTCATTATGCTTTATTAACACGTGTATGCATGCTTTATGTTCCAGTCGTTATTTCTATTTGTATATATTGTTACAATTTTCTTAAAAATTCAATAAAAATATTGAAATATAAAAAAAAAAAAAAGTTAGTTTGTCTCAGTGAGAACATTCGCTGGAGCAGGGTGGAACATTTTTCTCAAAAAATTAACTTCTAACAGTGTATGTGGTCTTCATTTAGTAAAGTCTCAAGTTGTAAAGGGCTACGTAAATTGTTGGCGCTATACAAATCCTATATAATAATAATAATAATATTAAAGTCCATTCTTTCCAAAATCAAATGTTAAAAACAAACATAATTTGTTCAAACGTTTTAAGAATTTTTTTATACAATTTTCCTAGGGCAGGCCATACAATTATCTTTCCGTCCAACACAGGTTGAAGGAAAGAAAATTGCTCAATTCCCCCATCAACACAGCCAGCGTCGATGGGAGAATCCCTCCAGCAATCGTGTTCTGATGCCGGGGAGCCTTCCATGCCAACAGAATACAATTTAGTGCTGCCTGCTATAGCTGGCAGCACTAATTGTATGGGAAAAAACAGACAGGCTGGTTGTAACACAGGTCGATCTATGAATCAACTTGTGTACAACTAGGGTACTTATACATGGATAAAGATTTGGCCAGCCCCTGCTGAACTGGCCAAATTTAAATCCATATATGGCTGGCTTAAAGCCTCGTACACGTGTCGAAAATTGGCAGGGAATTTTCGTCCAACGACCGATCTGCCGATTTTCGGCTTGTTAGTATGATGCTTCCAACAGCCGACTCTGACTTTTCGGCCGAAAAAAATCTGGCGTGCAGACTATAAAATTTTTGTCTGCTGTCAAAACACGGCCGATTTTCGTGCAGTCAGTACAGATTTCGACAGGGAAAAATCTAATGAGCAAGACTGGGCATGCTCAGAGAAGAAAGAACACAAAGAAAGCAAACCAACACATGACATCACTTCTGAAGTAGAATTTTGTTGTGCGAGAAAATTTGTGTGCAGTCTAGGCACATTCCAACCAACAAAACACAACTCTGGACAAAAGACGGACGATCGGTCGGCCGATAATCGTTGCGTGTGTACGGGGCTTTAGTCTTTCCCTAAGAATTTTCATATGAAGTTCCATCCATCTATTGCCAGCTTTAGCCCCACCAAGCACTTTATGACCTTTAACAGAAACAATGCTCATCACTTGTGTTTGCGTTTCTATGGACATTTTACAGTCAAGGTAAAAGGTAGCAACATATGGGTTCAAAGTTTTACATGATATAAAATCAATCAATTATAGGATTACATATGGCGTGAAAACAAAGGCAACAGACCAAATTCCAACTAATAATGTTGCATGCAGGCACAACTGCAACCTTAGAATTAGGCCAGGTTCACTTTATATTCATACTTAATTGTGGATCAAAAACTGAAACCGGGACCAAAAACTGAAACCGGGACCAATTGACAGACTGAACAGTCTCCAATTTTTTTTGATCTGTCAGTACTGCTATAGGACGTTTCCATTACTTCCAGCTTGGTGAGATCACGGTCACCAGGACAGGAAGTATAGAGAACTCTCTCCAATTGAAACCTGGATAGCACTAGAAACTCTACATAGCTTTTTTTTTGTATCCAAAACAACAAATAGATTTAGAGTGCATAGATCTGAAAGAGTGATAGCAAGCATTTAAAAAGGAAGAAATTAGCTGCCCCAGTTTCCCTATTGTGGTTAACAGACTCACAAAAAGTACAGGTAATAAAAAGTTATTGCTCAACTATACAAAAGGCATATTATACCCTCTCCAACTTCAAAGGTACAGCCATAAAATGATCAGAGGTTGATAATCTCTTTACTTTACAGATAAATGTTAAAACATTACTTATCTCCTGCACCTCAAGAAGACTGCAAATACAAACGCACTTTTTTACATTAATAGAAGATAAAGCTAAATGTCAACTGAACGATACATCACCAGTTACTTACTAAATTGCTCCATTCATACTTGAACTTTGGAGTGCAACTTTGGCGCAACTCTGACGCAACTGACACAACTTTGGGTAGGTATGACTTGGATGTGATTTTGGCTTTGACCAAAGAAAATGGGCAGTTAACTGTTGCACAACCGTTGCATGTAAACATTCAAGTGCGACTTTAATGCCACCTTTAGGGGTTAATATCGAACTCTATAGCCCTCAAGAAAAAAAAAGTCGGATCAAAAGCAGTGCATGAAATACTTTGAAGCTTCTGAAACTTTAGGTTGCACATATATGAATGGTTATCTTTGGAAAACATTGGATACGACTTTTCATCTGACTTTGATATCCAAGGTTGCATGACAAGTCGTACAAGTGTGAATGGACACAATCTAATTTATATTAACAGTTTAACAAGGTTTGTTAGTTCATGTAAATTTCCTATGGTTCACATACTGTATAGGCACTTTTTGACCTCTTACGGACTGACCCTATCCATATACGGCTTCCCCTTAAGCTGGATACACACTATCCAACTTTTGTGGTTAGATTTCCTTCAGATTTACCTTTTCTATGTAGTGCAAGGGCCTGCCAGATTGCATACAAATTGAAAGTTTTTAGGTTTGACCTCATATTATATCGTTTTGGTAAGTCTAAAGGAAAAAGTCTTCAGAAAATCTTATAGTGTGTATGGCCCATTAGTTTCAGGACGACTTACCTGTACATCCTCTGGGAACTGCGCTCCTGTGCTTGCCTAGTCCTACAATCGCCCTACACTGTGATTGGACACAGCGTATCAAAGGCAAAAGAAAGTGGCTCTGTACCATGTGATTGTTGTGACAATTACAGCATTACAGAAAAAACTTAAACACAGGCTACAGCTAGTCGTCTCATTTATTGGCCAGTGATCAGTAAACATTTGCTCTCAGATACCAATCGGTGCAAGAGGATAGAAATCCAAATAATTTGTAGGAAGGGGGATTATGGTGTGGGGTTGTTTTTCAGTGGTTGGGCTTGGCCCCTTAGTTCCAGTGAAGGGAAATCTTAAGGCGTCAGCATACCAAGACATTTTGGACAATTTCATTCTCTCAACTTTGTGGTAACAGTTTGGCGATGGTCCTTTCCTTTTCCAATATGACTGCGCACCAGTGCACAAAGCAAGGTCCATAGATATAGATGAGCACGTTTGGGGTGGAGGAACTTGACTGGCCTGCACAGAGTTCTGACCTCAACCCAATAGAACACCTTTGGGATGAATTAAGAGTGGAGATTGCGAGCCAGGCCTTCTCACCAAACATCAGTGCCTAACCTCAAAAATGTACTTCTAGAAGAATAGTCAAACATTCCCATAGACACACTCCTACACCTTGTGGACAGCCTTCCCAGAAGAGCTGAAGCCGTTATAGTTGCAAATAGTGGGCCAACTCAATATTGAACCCTACGGACTCAGACTGGACTTAAAGTTCATGTGCGTGTAAAAGCGTCCCAATACTTTTGACAATATAGTGTATGTATGGCTTTAGTACTTTCTTGAGTTACTGATCTGGAACCATACGTATCAGGGAAACTGAGTAATGTCAGAAATCCTTATGTGCCTTCTTCTTCGAGGTCATAGACTAGAAGTACTGAAACCAGACAAAGGCATCAAAAGTGGCAGCCTCCAGGTTTCGCTCATGAAAAACTGTTATTTATAAATGTGCCATACTCCTACAATTATCACCACATGATACGGCAAGTCATATGTGTGCGCCTGGCCATTAACAAATTACTGTACTGTTTGAGTAGCCATCCTAAAAGTGGGGGTTTTGGAAAAAAAAACAAACATACATATTCATCTAGGTGGATGCAGCGCTGGTCTTAGGGAAGACTCCGCTAATGTGCCTGGTGTCCCCCTACCTCTGAGGAACAAATTTCGGGTTGGCTGGAAACTGAGCCAATCAATCCAAAACATGGCTCAGCCAGGAGATGTCTGGCAAGGTTGGGGGCTTCTTACTCACTAAAGTGGAGTACACACTAGTAGAAAATCTGCCGAAAATTCCCATCCGAGGTAAAATCATCCGATTTTCGGCTAGTGTGTACACAACTTTCAGCAGCCGATGCCGACATTTTCAACGAAAAAAAACGTAGGGACAAACACCAAAATTTTTTTCGTCCGTCCGACAACCAATTTTCGTTTAATGTGTATGCAGTACATCCTAAAATGGAATGAATGTCAGTACATCTGTGCCCGTTCAGTTTCTGTCCGACGAACACCGGTGGACTTGTGATAGCTCTACTTGTCTCCATTTACATCAGGCTACATCAGATCCATCACGTTAACGTCCAGAAAAAGCCATCTGTCAGTTTGTCATGGTCATTCTAATAACTATTTAGTATGAGGGACCCATATGCCTCGTTTCCACTGAGCGGAACGGTTCGGGTCGGTACAGTTTGGAAGGGTTAGAATGGTCCGGTCTATTCAGGTGAGCGTTTCCACTGCAAGTCGGGCCACCAGGGACCATGCGGGGTTTACACCAAATGAGGTGTTTGTTTTGCTCTTCCATTTGACTTGAGCATTGAAGTTTTCCTGTCCGCCAATCAGTGGAATGTATCGTGTGACGTCAGTAGCTCCGCCCTAACCGTACCGTACCATTTCCTATGGCCCTACATCTGAAGCAGGACCAGGAATGGTGCGGTTTGGTTCGGTTGTATGGGCCACTTTCATAATGGAAACACTCAAATTACCGTACCGAACCGACCCGAACCGATCCGCTGAGTGGAAACGAGGCAATAGAAATTATCAATTTTAGTGATTTACAGACAGACAATCACACTGCCTATTTGTTTGGCAAGCTCTGCAGATTTAACTGACCAGTTCTAAGGAAATCCCAACTGGTTTAACTAGCTATAGGATTGTTTCCCCAAGCTGGATCTGGCCATGTATCTGAAGGCACCTTGAAATGAATAAATGTTGTTCCATTGATTGACTGCTGCTAATTGTGAAAAGATAATCCTCCTGTACTGTATGTAGCACTGTTTAGTGCATGTGAGCCTAGCTGAGGCCTGTGCAGACTTCCTGTTGCTCTTGGTCACACTCCTGGCAGACCGCATTCTGTTTCCAAAGGGCAACAACACTTCCAAGGCTGTGTTATTGTTCAGCATACAGAGGCTGTGAGCAGAGCTTGGCCTTGCTGCCTCCTCTGTGTGCTGAAGCCAGGAATACCAGTATACTGTACACACGTCTCTGTAGTCTGCCATCTGTTACTTTCTTTCTGCAACGGGAAAAACACCCAATTCTGCTGGTTTCCATTCATTTCAAGGTGCCTTCAGATACATGGCCAGATCCAGCTTGGGGAAACAATCCTATAGCTAAACCAGTTGGGTTCACTTTAATTATTTCAGAGCAATAATGATTCCCTGAAAGCACTGGGCTTTCTATAAACAGGCCAGCAAAGTTCTTGCTTGCAACTTACTGCGATATAAAATATGCATGCAGAATGGTAGTGAAATCCTGGAGGAAACATACAGCACGGCCTTCTTTAAAGCGGACCTTTCATTAACTTTCCAAGTTTGCATGAGATGATGTTATTAGTTTGTTGCAGACAGGAGGAAGCAGTGATCAGACTGCAGCACTGTCATTTTGTAGCGAGTCCCCAGGTAAGAGGCTGTGACGAGGGCTCCCCTGTATTAGTAGTTTGTGAACACAACCAAGAGCTGCACAGGCATCAGGACAGACATGATTGTGTTTATCCGGAGCCAGTTCAATGTTCACCTTGCTTACTGCCTGAACAAAGATGGCACCATCCTACTGGAGGGAAAGGCAGATCAAGACATCAGTACTATAATCTCTGGGAGACATAGTAAATATGTCAGCATTACACATATACTTTACTTGTTATGCATGTGCTTAAAGCAGAACATTCATGTTTAAGTATTAAAAGCAAACTCCCCTATGCATCCATGTCATGCTTTATTTTACTAAAAAAAAAAATTAAAAAAAAAAAAAAAAAAAAAATCACTGCGAAAAACACCCCCTAGCATTTCTGTCCATTGAAACACTGAGTGTGCCTAGCTCAGGACAGGTGGGTTCAAAGTGTGTTCCCGCTACCGATAGAGGGCCTCACTGGTCATCCAAGGGATGAATATATTCAGACCTACCTACAGCCATGGCCATCTTAAGTAAGGGCAGAAGATTCATGTAACATTTCCTGGAATCTACCTGCCCTTAGCTCAGACATGCAGGCTGGAGGGTGTGCTTAGCTAAGAAAATCCTGAAGACTCCTGGGATATATCATTTGCCTAGGCTCGGAAATCAGGAAGAAAAAAAATAAATAAAAATATAAACACAAAGTAAAATGTGATATACTTGCTTATCCATTTACTAATGTTAGCAGCACGAGGATTAAAAATAGTCAATGCTACTTTAAGTAATTGTTTTTAGGATGCCTTAATTACCCATGACAAGTGATTCTATTCGGATCTTAAAGTGGCACTTCACCCAAAAGGGGTTGCACTTTTTTTGGAGGGGGTGAGTGGGTACCCACTCCCACTACCAGTCAGATGCACTGCGGCGTTCTGAGATGGACGTTCGGAACCCCCCCCCCCTCTTTCCCCACACGACCATTCACAAGGCACAGCATAGCTCGCATATGTGCAGTAGGAAACTGGCTATGATGCCGCAAGGCTTGACTGCCTGTTTCCCTTTTTTAAGATGCCACTGCCTGCACCCAAAACCGATTGAAGAAGGGTGAGGACATCGCTGAATCCCTGGACAGGTAAGCCCCGGTTCACATTAGTGCGATCACGGAGTTCGCATGCAATTCGGAGCGCACTGCTCCTAAATTACATGCGATCTCGTGTGCGGTGCAAATTTCAGCCATACATTTTGTATGGCTGAATACGCACCGCATCTGCACTAAACACGCATCTGACCCTTTTTTTTATCCGCAGCAGAATCGGATCGCATAGTGGTTCACACAAGTGCGATCTGATTCTGTGCAAACTTGCAGATCGCACTGCCATATGCGATCGCAACTGGGGGGGTCGTTAACTTTTAATTGACACCCCCTGCGTATCGCATATGGCAGTGTGAACTGCCAGGGGTGTGGATACGATATCACGCTGCATATTCGCAGCGTTCCCGCATCGCACAAATGTGAACTGGGACTAAGTGTCCTTATTTAAAGTCAAAGTCAGCAGCTACAGTATTTGTAGCTGCCGCCTTTTAATTTTATTTATTTCTTTTTTTTAAGGGGGGGGGGGGGGCTGGAGCCTAGGCTGGATAAAAAGCAATGACTTTTTTTTTTTCTTTATTTTATTTTTTTTTTTTTTATCTGATTTTCTTAGATTTAAATCATATTTTTTTTTTTTGATCAAATTTAATTTTAATAAAATGCTTTTGGAGTAAAATCTATCTAAATATAGTTTTATATTTAAGATACAATAATTTAGTTTATTCAGCATGAAATGGAGCTTAGTTATGCAGCATGAGGCTGTATATTCTGCAATATTTACATTTTTGGTAAGCTCATTTAATGAATCCAAGCTCTGCAAGCTGAGATAACATGCACTGCATTGATGCAAGAATGAGTCCAGCAAGAATGAGTCCTTACATTTAAAGAGCACCTGTCATTTAAGATCCATCATGCCAACACCTGTTAGCGGGCATCCACTCACCTGCTGCCACCACGTCCCTCACCTTTTTGTGTCATTGTCGCATCATCAGCCATCCCATTAGAGTGAATGGGACTGTCGGTGAGTCAACAGCGGTCAGAGGAGAAGCCGCTGCCGGACAGAGATGACAGTTGCACTTTAATGTATGATTTAAAATCAAGCGATTTAAATCCTGATTGAAATTAACTTGATTTAAATTAAATCCACCCTGCTGGAGCTCCCCTTTGACTTAGTCCGCAACTTACTGTTTTACAATAAGTGATCAATCATGGATGTGACAATCACAGCAGATTTCCAATCACTTGGCAAGCTTGAGTATCAATAGCACTTTAGAGAAAACAAAGCTTTATTAATGACTAGAACTGAAAATCCACTATTGTGCTGTACTGTACTATTACAATATCCGTGGTGATTTCATTCTAAACCTTTAAGTTTGAAAAGGTCTTATTTGTATTAGTATCATTCTGTTCAACACCCCAAACCACCCCCCACCCCCACTGTTCCTTGCATGCTGGAAGGGTTAAACAGAAGGAACAGCTGCTCTTCCTGTCCCTTACTGTTAATATTTTTCAAAAGCACTTTTCCCATATGCCCAACAGCTGCACACATCGGTGGCAACAATATGTTCTCTTTTTACATTAAAATATACTTGCAAATTTGGACATTTTTAGAATTCGAATGCACAGCGGGATGTGATCATTACAAAACAGAATATGCCACGGCAGCACACGAGCCTCACTATATGTACCCCATTCCACCATCCAGGGCACTTTACCACCGGCTATTACAACTAAGGCAGAATAAAGGTCATTGGATACCATGAGACAGGAAGGAGCCCACGTTTTTCAACTTGACAATGTAATTATATTTTGAGGTCCATTCAAACTCTGCTAGATGAGTTTATGTAATAAACTATGGAAATGTTCTGCTGCTTGCCTGATCTGTGCTGGCAATCTGACAACTCCTAGGTTTCATAAAGAGAATGCTTCATTGAAAAAAATCTCTTGGATCAATTTTCAAGAAACTCTCAAACCTATGAATAATTTACTACAACATAAACAACATAGTATGTATGCCATAAAATACCTTGCTTTGAAGCTTTAGGTGGAAACACAGAAAGAAAACAGAACTGTTAGTGTCGGTTCACACTAGCGCGACTTGTCAGCCTGACAAGTCGCGCTCCCTCGCGGTCCATTGACCGCTACAGGACCCGTTCTAATAGGAGCGACACAAGTCGCTCCGACTTAGAAAAAGGGTCCTGTACTACTTCGGGGCGACCTGGAGGCGACTTGCATAGACTTCCATTATGTGAAGTCCCTGCAAGTCGCTCAAAAGTCATGGTGCATGGTAATGCACAAGTCGCCCCCGAAGTAGTAAGGAGTCGTGTCGCCTCAGTGTGAACCGGCTCTAATGCCCCATACACACGTGCAGATTATCTGCAGACTTTTGTCTGCAGACTTACCAAAACCATATAATATGAGGTCAAACCTAAACACTTTCAATTTGTATGCAATCCGGCAGGCCCTTGCACTACATAGAAAAGGTAAATCTGCAGACAAAAGTCTGCAGATAATCTGCACGTGTGTACGGGGCATTAGGTAACATGTTATGGACAGGACAAAAGAAACATGAACTATTGTCTGCTAACCTCCTTGGTGAATTTTAGACCCTCAGTTTAGCAGATTCGATTTCAATCAAGTGACAATTACTAACTACAGTAGATGGGATTCTCCAAGCTGGTAACATTGCAAATACCAAATACAACAGTCACATGTCATTAATTTACCCCATACACCATAGATTTTATTCTCCTTCTGGACGTTGCTGGACTTTTCGGTGGTTGCTTCGGGCATCATCCCATACCATTTTTCATAGCTCTCTTATAAAGCAATCCTAGCAGCTAACTAGCTGTTGGATTGCTTTTACAAGCAGTGGGAGGGGATGTGTCTCACCCCATCCGCGATCCACAGCTTTCATGGGCTCGTCCATCTCACCGGGACCTAAGCAACCAGCCGACGTGTCCGTTGGCTGGTTTGAGAGCCGAACAAAGCCGGGATGAGCTTTGAAGGGCTCTTGGCAATGGTAACCCAGAAGTCATGACCTGACATCACTTCCGGTTTACCCGGATGTCAACGGCTTTTTTTAAATTTTTTTTTTCAAATCAAAAGCATTAGAAAACACGATCTTTTGAATCCTTTTAGGGGAGAGGAGGGATTTGGGGTCTTATAGACCCCAGACCTCTACATAAAGAGTACCTGTTACATGCCTATTGCTGTGACAAGGATGTTTACCTTCCTTGTGACAGCAATAAGCCCCGTTCACACTGGGGCGACCTGTCAGGCGACCTGGTCGCTTGACAGGTCACCTGGCATAGAGAAGCTGTGGACCCGTTCTAATAGGAGCGACACAAGTCGCTCCGACTTAGAAAAAGGGTCCGGAGCTTCTTTGGGGCGACCTGGAGCGACCTGCATTGACTTTAATGTTATGAAGTCCGTGCCGGCCGCTCCGAGGTCGCGGTGCGAGCAGCGCGCCGCGACCTGTGAGGTCGCCCCGGGAAGTCGGATCGCCCCAGTGTGAACGGGGCCTAAAAGGGATTTAAAAAAACAAAAATGAAAGCAACTGTGTAAAAATAAAAGAAATAATAATAAAAATAAAGTGTCTCTGTCCCCAATGGTAGTGCACAAAGACGAACGCGCGTATTGGTCCTGCAAGCAAACAGCGACTGTCTCACACACGTGAGGTATCACTGCGAATTTCAGATAATGGGCAGTCATTCTAGCACCAGACCTCCTCTGTAAATCTAAAGTGCTAACCCTTCAAACTGTCGCCTATGGATAGTAAAATTTTTATGTAGTTTGTCGTAGTTTCATGGGCGTGCTCAAATTAAAAGTGCAACATGTTTGGTATCTAATTACTCGGCGTAACATCATCTTTTATATTTTACAAAAAAAAATCTGTTCTGTATTGTGGTTTTTTTTTTTGCATTCAAATTTTTAAAAGTGTATTTTTACAAAGAAAATTGCGTTAAAAAAACTGCTGCGTAAATACTGTGGGACATAAAATATTGTGAACACCCACCAATTTATTCTCTAGGGCCTCAGCTTGAAAAAAAAAAAAAACTCTATTACACACACACACACACACACACATACATATATATATATATATATATATATATATATTTAAATTTAAATTGTTTGGGGGTTCTAAATAGTTTTCTAGCAAAAAATACTGATTGTTACATGTAAACAAAAAGTGCCAGAAAAACCTTATAGTTTATAGAGGTTAGATTGCTGCAAACTTACAACTGGATCTTCAAAGTTATCATTGACATACAATTTTAATGACCTGACTCTACCACAGTGTAGAGCTTAGAATCCTAAAAATATATTTTTCAATTCCCCGTTCTTTTATTTGCTTTGGATTTTTACCTAATTTTTTTAGCTGTATCTGCATAGGTTAAATGATAAAATACTGCACTTGAAAAGGACCACTGGCCATGATGGAGTTAACCCTAGATGCAGGAAAGCTGACAGCCTGACAAACATTGCGTGCAGGACCCGAGGAAGCCAGATTATGTACACCCGTGGTTTCCTGGAATATACTGTGCAGAGTGCAATCAAGGCCAGGCGGCTATCCCATCAGGGAGGGGACCCCACGACCGCTCCGGAAGCTGTTGGAAGTACTTCAGACTTAAAAGTTGTAGAGAAGTCCATCGCCCAGGAACCCCCAGAGACTGCTAGTGGCGCGTTCCAGGACTCAGCAGGCACCCAGAACCAAGTGTAGAGAAAGTTGACAAAGGAAGTTTCCACCTGAGAGACCATAAATGGTCAAGTAATTTATTTCACTGGAAGGATTCTATAGGGTACATCTCTCTGATATGAAAAGTAGGTCATGTAATTATGTAGGTATTATAAAGCTTTATCGATAAGGTTCAAAATTCATTAGCTTTGGACCTGGATGTATCCAGAAAGACAATGCTATGGTAACACTGGGAGGGAGGGGGAGAATAGTTCAGTTTTACATAGGAAACAAAGGATAGGGTTAAACGCTTACAGCTACCCCTGATTTTACAAATGGCAGTTACCACATGGGAGGATGGGGCACAGTAAGTAAAAAACTTTATTTCCCTGAATGCATTAAAGTGGTTATAAACCCTTACCCAGTGAAGTATGAAAGCAATCCTACTACATAAGCTGTACCTGTTTATCTGCGGTCTTCTCTTCTCTACATCAGTTCAAAGTGCAGAATTTATAAAGCTTGTCTGAGCTTTCAGAAAAAAGGGGGAAGAGAGCTGAAATTACACTCTGCAGAGCTCAGGGAGGATGGTATCCGGACAATATCCCCCCGGAAAACATCCCCCTGGGACAACATCCTACCGGATAATATCCCACCGGGACAACATCCCCCGGGCAATATCCCCCGGAAAAAATCCCCCTGGACATAGGGTTAGAGGGGGGATATTGTCCAGGGGGATGTTGTCCGGGGGGGATGATATTGTCCGGGGGGGGGATATTGTCCGGGGGGATATTCCCCCCTGAAAACATCCCCCTGGACATAGGGTTAGGGTTAGAGGGGGGGATATTGTCCAGGGAGGATATTGTCCTGGGGGATGGGATGTTGTCCTAGAATCGGGAAGATAGGTCTGAGAGCTGATTGGAAGGAAGGGAACACCCCCCTTTAACACCACACACAGGAACAGAGCTGAGGCCGTCAATTAGCTGGGGGGTCACTCCCCTGTCACTTTTTTTCCTCTTGGTATCAGGAAAAATTTGGCATAAATGTTTCATGCTGAGAGCAGAGGAACGAAGCAGCAGACAGAAATTACACTTAGTGCTCCTAATTGAGACATGAATGTACTATAGAGGGATATGCTTTGTTTAGATTTCATGTCGGAGGTTTACAACCGGTTTAAGGTTAAAATGTTTTTAGCTTTAGAACCACTCAGGGTGGATTTGATTTAAATCAAGTCACTTTAAATCACTAGTAAAAAGTCTTGATTTAAATCAACTCCATTTAAATCATAATTTTTTAAAGAGCAACTTTCATCTCTGTCTGGCAGCTGTTCCTCCTCTGACCCGCTGTTGACTCACCGACAGTCCCTCACTTTAATGGGATGGCTGATGATGCGGAAGTGACACAACAAGGTGAGGGATGTGGTGACAGGAGGTGAGTGGATGCCCGTCAACAGGTGCTGCCATGATGGATCTGAAATGACAGGTGCTCTTTAAATGTAAGGCCTCATTCTTGCTGGTAATTAGTGTGAAATTGTGTGAATGCATCAATGCAGTGCAGGTTATCTCAGCTTGCAGAGATTGGATGTAAATATTGCAGAATATACAGCCTCATGCTGCATAACTAAGCTCCATTTCATGCTGAATAAACTAAAAAAAATAGTGTATCTTTAGATAGATTTTTACTCCAAAAGCATTTTATTAAAACAAAATTTGATAAAGATAAAAAAAAAAAAAACGGATTTAAATTCTTTTTTTTAAAAATCCGATTTTATTGATTGATTTTTACCGTATCTATCCTGGAACCACTTTAAATAATAGTTTATGGTAAAAGCAAAGATTCAGGTTTCTTTTTAAAAATAAATGAACTACTTGTTAAAAAAATAAATAATAATAATAACCCTCTTGTGACCAGAGTTTTTTAAAGCTTAGACGCAAGGACCAAATTGATCAGCATTGGCATGCAACAGTTAATAGATCAGGTCAAAGCTTTTTTGGCAAATAATTCTCTTGTGGGTCCCAGGAGAGCAGAAGAGCTGCTCCAGGCTATGGAAGGATCCTGACAACATTGTTGGGATCCACCCCACTGCCTGCAAGACAGCTGGCTCCGCCTCTCAGAGCACACCTGAGAACCAGAGCCAGCTGAACATCCCCCTTACCACCTCAGTGAACACTGGAGGGGCAGAGCAGAGAGCAGCGACTTGACAAATCACTGCTCTCTGCTCTGAGTGAACCAACAGTTGAGCGGTCATGTGATCTTAAAGCCAATGTGGGACAGTTTTAGCATCACATCAATGGTGCAGCATAGAGGGGAGAATAGATATATATATTTTTTAACCTCATACTTCTCCTTCAACTTTATAAAAACTAAGCCTGATACATTTTGACGTGACTGAACTGATGAACTAAACGGACCGTATGTGTGAAAGGGGCCTTACTTTGATGAGTGGCCCAGGGTCAGTCCACCCAAAACTGACAATTTATTAACACTGAGACTCCTCCTCCCACTGCAGAAAAAGAAGCCTGCAAGTCAATGGGGCCCGCGACAGCAAACCTAGTAATAAGCAGAAACCATAGCATTTCTGAAGACATCAACTGGGCATCGATCGGCCATTTAAATGAAAAGTCTAAAATATTATTGCTCATCTAAAAAGAAAAACACAACCTTTTGCTACAAAATTTGTTACTTCTAAAATGGGATTCAGAACTTGGTCGCCATTAACCACTTAAGCCCCGGAAGATTTTACCCCCATTCCGACCAGGGGGTATTTTGCGATTCGGCACTGCGTGACTTTAACGGACAATTGCGCGGTCGTGCGACGCTGTACCTAAACAAATTTGACGTCCTTTTTTTCCCACAAACAGAGCTTTCTTTTGGTGGTATTTGATCACCTGTGCGATTTTTTGATCACGCGCTATAAACAAAAAAAGAGCGTCAATTTTGCAAAAATAGCAATATTTTTCAAATTTTTTATATGAAATTCCCCCCCAAAAAAATGTAAAAATCAAAATTTTTTAACATTTTCGGCCAATTTGTTTTATGCTACCTATGTTTGGTAAAAAAAAAAAAAATCGCAAAAAGCGTATTTTGATTGGTTTGCGCAAAAGTTATCGTGTTTACTAACAAAGGGAAAGATTTTTGTCATTTTTGTTGTTTTTTTTTTTTAACGCGTAATGGCGGCGATCTGCGATTTTTTTTGCGGTACTGCGACATTGCGGCGGACAGATCGGACCCTTGACTGACATTTTTGACACTTTTGGGGTTACCAGTGACATTTCTACAGTAATCAGTGCTATATATATGCACTGTTACTGTAAAAATACACTGGTAGTAAAGGGGTTAACTTTATTTGGGAGGGAGGGGCTGTGTGTGTCCCTAGGGGCGTGCTTTCTACTGTGATTGGCTGTGGCTTGAGCTGTAAGGACACTGATCAACGGATCTACATAGTAGATCCATGTGATCAGTGTCTTTACAGCGAGGAGAATGACAGGCAGCTTGTTTACACAAGCTGCCTGACATTCTCCCTCTCCCCCGCCGATCGCCGAGTGGCCGGCGGACATCGGGTCCGCTGGTCACACGCGCGGGGGGGGTCCGTGACCACGCGGGAGGGCGCCTCCGGGGGCGCGCGAGCTCACTCCCTAGACCCTCACAAGCAAGCAACGTAGCCCTAAGTTAGTTTGCCTGTGAGGGGCTGACCGCCGACGTAGATAGTCGTGCGGCGGTCGGCAAGTGGTTAAGGCTCGGTTCACATTTGTGCGATGCGGGAACTCTGCGAATATGCAGCGTGATCCCACATCGCATCCGCACATCTGGCAGTTCACACTGCCATATGCAATACGCAGGGGGTGTCAATTAAATGTTAACGACAACCCCAGTTTGATCGCATATCGCAGTGCAATCTGCAAGTTCGCACAGAATCGGATCACACAAGTGTGAACCACTGTGTGATCCGATTCTGATGCGGCTCAAAAAATGCCTCATGTGTGTTTGGTGCGGATACAGTGCGAATTCAGCCATACAAAGTGTATGGTTGAAATTCGCACCGCACATGAGATCGCATGTAATTAGGAGCAGTGCGCTCCGAATTACATGCGATCACCGCATCCGCACAAGTGTGAACCGGCTCTAATAGAAATTTATCCCCCCCCCCCCCCCCATATCCTTCTTTACCCCTTTTGTATCAAAATACAACACATGCATAACCAATCTCACAATGCTCAAATAATAAAATATTTACGTCATAATTTTTTCAAAATGGCTATTTATCTGCAATGGTAGATGGTAAATCCAGGTACTTGCAATCAGACTGGCTCAATACTATATGTGGTCAATGCAAATATTGTACCTTCCTTTAAAAATGTATCATAAATGTGCTTTAATTACTTGTTTAGGCCCTGTTTAGATCTGTGCGACCCATGTTCTGTAGGTATAAAGTATGACAAACTCCCATATGTTGGGGTACATAGTATTTTGTGGTCCATTCAAACTGGTGTAAAACATGATGAGCTCACAAGCTTGTCTGACCTAAACCCCATAGAGAATCTGTGGGGTATTGTCAAGAGGAAGACGAGAGACACCTGATCCAACAATGCAGATGAGCTGAAAGCCACTGTCAAAGCAACCTTCCATAACACCTCAGCAGTGCCACAGGCTGATCGCCTCCATGCCATGCCGCACTGATGCAGCAATTCATGCAAAAGGAGCCCCGACCAAGTATTGACTGTATACTATACTGTACATGGACATTTTTCAGTAAGCCAAAATTTCTGTATTAAAAAAACACTTTTTTTTATTTTTTTGCTATTGGTCTTATGTAACATTCTAGTTTTCGGAAATACTGAATTTTGGGTTTTCACTAGCTGTAAGCCATAATCCTTAAAATTAAAAAGAAAGAAATACTTAAAATATATCACTCTGTGTTTAACGCATCTATATAAAAAATAGGAGTTTCACTTTTTGAATTGAATTACTAAAATAAATGACCTTTTTGATGATATTCTAATGTTATAAGATGTACCTGTAATGTTTGGGCATATAGTATCTTGTGGTCCATTCAAACCAGTATAAAGCATGGCGAGCTCACATAGGTTTGGGTATATAGTATTTTGTGGTCTATTCAAACCGCTATTAAACATGACCAGCTCACATATATTGGAGTATTCTAGTACACTAGGCAGAAAAAAAAAAAAAGTTTGGCTACACCTATGGGCAGTCCCGGGGGGTAGACTCCCTCTCTCTTCTATAGGTACTCAGTTTTGTTACAAGCAGTGTAGAAGAATTACAGCAAAGTCTGCACCGACGACCAGGTGGCCACCTTGCAATCCTGAATCACTGACGCCTGATGACGGAAGGCCCAAGAGGAACTGAGCGCCCGAGTAAAGTGCGCCTTGACAGGGAAAGGAGGAACCTGACCCTTTATGGAATAGGCCGGAATCCCCGTCTGTCTGATCCATCTGGAAATGGTCACAGAGAAAGGGAACAGCCCATTCTAAGGCCCATCCATGAGCATAAATAGTGAGTCTGACTTTCTAAGAGGTATCATACGTGGAAGACTTATATTGCGTTGTACGAGTCACTTGGGGTTCATCCTCGCTTTTTCAGTGGCTCGGATCTTGACCTTCCTTCAACGGGGGGGGCCTTGGGTACTATCAAGGGCCAGGTGTCGGCCTTGGTGGTCTTTTACCAGTTCTTGGTAAGGAAGAAGAACCCTTGAAAAAGTCCTTATGTCAGAACCGGAACGATCACACCTTGATTTTGCAGGTCTTCCACCTCCCCAAAAATACCCTGTAAGCGGTCCGTGGACAGGCTTAAGTTGGAAGGAAAGAACTTGTCTGGAGGGGGAAGAACCAAACTCGATCTTGTAGCCGGACTAAATGACTTTGTGGACCCACTTGTCTTGTACCAGGGAAGTCCACGAGTCCGGAAACCAGCGAAGATGTCCACCCACCCCAGATACGGGTAAGGGCGCACCTTCATGCTAAAAAGGAGCCTAGCCCGCGGGTCTGGAAAAGCCCGCTCTCTACTTGTCAGACCAAGGTTGCTTGGATCCACCAGAGGAGGCCCTGAAAGGATTTGATCCATTGTCCGTTCACCCTGAGGGATGAAAAACTTCTTAGGAGCCGAGAAAGGTGGCCCATGACTACGAGGAGGGTCCTTGCCCTTAGTAGCCTACGCAAGAAAGGTACTCTTCCCCCCTGTGAGACCTTAAATGAGGTCATCCAGGGAAGCTCCAAACAGGCGATCTACTTAAAAAGAAAAATCAGTCAAGGCCTTTTTAGAAGTCTGGTCCACAGACCAGCATTTGAGCCCAAAAATACGCCGAAGGACCACTGCCGAAACAGAGAGCCTAGCAACCAGGGTAGCCGCATGCAAAGAGGCATCACAGATAAACTGCAGCCCCTGGACCCCAGATCTGTGCCTCAATACAATTCTGTCTCGCAGGTATACAGACTATTCCTTGGACTTCATGGCTTGGTTTGTGCTCTGACATGCATTGTTAACTGTGGGACCTTATATAGACAGATGTGTGCCTTTCTAAATCATGTCTAGTAAACATAATTTACAACTGATGGACTCCAATCAAGTTGTAGATACCTCTTTAGGATGATCAGTGGAAACAGGATGCACATGAGCTAAATTTTGAGTGGCAAACGCCGTGAATACTTATGTACATTTTTTAGCTTTTTATTTTTAATAAATTTAAAAAGATTTCAAACAAACAAACTTCTTTCACATTGTCATTTTGGGGTATTGTTTGTAGAATTTTGGAGGAAAAAAATAAATTGAATCCATTTTGGAATAAGGCTGCAACATAACAAAATGTGGAAAAAGTGAAGCGCTGTGAATACTTCCCGGATGCACTGTAAGCCTGAAGATAGCAACATGCGTCACAGCCTGAATATTTCAGATCCTGCCTCTCAATTATCCCAAAGCAGATAAAGTGGGTCACGGTGCATAGCTAAAGCTCCTGTGGTGGTCCAAAAAAGTATTGCCACCCACGAACCCTGGAAACTGACAACATCCATAAGTGCCAGGAATAGACTGTAAAACAGACCCGAAATTTGCCTCATGACTGCAAGTGTCTCAAATAGACTGTGATGGCCCCAGCAACAAGATTTCTTTCTTCCATAGAGTAGAAGATGAAAGAGAGAATTATCATTGCTATAGGCAATCCTCAGACTCAATAATGCCTTTGACAAGTCAGATCTGGCATCACAGCAAGTGTTGCAATTTCAGTGCACCAGTTTGCCGTTTGTCACCAGCCAATTGTGTCCCAATGTAAAATTCTTTTAACAGCAGCAAATTTCTTACAAGTCTACAAAGAAAGTTGCACAATATTCTTTGCACACTTTAACTTTTCTATTCCTCTTAATACAGCTTGCTTATTCTTATAGTATTTTCCATGAGAACTGTTTGCATAATTCTATATAATTCAGACTTCCAGCATCTGTACTGTTTCTAGAGAATTACAGGTTTGTGCAAAGCCTTTCATTCAAGTCAAGAACAGAGAGTTCTTCATAAATGAAATGATAATTCATAGCTTTCAAAACCTCACCGGCCTCTTGTTCAAATGCACGGTTTCAGTGCAGGATGTGGTCAGAGCATGATGGCAGCCACTAAATTGTTAATTATGCAGGGCCTGATTAATGCGCAACAGATCAAACGACATAATTTAATCTAATCTGTGCTTTGACATAACCCCATAAATCCGGCTGCAACTAGGGATCCGGGCCGGCAAGGGTTAATGGAATAAAAACACACACACAGCATTTTACAGTTTTCTTTTGTTCGGGCTCAAATTCCTTACTGCTACGGGGCATGAAGCAACAGAAACCAAGTTATGTTCCCAACCTCTCTCAGCTTGGCAGAAGCCTCTGCACATCACTCCATGCATTCCTCTGCGCTTTAGAAATGAAATCAATGAGGATGTACTGAGGTTTGTTGTTGGGAAGGAGGGGGGAATGTTGTGTGTGTTTAGGAAGGGTCTACCAAGACTAAATATTAGGCAACATTGGCCATCACCACTCAAAATGCATTATATTAGACTTCAAATTAAACTTGTAAACATTTAAGTGATTGTAAAATCTTGTGTCTTTTATTTTAGAACAAACATGATATACTTACCTCTGTTTTGCACAGGGCAGCCTGGATCCTCCTAGTCTCGGTTCCCTCGTTGCTGCTCCTGGCCCCTCCCTTCTGTTGAGTGCCCCCACAGCAAGCAGCTTGCTATGGGGGAAACCCGAGCCAAGCTGCAGCTCCATGTGTCCATTCAGACATGGAGCTGCTGTGTGGACCCGCCCCCTCTCTCTCCTGATTGGCTGACAGCTGCGGAAGCCAATGGCGCCACGAATGGGTCTCAGCCAATGAGGAGGGAGTGTCCTAGATGGCTAAGTGACTTGGACATCCCTGGAATCAGATGGGGCTCAGGTAAGTATAAGTGGGTGCTGGGGAGGCTGCTACACCCAGAAGGTTTTTTTTTTTTAATATCTTGATGCATAGACTAGGGATCGACAAATATTGGTTATTCATTGCCGATACCGATATTTTGGCCATCGCATATCAGTATCGGCCAATATTTAGTAAATTTAAAGTTTTGACACAAATCTGGTACTGAACATGTTCATTTTTGTTTAATGTGTAATTGCTGGCTTGCTGGCACCCTGTGGTGGGTGGGTAGCTGGCTGGCACCCCGTGGTGGGTGGCGGGCAGGCACCCTGGGGTGGGTGGTTGGCTGGCACAGGGGCTGTGGGTAGCTGGCTGGCTTACTGGTACAGTGCCTGTGGCTGGCTGGCACCGGGCTGTTGTGGGTGGGTGTATGGCTGTGATACACTCCCGCGAGACTAGTCCTGACTCCAGACAAGGCTGTCCAAGGCGAGGGAGGCGGCCTAAGAAGGCAAAATTACGTCACGAAAATATCGGCAATAGCGGTAACTTTCAGGGCCGATTCCGATATATCGGGGAAAGTGCATATCAGCCCTCGACATATCGGCCTTGACGATAATCGGTCAATCCCTAGCATAGACTACATTATGATAAAAAAAAAACCTTCTGACTTTACAACTCCTTTAAAAGGGATACTAAACATTGTCTCTTCCATTTCTGTATGTGGATGATGGCATTCCATTTTATTCATCCAAGTACCTTTTTCCTAAATCGGTATACAGCTGTCACATGACCCAGCACTTTACAAACCTGTCTGCGGGGAAGCGGGGAATAAAAGCAGGAGGAGCTTCTACTCCTCTGCTTCTGGTCACATGTTCAAAATTTAAAAATAAATAAATATCAATAAACTGTTTACATTGGCATAAAATATATATCTGAAAGGAAACCTTTATTAAATTTGTGGAAATACCATGGATAGGGCGGAGGTCACGACCCTAAAGCCTGCGTCTTATAATAAGAGGGGGGTGAAGCCACCATCAATCAAGATGTAATAGCTCACCCCCTTTGTATTTAGCTGGTTAGTGTGCATAGAGGAGGAGGAGGGAGGGAGTGGGCTGCCATTTACCACTATGTATACATCCACATGTGGGACTATAGTCACATGGGCTGCTTAGGTGTGATAGGGAGGAAATGCTCAACATAGAAACTCACTGAAAACTGAGAATGTTTAGCATGCCACCACTGAATTGAATTGGGGACATGGACAGAAGGGGGAGATAGCAGCAGAGCCAACAAGGTATTTTTGCAGAATACAGAAAACAAATCCCATAATGACTGAGTGAGTATAAACAGCATGCGATACAGAATGTATTAATAGTTTTTTACGATGTGGGTTTAGTGACACTTTGAACATAGGTTTCACAGTATTTTAGTAAAGGACTTTTATTCATTTGTCCAACTCACTGGTTTGTTTTACATATTAAAGACCTGTGCTATAACAGAGGTGAAGCAGAATTCATGCTGGAGCATAGAAGAGGGGTCTTGGGATTAAGCGTCAATTTTGCACCAGTGACCAATAATAGTCCCTCAAAAAACATTAAATTAAAGAACCAGTCCCTGGAAAACTGACATTGCAGCCTACATTTTAATCAGCAAGGGTCTCCGGCAGTATATTCTCTGCAGTCGGGTTCCCTACAACATATCTAAAACTGCATGTGCTCCTTCTGGCAGTAAAAATGGTACCATTCAATAGGACCCATGATCCCATGCCAGTCCTCTGCCATCTTGCACAGATGGTTAAGCTGCCCTTAGTGATCAGCTGTTATACCAGCAAGCATCCACTTCACATTTCTGAAGCTTCTTTCCCTTAAGGAACAAAACTTGCCATTGTTCTTGCCTCTGCTTTGCTACCTTCTTCTATAAAGTTAACAATTTCCCTCAGCATTATTTAAATACAACCACCTGAAGCCCTCAGGTTCCAGAAGCCTCTATTAAGTTTACCTTAAATCATACTATAGCCATTTACCTGTCATTTCATTTTTTTTGTTTAAATTGTTAGACATCATCTCTCTTGTTCAAGCAAGCAATTAATTATCAGTGGACTCAACATTTTCTTTCAAAAATGATAGACGCCGTGTTTAGATCATGGAACATCACACCTCTATAGATGGAAGATGTCCACATTATCAGCGTTAGGCTAGCTATACATACTTTGATTTCTCTCACCTCTGAGGACTCTATAAGCACAGGTAATCAAATCGATTCCATATCCACTGATGGCAGCAACTGCGGCGGCCTGCATACCTGAATAGTGACAGTGTTGGTTAGGATCATTTTCCACCTGGCTCCAGCTCCTTCAGGTTTTAAAATCAACTTTGGTAGAGCAAGGTGGTGCCCAACAGGACCACCCTCAACTTAACTAGGAATGGGCAAAAATGGGAGCTGTGTGCGGCTTAGCTTTACTCCACCCCTTCATTTATTTTACATTGTGGAAAATACAGCAGTAGAAAAACGCCTTCTGCTGCTGGAGTGAATTTTCATGTCGGGAGAGGTAGAGCTTATATGGAGGACTACGTCCTGGATCCCAAAAGGGTGCCAAGAGGGGCAAGTTTAGCACCTATTCAGAACTAGCACAGATAAAGTTACTCTCTTTTATGGCAGGGATCATGAAAAAGGGAATGAGCAATGTTAGTGCAGAAACCTATACAAACCACTCAGATTTTCCCTTCCGCTCTGTAAATTGGAATATAGCCACTTGATATGAATTAGTGCTCCCTGCACTGCTTTACTAAATAAGTAAGTGAAAACAAAAGAGGGGAAGGAAAGAGGCGCCAGGCAGGCTATGGTGTAGCACAGTTTATTAAAATTGTATTGATTATAAACAATGGGGGCCCTCACAGAGTGGTGGGGGTAACAGGCAAAGGGCTGTAGAGGATGAGTTCTGGGATGGTCCAGGGGAAGCCGTTGCCCTGGAGAACGGGCAGACCAGGGGGAGCTGATGCCAGATAGTCCGGAGACTGCCGTTGGGAGTATATCCAAAGCTGCGATGGACGCCCAGGGTGAATCCTCTAACCGGTGTGGATGTCCTGTCAGCCCAACAATCGTGATAGCCAATAGGGACACGTTTCGGAGGCAAGCCATGCCTCCATCAGCCTCAATGTGATGTAAGTGAAAACAAAAATGGAGGATGGCAGGCGCAAAAGGTAAAATCCCTCCAAGTAGTAAGTAGATCTGTATTTAAATTATAAGTATCAAAGTTAATAACTGGCCTTCATAGCAAACAACACATGGAAGGGCAACGCACATGAGACAAATACAGATAAAAATTCCCAGTTCAATTTGCTAACCAGTTTGCTTACCAACCAAATTAACCTGTCAAACAGTTTGCGTCAAAACAGGGGTTTAGTTAGCACACATTTGCAAACGCATAAGTAAGCTGCAGGGCCACTCCACTCTACTATTGGCTGGGCGTCTATTGTACCCCCAAGTACCTTTAGGAGGGTTGGGCCACCTGCAGGCTCACCTGCCCCCTATCTATCCTTTAGCTTGCATGTGCTTCCACTTTGAAGACTCTCATAAATTTACTAGAGTTAGGACTGCAGGTAATACAGGGTGCCGTGGAGTGGCCCTGCAGCTTTCACATGCATTTGCAAATGTGTGCTAACTAAACCCCTGTTTTGACGCAAACTGTTTGACAGGTTAATTTGGTTGGTAAGCAAACTGGTTAGCAAATTAGACAAATACAGATACAAATTCCCAGTTCAAAGAGTGGTTGTACCCTTTTTAGCAGTGACAAGAAGAATGATTTCTAGAGAAAGAGGTCTATTCGTATCCAGCTCACTGACAAACATTTAAATATTGCAGTAATCAATAGGAGCCAGGTAGCGAGTAAACACTGCAAACATGCAGCTGGTTTTTAATAACACGAGTGCACATTAAAAAGGATAAGTTCACATTTTTTATTAAAAAAATAAATAAATAAGTTCACAAAAAAAAAATGCATTTATTATTATATTTTTAAATGATTATTAGGGGCCTGTAAAGCATTATACCCACGGTCAGCTCCGTGTATCTGTCTGCCCATACCTCGTACGGGAAGGCAGTTACTAAATGACAAAGCATCAATGAACTACCGTACTTAGAGTGCTCATGAGCGCCCTGGTAGATCACTGAGAACTACTAGCTAACAGCTGCAATGACAGATGGTAGTTGTAGTTTTCCCATTCATAGAACCCCGTTGGGTAGTCAGAGCCCCACACGGCCACAATTTAAAATTGTGACAGTGGGTGCAGGGAGAAGATCCCCAGCCAATGTCACAATGGGGAATTGGGGGGTGCCAGGGCTACTGCATCAGTAACATGTTACACCCTGAATAAGGGTGTTACATATAACAACTTATAGAAGGTGAAATTATGCTTTAAAGTGGTCCTTAATTGAAAACATTTTTTACCTTCATGCATTCCCCAAATTAAGGTTAAAAAAAAAAAAAAAAATTCCACTGACTGTGCCCCCCTCCTCCTAAACATTTACATGACGCCTGTACTGATCCTGCATTGTGCCCGTCTGAGGTTCTTCTCTCCAGTCTTTCTCTTCTCACAGGTGGATTGGGCAGCAGTGGGAGCCATTGGCTTCTGCTTCTGCCAGTCAAATCCTGTGATCAGAATGGGGGGGGCAGGTTCGAGTAGCACTGTGTGCGTCTATAGACATGCAGTCCATTGCAGGTGTGAACCTGAAAGTGGAGTTCCACCCTATTTTTATACTTACCTCCATCTTCTCGCTCCGGGTCACCTGAAAAAGAAATGGATAATCGCATATTTTTTTTTTTTTTACTTACCTCGTAGCGAAGAAAATATACTTACCTTACTTCCTTCTTCCTCCTTCCTCGGCCGCGGCCCGTCGTCACTTCCTGGCTCTGCAATGATTCCTGGGAGCTGGACGTCATAGCTCCCAGGAATCATTGCGCCTGCACCGGCCCCGACGTCAGTTCCGGGTCGCGCGCGTCATCCCCTTCTAAACAGCTTCTGGGCATGCCCAGAAGCTGTGGAGGGATGACGCGCGCGACCCGGAACTGACGTCGGGGCCGGCGCAGAGCATCGTGGGACCACAGAAGGCGGAAGAAGACGCCGAAGAGGACGCGCTGGCTTCAAGCTGCCCACATCTGAGATGGCAGCGCTGGACAAGACGTTTGCAAGGTAAGTATTTCGTCTTGCAGGTAAGTGCAACCCGGGACAGATCAGAGGCTAGCCATTGTGGAATGCACTAGCCCTGACTGTCCCGGGGGTATTAAAAAAAAAAAAAACAAATCCAGGGTGGAACTCCGCTTGAAAGTCTGATCGCACTGCAAGTGGCTTGCTATGAGGGCACACAGAAGAGAATGAGCCAAGATTGCTGGTGGGGACCCCAGAAGAGGAGGTTTAGGGTTGCTCTGTGCAAAGAGCAGGTTAAGTATAACAAGATTATGATTTACATTTTAAAAAAATGCCTTTCAGAAAACACTTTAAATGCTTATTGCAAAACTTTGAAGCTTGAGTTCCAAAGTCCAGTCATAGCCATGAACATTGTGGACAATAAAAAAGCAGTGCTCTCTACGAGGGGAAGGGAGCCATGTTAAAAGGAATGAGATGAACTTGTCATAGAAAGTTATGAAGTGTCCAGCAGAGTGGAGATATATCAGGATTGAATGAACTGCCCTTCTTAACTTACTTCATAGGTTATGTTTAGCCATAACTTTTAGTTTTAGATAGTGTAGATTTAGGAGCAGTGTGTTTATTTTTTGCTGTGCCCCCCTGGATAGATTTTTTTCCTTCACCAGAAGTGTATCTATATATATAAAAATTTAAATTCAAAATACTTACAACATCTTACAAAGCAATCCACAGCTTAGCCCCCAGCTACATCACCAGCCTCATCTCAAAATATCAACCCAATCGCTCTCTTCGTTCCACTCAAAACCTCCTGCTCTCTAGCCCCCTCATCACCTCCTCCCATGCCCGCCTCCAGGACTTTTCCAGAGCCTCTCCAATCCTATGGAACTCCTTACCCTTATCTGTCCGATTATCTCCTACTCTGTTAGCTTTTAGGCGATCTCTGAAAACCCTCCTTTTCAAAGAAGCCTATCCTACCAGCCCCTAATAAATGTACCTCCATTTTCTCCATCAACCCATCCCCCACGGTTATTGCCTTTTTGTTTCACGTTACCCTCCCCTTCTAGATTGTAAGCTCTAACAAGCAGGGCCCTCTAGTTCCTCTTGTATTGAACTGTACTGTAACTGTATTGTCTTCCCTCACATTGTAAAGCACTGCGCAAACTGTTGGCGCTATATAAATCCTGTATAATAATAGATGCAAGATATATATTAGAATGGCGGAGAAGCCGTTATATCTTGTACAAATCTCCAATAGCCAAAACAAACAAAAAAAAAAACATTTTAAAAAATGGAACTGGTGCATGAAAATATAATCCTTGAAGCAACCTTATAAAATATCAAATAAATTTTAAAAAAAAAAAAAAAAAAAAAAAACACAAAAAAATCCTCATTACAAAAATTTCCAAAAGAAAGCTTCCCCATAATTCCACCCCTCTAAATCACAAAAATAACTAAAAAAAAAAAAAAAAAAAATTGGAGTGCCCATTAACATAGGCACTCTGCGTTATAGGGGACCAGTCTTCTGCTGGATGTATTTTGTAAATTGCTTCTTCAGGAGATCAAATCAGATTTTATACTATGGAAGTATCCCTTGGAAGCAGTCTTACAACAAGGAGGTATCTACCTGAAGATGGCCATACATTACACAATTTTCTTATTCAATTTCCTTTAACTATGTAGTGCAAGGGCCTGCCTGATTTTATACAAGTAGAACGTGTTTAGGTTTGACCTCATTTTGTATGACTTTGATAAATCTAAAGGATAATTGTACAAGACAATTGCATAATGTATGGCCAGCCTAACACTCCAAAAGAACAAGAGAGCCACCAAGGATACCAGAGCCTATAATAACTGAGCATGTGCATAAAACTACATGTTGATGAGTGTATTTAAAGCGGAGTTCCGGGCACAGAAATGATTTTTTGCTGAACATACCCCCGGAACAGTCAGGGCTAGCACATTCCACAATGGCTAGCCTCTGATCTGTCCCGGTTCGCACTTACCTTTTAGAAGAAATACTTACTTAGAAAATTTCTTCCACAGCGTTTCCATCTCTGTTGTGGGCAGCTGAAGCCGGCGCGGTCCTCTTCTCTGTCTTCTTCCGCGTCTTCGTGTCCCAGAATGCACTGCACCGGCCCCTCTCGTCACTTCCTGTGCGGCGCCGCATTCCTAAACAGCTTCTGGGCATGCCCAGAAGCTGTTTAGCAGGGGAATGCGGCGTCGCCCGGAAATGACGAGCGGGGCCGGTGCCGTCGCATTGATTCCTGGGAGCTATGACGTTTAGCTCCCAGGAATCATCGCGAGGCAGGAAGTGACGGGGTGAGCCGCGGCTCCGAGGGAGGAAGCAGTCAGAGGTGAGTATTTACGATCTTCAATAAAAAGGTGAGTAAACAAAAAAAATAAAAATAACTATCCAATTCCTTTTCAGGTGAGCTCTACCTAGCGGAGGGGCACAAAAAAAAAATAGTTTTTGTGCCCGGAACTCCGCTTTAATGTATAAATGACTTGCTTCCACCCAACACAACCCAAATAGAGTTGGAAGCTCATTAAAAAGGTACTAATAGTTGTGCAAATTAACTATCAGTTACTTAGATGAAAGTGTACATTTCACAGAATATAAGGGGAGACGAGGGGCAGATAAAGGACACTGTGTATGAGAACCATAGCACTGGAAGTATAGTGAAAGTTAGACTCTGGCGTGAATTAAACTGGAAATAGTAAATAAAGGGCAGAGAGCATAAAATTAACAAACGTGAGTAAACCACTTTTTGAGGTTTTTCTTAACACCTTCTAACACCGCAGATTTAAAAAAAAAAAAGAATTTGCCTGGCATTCTGCCCTAACCAGTGCAATCTCTCAACGGACTGCTCGTTTTTATAATCAGCAGTTAGATTTTAGATGTTCCATCACCGATATAAATTCTGCATAACCCATATGAAAAAATACATTTACTTTGCATACTAAAAAGGCTGTGGTAAGGGAAAAAGAGTTTTAGCTTTTGACTAAATTTCAATTGAAATAGAAGTATTTGGTAAATAAAATAAGTGATGTGCATGCAACTCAGCAGCTTACCCATTTTTTCCTCTGAAGTATTTTTATACTATATTTATGATGCGACATTTGGCTGCGCACCAGAGATAATGTAGGCTCCACGTCTTAGCCACAAATCTGTTGCATGTGTGAACAGCCCCGCACAACAGACGTTTGCTGTTTTTTTTTTTCTAGCTTGTAGAAAGCAGGCTCACCCATAAACTACCTAGTGCCCATTTTTATCTCTAAACTACTGTATACTAGTTTTCAAAAGTATGGCTACTTGCTATTATTTACAGAATCTGGTTGTCTTTGCTCTTCTACAATACAAATCCCACAGTAAATGTGCAACACACAGGCCAATTACTGTGATAAATTAAGCAATTTCAGATCTACTTCAATGCCAATCTCCCTATATATCGGTTTTGCCCAAAAAAGACTACAGTGCCAATGTATTATCCAATCAAACTACCAGCAGGAAAGAGATCAATAGAATTGACTTTATGGTTAACTTCCTGAATTTTTCAAATCTGTAAAAAACGTATATTTTGATCAATTGAGCTGGATATGTTAAAGTAATTGTAAAGTTTAATTTTTTTTTCTATTAAAATAACAAACATGTTCTACTTACCTCCTCTGTGCAGTGGCACAGAGCAACCTGGTTCCTCCTCTTCTTGAGTCCCTTGCTGGAGCTCCTGGCCCCTCCCTCCTGCTGAGTGCCCCACAGCAAGCAGCTTGCTATGGGGGCAACAGAGCCGATCTGAAGCTCCATATATCCATTCAGACATGGAGCTGCGGCTTGGCCCCACCCCCTCTCTCTCCCGATTGAGTTGGCCTGAGTTTTATTGACAGCAGCGGGAGCCAATGGCGTTGCTGCTGTGTCTTAGCCAATCAGGAGGGATATTACCCATGGACATCGCCTGATAGAGATGGGCTCAGGAAGTGTATTGGGGGAGCGGGGGGGGGGGGGGGGGGGGGGCTGCTACATAAATTTTAAAATAACTTCTGACTTTTTCCAACCACTTTAAACCTAGTACACACTAGGAGATGACCGATTGTCTGATTTCCCCGGAATGTGCATATCATGATGGAACTGAAAATATTAACTTGTAGGAAAATTCTCTGGAAAAAGACAAACCAAGGCAAAAAACTTAACTACATAAGTAGCTTCTCCTGGGCCGATCTGTGCTTCAGTCCATGCGTGGTATTTTCTATTCGATTTTGTCTGTACGATGACTGTACACATTAAATGAAAAATTTGACATTGTGTTCACGTACAATAATTTTTTTAGCTTACACCTTCGGATTTGGCTGTTGAGAGCACTATATGAACGATCAGATAAAATCGACTGATCGGTGCTCGTACGGACATTTTCATCCAATTCTCAATAATGGCAATATACTTGACATGTCTCTGATGCTATTCAATATGTGGCTGCTTTCTACACAATCACAAAGCACAATACTCACTAGGTTTAAAACGTGCTACTTATGGTGAATAGGACTTACCCAATTTTAGCAACACACCTAATTTTGAGCATCACTTGCACCAATAAAGCGGTTACTGTAAAGATAGAGGAATATGATCCGTGTTTCTAGAGGCGGCAATACTAGGCATCTCTAGTGCCCATAAAACACTCACACACTAGGAAAGTTACCAGTTTGTTGGAAAAATTAGGCTAATCCACCAAATGGGAATTACTGTGATAGGTACCAAAACAAGTCATTCAGGTATATCTGAAACGAACAACAAAAATCTGATGGAATGCAGCGTAGCAGTCCTTACACATGGTGGCTATTGTAGCTTTCTTTTTTGCTTTTTTCCCACCAGGCGATCTTGTCAGGAACATACATCCTGTTCTAGGGTGACAACATGCACTCATAGTACTGTGTCAATGGTGAAGCACATTGTCTCCCAAGAGCAGAAAGTGTGTTAGGACTATAGAACACCTCCCCCTTTTACCCGTCTCTATAACAAAAGGGAGGGGTGTTCCTGCCAAAGTATTTCTCCATGTATATAGTGCAGTAAGTGAAGAAGTCACTCTAGGTCTAGATATTGCAGGTTTGATAATTACATTGGAGAGATCCCTTCAAAGTGTGCAGAAACTTTTTATGCTATATTTAACAGAACAAAATAAGGCAAAGAAGAAGTTCATTGTTAAAGCGGAGTTCCGGGCACAAAATCGACCTAATCGATTTTGTGGCCATCCGCTTGCTCTTCTTCACCTGAAAAGGAATTGGATAGTTAGGGTTATTTTTTTTTTTTTTTACTTACCTTGTAATTGTAGAAAGAAATACTCACCTATTTTCCACTTCCTCCCTCTGTGGCCGCGGCCCGCGCCATCACTTCCGGTTTGCAATAATTCCTGGGAGCTGAACGTCATCGCTCCCAGGAAACAATGCGACGGCACCGGCCCCGCTCGTCACTTCCGGTGCGACGCTTCATCCCCTGCTAAACAGCTTCTGGGCATGCCCAGAAGCTGTGGAGGAATGCGGCGCCGCACCGGAAGTGACGAGAGGGGCCGGTGAAGGCGCATTCTGGGAGAAGAAGACGCGGAAGAGGACACAGAAGAGGATCGCGCTGGCTTCAGCTGCCCACAACAGAGATGGCAATGCTGTAGAAGAAATTTTATAAGTGAGCATTTCTTCTTCAGGTAAGCGCGAACCGGGACAGATCAGAGGCTAGCCATTGTGGAATGTACTAGCCCTGACTGTCCCGGGGGTATGTTCATTGAAAAAATGTTTTTTGCCCGGAACTCCCGCTTTAAGCCTCATACACACGATGAGATTAGCAGACAAAATGATCGTCCATTTTATCTTGCATGCTAGTCTCATAACGAAAATGAAGAGGTTACTTAAGTTACGAAAAGTCTCGTACAACAGAATAAAACTTCAGAAGTATTGTATTGTATTGTATTGTTCGGTTTCGTTTCCAAGCGACTCCTGATTATTGTTTTTCACGAATACTGTACTGAATAAATGAATACAGTACATTCTGGTATCGTACGAGAAAAATTTTCTTGTTTGCCCCTTCAGATATTTTCGCATGAACTGTTGTGATTGGTTTTCGAAAGCTGTGTATGGACGATCAGATTATCGTACGTTCTCTTCGAAAGCGCCAATTTTTCATCTGATTTTCTGATCATGTGTACTATGTATTGGAGTTTACATACTTTTAAGATATCTTTATATATCTGTAGCTCTCAGGGAGAGCACTTCTATGGCCATTCTGAGAATAGGTTAGGTTTCATGACTCAAGGTGAAACTCCTTTATTTTTATCTGTATCCCATTGGGACCATTTTCAAGTTCATTTAGGAAATGACAGGAAAATTTCAAACAGTGAGAGAAATCTCCTCTCAGTTTCTCCTCAATTTACGTTCTTGTGACCACAATGGTCACTAGAACAAATAAAGAGAAAGTGAATCTCCCTAGCAGGGACAAAGACAACAATAGACATCAGACAAGAGCCCTAATCCTTTCGTACCCTTTCCAAAAAAACATACGTTATGGGTTTAGATACGTTAGGGCAGGCCATAGATGGTGCGATTTTCTCTTTCTTGCAACCACGGATTGACTTTGGCATATTCAGTATACCCATAGATGGTTCTAATCTCAGTTGGTTCCTGCTGAACCGGGCAAGACTCGAATCATCTATGGTCAGCTTAAAGTGGTTCTAAGGCTACATGTACACGGGACGTTTTAAAAAGTCCTTTAAATGCTGGAATTTAACAGCTATGTAAAGGACGCTTAAAACGTCTGTTGTGTCGCGTTTGCAGCCGCGTTTAGCGGCATTTGCGCTCAGATCAGTTTTTAGAGGTCAAAAAATCATTCCCTTTTAAATAGTAAAAACGCAAGCGCTAAACGCGGGTGATCGCATTTTGCGTTTGAAACGCCGGTAAAGACACGTTCTGAACATCCTGAATGAAAATAATGGCTTTCCAAAAAACGACACTGCCTCTAAATGACTGTTAACGACCCAGTGTACATGGACAGATAAGATAACATGGAGGAAGGTTCAGGGGCTTCTGAAAAAAAACGCCCAACTGCTCCTAAACGTCCGTTTACAAGTAGCAGTGTACACGAGGCCTTAAAGGCAGAAAACCCCTTCTGTGTAATAATTACCTGAGCCCCATCTCAATAAAGCACTTTTGCATGAGAGACTCGGCTGTCCGGGACTCTCCCTCCTGATTGGCTAAGACAACACTGTCTCCCGCTGCAGTCAAAGTCAGTGAGCCAATAAGGAGAGAGGGGGCTGGTTGAGCGGCTGTGTCTAAATGGACACAGAGCAGTATCTCGGTTCGGGTGCCCCCATAGTAAGCTGCTTGCTGTGGGGGCATTAGGCAGGAGGGAGGGGCCAGAAGCACTAGTGAGGGACCCGAGAAGAGGAGGATCTGGGCTGCTCCTTGCAAAGCCAACTGCACAGAGCATGCAAGTATAACATGCTTGTAATTTTTAAACACATAATTTAACAAAAGAAAAAAAAGAAAAAAAAAAAAAAAAAGTATCACTTTGTGTGTCCCATTCCTGAGCAAAACAATGCCATAGATTCCCGGTGATCAGTCAGAAGGTAACTAGCAATGCAAAAGAGCAAATCGCAGAGATCAAACTGGACAATTAATTCCCATTTTTCCAATCTGCACTATGAGCATCTGTGTCACTCCAAACATTGCTTTACTGAATATCCACAACGGAGACACTTCACTTAGTCGGTCTAAAGATCTCCCCATTGCATTACATGGGGAAGACACCTGCATCTGTGCGTAGTTTCCATAACCATAGGACACATGTAATTTTTAGGATAAATCCAAATATACAAACGTGCACACACCTTGACATCCACAACAGACCTCTAATAATGCAAAGAGAGCTGGGAAAACTTAGAAGAAAGTCCAAACATCCCCTCCCCCCAAACTCCAATCAATAATTCTACACAAGGGAGACAACAAGCAAACCGCAAGGGGGTCATCTTCAAAGAGCTGGTTGCCAGGGGAGCAGTTGCATGGGCAGAAAGCATGCTCGCCCTCCCAGCTCTGCAGCTGCTGTGGCCAGCTCTGGGGCGCGGCTGAGCCAGGGTACACGGGAGGGGGGGGGGGGGGGGACTGATCAGCCACCTCCTTTCTGAAAGATTGACTGCTTGTGTTCTGAAATGTAGTCAGTAAAACAGAGGAGGGGGGATATTCCAATTCCTTTCATGTTTGCAAGTACAAATCACTAATTCATAATGATCTACTGCACTGTGACAAATTCATCTATTCCACTCAACATTCCATACAGAAGAGACATCTGATGGCTCTAATCACAGCCCAAACCGGAGAGCTCAGGACTTTCCAGCACAGTTTACTTTACAGCACTGACTGGATTAGGTTTCTTTATGAAAGTAACTATCTAGGATACTTAAATTGCATTCATTTGACTGCTAAGCCCCAATTTAAAATAATGCAGAATGAGTGCCGGTTCACACTTCTGCAAAATCTATGCGGTTCAGATGTGATCCGAAACCAAAAAGCATAGATTCGCATGTCATGTAAAAAAGTATTTCCAAGGAAGGCTGTGCACATATGCGGTGCAAATTTGATCCGGTTCAAAAAAAAGGGTCCTGTGCGAGTTTAGTGCGGTGCGAATTTCAGCTCCATAGACTTTTATGGGACCGGGTTAAAATCACAATTTATAGAAATAAAATTTGCAGATGTGACTGCTCAAATTCCCACAAAATGTGCATGTGGCAAGCAGAACTCGCAATGCGAATTAGCATCGTGTACCTCTTTAAATTTGCACCAAGTGTGAACCAGCACTTAGGCTCTGCTGAACACTATACATTTTTAGTTAGAAGGTGAAAAGGCCAAAAAGCCAAAATATGCATTTACCTTTACCTGTCTGATGTAGTAAACCCCCCCCCCCAGTAAAAAAAAAAAAAGGCCCCTGGGCAATTTAATTCATAATGTGCTAGTGTGCACTGCATACTAGCACATTATGTCAAGACTTGCCTGAAAACAAAGTCCTACAGTGGCGCGCTGTCACAATTGTAGGCGATTCTATTTGCACCAGATCATCCTCCCGGAATCACGGGCATCAGCAGTGAGAATGGCTGAGTCGTGATGCCGTCACTTCCACGCATGCAAGTGCGTGTTATGGCCGCTGCACAGAGTTCTGAATCGACAGCACAATCCATTCAGAGCCCAGTGCGAATGCGTCAGTGACATCTCCGGCTGCTGCAAGAGTAAATATCTCTTAAACGGTGCATGTTTAGTAGATTTTTACTGTACCTATATCCAGTGCTGTATCTTGGCCTAGGCCAACAAGGCCCAGGCCTAGGGCAGCACTTTGCAGGGGGGGCAGCAAAAAAGCACCCCACATGGAAAACAAAACAGCCTTCTCCTGGCTCCCGCATGAAAAGGGTCCCCAACGGCTTGCACTACACTTTTAGTATAGTGCCAGTCCTATGGGGCAAATCAGTCTGGCACCCCCATAAAGCGGTCACACTGCTACCTGCTGGTACTGATGGGCACTAATAGGCTTCACTGATGGCCACTGATGAGCTGCACTGATGGGCACTGATAGGCTGCACTGGTGGCAACTGATCGGGCTGTACTGATGAGGGCGCACTGATGGGCAGTAATGAGGCTGCACTGATGGGCACTGATAAGGCGGCACTGATGAGGCTGGACTGATGGGCACTGATAGACTGGTTGTGGTCTGTGGTTTACAGATGACAGGGCGGGTCATAAACAGGAAGGGGTGTGGCCTTTACAGAAAGAGGTGGGTCATATTTAGATTAGGGGCTGCACAAGTTTAGTCAGGCCTAGGGCAGCACAAAACCTAAATACACCACTGCCTATATCTAGGCCTTATTATAGACATACCTATTAGGTACAAATTAAAAGAAGTGAGACTTTACTACCACTTTAATCCAGCATTGTGAAGGTCCTACCAACCCCCAATCCCACCCTTCTAGTGCACACAGGTGACAGTGGAGAAGGAGATGGCCATAGAAACTTCAATATACAGAATACTAATGCAATGTGGATGCCCCATCATGCTCAACCACATATAACCAAAAGCTTTGTGTGGAACTCCTTTTTATACCCGTTTTCCCATCAACAGATCATTTCCAAGATTGAATCATTACAATGAAGATCTAGCCCTGGCAGTCACTATTGGTTATGAAGCATCTTCTGCCACCTATAATGATGTCTGAGAGCGGAGACACGGGGGGACCGGCAGCAAGATATCCCTGCCACATATTCCTGGCTTGGACTCTCCCGATATTGCTGTCTAACTACTCCTACCACCAAACAAGTGTTCCCACTCCAGTTTCCTCCAGTTTTGTAGACATACAAATGTGTTCCAATAATTTACAGTACAATTAAAAGCTCTTCTAGTACAGTCTAAGGCTAGGTTCACCCTTTAGTGGCTCTGCGATCAGTTTTGTGTGTATTCGTTTGAATAGGCTGCCGTGCCTCGGGAAAATGCAGGAAAAAGGCCCCTGCTCCATTTTTTTGAATTGCAGCCTACAGGTTTGTTCCCAGTGTGAGAAGTGACTGCTACGATTTCCAATGCATGCAGGTGCCATTAGAATTCATGGCAACTGCATGCATTTGCTGCGTTTTTTTTGCGCGTGGTTGCTGCTACGGGCAAGGGTGCAGACCTGTAGTGGGAACCACCCGCACAAGTGTGAATCAGGCCTAAACAAGTATCAATTTCATTTACTATGTAATGCAGAAGTTTTTACCTAACTGAGAAAAATCTTACTTTGGGTCTCAAAGTGTTTCATCAGCGGGGGCAATGCCATCAATCCAGAAAGCAGTAAGGCAGGACTAGGCGTGGTCTGGGGCTGATTGACAGGCTAATGACTTGTGAATGAGCAGTGGCGATGCTGATAGACCTTCCCCCTGCAACTTTTTATCCCACTTCACACCTAAGTAGGCAAAGCCCATACAAGACCGGCAACTCTGCTCTGTATTCAGGAGCAGTGCAGCATTGTTGCCACACCATCAGGGGAAGCTGTATTCAATGTACTTCACTGGCAGGCAAGCATAATATGGTTCATTACATTTACTCCAATGCCACTTAGTCCCCATTCACACTAGCGCGACTTGGTCGCCTGACAAGTCGCGGTGGGTCGTCTGCCATTGATAAGCACAGGACACATTCTAATAGGAGCAACACAAGTCCGACTTAGAAAAAGGGTCCTGTACTACTTTGGGGCGACCTGGAGGCGACTTGCATTGACTTCAATGATATGAAGTCCGTGCATGTCGCGCCGAGGTGCACAGCGACTTCACAGGTAGCCCCAGCAAGTCGCCCCTGTCTGAACGGGATCTTATCCTCAGATGCTCATCCCGTGGATACACACCGCCGACCAAAATTACCCCAATAAATCCATAGGGACTTCCTAAACTCCCATCAGGCTGCAGATTGGTGAACTTGAAAGTGGTTGTAAACCCTTACATAAAGTCTGAGAAGTGACTGGTCTCAGGGGATACACAGAGATGAAACAAATCCTCCTACATAAGTTGTACCCATTTATTTGCAGTCTTCTGTTCTCTATATAAAGCTTGTGTGAGATTTCAGAAGATGGGGGGGCAGATAAATTAAACTGTACAGAGACCAGTGAGGAAAGCTCTAAGAGCTGGTAGGAGGGAAGAGTCACACCCCCTTTA
This sequence comes from Pelophylax lessonae, assembly GCF_965119305.1. NCBI lineage: Eukaryota > Metazoa > Chordata > Amphibia > Anura > Ranidae > Pelophylax > Pelophylax lessonae. Next base: position 211,583,800 of record NC_138768.1, on the reverse strand, counting down.
CACAGCTCACAGGATCAAAGCTGAGGCTATAAATCTGCTGGATATCTCCTGTCACCAATTTTCTCTTGGTGTCAGGAAAACATGTCAGAAGTGATTCATGCTAATAGAGGAATGAAGCAGCAAACCAAAATGACACTTTGTGCTGCTAATTGAGACAAGTACACACTATAGGAGGTATATGCTTTGTTCATATTTCATGTCTGAGTGTTACAACCATATTAAAAAGTAAAGCTTTCTGGACATGAGGAGAGGTCGCTACAGCACACCTCATTGTCTGTCAACGTTACAAGCCCCACCACCCGATCCTGAATTGGGATCCTGGAATCAGGGCAGGTGCAGAATTTTTGCTGCCCTAGGCAAAATAAAAGTTGCCGCCCCCCATATGCTCGGCCCAAAATGCGCAGAGCAGCTGCTGTGTAGGAATATAGTGATAGCTGTACTTGTGGTGCCCAGTAAAGATGTAAATAGTAAATAAAAAGAGATAAGTCCATGAGATGCATACACCTTGTTGGATTTTGCTCCCATATTTTTAACAGCTGAAATTTCACTGCCGAGTTGCGCCTTAGGCGGCTGCCTGGTTCGCCTTACAGGTAGCGCCGGCCCTGCCTGGAATCCTTCTTTAACTTAAGCAACCAAATAACAAAAGTAAGATTTCAATTAATTAGTTTTTTTCTTTTTTTCACTTGAAAATACCTGCATGGTAAAAAGCATCATTCAGCAATTGGACGAGTGTCTTATTAATGACTACAGGTTCATAATGTCCCCAGTGTGGTCCCCCAGCATGGTCTTTTCCACCACAACTACCTCCACCACCAATATCTCACATGTATAATTTGATGAAAAAAAATGTATAGGGTAAAAATGACAAAATGTATGCAAAAACTCCTGCAAATTAGTATTTTTACAGCAGTGAAAATGGCAAGGTGGGAATGAAATTGGTAACAAGTAACAAAGGTTTTCCAATATTAGTATAAAGTGTATGTTGATAGACCTCAGGTGAACCCCACGGCCAAGAATGTGGTGGGCTGGAAGAACAGACAGGTATAACCCAGTGCTCTCGCACATGGATTGGACAGGAGTGGATTGATATTCACAAAAGGCAAGAAAAGATGACGGACAGTATGGGTGTGCATTATTCTTACACACACACACACACACACACACACATACATATATATATATATATATATATATATATATATACACACACACACACACACTCACACACAGGATAGTGTAAAGGAACAATTAAGCTGTTCTACCTTGGAAGTAAACATGCTCCATACAGGTAAGAGGAATGAAGAGTTTGTACAACCTGAATCAGCAGCATACAGCATTTATACTGCAGCCAGAGCTCTGATGTTGAAGAATGTCAGGCCAGCGGCTGTGATGTGTGTGCGTGTGTATATGTTTGTGTATTGGAATGGCATGTATGCCAGTTGCTCTTAATGAACACACGACCTTGAGGAAGTTCTGACAAGGTCTCCACCAGCGGAGGTCTCTGCCAGACACTTACTATTGCAATGCTTTACCCCCCAAGGAGAAAAGCGTGACAAGTCACAGCAACGCAGATTACTGGGCCTACTGGAGAAAAAGAAAAAGGGGGTGAAGAGTGGAGTGGCTGACCACAGAGACCCAGAAATTGTTTCCCGCTTTTTTCTTTTTTTTAAATGGCTTCCTTAGAGGCCTACAACTGGTCTGTGCAGGGGATCATCAGCAAAGGAAAAAGCAAAATCTGTAAGAATGGCTGTTAGCTGTTATAGGTAACCCTCCAGACTTCCAGAAGTATTACTACTTCGAGGTGCAAGTCCATCCCTGCCATATCACTCCCAGAGGTAGGCCTGTCCTGGAAATAGCAATGCTTCTGGGATGTGGGCAGTGATGGGACTGGATGAAGGCCTTAGCTGTGGCAGGTAGTCATTATGACAGGTTGCCTTAACCGCTTGCCGACCGCCGCACGACTATTTACTGCAGCGGTCAACCCCTCACAGGCAAAGCGACGTAGTACTACGTCGCTAGCCTGTGAGGGTCTAGGGAGCTCCCGCGCGCCCCCGGAGGCGCGCTCCTGCGCGGTCACGGACCCCCCCTCCCAGCGCGTGTGACCGGCGGACGCGATGTCCGCCGGTCACTCGGCGATCGTCGGTGCAGAAAGGTGAGAAAGGCAGGCGGCTGATGTACACAAGCCGCCTGTCATTCTCCCCTGTGTAGGAATAGTGATCATACAGTTCTACTATGTAGGACCATTGATCACTGTTCCTACACCTCAAGCCACAGCCAATCACAGTTAGAATCACGCCCCTAGGGACACACATAACCCCTTCACTGCCAGTGTAATTTTACAGTAACAATGCATATGTATAGCACTGATTACTGTAGAAATGTCACTGGTAACCCCAAAAGTGTCAAAAATGGCAGTCAAGGGTCCGATCTGTCCGCCGCAATGTTGCAGTACCGCAAAAAAATCGCAGATCGGCGCCATTCCGCGTTATAAAAAAAAAAGCCAAAAATCTTTCCCTTTGTTAGTAAACGCGATAACTTTTGCGCAAACCAATCAAAATACGCTTTTTGCCATTTTTTTTACCAAACATATATGTAGCATAAAACAAATTGGCCGAAAATGTTAAAAATTTTTAAAAAAATTTTGATTTATAAATTTTTTTGGGGGAATTTCATAAAAAAATGTGAAAAATATTGTTATTTTTGCAAAATTGACGCTCTTTTTTTGTTTATAGCGCATGATCAAAAAAAAAAAAAAAAAAAAAAAAAAAAAAAAAAATCGCACAGGTGATCAAATACCACCAAAAGAAAGCTCTGTTGGTGGGGGGGAAAAAAAGGACGTCAAATTCGTTTAGGTACAGCGTCGCACGGCCGCGCAATTGTCCGTTAAAGTCACGCAGTGCCGAATCGCAAAATAGGCCCTGGTCAGGAAGGGGGTAAAATCCTCCGGGACTTAAGTGGTTAAAGGGAAACTTTACGTTTAGTAAAGCTGTTTTTTGTTTTACCCCTTTCCACATAGGAAAACACCTTTAGCCCAGCTCCAGAAATCTCCACTGTGCAGCCCTGGCCTGACACAGCACAGTCTTTACATGAATAAAGTCCCTGCCAAACCCTGTGCCTAATACATGTGTATGCTATGGCCTATTGCTGTCCTATGGCCGGTTAGTACTCAGGGCATGCACAGGCACAAAAGTATGGAGCCAGCCATAGGATTTATTAAGAGCTGGTCAGGGCTTTATTACTACAAAGGCTGTGCAAGTTTGGATAGGGTCAAAAAGAGGATCTCTGGAGCCGGGCTGGAACTAAAGCAGAATGAATAGTTCATGGAAAAAAAAAAAAAAAAGGCTTTTGCTACAATATTCACCTTCAATCCAGAGTCCTCTGCAACTAGATGTTCTCAGTCTGATGGCCAGCATCATTCAAGTCACTTCCACTGAGCTCAGGCTGTCCTCAACCCGCCCCAGCTTGTGACTGGACAGTGATCGGAGAAGCAGCACCGTGGTGAGCTCATCTCTATGTCACTCTGCTTTTTCTTCCCATCAGCATGCTTCTTGTAAACATGAATGGATCAACCCCTTGTGCTGCTTCTTTCCCTCTCACTTCTTCCCTGCTGTATAGGGACTACAAGAAGCTGATATTAGGTCAAAATATGGTACTTACACTGCTTGCATTTAAGAAAAAATTAATTTAAATCAGATATTAAGAATTGCAGAGCTGCATTAATGTGTCTTTTATATTTTCCCAAAATTGGCATTACGTATTTTGCCCTACGATTTACTGTAAAGCTGTCCATACACGTAGAAGTTTAGTTTTAGATAGAGTGGAAAGAGATTAGAATGCTTGTTAGTTTTCATTGCTGTCTGTGCCCCAGTTCATTTATCACTGAAAGTAAAAAGAAAACCCCCAAATATGTCCCCAGAAAAGTAATAGAAGGGAAATATTCCAATGGGGACACTAGTTCTAGTGACCTGGGGGCCCCAAGGACTTGCAGGAATTTCCTTTCCTCACCTCCTGTTTGGCTATTGGACCGGAAGTGAAGGGAAATCTCCACAATGGGACACAGATGGCAGAAAAAAATCTAAAGGGCTTAAACACTCCCTTGTGCTATCCAAAATGAAAAAAATTTTGTCTATAATTCTACTTTAGGATTTCACTCCTTCAGTTCGGTGATCTGAAGGCGAGAAATCACTTCCCTCTTCCACACTAAACCATGTGGGTGGATGAACCTGCAGTGCAGTCTACTGATGCATCTGACTGGATGCATACCTTGCTCATTTCCGTCAACAAAAGTCAGTTGGGCCACCGACAAAACGAGTTTCGGCCAGTTCAGCAGGAATTGGCAAAATGTATTCTGTGTATGGCCAGCTTAAAGCGGAGTTCCAGCCACAGAATCGTTTTTTTTTTTTTTTTTTAATATCCCCCAAACAGTGACCCTTAGACCCCTATACATCCGCTAATCCTGTTTCATACATTGTAATAATATGTTTGCAAGCATGAAATCTTACTTTATAAAAATTCATGTGAGCGCCGCCATCTTTGTCCTGGATCGCCGAGTCCGTTGTGGGGAAATGCCTGCTCTGCTTCCTGGTTGTAGTGGGCAGAGGCCGGTGAATCCAGCGCGAAATCTCGCGCATGCCCAGTACTATGTACTGTGGAGTACTGTGCTCCGCCTAACATCCCGTCATTTCCTGTTCGGAAATCACACGATGCGAGGAGCGGACGACCGCCTTCGTCACCGCCCATTGCATCCTGGGAGCCATGAGTAAGAGCTCCCAGGACGCATTGCGGGACAGGAAGTGACGGCGCGGGCCGCGGCCGAGGAAAGAGAAAGTGGATGGTAAGGTTAGTATATTATCCTCTCTAAAAAGGCAAGTAAAAAAATAAAAATGCCGGGAAAATCCAATTTGGGCTCAGGAAAGGATAAGGAATCAGATGCCATAATATCAGCAGGCATGATTTTGGGGCTGGAACTCCGCTTTAAGGGAAGAAACTGTAAAATACGACTTCACTAAAAGTGAATCCAGACAGCCATGGGTAGCCCATCTTGTGACACTTCCAACACAGCAGTTTATTTAAAGAATCCAAAGCAATAGAAATGATTAAAGCCGAGACACAGCGGAATCCAGCTTAAAGAGACGATTAAGATGATATATATATATATATATATATATTTTTTAGGTGAACAGTGACATTTTGACAACTGAGATAAAGTACATCAATGAGTTCTGTCACAAGCTAGAGCAGAAATCCCATTCTATGCTGGTGCGAGGGTGTTTTAGAAAAATACCCATAGATTTCTTCTTTTCAGTAAAGCAGTGTTCAGAGCCCAAGACAAGCAATAAAAACAGTCTGCTTTATACTCCAGCCAGAACATCCTTTATCCGGCTGCGTGTTTTTCCAGCGCACCACATCACACTTATTTTAATCTCAAGCTGACTTTAAAAGCTCGGGTGCTTCTCTAAACAGCAAAAGCGTTCAGTGGCAAGGAATGTAGGTTTCTCTAGGAGAAATCCAGAAATGATGCTGGACTCCGAGGCCCACTAATACCCGCTGTGGGGCCTAGTGAAAGGGGAGATGGCACCACAGTGCAGGATCTGAGCCGCTGCTTTGAAGAAGGTATAATAGATGAGGTATAGTATGCAGAGCATGTTAGCAGGAAGTAAGACACAATCTTTCCATTGCACATCATTCCTCACTCACTAAGCATTTGGCTGCACTTTAAAGATCTCAGCTTTCAAAGGACAGCGGGGCTGCAGCCGGCAGGTCTCCTCACTCAGGGCAGGAGACACCAAACTCAGACTTGTTAGCAAACGCTGCACTCAGGAGACAGAAAAGCCATTTCCCTGGATATGTGATTCTCTCCACCTGTGAGGTGGACTCTGGGGTAAAATGCCTGCTGACAGCTACCCCAGTCTTTACTTCTGCCAAACATTCCCCTGCTGCGAGCTTAAATCATGTATGATATACAAGATACACAAGAAATTTCAGTTAATCACAGCCCTCCGCAAGTATTTCCCAGCCTTCTACACTCCATAGCTTAATCTTTGTAATCATATACACAAATGCTTCATAGGACCGTGGAATATGCATAGGAGAGCTTGCTTTATACTGCATGGGTGTCCAACCTTGTGGCTTCTCTGGGCCACATTGAGTGTAGAGAAATTTTCTCGGGCCGCATATAAAATATATACTATAGTTAAAGGTATATAAGTAATAAAACGCCGCGACGCCCTTCCCGCGCTGTCGCCCCCCCAGCACTAATTTAACACAACTAGAGGATGATCCCTTCCAAGGCAGCCTCTGCCTACAGTTAGTTAGAAGCCGTGCCCCCGACTCAACTTCCTTCTTCCCCATCAAAAAATAAATAAAATTGTTAGGGGCAGTGGGCCGCATTGCCTGGGGCTCTGGGCCGCATGCGGCCCCCGGGCCGCAGGTTGGACATGCCTGCTTTATAGCTTGCAACATACATTTATTAACCACCTCTGAAATCAGGAAGGATGCGAATAGGCAAATGTAATTACCCCTTCAGCCAGATGCAAAGAATTATATGTTGATATTGGGAAGGGGGCTATTTATGTGCCCTCTCTCATGTATGCATTACCGTGCTGGATGCACGACGCAAAGCACCCAATTCAGTGGTTGTCCGCTTGCAAACTAAAGGGAGCCCCAAATGTGGCCCCTGATATCGCCAAAAGGGCTGCACATAATGTTCAATATATGTAATGGAGGACTGTCAGAAACCGCACACCCGAGAAGCATTGGGGGTCGGAGAGTGTGGACAGGCTACATTCTTGGTTGGGGATATGCTGCAGAAGACAATATGAAACTGGGAACATATTACATGAGGCTAGTGGAGATCAATGTCATTACCCTAATCAATGTTCCCACTATGAACTGCTAAGGTCCGAGGGCTGTAACTTACAGGGCTCATGCACACTGCCTCTCAAAAAAGCTCAAAGAAGCTGCTCCTAAAGGCTCATTTTTTCTGCCTGGAAACTCCCCTAAATGTTAGCCAATGTGTCCAGGCTTACAGACACATGCTCTTACAGGCAGAAAAAAAAAAAAACCCCAACAAACTCACGTTTTTCGAGAGAAGTTTTCAAACAGAAAAGCCCAAGTGCCCAAAAACGCGTGAAAAAGCACAAAAACATACATAAAAAAAAGAAAAAATTACCCGAGGGGAGGGTTAACTGCTTATGCTCAAATTAGCTCAATAAAAACACACAAAAGAGCACATAAAAGAACAAGCTTCTTCAAGCTTTTATGTAGAGAAATTCAAATGCCTATAAAAGCAGCTTTTTTTTTAGCTGCAGTGTGCATGAGCCCATAAGCCAAAGGGCTGCATGCGGCCCTCTGGCCAAAAAGGTTGGGCACCAGGGGCCTAGTGGTTAATAGGAGAATGGAAGAATTTTTTTTCCGATTTTTCCCTGCTCTGTTCTTTAACCCCTTAATGCCGGGCGTACATATATATGCAGTAGTTCGTCAAGAGAACCTAACGCCAAGGAGCCTCATATAGGCAACCCTTTAAAAACAATTTATCACGCTCCCTGCATGCTCCCAGTACAGTAGCTGGCGGGGATCGATCAGCCTCCGATGCATGCGATCAGGAGCCATCATGTGAACGCTGTGACAGCCAATCACAGCGGTCACATGAATTCCCACCTCAGCCTCATGGCTTTTAGAACTCAAAGGGATGGGGAGGCAGTCAGCACAAAGAGGTTAAGGAGAATTTGGACTCCCTTAAGGTTTTCTTTTTATCCACAGAAATGATTTTGCCAATTTTGTTTTATAGAATATATACAGTATATGTACATATACTTCTAATTACTGTAAAATCAGTACAGTTTCAGTATACCTTAGAGAAATTTGTAGGCCACTTATTTCTTTTTGAGTTGGTTGGCTAACTTTCAAGCAGATACATTGGCTTCAATGCTTTCTGAATAACTGACCTGGACCAAAAGTATAGAAATAAGGAATGATGAAAACAAATTTATAGCAAGCATGTTCCAGGTCTGTGGCTCCATTGCTGCTGGGCAACAGTTATGTCATCACTCCGTAAGGAGTATAGGATACTGGTTCTAATATAGATCTGTGAGGTCAATGTTTTCGGAGTTCATCCAAGCTTCATCCTGTGTTGAACCCGGAAGGAAGGAGTTCTGTTGTCCTAGGAAAGCATTGGCTGTTTTTATAGGAATTATTTACCAACAATTGCAAATTATCTTGGACTCTTTCCTCTCTTTTTGGTTTGGTCTTTTCTGTGGTTTGAGCAACTACCTGGTGTCCACAGAGAGAAGACTTAAGCCCCGTACACACGCGTCGATAATTGGCCAGGAATTTTCGTCCGACGACCGATCTGCCGATTTTCGGCTTGTTAGTATGATGCTTCCGAACAACGGCCGATTTTCGTGCAGTCAGTACAGATTTCGACAGGGAAAAATCTTATGAGAAAGACTGGGCATGCTCAGAGAAGAAAGAACACAAAGAAAGCAAACCAACACATGACATCACTTCTGAAGTAGATTTTTGTTGGCCGAGAAAATTTGTGTGCAGTCTAGGCACATTCCAAACAACAAAACACAACTGTGGACAAAATCTGACGGACGATCGGTCGGCCGATAATCATTGCGTGTGTACGAGGCATTAATGTTTGGGAGCCACCTCGCCAGAGCAATTAAGCTTGTTTGGCGCTTTCCTTCATACAAGCTTGAAAGTTCCTAGTGCCTTCTTAAAGCGGAGTTCCGGGCACAAAATCAATATTTTTTTTTGTGCCCGTCCGCTAGTTCTGCATAACCTGAAAAGGAATTGGATAGTTAGGTTTTTTTTTTTTTTAAAACTCACCTTGTAATTGAAGATCGTAAATACTCACCTCAGGGTACTTCCTCCCTCAGCGCCTCGGCTCCGCTGTCACTTCCTGTCTCGCGATGATTCCTGGGAGCTGAACGTCATCGCTCCCAGGAATAAATGCGACGGCACCGGCCCCGCTCGTCACTTCCGGGCGACGCCGCATTCCCCTGCTAAACAGCTTCTGGGCATGCCCAGAAGCTGTTTAGGAATGCGGCGCCGCACCGGAAGTGACGAGGGGGCCGGTGCAGGCGCATTCTGGGACAAGAAGACGTGGAAGAAGACACAGAAGAGGACCGCGCCGGCTTCAGCTGCCCACAAGAGAGATGGAAACGCTGTGGAAGAAATTTTATAAGTAAGTATTTCTTCTAAAAGGTAAGTGCGAACCGGGACAGATCAGAGGCTAGCCATTGTGGAATGTGCTAGCCCTGACTGTCCCGGGGGTATGTTTGTTAAAAAAATGACTTCTGTGCCCGGAACTCCGCTTTAAATGGGTTCTTTGATAAGTACTGCTGGCAGATACCATCAGGCAGAAAGCATTTTTTGCTAGAGACCAGCAATTGTAGCCCCCGTAGTTCTTTCTCGACAAGGTCTATTTTGAAGGTAAATAGGCTAATAACCGGCAGCAACCCAAATACAAGCACTGCTTTAGACAACAGGGTCATATCTGACCTACTGTGGCAGGTGACAATAAGCACCCTGGGCAGGTGGGGAGGTTTATGATCACACAGTAAGATGTTCTTGCTTCTTAGAGGATCTCCTTGCTAGCCCTGATCCTCTCTTCTGGATGTCGAAAGTTTTGTACACAATATACAAAAATTTCAACGATCGTGCCTAGTATAAAAGGTTTTTCCCGATTTTTCAGAGTGTGTACCACACTTAACACAATGCTTTAAAAAAAAAAAAAGAAAAAAGCAGATCAACAAGTGCAATAAAAGCGTGTCAGCATGCGCCAAACACCACATGTGGTGTGAATCCAGCCCTAATTACCAGCTGCAACATATTTTTACATTACTGCTTGTAATACACATAAAAGGGGATGCACTGAACAAGCAGACTGACTATCCTTTTAACCCATTCAAAACCTAACATTTTATAGGTCTCTTCTCAGGGTTACTGAGCAAAGGACTGGATAGGAATGTGCAGTCTTTGTTTTACTGTTAACCAGACACACAATACCTGAGCTTTGAAAAGGCAAAATGCAATAATCCATCAAAGAGGCATTGAGACGACTCAGGAAGTTGGGAAGGAACATCAAAAGAGCCCAGTAATTCTCTTGTAATTCAAGGTGAAGCTGTGTCCTACACTTGCAGTGACACTCCAAGGCCCTGCAAATTAATCGGAGCTTAATATGTGGGACAGGTCAAGTGGCGACCTGGACAAGCTTTCTTTCTTCCAAGAAAAGACAGATATAAGTAAAGACAATTCAGGAATAAAAAAAAAAAAAAAAAAGTGTAAGAATAAGTCATTCAGTTCCAACAAAGCAATAAATCAAGGATTTCAGACGGCTGAAGTCATTTGCAAATCTACACTTTTCCTAGGGAGGCTTGGGTAAGCGTTAGGGTCTAAGATCTGCATTTACAGGAAAATTTGAGATTTGAATGTAGCGCAGGATCTACTAATCCTTTTCACCTTTGTATTTACTGAAAATTACTGCTCATCTTTTTGGCATAATCTTCATGTCCCTTTCAAAAACCAGATAGTTTAAAGACTTCCCTGCTCTACTAAAAAAAAAAAAAAAAAAAAAAAAAAAAAAAAAAAAAGGGATTTTATTGCTCTATACCTTTTGAAAACTCTGCTCCTTTTCGTCTTGATGGCCACACACAAGGTATGAAAGTATGGTCCCCTCAGGGACCTGAGAGAAACTGGTTGGCTGCCCTAATTCTGCCCTTTATCAAAAGTATTAGGAAAAAAGCTGAGGTTTCACAGTGACTTGCTGTGGAATTTGAAAGTGAATTTCTCAACAATGTCTATAGATACAAAGATGAATGAGGGTTCGTTTTAAAGTGCAGCTCTACAGCCTTTGGGTAAATTCTTTAATGCGCATAGTCTGGACACAGGTTCCCTTTAACTCCTTCCACCTCCTGCCCCTTCCCAGAGACCCTTTTACTGGGTCTTCATACCAGGAGGTGGGATGAACTTCCCAAACACCTGATAATTGCAATAGGCTGTCACAGTGGTAATATAGAATCCATCTTGATGGCTCCTGATCGTAAAGACTGGAAGCTTAGAAACCTTGACCCCCAAGGACGCATATGCGAAGTGTGTGGGCTTTGACTTGGTCAGCAAGAGGTTAAAAGGTTAAAAAAATAAATCACTGACCTAATAAAAAGTTTGCATTAGTTAGTCTTGGCACAAGATTTGAGTCAAAGAGTTTTTTTTACAAAGCTATGCCCAATGATTTTTTTTCTATGATGTGCTTTTCCAGAATGGCCATATCAACGTGGTGTGGAGTCATGGGGGTTATTTGTTCAGATCAAGAACACACATACCACAACTGGAGGAGTAGAGAAAACCAAATTCTCTAAATCCATGTTAAAATGCATGTCCACGAAAGCTTCACTATGAAATTTGTGGTATGTTGTAATTTGGGACAGGATTTTCAGGGAGTGCAGAATAACAAAGCGCGATGAGGGGTTAAAGTTTCAAATTTTAACATTTAACAAGTATGTCAATATTTGCATTAGCTTAACTTGATTATTTGCTCAGTCATTTCCTCAAATCAGGTCACAGCTTAATTAAAACATTGTGACAGCAAATACAGTTTAAAACAAAAAAATGATCACCTTATTACAAGTTAATTAAATGCAACATGTAAAGGCAGGTCTTGTCTGCAACAGTTCACCAGTAATCCCAACACCCTAATCAGTGCTCTACAATTGAGAAGCAGTCAGAGACAAAAGAATGACATTTGGATATCGTACCATTCATTTATTTTAACCACATGAAAAGCAACATTTGATCACTATGCTCCAGATGTAATCAATACTTTGCAGGCTTGAAACAGAAAATTGGGTTTTTTTCACATCACTTTTAAGACCCCATTCACACTTGGGTATAGCATTAAGACCCCATTCACACTTGGGCATAGCATTAAGACCCCATTCACACTTGGGCATAGCATTAAGACCCCATTCACACTTGGGCATAGCATTAAAGTGGGCAGAAGCACACTAAAAAGCTCAACGTGCTTGCGGTTATATCTTCATGGCACCTCAAAAACAGGCAGCAGTCGCACATTTTCCACACAACAAAATGCGCAAAACACAAACATGTGCAATGCAAATGTCTAAAATATGGTACATGAGCTTTTTATAGCGCATTTTTGGAGTGGAGGGTTGCACAAATGAATGGGGCCACTCTAAAAATGTGCTGAAAAAAAAAACACACAAAAATGCCCCTGTGACACGGGACCTTATTCAGTACTGATGCCAACTGTAGCAGCTGAAAAAGCTAGAAAATGTTGCATATTTACTGAACCTTAATAAATGAATTATTACCTCATAGGCATCTTATACATAGTTTAGGAAAATGTTTTAAATTTAAATCCGAGGGGGATGTAAAAAAACACCAATAACCACAATATTCATTAAAAATTGGTAATTCTAGTGAACCTGCAGAACCAGAAGCCAATCAGGCTCTTTTACAGTGCACCTATGCTGACAGACAGAGTGAGCAGAGTGCCAACATCAGAGTACTGCTTCTTCTTCACTGGCCACTTAGCAGGCTTGGGGTTTATGCCTGACCAAGCTGTGCCACCATTGCAATGGTGGTAAGGGACAAACCTACTCTGCCTACCAGAGGCTCCTAAATCACAAAACTCACCTAAGTTCTACTTTATTAGCCTACTTTTGCTATTTTAGCAATTAAAGTGGTTGTAAACCACTAGGGATTTTTTTTTTTTGGGGGGGGGGGGGACCTGTGGGGTAAAGCCATAATGAAAAAAAAGGAACCAATGAGAATCCTGGGAGTCTTAGGGCTCTTTCACACTGCATTGCGATCTGCTCCGGCACTTTTTTTTTTTTTCACGGAGCGGGTGACACTTTGTCATCTGGTCCGTATGTCCGCATATCATCCCATCCCTTTGCGGATAATATACGAACATAATGCATGTCTATGGGCATTGCGTATGTCAGCGGATGACACCGCTGACATCCAATTCTGCTTCCGTTCTGTTTTTTAAACGGAACAAAAATAGGATGATATACGGACATGCGGAACGCCCGTGTGAAAGGGCCCTTAAAAGAAATCAAAGAAATAGTGATAGAACCTAGTCACAAGGGGGGAAAGGTGTGAAAAACTATATTAAAGATGTGCAGCTCAATGATACCACATGCTATGAAAAATTTTCACGCAACCCTTTTCCCCCCCATTGGTCACAGAAATAAATTATAGAGCGTTCATAATGGGTCTAGAGTGTTCATAATGGGGCTAATCAATAAAGAAGAAGTATTAACTACGGGTAGCAGAATATAGTATTCCAACTTTAAATATACTGCCAAAAGGTTCACAAAAACCCAGAAGGGCCCCCTGGGAGACCGATAGTCTCCGGGAGCGGTGCACCCACAGAACATCTGGGACAGTATGTGGAATAGAGAATTAAACATTTGGTGGAGGAACTGCCATCCTTTGTTTTAGACATGGGATTTGCTTGGAAAATAAGGGACCTTGAATTACCTGAGGACTGCATACTGGCAGGAGTAGATGTAGAATCACTCTACACATTCATCGGGTGGGGGCATATGCAGTTGCTGAGTGGTTGGAATTGAGACACCCCTTGTCTGGCCAACACAAGGAGTTCTTAAACGAACTCTGGGAATTTATATTACATAATTTTTTTATGTTTGAAACAAGGGGAGTAGCAATGGGCGCTGCATGTGCCCCTACCTATGCATTGTCTACATTTAGGATGGTGGGAAAAAGGAGGTATACATCAACCAGGCATTTAAGGAGAAACTAAAATTATGGGCACGGTACATGGATGATATCCTGGTGACGTGGAGGGGTAGTGCAGAAGAATTCCATTAATTCATTGCCATATTAAATGAGAATGATAGAAATATCCCTCTTACTTGTAAAGTGGGCAAATATGAAATGGAGTTTCTAGATTTAAAAATTTTAAAAGTGGGTGGGAAAATTGAAACCACCACTTTTAGAAAACAGACAGCTAATGTGCGATGCATACTAGCACATTATGCCATTGTCTTGCAAGGTTTAATAAATAAAAATGGGTGCAGTTTATTTTTTGCTTTAGGATTCACAAGAGAGCGAAAACATTTCGGGAGCCAAGGGGCAACGCCCCCAAATCCCCTTAACAGGATTTGGTAATGTTTGAAAAGACTCAAGAAAGCCTATGCCAGAGAAATATTAAAACGTTTCTGCTTACAAAGGTTGGGGTACTGAGGTATCAGACTATGGGAAACTTATGAGCACCTTTTTAACCCTACATGTAGGGTTGGGCTCAGGCGTGTTCAGCTCATAATCCCAACCGAGCTGAGCAATCCCACCAGTAAGCCCTCACTGCACACCGCCAATCATAGGCAGCGCGTGTATGTCCAGCTGCAGGCCGGAAATGCCTCACTGCCTATGATTGGTGGTGTGCAATGACGGCTTGCTCAGGTGGGTTGGGACTAGGATCCAAACACGCCTGAGCCCATCCCTACTTATGTGTCATCTGCCTTTTAGGTCATCCAATGCTTTCATCATATTTGGCCAGGCAAGCAAGAAAGCTCACTGGACAAGGGCACAACTTGCAAGTTCTTTGGCTTTAGCATGACCTTTTACCATCAGGCCATGTTAAAGCCAAGGCTAAAATCAGAAGCCACAGACCTCAAACCCCAATTTTCCAAATTGCTCAAGACCTGATGATATTGTTACATATACACAACAATAATATTCAGTTAATATCTCTGAATGGTATTGACTCTGGTAAAGGTTCTGGTAAAGGTATTAGTATTACATTTCTTTTTTTCTTCCAACTTCAACAATATACATTTTCCAGCTTTAAACCATCTCTCAAGTTACAATGTAACTGATCCACAAAAAGAAAGATATGAAAGCCAAATATGAAAAGAGCTGTAACCACATCAGTCTCAACACCACCTTACGTGATGCGTTTACAGTTTTCCACCCGCAACGAAAAGGTTACTTTTCAAGAAGTACAAAAAAAGGCAAGAAGCAGCAGGATCTGAGGGGACAAGCACCGAATCAACCTGGGTGGCAGCCGTTTTCCAATATCTGGCAGCGTTCCCCAAAATCAGGCTGCAGTTTGAAATACCTGGGTATCTTTTCTCCTTCCCTCCCCAGCACTCAGCACACTTTGCTTCTCTAAATAAACAAGGGCGGCCTTTGTTTAAACAGAGAGAGAGAGAGAGAGAGAGAGAGAAAGAGAGAAAAAAAAAAAAGAAAGAAGAAGAGAGGGAGGGAGGCCGAGTGGGTGAAATAAAAAGCTATATTACATCACCAACAGCTTTTCCGTTTTCAGTATCAATCGTGCATTGCTGTGAAGGATGTGTGTGTGTCTGAGTGTGTGCGCTTTGATCTCAGCATTTCAATCAGCCTGGAGGAAAGGTGTGGGTTTTTGAAAGGATCATTACGGCTTTGGCTGCGCAGGTTTATGCACCGCCACCCGCTTCCATTAACCATTTATACTTATTAACCCTTCAGAAACCTCTCGGGCAACTTCTGATCACATGCAAAACAGGGGAAGGACAGCGATCGAATGATTAGTCAAGAAAGAAAGTTGATTCCAGAGCTAGCCAATCAAAATAAAAAAGTCAAAAATTAGAAGGTCTAATGGAACCTCAGATAATGGGTCTTAAAATAAATTAAGGGCTCAGGCGTGTTCAATTATCTAATGTCTTCCATATTGGCTGTCAATTATCTAATTGCTTTGGACACCAGAGACTTTATTGCACGAATCATCCTATATGGTTTATATGGTTCACATGTTTGTATTTATTTTATATATTTCTGTCGAGCGCTACATCCCCATTTGTTCACTACTTAAAATAAATTAATTGGTCTCTCCCAAAACCCGTCGATCCACTAGCACCAATCCCCCCCCCCCCCCCCCACACACACACACACACACACACACACACACACACACACACACCAACCCACAGGACAGAGTATTTAGGTAAGGGACACCAGAGCATACCACAACACCCTACTGTGTGTCAGAAGTGTGTTCAATGCAGAAAATTGTTCTGACCCAGAACTCTTTAAGCTGGCGAACATCAGTGGAGCAGGCGGTGATACAGGTATATGTTTTTGTCTCTTTACAGAAAGACCTTATGTTGAAGTTTTCCTTCTAGCAACAAATTTGCTTAGCAGAATTTCATCTAACTGTTCGGTTAGGCCATTTTTCAGGTGGACCTGATCTGTTGGTTCTTTCATCCCTGTGGTCAAGCCGGTGTAAAATGGACTCTTTAAAAGGGCATACGTCCTCTTCTGTTTAGGCAGAGTGGATCGAAGGGCAGTCAGGTGTACATGGACAGTAGAGTCCGTTCACTTCTGGCCACCCAAAGAGCAGAGATGGATCTGTGCATGTGGCCATGGATGTGTTATCCGCCCTCTCTGCTCCAATCACCAGAGAATCTGTGAGCTAATGCCTCGTACACACGCAACGATTATCGGCCGACCGATCGTCAGACGTTGTGTTTTGTTGGTTGGAATGTGCCTAGACTGCACACGAAATTTCTCGCCCAACAAAAATCTACTTCTGAAGTGATGTCATGTGCTGGTTTACTTTCCGTGTGTTTTTTCTTCTCTGAGCATGCCCAGTCTTGCTCATCAGATTTTTGTCTGCCGAAATCTGTACTGACTGACGGAAAATCGGCCGTTGTGTTGACGGCCAACAAAAATTTTATAGCCTTCACACCAGATTTTATTCGGCCGAAAAGTCGCAGTCGGTTGTCAAAAGCATCATACTAACAAGCCGAAAATCAGCCAATCGGCCGTTGGCCGAAAATTCCTGGCCAATAATCGATGCGTGTGTACGAGGCATTAGCCTCCGCTGATTGGAACAGAATTTGTCCCGTGTGAAAGGGGCCCATGTGGCAGAGTTATAACAGATTTTTTTGGGGGACAATAGTTATGTCTTCTTCAAATAAAACTACCATGTTGATCCAAAGGCTTTAATATTTCTCCAAGCATAAACCTGAATAAGTATGTGACGAGAGGAGTTCTGACTTCAATCTGACATTCTTGATCTGCATTATTCTGAGTTAATGACTCAAACAATTCCTCGGGAAAGCATGGGAAACTTTTATTTATTTTTTTACAAGAAGAAGAAAGTCAGCAATGGCTGCCCCCATATCTACCCCAGTAGGGCTTTCTTTTAAAGAGATTGCCTGGTGTCCTATTTTGCCTTCAGAGAAAAAAGTAGTAACAGGAATGATCCCTATTGGGGATATAGTAATAAAACCTCTGACAGAAGCTCCTAAAATTCTCCACTGTAAATGTTTCTGCAGAAGTAATGCTGAAGGTCTGCCACAAGTGACATACTAAGTGGCCTATCTGTCAGATGCATGAGACCCCATAGATGGTACAGAGTAAATTATATCTAATCTCTATATAAAATGGAAGTAAGCATGCTATGGGTTACTGTACTGTACCATATGTTTCCAAAAGAAATTTGTCAATAGGCTTCATTTTAAAAGCTAACACACCATCACTTGGTTAGGGTTTGTGGTAAAGCTTGTAAATTAAGCCTAATGGGTGCTGCTTTTTTTTTTCCTTCGGAGAAGTAATTTATGTAGTTCGTTTAAACCCAAAGTTTTCAGGTCCTTTACACACTGCTAACTCTATTCTTTAATTTCCAATACACAGACCTGATCGTGTGACGAGTGGGGTTCCTCTTCTCTAGTATCAGCACTGGGCAGGCATCACTGCTGCACAGGACTGTGAACATATCCATACTCCATTTTAAGTGGCATGCTACTGCCAACCCAGCAACACAATAAGCGTCCTTTCACACGGGCGAAGTTCCGTATGTCCATTTTTCATCCCATCCGTTTGCGGACAAAAAACGGACATAATGTATCTCTATGTAAATACGGATGTCAGTGGATGATCATCCGCTGACATACATTTTTTGTCAGTTCCGTTTTTTTGAACGGAAGAGAACCCTATTTTTTCTTCCGTTCAAAAAACAGAACGGACGCAAAAACGGATGTCAGTGGTGTCATCATACATAGAGATACATTATGTCCGTTTTTCATCCGCAAGCGGATGGGATGAAAAAACTGACATACGGACCGGATGACAAGTGTCATCCGTGTCCGTTTCAAAAATAAAAAGGAACTGATCGGGCATAAAAAACTGAACGCCCGTGTGAAAGGAGCCTAAGGAAACAATAAGGGCTATGTTATTGACAGCCAGCGCTAACAGAAAGTAGTTGAATGATGCTTGGCTTCATTCAACCTGGAAGAAGAATGGCAGCAGGTTGATGAAGTAGTTTATGCAGGGTACAGCAGTTGGTAATGGTAAGTGGGGGCATGGCTGGACCGGGCATGTGAGCAGAGCTGAATCACAGAGCTCCCTTTTTTTCTCCCCTCACCAATCCTTCCCCAGGTACCAATCGATACAACTCCTTCCCAGGATCCCAGGATTCCAGTAATATCAAGGGATCTGATGCAATATGACACGCAAAAATAAATAAGTAATGGCAGCAGAGGCTCAAAAGGGCACAAGTGCAGCCATGCCTCAGAAGATTTCACGAGGCAAGGATTAGTCTAGAAACAGCAGTAACAGAGCAGGTAGGTCCTCTTGCGCTCAGCTGGAAGAGATAAACCTGGTGATATCCTGTGCTATATGAGGAAGCTTACTGAGGGACAGGGATCAGAAGATACAGTAGTCAATGCTGACTTCCCCTCAGATCCCCTGCAAGAGCCATAGACTGAGGTCGGCATCATGTCCCCCTCAGACACTGCACCTGCACATGGCAGCCCAAAGGAGCTAACAGAGGGAGAGAAGCAGCCCACCCTCGACCAAATTCTAAAGGCAGTAATGAAATGTACTGCCTCTAAATACGGTGAATCAAAAGGGGTACCTGTGTTGGGTGCTATGGGTATTGCCACATCCCAGTGAAATCTCAAGAAAAGGAATTTCCCCTGTTGGTGGGATTTTTAAGGCACTCACATATACACAAAATGATTTTTGAAAAAGTTTAAATATTTTATTGAAAAAGCAAAATTAACAAAATAGTATAAAAAGGCAAGTTAAGTAGGATACATCACATATGCACTTCGAATAAATCACACCAACTCAGGGTGAAGGCTCCAGACCGACTAGTTTCGGAGTTATACAAATACTCCTTCAGGGGGGAGGGAGGAGACCCTGGGTGGTGGTCTGTAGGTAATTGACCTACAGACCACCACCCAGGGTCTCCTCCCTCCCCCCTGAAGGAGTATTTGTACAACTCCGAAACTAGTCGGGTCTGGAGCCTTCACCCTGAATTGGTGTGATTTATTCGAAGTGCATATGTGATGTATCCTACTTAACTTGCCTTTTATACTATTTTGTTAATTTTGCTTTTTCAATAAAATATTTAAACTTTTTCAAAAATCATTTTGTGTATATGTGAGTGCCTTAAAAATCCCACCAACAGGGAAAATTCCTTTTCCTAAATACGGTGAAAGAGAGTTGGGCGGCTGACAGAGGAGGTCTCCCTTCTGAGAATGATTGTTTTACAAGTCCTGAGACCGGACCACGAGCAGCTGAAAGCCACATCAGTGGCATTGGGGATAAACTTCATCTACTGCTAGCTGAAGCTTGCTCAACCACTTGCCTGGTTCATTAGAACAGAGATAAAACAGGCAATATGGAGAATAGACGTTGGCAAAATAATTTACGCATTGTGGAGCTGCCAGGAAAAGTGGAAGGGAGGGACCCCACCGAATGTATTGAAAATTGACTCCTGGAGCGCTTTGGCAAAGACGCCTTTACTCCGCTATTCGTGGTTGAACAAGCACAATGCACATCATCATGTACCCACCAGAGCTTTACCCGGAGAAAGCGCTGAGACCATTTCTAGCTTGTCTTCTGCATTATTATGACCGAGAATATGTGCTATGACTAGTGAGAGAAAGACACGCTATTAAATACAATGGGGCACTGATCTCCCTGTACCCCGACTTCTCTCTAAAAACTTAAAGCGGAGTTCCGGGCACAGAATCGTTTTTTTTTTTTCAATCTCCCCCTAACAATCACCCTTACACATCGATACATCCGCTAATCCTGGTTAGAATGGTGAAATAATGAGTTTGCAAGAATAAAATCTTACTTTATATAATTTCTGATGTGCTGCGCCATCTTTGTTGTGGATTGCCGAGTCCGTTGTGGGGAAAGGTCTTCCCTTCTTCCTGATTCCAGTGGGCGTAGGCCTGTGAGTCAAGAAATGAGAACAGTGGTCGGCCGCCCATGTGACTGCAAAGTGCATCATGGAAGGGCCGAGGAAGAGCTCCCAGGACGCATTGCGGCAGGAAGTGACGAGGAGAGCCGAGGCACAGGAGGGAGGAAGTCCTTTGAAAGGCGAGTATACAAACCTCTGTAAACAGGTAAGTGAAAAAAAAAAAACTATGGGAATATCCAATTCTGACTCAGCGGAGAGTAAGGAATACAATGCAGTAATTATTAGAAATTGAATTTTGTGCCCGGAACTCCGCTTTAAAAGGAGCAATAGCCATCATATGCAATGCTTGTCACTGCTCGAGGCCAGACGCATTTCTTCAACACTGCTGGTGAAGCGGCAGAGTGGTTGGATGTCCATGAACCATCTCGGAGGGCACACCAGCCGAAAGAAGCGGATACCTGAATACCATGGCTCGTCTAAGAGCTGTGCAACCTTCCAGGTGATGCTTGGGACACCTCTGCCGGGGACGTTAATGGTTTCTTCAATTCCAGTTTGCTCCCAATTTTCACTATTAACATGGTTTCAACAGAATCTTCATCAACAAGATGACTACAGAGAGAGGCCTCGAGAATGATGCCACATATAGAAGGGTGGGGCCTCCCCATGGGCACAAGATGGTGTCTGGAGGCTCTCTACTCTTGTGTACAGTGCTGTGCCTTTTCCGTTTTCTTTTTTTATATTTCTTTCCTACTTCCGGAGAAGTTCTGAGAATGTTGTGCCATGTGTCTGCACGGAAGATCCTTACGCAGGCATTTGGGATTCATATGTGAGCTTCCTGTTCTCATTCCCAATGGAGTCACAGTATATAAATTAACAGCAGGCGGTCGTGTCTGGGACTCAGGTTGGCTCATTTTTTTTTCCAGTACCATGGTTGTTTATTAATTTTTATACTATATTATGGCTGATATACCGATTATATCGTGGAACTTTAGAGGCCTGAGCAGTCCTGTGAAGAGAGCTCTAGTTAATACCGTTAGTAATGGTAGGTGCTGTAGCAAAATCCTCCATTTTTCTTCCAGCAGGTATATGGAAAGTGAAAACCTTTTTTTTTCTAGGAAAGCTGGAGGAGTTTTGCCTAAACAAACTGTACTTAAAGAGTTTGTTACCCCAACACTTAATACTCCTAATATGTGCCTAATGTACCATGTACTTCTAAGAGAAAGTATAATGTTCACTTTGTATTGCTTTCGTTATGTGAAATCCCTTGAGTTCCTGCCAGTCACTCAGCTTTCCTAATAAAAACTGACCACACTAAGCAGGAGAGCACACCGTGGTCAGTTCTCTAGCTATGCTGGGAACTCGCTACACACTACAGTTCATTTAACACAGTTTCTTATGGGTCAAGTTCACATCTGAATTTTAAAGAAAGGGCCAGGGACTTTGTTCTGGTTTTTGGTTCCATAGACTTCAAATGGATCAAAAATGTGTTCTGAAAAAAGCAAAATGCACCTGGAATATGCAAACTGCATAGTTATGAATCAAGCCTCAATGGGAAGCTCGGTGTACTGATGCTTCTCCTCCCCCTTGCTCTTATGCAGATGAGAACAGAGGGAATGTAATCACTTATTAAAAAAAACATAAAATGCTTTTTTTTTTTTTATATCTATATAAAAAATGTTTTGCCTTTGATTTCCATTTTAAACTGAATAGGTTGTTTTACAAGGTGACCATTTACAATCGCTTTAACAGAAACACTCAGTTCTGACTACAACAGGCTGACTGAAGCCATGATCCAACAATTAAAATACCCTTTTACCAATCTGACTTCATTGAAGTGAGATCCAATGGGATACCTTTGGTGAATGCTTGCTGTACAGCCTTATTATGCAAATCCACTTCTGAATGCTACCAATGTTCAACTATTTCATTGACAGGGCAGCAGGCAGATAATACATTTTTGGGATCAAAGGTTTTCATCCATAGACGTAATTCTGGCAATATTGAAAAAGTTGTTCCAGCTATTAAATTTGATAGATTGGCCAATTTTTACATTTTCAGCACAAAAGGTTGCATGGAAAACATTTAGTGTGAGTAAAGACAGGATTTTCCCTGTGCTTCAATGGCATGTTTGCATGGAGTTCCATTTACCAGGCTGGGAAAGGAGATGAGCAAACAGTACTACTAGGGTTCCAATGAACCTTCTGCTAAACCTATTCAACAATGCCTGCAAAAATGTTTGGCAGGGTACAGACCAACTCCAAGAAACAAGTTCAAGCCAAACTGAAGTCACTGCAAAATTTTTTTTTTTCCAGAGGTCTGATTATACATTTCTGTCTAACCTGTATAACAAAAGACTCCACTGCCTCTCTCCACTACATACAGCCCCTGCAGAAGGCTGAGACCACTTTGTACAGAAGCACCTGTAGTAATAAACTGTACCACTGTCACACCTCCTTCATTATCTACACTACAAGTCTGCCTTTTGATGGGGGGGGCATTACTGAGTGGAAGGAGCATGGTCATTTTACTACGCCTAAAGTGGACCATACACTCTTAAAATTTTGGCTGGATCCAAAGTAACTGGCCGAAATTCATTCAGCGCGTGGCCCCTCGATTGCGAAAAAAAAAATGGTCAGCTGAACAGTGACTGCAATCAGATGCAGCTGTGTTAAAATACAATTGCTGCAATGGGAGATCAGTCCATATGCACATTGTAGGAGGAATTTGTTAGATTTTTGCAACCTAAAAGAAAAAACAAAGTCTATGTGTGCATGATTAGCTTAAAAACCCCAACATTTCATATTGCTGATATATGGCTGCGCTACCATGTACTTTGTATGAAAAAGTATCCTGTTCCCTTTGCTTTCTTTGTGTGAAATACCTGGTGTTCCTCTGCTTTCCTATTTCAAACCGACAACACTAGGTATGAGAGTACAGCATGGGCAGTTTTCTGGCTGTTCTAAGCCTGTTATCTTTCAATGATTCACTGGGAAGATCAATGTTCTACAGTTTCTCCTCCCCCAGCTCTAAGAGTTCCTTAGAGCCCATTCACATTGAGGCGACACGACTTCGGGAGGTGACCTGTGAAGACGGGTGCACCGCGACTTTGGCGCGACTTGCAAAGACTTCACATAATTGAAGTCAATGCAGGTCGCTCCGAGGTCGCCCCAAAGTAGTACAGGACCCTTTTTCTAAGTCGGAGCGCCTTGTGTCGCTCCAATTAGAACGGGTCCTGTACTACTCAATGGACCGCGACATACCGCGACTTGTCAAGCTGACAAGTCGCGCTAATGTGAATGGGCTCTTATTTTATTCAGCTGAAAGCAGAGGGTATGTGAGGCCAAAAAAATATAAAAATAAATACATTTTAAATGTCTTTTTTAGGAGGTATACATAAAAGGTTTTATCTTTTGTGTATAAATGGATTGTTTTACATGGTGAGGCTTTACATATACTTTAAGAGTCAATGTAGTACTCTGGTATAGGCTTTACTAAATCCTTCACCTGGACCAGTACTAAATATGAAATTCTGTGCATGTACTGTCAAAAGTTTTCTTCAAAGTATATGATAAAAGTAGGAAATAGTGAGGACCGATTTATTTATTTATTTGTAGGGGACAATTCTATTCACTTGCTGTCTGTGTCCCACTGGGGAGATTGGACTTAATTTCCCTTGCCAAAGACAAGGCAAGAAGAGGGGAACTCTCCAAAACAGGTCCCTTTGATTTTCTTGTGATAACTCAAAATTGTTGAGTTTTCAGTTACTTTCTGTACCAAAGACAATAACCACTAGGGCCAATAGTGAGGGTGGAACTTCATAGAAGGGGCACAGATGGCAATAAAAACCTGACATGGATTCCAAAAACAAAGGGGAAGTTTTCGCTACATATTAGTTAATTGCTATGCCTATCCCGGAAATGCTGTGAATGCATCAATATAAAAAAGTCAACTCTATTTACCAGAACCAAAGTTTACGATCTATAGAGTAATAGGAAGATGTGATAACCTTTTCACAGAACCTTCCTTCCGTGCTTCAGTGTGAGCAGGGAAGACTACAGTGAGCATAGAGGGCTGCACGTTATCACATAGGTGGATGTATGTTGTGATGCATTGTCATTCTTCTTAAAATGGCACTCCAAAAAGCACACATACAAGTCAAACTCACACTAATCGAAATATTTTTTTGGTTTGTGGCGTACTTCTGTTTTTTTAGTGCAGTGCTAGTACTGAAGTGTGCGGACATCCTCAATGAAAATGAAGGCAGCGCATATCCGTCAATGCATAATAGTCTGCATGTGCCCTTTGCAACGGTAACACAACTTTTTTTCTTTCGAGTCTTAAGGCTCGCACACACTTGACGAAAATCAGACGAAATATCCTCAGATTTTTCGCTCTCATGCTCAGCGGTCATAACCGTTTTTAGTTGACAGTGAATAATGTTCACGAAATTTCTCGTCCGATTTTTTTTGGGACGTTTGTACCTAGACTTCCGAGTCGTCAGCAACTTCAGATCATGCGCGGTCTTTCGTATCCGATTTTTCGCGGACGTACTGCATACACATTAAACTAAAATTGGTTGTGCTGGGGACGGACGATAAAAATTTGTGTTTGTCCCTTTTTTCGTTGAAAATGTCGGCATCGGCTGATGAAAGTTGTGTACCCACTAGCCGAAAATCATACGATTTTACTACGCACGGGAATTTTCGGCAGATTTTCTACTAGTGTGTACCCCACTTTAGACTTCTCAAGAGTATTGCTGAGGTCTTTTTGTTAAATGGTCCCCAACCTGTCACATAGTGGGCAATGGAAGCCAAACTGTGCTTTCTACAGACAAGGAAACCTAGACAAAAGCTAGCAATGTCAATTTGTAATCTAGGAAAGTGGCCCACCAAGTACTGAAGGAAGGATAAGGATGACAGCCATCACACATATCCATTTTGGACCCTGGCCATCAATAATCCGATTTTTCATTGACATCAAATCTGGCAGATTGATATTATTATACAGGATTTATATGGGGCAGACAGTTGACTCAGCACTTTAAAACTTGAGGGTTGTAGATAGACAGTACAACTAAAATACACTTTAATACAGTAGGAATCAAAAGGCCCTGCTCATTATAGTTTACAATCCAAGAATATTAATATTTCCAAATAGGGTCATAATCTAAAACCATACCAAGGAAGTATATCCACACCACTGCTGTCCTTTGAACTTCCCTCCCAAGCTATTTAAAACTCAACTGAAGTACCTGAAATAAATAAAAACTTATAAGGCCTCTTAATTCACAGAAGGTCTTAAGCCTCCTACACAAAATTTTTTTTCATGGTTCAACCCAGGGAGTTGAAGGAAAAAAAACCTGACAGCTCAGGTCGGAGCAACTTTGCTAACAATAAATGTTAGTACAGCAATCTCCCCTGCTGTGCTATTGTGTTTGGACAGGGGAAACTGCCCTACCCCCATGATAAAACACTCCGGTCAGTGTGCTCAGCCATTGGCTGAGAGCACAGATCGGAAGCCGGTCGACAGACTTTTTTGGTCATGCCCCTTCGACAGAAGTTGGCTTCTGTCGGCCCGTCGGCAGAACACGTGGCCCGGAAGTCTGCTTGTTTCTGTAGATCTGGCCGATGTCGCCTAAGAATTAGCCCTTGGGTATTAGGCTTTATAAAATGCTCTAAAATTCTTTTAAGCCTAAAATTATTAAACAAAAAATAATACCAGGCTGTGCTTCAATCAGATTTAGCAGGGTTTCCCTCAAAATACGCTATCTTTACCATCTAAATTTAAAAAAAGAGGAAGTAAACCCTCCTCTGCAACTTTTACCTATAGGTAAGCCTATGATAAGGCTTACCTATAGGTACTGTAAATATCTCCTAAACATGTACCGTTTAGGAGGATATTTACCTTACATGCAGCCAGTGACGTCACTGGCGCATGCGCTCTGAAGGAACGGCCGCTGGTGCCGTTTCTTCAGAGCCCCATGCCGTGACTGTTGGCTCCCGCGCGCGTGCGTGACATCACCGCGGCTCCGGCCAATCGGATGGCTGGATGCCGCGATCCCGGAAGACGGGCGACTGGACATGTCGCCCGTTATACAGGTGAGCGGGCGGCACGGCGGGGGCTCGTTCTAAGAAAAGTATTTCATAATGAGCTAGTATGCGATGCATACTAATGTGTTTCTCTTACAGGTTGCAAAAAAAAAAGTAATATGGGTTTACAACCGCTTTAATTTGTCAGTTTGGAAAAGCAGAAAAAGCAAAAAAAAAATCATATGTCCTCAACACACCTATTTCCCATATTAAAAAAAAAAAAAATAGAGCTCCACAATAAATGGTTTGCAGGCCATGTCCAGACCACAGACAAAACATGTCACTCAACTTGCAACAAATAATTATGTGTAATAGAAACATGAGCCACAGGGACTCCCAAACCTCACTGAACCCTGTGATCCCAATAATCATATTCAAGAAAAGTCTCAAAGCCAACAATATAACGAGAACACAGTGATACAGATCTAGAAATACATGTATAAACGTCATCACACAATACCAGATGATCTTTCAAAGAGAATGATAACTAGGACTAGTCACCCTCTGAGACTACACATTACTGGAGCTTTCTTCCACTTTTATCTCTGCCTCGGCTGATTTTTGATGTCGTGCATCTAAATGGTGAAGGAATTTGCTGGCTAGTCACAGATCATGAAACATGCAGAAAATGAACGTATATAAATTAAAAGAATGTTCAATGTACACAAGTACTTATTCTGAAGTCTTGCATACCTAAAAGAGCTTAATTCAAGTTTTAGTACCCACCAGTTATGGATACATAGCTGGTCTCTAGAACAACACCTTAGATTGTAAGCTCCTTGAGGGCAGGGACTGATTTGAATGTACAATGTATATGTAAAGCGCTGCGTAAATTGACAGCACTATAGAAGTACCTGGAATAAATAAAATAAATAATGGAATGGTCTGTAGGGCTCTGCTCATAACCTAGACCTAAAGTCTAAAACAGGCCACAGACTGTACAAATTTCTTTCCTGCAACCTGAAGAAATTTGCACAATTTCTACATCAACACAGACAGTGCTTACAGGGGAATCCCTCCTGCCAAGAAGACATCCCCACCGGAAGAAGATTATTAGTAATAAGGTAAATTCCGCAGGCTGTTTGTACATTCAGCCTGCCCAATCACGGTTTAAATCTCGGCTAGTTCTTGTTGAGCTGGATGAGATTCAAAAAAATCTATGGGCCGACTAAAAATAAGAGTGCATAGTCCCAAGAAAATGGAATGAGAGCTTACACAGGGTTGATGTAGAACTCACATTGCGGTGTCGGTCCTCACCCAAGAACTGCATCTCAGGAGAAATCCACCTACTCCCCCCATAACGGGAAGCAAAGGGTGTTTTGCACTGGCTGAGAAAGAGCAGCATGGATTCATAAGAAAGGGGAGGTTAGGTGGCACCACCTGGTCAAATATTTGTCAAATGAATAGTAGGGTTTCAATTTAAAAAAAATTGGCAATCAATCAAAACTAATAAATGAAACAAGTGCAGTTTCTGGAAGCTTATAAAAACTGAACATAGTTACAATCTACTGGAGGTTTTTTTTCCAATTTTTTTATTGCAAGAATTTCAATGTAAAACAGAAATACATATGTAAAAATAACATTACCACAGTGTACAGCCATGGCCAAAAGTTTAAAGAATGACACAAATAATAATTTTCACAAAGTCTGCGGCTTTAGTGTGTCAGATGTTCCTAACGTATACTGAAGTATAATTACAAGCATTTCATAAGTGTCAAAGGCTTTTATGGACAACTACATTAGGTTTATGCAAAGAGTCAGTATTAGCAGTGTTGACCCTTCTTTTTCAAGGCCTATGCAATTCGCCCTGGCATGCCATCCATCAACTTTTGGGCCACATCCTTACTGATGGCAGCTCATTCTTGCATAATCAATGCTTTGAGTTTTTCAGAATTTGTGAGGGGGGGGGGGGGGGGGGTTTGTTCTGCCGCCTCTTGAGGATTGATTGACCACAAGTTCTTAATGGGATTAAGGTCTAAGGAGTTTTCTGGCCATGGACTCAAAATGTACATGTTTTGTTTCCCAAGCCATTTAGTTATCACATTTGCCATTTGGCAAGGTGTTCCATCATGCTGGAAAAGGCATTGTCACCAAACTGTTCTTGGATGGTTTGGAGAAGTTGCTCTTGGGTGAGGTTTTTGATTCTTTATTCATGGCTGTGTTCTTTGGCAAAATTGTGAGCGAGCCAACTCCCTTGAAACCCCACACATGAATGGTCTCAGGATGCTTTACTGCTGGCATGACAAAGGACTGATGTTTTTCCTGGAGACCAGCTCATCCTCCAAAATTCTTCACCTCACTGAACATGCAGATGCACTCACACCTGCCTGCTGCCATTCCTGAGCAAGCTCTGCACTGGTGGTGACCCGATCCCGCAGCTGAATCAACTGTAGGAGACGGTCCTGGCGCTTAAAGGACTTTCTTGGGCACCCTGAAGCCTTCTTCACAAATGCAGTAGAAATGTTTTTTTTTATGGGATTAAGTTAAATTTTCAAATGAACAAAAGCAGAGGGAGACTTTGCAATTAATTGCAATTCATCGGATCACTCTTCATAACATTCTGGAGTATATGCAAATTGCCATCATAAAAACTGAGGCAGAAGACTTAAATTAATATTTGTGTAATTCTGAAAATTTGTCTGCGGTTGTACTCACGGAGAATGCCATGAGTAAGGCCCCGTTCACATAGGGGCGACGCTACTTCGCATCGCAACCTCCGAGGTCACGGTGCGAGCAGCGCACCGCGACCTCGGAGCGGCCGCCACGGACTTCATAACATTGAAGTCTATGGCGGTCGCCTCCTGGTCGCCCCAAAGAAGCTCCGGACCCTTTTTCTAAGTCGGAGCGACTTGCGTCGCTCCTATTAGAACGGGTCCGCAGCTTCCCTATGGGAGGCGACCTATGAGGCGACCAGGTCGCCTCACAGGTCGCCTTAGTGTGAACGGGGACTAAAGCAAATCTGACTCAACAAAACAGACAGTATGCATCCAAGAATCCATAGGAGGTTTTTTTTCTTTTTCTACTTTTTCATACATAACCATTTAAAATCCAAATATATGTTGGTGCACTTTGCAATGATTATATTGTGCATAAAAGGCATACTAACAGTTATTTTTAAAAACAAATTGGCTATGTATGGTTTTTAAAAGAGAAACCTATCAAGTAAAAAAAAAAAAAAAAAAAAAAAAAAAAAACACCACATATCAGCTCTACGTGTTTTGATGAATTATGGTTTTCTTTTTAATAGCCGAAACCCTGGCATGGTATTTTACGCTTGATGTGTCTGATGTTGTAGCCAAGGTTTCCAACACTCATGTAAAGGAGCTGTTTGGGAATCTTTCGATCTTAGGATTACAGATCTTGGGAATCCTGCCAGCTTTGTGCAAGCACACATACATTTTAAAATATAATACATTATATTATAATGGAATATAAATATATTTACACGTACACACGCATATACATACACACACATTTTTTTTTTTTTTTTAACCACATGGTGTCTGTGACTGGAGTCAATTTACCCAGCTTTGCTTTCAAGGGGAGGTAACTCAACTCCACTAGAAAGGATGCTTTGGCTTCCCAGGCTGGTGCAATCCAATCTGGAGCGGGGGCTTTGCTCAGGGTGTTGCCTTTCTCACAGTATGCAGTGTACAGGCAGCAGCCCCAGGCACTCATTTACGAGAGCGAACAAGTGCTTTGATAGCCATGAAAAGCAGGACATGGCAGTCAGACATGTTGGAAAGAGCATTGTAAAAGATACTGAGAGAACTCATACCTCAGGCAACCAAGTTCCTGCAGTCATCCCTACTTCCAATCTTCCACAAGTAAAATGCCTAGTTGACTACAGTTTAAAATGCTTAATAATTCTGAGTACACAGACTATGAACAATAAACAATTCACATATTCTTAATAAGCGGGTAAGACTGCTTTAAAACAAGCCAACCCCCGACTTTTCTAGCTGCTTTTAATGTGAAGTTATTCATTCTCAAAATCCTTTAAAGATCACAACAAAGACTGAAGTCGGGTTTCTGGTGCATATACCTCAGAAGGCTGGCAAAATCTGCTCTAAGAGAAAAAAAGCAAAGATTTCTAAGCCTGGGTTGTGAAATTTGAGAATGAATTTCGACAAAATTTATAGACACAGAGGTTCAGGATCTTGCTTGTTGTATGCACATAACCTTAGTGTAAAGTTTACAGTTTGTTTCGTTCACAACTGGCTGCACACAGGGATCCTATTGGCCACAGCCACTACTCCAGCCCAACATGTCAACAATGGTATACACAGAAAAATAGAATATATTTTCTAAATTATTTAATTTTTTTTTTTTAAATCCTTCCACTGTACACAATATCACCATGAGTGTACAGCAGCACAGCGCCATTCATGTTTATAAGAGTCCATTCAGACTAGCGCGACTTGTCAGCCTGACAAGTCGCGCTCGGTCGCTCGCCATTGATTAGCACAGGACCCGTTCTAATAGGAGCGACTTAAGCCCCGTTCACACTAAGGTGACCTGTGAGGCGACCTGGTCGCCTCACAGGTCGCCTTCCATAGGGAAGCTGCTGACACGTTCTAATAGGAGTGACACAAGTCACTCCGACTTAGAAAAAGGGTCCGGAGCTTCTTTGGAGCGACCAGGAGGCGACCGCCATAGACTTCAATGTTATGAAGTCCGTGGCGGCCGCTCCGAGGTCGCGGCGCGCTGCTCGGACCTCGGAGGGAATGCCCACCCATGGCCACCAGGGATGCCAATCAGTGCCCTCCTCATCAGTGTTGCCATCTATCAGTGCCGCCTATCAGTGCCCACCAATGCTGCATATCAGTGCCACACTATCAGTGCCTGTCAGTGTGGCCTCATCAGTGCAGGAAAAAAACGTATTTATTTACAAAATTTTTATAGCAAAAAACAAAAAAAAGGTTTTTTTTTTTTCAAACTTTTCAGTCGTTTTTTATTTATTTATTTAGCAAAAAAATAAAAAACCTTGCGGTGATAAAATACCACCAAAAGAAAGCTCTATGAGGGGGGAAAAAAAAAAATTACATAAATTTGGTTTAGGTACAATTGTAATTCAAAATGCAACAGCGCTAAAAGCTGAAAATTGGCCTGGGCAGGAAGGGGGTGAAAGTGCCCTGTATTGAAGTGGTTAAAGTATACAAATGTGTAAAAATGGTACAGCGCCACTACATAGAAAGCTAAGTAATATGAAGGTGAACCAAAGTCCATAAGTCCATAGGAGGCAGATTTCAAATGTTGGGAATATGACTGTGAATCCCACATCAATCTTGCAAGTAGAGTTTCAGGCAGAGATCACAAACAATAAGGATGTAACCTTACCGGACAGTTGGACCCCCTGTTACGGAAGGTCAAACAGGCATGCGATATCCACCGTCAGGGAAAAAACTGCAACCGAACTCTTCTCCTATCGACCACAGACACTCCGGATAAACCTAGACTATGGATCCGGCAAACATCACTGGGCCCCAGGTGCACACAGGGGATGACCTCCAATAAGACAAATGGGGGCGCACATAGTGAAGTACATTCAAATCTTTTATTTGAAATAAAAGGTAAAAAACTCACAATTTAGCTGCTTGACACAGGCATAATAAAATCATTGGCCGCGGCTCGAATAGCGTGACTGCATGGGGGCTTAGCGTGCACGCCCCCATATGTGCGCCCCCATTTGTCTTATTGGAGGTCATCCCCTGTGTGCACCTGGGGCCCAGTGATGTTTGCCGGATCCATAGTCTAGGTTTATCCGGAGTGTCTGTGGTCGATAGGAGAAGAGTTCGGTTGCAGTTTTTTCCCTGACGGTGGATATCGCATGCCTGTTTGACCTTCCGTAACAGGGGGTCCAACTGTCCGGTAAGGTTACATCCTTATTGTTTATGTGATCTCTGCCTGAAACTCTACTTGCAAGATTGATGTGGGATTCACAGTCATATTCCCAACATTTGAAATCTGCCTCCTATGGACTTATGGACTTTGGTTCACCTTCATATTACTTAGCTTTCTATGTAGTGGCGCTGTACCATTTTTACATATTTCTTGGGTTTGATATACTTTGTACTAGCAGCCTTTAGTTTCACCTTTTTGTGCGCAGCTTTCTTCCCCTTTACTAAAGTATACAAATGCCATTAGGAATGGCTAAGGTATACAATTTCTATTAAGAATGGCTATCACATTTCAAGATTTTAAGGCCCATTTAAGTATTTATTGGAAAGAACAGAACAAAAATGTTGTTTTTCCATCAAAAAGCTGGTTACCCTGTGTTCTCTCTAATAGCATTGGCAAGAAACCTCAAGTAAAAATGTTCCTCATCCTGGTTTTGAGCCTCACACAAGCACTGAAAATAGATATAAAAAAACCATCATAACCTAGAAACATCAGCTTCCTGGACACAGCCAGAGCAGATCATGATCTCCAATTTTTTTTTTTTTTATTCAATATGGTTATGACAAAAAAAATATCCTAAAATGTAGGTCAGGGCTAAGAACAGAAAATATATTTGCAGTAGATTTCTCTATGTTTTTATCAAAGACCCTGCGAGCTCTGAAAAAAACCTGGTAATCTCCCGTCAATGCACTCAGCTCCCAGCAAAGTGCTGTTGTGGGCTGACACACATTTTTTCAGCCCTCAGTCTTTTCTTCCCAAAATACTCTTCCATCTCTACAACAAAAAAAAGCTCATTATTCTGTAATCAAGATACAGACCTCCAGTCACACTGGAAGTGTGCACTAGACACAGGACAACTTTGAATTTTTGGCATAAACAAATATTTTTTGCAATTATTAAGTAGCTATAAACAAAACTTTTCTTAAAAAAAAGCCTGTTCAAAAAACTCAATGAGTCCAGAGACTCAATTTCTTTTAGAGGATATTTCAATTAGACAAACAAGTAGTCTGCTGTCCTGTGGTGCTCTGGGAATCCTTTGTCACATACTAAATATTTATTTGTATAACAAAACTGTATGTGTAAACTATGAATATATATGTATACATGTATGTGTAAACTATGTGTATACATAATAAAAAAAAAAAAACAGAAAAAAACCAAGATCAAATCCATTTTAAAGTTATATAAACCTTAGAATAAATAAATCAAATATTATAAAAACTTTAAAACTGACCTAAAACCACAATAGCTTCCATTTAATATAAAAAAAAAAATTAAAAAAAAAAATCACAAGATTTGCCAATTTCCTAAGTCCAACAAGGTAACATTAGTAAAAAAACAGGTGAGAGGTAAACTTAGCTAATGCAAGATAATATCACCATACCAGACAATCGGGACATAAGTTTAAGATTTTATGAGAAAAGCCAGTATTTCCAAGAATTTCACTGGTCTATATTTCAGGGTCTATTGATTGTTCTGGTATCCAGTTTCTTAAAAGGTAACCTCTGTTTAGGGAGTCTTTTGCGTATGCAGAGTCTGATATGCACCACTTGTGGCAAGTTTTTTCAGCGACAAGGAAACTACTGCTGATCAATGGGCAAAAATAATATTTATTCACTAGACGAAAAATCCATCTTTATACCTTTATTTGCTCATAGACATGACCATAAAACAACAGCTTTGGTCCATAAAAAGGCCAATTTCTATTAAAACAGTTTCATAATAGACTAAAACATCGACATTGGACTGACAAGTTAAAGCCCAACTCAAGGCACATGCCGCCCCCCCCTACTGCAAGGTTAAATGCTTATTTTTGCCAATGAGTAGGGGAGGTGAAAGGTGTAATGCTTACCTCATAGTAGAATTATAGGGAAAACTTTTTTCCATTTTAAATAAAGTAAGGGTCAATTGTTTTGCCATCTGTGTCCCATTGGGGAGATTTGCCTTCTCTTCCTGACCCATAGCCAAACCAGGAAGTGAGAAAAGTCCTGCAAAACTTCAAGAATACATTGGGGCCCCTCTGGCCACTAATGTGGTGACAACACAAAATATGGGATTTTCTTTATTATTTTTGATGATTTTGATAACGAGAGCAGATGTAGCAATCAAAATCAGGTTCTCTAATCCCTCCCCACTCTATCCAAAACTTAGTTAAAAAAAAAGAAAAGTTTTGTCTTTAGTTATTCTTCCAACCTTGCTCCTGGAGGCTTCCTCCAACCTTGCTCCTGGAGGCTTCCTCCAACCTTGCTCCTGGAGGCTTCCTCCAACCTTGCTCCTGGAGGCTTCCTCCAACCTTGCTCCTGGAGGCTTCCTCCAACCTTGCTCCTGGAGGCTTCCTCCAACCTTGCTCCTGGAGGCTTCCTCCAACCTTGCTCCTGGAGGCTTCCTCCAACCTTGCTCCTGGAGGCTTCCTCCAACCTTGCTCCTGGAGGCTTCCTCCAACCTTGCTCCTGGAGGCTTCCTCCAACCTTGCTCCTGGAGGCTTCCTCCAACCTTGCTCCTGGAGGCTTCCTCCAACCCTGCTCCTGGAGGCTTCCTCCAACCCTGCTCCTGGAGGCTTCCTCCAACTCTGCTCCTGGAGGCTTCCTCCAACTCTGCTCCTGGAGGCTTCCTCCAACTCTGCTCCTGGAGGCTTCCTCCAACCTTGCTCCTGGAGGCTTCCTCCAACCTTGCTCCTGGAGGCTTCCTCCAACTTTGCTCCTGGAGGCTTCTTCCATCTGTGCAACCTGCCCTCCGCAGTCTCCTCTAGAAGGTTCTCTAGCCTGCAGTCACAGACTAAAGTGGTAATAAAGTCCCTCCTCTTCACTTGTACCTACAGGAAAGCCTTCAATCCAGCTTACCTGTAGATACAATGAATATATCCTAAACATGAACATTTTTTTTTCCGGTGGTTTACTACCTCTTTAGAAGCCATGCGGTGTATGTGAGGTCTCAGAGATGTCCCATAGACCAAAACATCAGGGAGAAGAGAGAAATAAATTAGCCTGCTAGTGTAAAGAATATAGTAAATGATACAACCTCTTCCTCTACACCCCAACTAATGACCCTTTAACCCTTGCAGATTGGGGGCCCACCAGAAGGGTTTTTTTCCCCCCCATCTCAGAGTTGGGCTTTAAAGATATGGAACTGGAACATAATTCTGTAGGCACATGGATGCAACTGTGGTCAACCAAGTTACCAAATAACCATAGAAACCTTCAAAATCTACCATAGTAAAAGGGACGGTCTCCTCTGCACTTGCTGATGGATTGACTTCCTAACAAGAAAGAAATTTACAAAGCCATTCCTGGAAAAACCTTTCAAAGACTGGGGGATGTAGGGAGACATTCGGGACAAAAATTTCAACAACGTGCTTAGAACTACAAAAGAAAAAAAAAATCTAGCTATATTAATTATCACAAACCTGTAATATATTTTATAGCAAAAAGGAGCCAGACAACAACTTGTGCAAAAAGTTCAAACACAGTTTGGCGCCAGCATTCCGAGTACAGCCGCTATACCTTGTTGGCTCCTGAGCTATTGCTGGGGTACTGCAATGTAATTGTACTTGATGCAAGGTGAATTAATCACTTCATTTGATCTTTCCATTCTTTAATCCATTTTTATCCCAAAACTATGTTCCCAAGCTCTACCTCTCCACTAAAACCTAACGAATTTAAGCCCAGGCTTGTTGTTCAGTGGAAAGATGCCACAATTGCACATTTATGACTGTATTCAGTCTCTGAGACAAGTTTACAATACAGGATGATGCACTCACTGTATAATAATCGGTAAATCTGAGTTTATGTTAGATTAAGATGTACTCAGTGACATGACCGGTTCAGAGAAACACAAACGCACCTACAGCATAGAATGACAAATTCAGAGATCCCAACTGCTCAGATCCTGCTACAATGCATACTAGCACAGGGGATACAACTGCTTTAATACATTCTTCAATAGCCAATAAGAATATACTTCTACTTTGTGTGCACTAAATTCCTTTGTAAACCCAATTATTACCTTGTAAAAAGGAGCGGGGACATGATCACTGTGCTCTACATGACAGCACAACTGTGGGGGAGGTACCTAACAGCTCCAACTACAGGCCACCTGCAGAAACAGGAAGGCGGATACAAGACCAGTCACCCCACACAAGGAGAACACAAAGCAGTGACTGGTCTTTATTACAGGAAACTTCTGCAATGAAAGGCAACGTTTCAGTTGGATTACTACACACATCTAGCAAAAATACACACAGCACACTAAGGGGTTGGTTTACCGGAGGGTGCAAAATCTGGTGCAGCTTTAATTAAAAACCGATCAGCTTCCATTTTATTTGTCAAAACTTAAAGTGGTTGTAAAGGCCCAAGGTTTTTTACCTTTATACATTTTATGCATAAAGGTAAAAAACTTTCTGTGTGCAGCAGTCCCCCCCTAATGCTCATCTGAGCCCCCTCTCGATCCAGTGATGTCCAAGGGAGCCTTGCCTCTCCCGATTGTCTTTTGACAGCAGTGTTGGGTCCCGCTGCTGTCAATCACAGCCAGTAAGCCAATCAGGAGACGGAGGGGGCAGGGCCGAGCCATGGTTTTGAGTGTAAAAAGACACACAGTCCGGAGTGCGCCTGCTTGAGTGCTTCCAGAGCCAGCTGCTTGCTGTGGGGGCACCCGGCAGGAGGGAGGAGCCAGGAGCGCCAGCGTGGGACCAGAGAAAAGAGGAGGATTGGGGCTGTCCTGTGCAAGACCATTAGACAGAGCAGGTAAGTATAAGCCCTGTTCACATTAGGTCGCTCCAACTTCGGGGGCGACCTGTGAAGTCGCGTGCAGCGCGACTTCAGCGCGACTTGCACAGACTTCACATAATGGAAGTCAATGCAAGTCGCCTCCAGGTCGCCCCGAAGTAGTACAGGACCCTTTTTCTACGTCGGAGCGACTTGTGTCGCTCCTATTAGAACTGCTCCTGTACTACACAGTGGGAGTGGGAGGACCGCGACTTGTCAGGCTGACAAGTCGCGGCAGTGTGAATGGACTCTAAGAGCCTATTCACACAGGGATGACACGACTTGCCGGGGCAACCTGTGAAGTCGCGGTGCGACCTCGGCGCGACTTGCACGGACTTCATATCATTGAAGTCAATGCAAGTCTCCTCAAAGTAGTACAGGACCCTTTTTCCAAGTCGGAGCGACTTGTGTCGCTCCTATTAGAACGGGTCCTGTGCTAATCAATGGCAGGCGATCCACCGTGACTTGTCAGGCGACCAAGTCGCCTGACAAGTCACGCTAGTGTGAATGGGGACTAACATGTTTGTTATTATAAACAAAAAAAAAAAAAACAACTTTAA
This sequence comes from Pelophylax lessonae, assembly GCF_965119305.1. Lineage (NCBI taxonomy): Eukaryota > Metazoa > Chordata > Amphibia > Anura > Ranidae > Pelophylax > Pelophylax lessonae. The sequence goes on along the minus strand of NC_138768.1, from coordinate 211,546,293 downwards.
ATCAACCCCTAAGGGCTCTTTCACACGGTCCGCCTCCGTAGGCGGATCCGTGCTGCTCAGCAGGGATCGATCCGCGATCCCCGCTGAGCCGGCGGATGACAGCTCCGTCTCCGCTTGCAGTGTGGAGAGGGAGGTGTCACAGCCCCCGCTGCTCTCTATAGGGGATCGGATGAAAGCGGACAGCTTGTCCGCTCTCATCCGATCCGTCCGGATTTCACGGACAGGATCGGATACGGGTGTCAGCGGGTGTCAGCGGAGGTGTCTCCGCTGACATCCGCTGCCCCATAGAGCTGCATGGAGGATCCGATCAGATCCACCTAAAAAACTGACAGGCGGATCTGATCGGATTGCCCGTGTGAAAGAGCCCTAAGAGCAAGCAAGACTACAAATGCCTCTTGTATGTAGGCAATATTTGCTTAGCCCAGCGTTCAGCTTTAGGGGTTCATGAAGAAATTGTCAAATGCTGCCTTTCGCATTTAAACACGACGCTGCACAAATGCAAGCAAATGTAGCAAAAGTCTGCATGCATGTGACTTGCCTTGGCTGCTATATATATATATATATATATATATATATATAGGCAATCCCCAAGTTACAAACATCTGACTTACAGCTGTCTCGTACATCTAAACAGAGGGAGACAAAAAGGAAGTGAGAGGAAATCTCCCCCAGGAAGGGAAATTCACTCCTGTAAGAGTTCTCATGGGAAAAAAGGTGTCCCCGCTGAAGCTTTATCACCAATCCTTGTTTCCACAACAATCCAAAATTTTCAAAATCAAATTGTCACAGGCACATAAATTGAGGTGAAATCTTCTGAACTGGGACACAGAAAGCAAATCGAACGATTATCATGTGCTAATCCTTCCCTATGCTATCTAAAAACGTGAAAATATTTTTTTTGGCTTGAGATACACCTCAAAAAAAAAAAAAAAGTACCTGTTCCGACTTGTATACAAATTCAACTTGAAAAGAAACCTACAGACCCCATCTTGTTTCTATACCGGGGACTGCCTGCACACACAATATTATATATATATATATATATATATATATATATATATATATATATATATATATATATATATATATCTATATATATATATATATATATATATATCACACACACACACACACACACACACACAAAAAAAAAAAAAAAAACACAAACTTTGTTTTCACCTTTTTATTATTTTTTGCATCTTTTTTTTGCTGATCTCCAACAGCCTCTATGAAGCCACTTCCTGCCTATATGCGCTCCAGTGATGCAACAATGGTGGGCTAGGTTTGTGTAATGTGTGTTGAAACACCCGACATCCTTTAACAGGAATTTAACAAAAACCTTCATGGCAAGTTTACTGGGCAATTTAACAAAAGCTGTAGACCTTAAGATGAAAAATAAATAGAGGTGCACCGAATGGAATGTTTGGTACCTGAAAATGTAGGATGTACTTGGCCGTAAATGACAGTTTGTAAAAAATATACATATATTTTTTATAGAGAATTGTATTATGTTTAACTTTTTTTTTTTTTTAATAAAATGAATTTAAATAAAAGCTCAAGAAAAATGTATCCTATTAAATTCTATGTATGTCTTCACCCTGGTCTGTTGCGCTTCCGTTGTGGGGTTAAAAATCTTGCTTGCTGCATTTTTGGTCCGTTAAAAAACTGCACCAAAATCACACCTCCCTGTCGAAATACATTGAAAATGTAGCAAGAATGCATCAATAACCGCACCTGTGTAAAGTTTTTAATGCAGTTTTTGAGTCAGACGACATGAAAAAAACCCACCATAATCACAGTAAAATCGCGGTAAAGTCGTGTCAATGTCACGTGCATTTCAGGTTTTTCCTCTTACTGGCAAGGTGCCGATAACACCATTTTCATCCGATAGGTTTCGGCTGCTGAAATTTCGGCACATCTCTAAAAATAATAATAATCTTAATGACTTATTAAAATTTTCAAGTTTACATGAGATATTGATTGGGTTTACATTTAAAGCAATAAAGTAATATAAAGAAAAAAAAATTGCAGACACTCAGAAGAATGTGCCACACATATGGGCTCTTTTGCCTGAACAGTGTGAAGAAAAAAAAAAAAAAAAAAAAAACACCCCAAAACAGGTGTATTTCAGTGTCCTGGAGGCATGGGTGGTGCATACAGCCCACTGTCAAAATGAATGGCTAGCTGAGATACACGGCATCTGTACACGGTTATTAGCAGTATTTGCTTACAGGGATGTGGGCCCCAAACGCGTATGCTCTCTGTAGACTTACATACGTCCCTGTACCTGAATGCCACTCATGACAGCCTATAGCTGCAACGTATTTCAGCCTGTCATTGGTTTTGCCAGGCTCCTGGCAATGAGCTCTATGCACCACATGTGCCTTCTGGGTGTCGAAATATGTTTTTCACACCATAGGAGTAGGGATGCACCGATCGGATATCGGTGCCAATATGGCCATTATAGCTGGATCGGGGGATTGGTAACATTGACCGATCCACTGGCCGATCCGGTTTTTGCTGAGTAACGGCTCAGCCATCCCTTACTTGGTGCAGTACTAGTATGGGATGGGAGCCGCTACTTCCTGTATAGTCCCGGCTCACAGGCGGAGTGATATCAGATGCACTCCGCCTGTGAATGGAGGAGCCGTACACATGAAGCAGCGGCTTTGCTCTGTACTGCAGCCGCATGCTTTGTGTGTAGCTCCGGATCGGTTCCGGTATCAGTGATTTCACAATGCCAGATATCGGTATCGGGTCCAAAAAAGTCGGATCGGTGCATCCCGACATAGGAGCAAAAGCATCCATGTGGAAGGGGCATTACGGTTGTTCAAATAATTTGGTTCTACGTCTTCTATCAGCAATATGCTAATTTTTTTTTCAGGGTTTCCAAAATGATGTGCTGTTCGGAAGACTAATTATTTTTATTAGCAAACCAAAAATTGCACACCTGGTTCATTCCCCCCCCCCCCTCTTCAGAAATGCACCCCCCAAGAGATGAAAAAACCTCAATCTTCACAGAGTTTGGCTGCAGAGATGCCCCAGCATGAGGATGAATGACAGCAGGAGTCACCATTACCATACGTCTTGTTTCTTTACAAGGGCCAGGAACCTCCGCTTACATATAGAATCATTCTAGGTCTGTAGCCCCAAACCCCCCAAGATGACAAAGTTAAAACCGTAGCAGCCAGGCGACAGACAATAAAAATAATGAAATAAATAAAATCCCTGCTGGGGTTATCTAAACCTGCCTATAAATATTTGAAGAACATCAAAGGCGGCGCTGTTAAATTAAAAATGCTGTCACAAAGATAGAAAGCGGCCTCTGGCGCTGCCAGATTCAACATGCAAGAACCTCTGATCCCTGAACCGACAGGCAACATTGCAACCTGAGACACCCTGAAGGGGGCTGGGGGGGGGGGGTGCACCATTAAGGAAGTAATAAGCAAAAAAGTTATAATGAGACTAGACATGGAGTTTCTGTCTTGAATTTTAAATGTGCTTTTAAAAAAAAGAGATCATGACTGTCTGTGCTCTTCATCTTCCCTGTTAGTCCTGGTTCACACTATGAATCGCATTGCTTTCCAATTCACATGCTATTCAGTGCTTTGCTATTTGAGACCATTCATTATGACTGGGCTCAAATCGCACTGCACCAAACCAAAAGTAGTGTGGAAACGCACCGATATCACATCGCATGGTCTTTTTGTACCATGTGGGCCAATGCAAGCAAATGCACTGCATTAGGTGGGTTGTTAACATTGACACCCACTGCAGATCGCAACTGCAGTGCATTTTAATTGCAGGTTTCCACCTCAGTGTTCTAGTCTGATCCTAGCTGTAGTGTGAATAGCAGATCTCATCATACTCCATAGTCCTATTTTAGAGGTTTACACCCAAGATTTACACATTTTTCTAATAGGAATAAAACTGTGAATTTACACAAATGGACTCCCAACATGTTTACATGTCCTGCTTCGCCTAGCGGTACCCAATACAGTGATTTCCAACTTCTACAACTCCTAACATGTTTACATGTCCTGCTTTACCTAGTGGTACCCAATACAGTGATTTCCAACTTCTACAACTCCCAACATGTTTACATGTCCTGCTTTACCTAGTGGTACCCAATACAGCGATTGCCAACTTCTACAACAGGCATTCTGAACCAGGGTTCCAAAGAAATTCCGCCACGGATAGCTAGGGGTTCCTTGAGCTTTGGCTAACTGATCTCCCATCAGATGGTGCCTGCATAGTTCCAGGCCAACGCCAAGTGGCAGAGCCAGAGACAAGACTGTCATTCTGGCCAACCCTGTAAAGGAGGGGTCCATCTCTCTTACCACCAGCAATGTAAGGGGCATTTTCTCAACGAGCCTCAATAGACTAGACTAATCTTGCCAGAGGTTCACAGAGCCCTAAAAATTTTAAAGGGTTCCTCTGGGGTAAAAAGGTTAAGAAAGACTGTTGTACAAGGAGCCCACAGGTATGGCACATTTATACTCCAGGCTGGACCAGTGTAACTACATATAAAATGTTATACCTAAACTACAGCTTTAAAAAAATGCAAACCTGGAAATTACCCTTGCAGTTGCCTCCCCTTATTCTACCCTAATAGCAAGGGTGTTTTGCTCATTGACACTAACAGATGAGGAATTAAGCCCCACGGACCAAATACCAGGCGACATTGGCTGGTTCAATAAAAAAACGTCTGACATTCGGCCCGTCTGTCTGACCAGCAGCAGACTCGCTCCCAATCAGCACTCTCAGCCAATGACAGAGCACAGACCTGAGTGTTCTGGTGGGAGGGCCGCCCCCCTGTGAAAACACAAAAGCTCAGTGGGTGAGTTCACCGTACTAACGTTTAATCGTTAAAAAAAAAAAAAAAAAAACTGTCCGCTCCCGTCAAAGCTGCTGTACTAACGTTTGATCATTAGTACAGCAGCTTCGACGGGAGCTGACAGATTTGTTGTGTGTGTACCAGGCTTAAGGCAAAGTTTACCATAATCACTTCACCTGTGCAAGAGGTCCCTTGAAGCCTCTTCTATAATGGCGCTTTTCCACTGCATGGAACCGAACAGTTCGGCTCGCTTTTGTGCTTTTCCACTGCTGGTACAGCATGGTACGGTGTAGGAACGGTTCGGTACGGTAAGTCGGCGCTTTTCCACTGCATGGAACCGAATGGTACGGCCCTCTAAAACAGTACCACCTCGATTGTGGTTGCAAGAGGTACCATACCCGGTACCATATCCCACAATCCTTTGCATGCAGTCATTACTAGCCACTGATTGGTCAGAGAATCGTTGTTATTCCACCCACTTAACTTTAGTACTACTTTAGTGGAAAAGCAAACCATACCGTACTGAACCGAACCGTTCCAACACCGTACCAGGCGGTACCAGCAGTGGAAAAGCAAACCGGGCCAAGCAGGGCCGAGTAGAGCCGAGCCGAGCCGAGCCGGTACTTGCAGTGGAAAAGTGTCATAAGACCCTCCAGGCTACACTGACACCATCATATCCTCAAGTACAAAGCAGGGCCAATAGCCCTGCAATGTACACAAGTGCCCACAAACCAGAGAAAAAGAGCACCAGGGGCTGCCAGAGCAAAGACTAAGCGACGTATCATAGCTTATTGCTCATCCACCAGAGTTAAGCAGTGTAGAGAGCAGCACTGCAAGAGTAGTATTTTTGTAACTCCTGGAGTTCAACAACTTTAGGTCTACATTCCATCTGTGATTTTCCCTGATATTTTTCCTAGTTAGAGGCTGAATAGTTGCATGCTTGCAGCAGCACAGCATCGGGTCCAAAATGATATTAAGTGCACAAGCTGTATGGAGTCTGTAGATTTTCAAAGCATCTAGAATACCGAATGACTTTCACCCAAAAAGCAGGGTGAGGTTTTATTGGACACATTAGATTGTAAGGTGCTTCTAGGGCATGGCCTAGCTTAAAAAACACACAATATTCTCCATAACATTTTTATACTGCTAGATAAGAATATTTAAATTCTTAAAAGTATTATAATACGCAAATTCCATATACAAGCAAAAAAGCTGCATTAGCATTATACTGCGAAGACCAAAAACTACAACTCCATAATATATGACGGTGTCTTTCCATGAATTCTAGTGTGAGGTAGTACCATTCACCCACACAGTCATTTCAAATATAGAATTCCTCAAGTGTACATGTCTATGAAAACATATGAAGGAAGACGGTTTAAAAAGAACACAAGCTCACACATTTGGACCCATGTAGGTTGCTGGCACTGCTTCACACAAAGGGGAACCAGAAGGCAAACCAAGGAAACTAGACGCCCCAGAGGTGGAAAACACTGAGCTACAAATGCCGACCCATCTCCTCCCATCAATTCACAAAAACTACAAGCTGTATTTAAGTCCCATTTTTAACTTCCGTAAATAGAAAACACTATTTAAAAATATGCTTTGACAAAATGTGGTCTCCATCTAGGGAAAATTGCTATGTACCAATAGACAATAATGAAAACTGAACAGATCTCCGATCTTATAGGAGGTCTGTACAAGATGGGAAAAAATGAATCCAAAATGAAATGACATGTCAACTCTGTTTTATAGGCAGGCCTGTATTTATATAGCACTTGTGTGTTAGTCGGTTCACACAAGCATGACTTGTCAGGAGACTTGTCAGCCTGACAAGTGACGTCGCGCTCCCTCGCGGTCCATTGACCGCTACAGGACCCGTTCTAATAGGAGTGACACAAGTCGCTCCGACTTAGAAAAAGGGTCCTGTACTACTTCAGGGCGACCTCGGAGCGACTTGCATAGACTTCCATTATGTGAAGTCCCTGCAAGTCACTCCGAAGTCGTGGTGCATGGTAATGCACAAGTCACCCCCGAAGTAGTACTCTTAGTGTCGGTTCACACTATCGCAACACGACTTCGGGGCGACTTAATGAAGTCGCCGTGCACCGTGACTTCGGCGCGGCTTGCACCGACTTCACATAATGGAAGTCAATGCAAGTCGCTCCAACTTCACCCAAAAGTAGTGCAGGAACCTTTTTCCAAGTCGGAGCGAATTGAGTCGCTCCTATTAGAACGGTTCCAATTGCACAGAATGGAGCACGACTTGTCAGGCGACCAAGTCGCCTGACAAGTCGGAACAGTGTGAACCGGCACTAAGGCTTCTTTCACACTATCCGTCCGTCGGATTCTGTTTTTCTCAGCGGGGGATCGAGCCGCCGATCCCCCGCTGAGCAGGAGGATGACAGCTGTGTCTCCGCACTGTGTGCGGAGACACAGCTGTCAGTTCCCCATGCATCTCTATGGGGGAAATCGGATGGGAACGGACCGGACAGTTTTCCAAATCTTGCGATATAAAAAGCAGCATCTCCACTAGTAGATCATATATAGAATCACACCTATGCCTGTTTTCACATTGCTTTTGATGGGTGGCGAAATTTCAGGGCTTTTTGCGGAGACAATAATCTAAGGCTGGGTTCACGCTAGTGCAAAATGGATGACAGAGAGTGTGCCCGGCTCTCAACAGACACAGCCCCGGGGTGGCCGCGGAGCAGATTGCACAGGGGTCCTGTGCGTCTCTGGGTCTGTTTCAGGTCAGAATTTAGGCAAAATTTGGACCTGAAATGGAGAACAGGAATGCACCTGGCCCTTCTGTGAGCCACGTCCGCCCCAAGTCTGAACCCAGCCTTCAGATTTACATCTGGTAACATGCTTCCAAGTCTCGAACATGGAACAATATATTGCCATGCATAGGTTTAGACTCTGGTACCAATACATTTCGCTCTAAGGACTCATTATGTTGGTTACTTGTGTATGGAACAAAGAGACATGATGGAAAGAAATAACGCTAATTGGCTCCAAAGAGGACAGTCAGCTTGCAATCTGTGCTGTTAAGGACAGCTGGGAACAACTGCATGCATGGATGGTTCTATTTAGAATGATGTAAGAAGGGCATTTGGGTATTATAGCTTACAGCTGACAACTATTGCCTTTATTTCTGTTATTTAAACATAATGCTCTTTTATAAAAAATAAGAATAGAAAAACAGCTATTTTCCATGAAACCCAAAATCAAGTTCTAATTTTTCCTGAGCAGTTAAGGTTAGGATAGACTGGTTTCAGGACGTACTGGCTTGAGAACATACTAGATAGACAAAAAAAAGCACTTCACAGCAAGAAACACACTGCTCTATCAGAGGCAAAACACATGCATCCATATACACTAACCTTAACTAGTAAATGAATACTAAAACAGGAGGTTGCTAATGGCTGTAGTTCCATTTGTGATCATGCTCCATGTAATTGGCAAAGCAAAGACACACTAGCAGACCACATGCAGAAGAAAGCTGTATGCAGTGTTTGAGCAGAGCAGTTACACAGTGAAGTCACAATGCATGGGAGGATAGTAGGGTTGCACAGATATTGGTATCAGTGCCGACTCAAACCATTAGCACGAGTACTTGAACTCGTGCAAATGCTCCGATACCCAAAACGGACACATTTGCGGTGAGATTTGAGCCCATACAAAATGAATGGGCCCAAATTGGACTGCAAAGAATACCATGTGATTTAAACAGGAACTCAGTACAATTCCTGTCTGAATCACATGCAGTTTCCCACACTGCCCGTGTGAACCCAGGCCTGTCAGTCACTTCAGCTTGGGTTAAAACAGGAGCGGTGTGGGAAACTGCGTGTGATTCAGACAGGAATTGCACCGCATTCCTGTGAAAAAACAAAATGCGACTCTTTGCAGAGCAATTTGAGCCCATTCATTTTGTACAAATATCAGTACTCATACTCGCCAGTAAAAAAAAGGTAAATCGGTGCATCCCAAGAGGATAGCTTAAACAGACCATCAATTTTCTTTCCTGCAACCTCTGACTGTGTTGATGGGGGGGGGGGGGGGAATCCCTCCTGCAGGGCTATTGTGTTCTCTCCCCGTGGGGTTGGGGTTGCGGGCGTCCTTGCTGGAAGAACACAGTGATTATTAATAGCCGCCAGCGATAATTGCATGTTGAAAGCCGACATACTGGTTGTACCCAAGTCAATTGGTGGATTGACTTGAGTACACTCAGTCTGCCCATAGGTTTTGTATCTTGGCCAGAACCTGCTCAACTGGCCGAGAATCAAACCATCTATGGCCAGCTATAGTTTTACTAGCGTAGAACAATTGAACATTCAAAAATACTGCACACAGGGACCCTTGACATCAATATCAAGGTACTCCGAGACCTATACTACAGTAAACCCCCCTCCATTGCGGGGGTTATGTTCCAGACCCAGCCGCGAAAAGTGAAAAGCCGCGAAATAGAAAAACCCTATTAAAATGCATTGTAGGCATGTTTTTGTTACTGTCACTGTACGTGTAAAAGCATTTTAAGGTCTTTAAACACACTTTTAAAACAATAGAAACTCATTTAAACACATAAAAGATACTGAGAGACATAGCAAGAGCTATGGAAAACACAAAAATACTTCATTTTTAATGATTTATATAGTAAAATAACATTACAAAAAAAAAAAAACGCAATATACCGGGACTGCAAAAACTGAACCGCGATGGAGCGGGGGTTTACTGTACTTAGGTCTATTGTTTTAAGAACAGAAATTCAGCTGAATTGGAATGATTGAGCCATTTTCCCATGGTTCTCGGTCACACAAAGGTGATGTTGGGGGATTCTGCTTGGACATCAGACGCATGTTCATCATACTAAGTTCCTTTCACCACCTTTTTCACCACTGAGGAACCCTTGAAATAATAATATTTAGTTCCCACGAACCCCGGTTAAAAACCATTTCATTGGGGGTCTCTGAGAAAATACCACCCTTACAGAAACCTAAAAAAGTAACTGGTGTTCTGCAGATGGCTCTACTAAAGCCCCGTACACACGATAAGAAAATCTGAAGGAAAATTTCATCCGATCTGCCGATTTTCGGATTGTTAGTATGGTGCTTTCGACAGCTGACTCCGACTTTTCGGCCGAAAAAATCCTGATGTGCAGGCTATATAAAATTTTTATCGTCCCGTCAACACAACATCCGATTTTCGTCTCATTAGTACAGTTGACGGAAAAAAATCTTAAGAGCAAGACTAGGCATGCTCAGAGACGAAAGAACACATACAAAACAATCCAACACATGACATCACTTCTGAAGTAGAATTCTGTCATACGGGAAAATTCGAATGAAAATAACCTCTTCACTTTCCACATCAGACTAGCATGCCACAAAAAATGGACGACAGATCGTTCGATAATCTGATCGTGTGTACGGGGCTTAAGCGATGTTGGCCCTGGAACTATGCAGACACTATCAGATGGAAGATCAATCAGCCACAACTCAATGCTTGCATATCCGACAGCCACCCCTTATCAACGGTTAGACTGTGGGTTTTATTTTTGGTACGCTGTCCTTTCATTGATTCAGTTATAATTTCCATGAAAGATAAAGTATTTTTTAAGACATTAAAAACATAGTAAATTTAGTTGAACAAATAAAATGCACAGTCTTCATCTATGAAAAACATCACATGGTAGAAAAGATAAATGAAACATTAGCGTATTCAGGACAGTAAAGAGATCTAAGAAAAAAGGAGCTCTTTATACCATTCCATGGTGGAAGCAAACCAAGCATGCCGTAATCTCTGCTTTTAAGTGAGTTCAACTCTGGGTTTTCATGAATAAGTAAATATGAAACAGCCAGTATTACAGAACGCTTAAAAGCTCTCCACATACCCCCACATATCCGCCCCATGCGAATTGGTGGGGGTCTCTCCACTTGGCACCTGCAATCATCAGCTGCAAGATTAAAGTTACCAAGCTGTTTGGAGGCTACTAATAAATCAGAGACCTGCACCACTTTGAGAGCAAACACAAACTAGAGAATTCAATTATTTTCAATCAGGTCGCGAAGATCGGCTACACAACACAACCATGTTTATGCCACAAAAGCTTATCAAAAGCAGGCTGTCATTCTGAAGTAGGCTACATAACTCTCCCAATGGTGGTGACCTCAAAACCGCCAGCAATACTAGACATTAAAAAACTGATTGGGAAGGGATCTTGAAGCTCGGTAACACTACAAATTAGAAGGAAGGAAGGAAGGAAGGAAATTTCAGTTTCTCATTGAATTGGAAAAACGTATTTAAATTAAAACTAATCTGTACTCTACTTATATTTTATTAACATTTACTTGTCCCAATGTAATTATCAAGGTAGATGTAGAGGAATCAAAAAAAGTTATAAATCGAAATTTAATGGCATTAGGCGGAATGCTCCATGTAAAGACTTTTGCTTTAAAAGTGGTTCCTCCTCCAGAGCCGATGATGACCAGCAAGGTAAAGCTGCCCCATGCACCCCTTGGTCACGTGCTTTGTGATATAACAAGAAAGTGTCACTATGCGTATTGCCATATAGCAGCACTGCTCGGAGGATCTTCAAATTGCAGCACTGTTGCTCCAGCATGCAGAACTTACTGGTGATGGCAGCTAAAGGAATAAATAATGGTAAAAGACTGAACTTTCAATGCTCAATCATTTCAGCGAGTATTTTGAGTTATTATAGACAATAGCTTCCATGCTTGGAAATCAAAGTTTTTTTTCTGTGGGTTTTTTTTTTTTTTTATATAGAGTAGGAAAGGGTTAAAAACCATATCCAGTTATTTTTTGCTGTCTGTGCTCCCCAAAGTCGCCAAAAGTAGTTACAGAAATCGGTGCCAGTACGGCGTAGCACCAAATTCCAAATTGAATGGTGCAATTGCCATTAATTGGCTCTGATTTGACAGGTTAAATCGCATGTCAAAATTGGACCAATGTGAACGTGGGCTGAGAGCGGATTCAAAACACATTTTCTGTGTTCCGGATGCATTGCTGATGGGTTCCAGTGAGTTTTTCTTGCATTCCAATGCGTTTTTCCCTTTTCCTTCATCTCAATTGAGGACGAACATGTTATAGTGCATTTTGGATGCAAAATGTGTTACTTTTGTTGACTGCACAGGTGTGAATTAGGGCCACATGTTAAAATACTGCCCATGCATTTAAAAAAAAAAAAAAAAAAAAAAAAAAAAACGCACTGGACTGCATCTGGTGTGAACCAGCCCTGAAGACACAACATGAAGGCACAGCAAATCTGCCCAAAGATAGATAAGCTTCCATCTTACAACAGTTGAAACCAAAACACTTGTCTCTATTAGGGAGGAGCTCAGGCATATTAAAAAAAGAGGAAGAAAACTTTTATCTATAGGTAAGCCTATAATGAGGCTTACCTATAGATAGTGAAAAGATCTACTAAACATGTACCGTTTAGGAGATATTTACATTACATGCAGCCAGTGACATCACTGGCGCATGCGCTCTTAAGGTACGGCTACGGGTGCCGTTCCTTCTAAGCCCCATACCGTGATCAGAAGCGGGGAAAATGTCAGCCGTGTCAGCGGTGTGCAGGCGCCACTGGAACAGCTTAATTTTAAGGGATTACATAATGAGCTAGTATGCAATGCATACTAGCTCATAATGCATTTGTCTTACAGGGTTTTCTTTTTGGCAGAGTTGACAACCTCTAAGATCCTAGTCAGAACCCTTCCTGCCAGGAAGCGGTCATTGCACATGGGCAATAAGTGGCTGATGCATTCCCATTTATACAGTGGGCATGTATGAAAGCGGCTGCGGGGGCGAGGAATGCCATGGCCACTTGTTATCGGCTTAGTGCTGACATAGCTTCCTAACAGGATAGCTCACTTAGGATCAGACTATGATCCAAAACACCCCTGAGCTCATCCCTGGTCTCCATTTAAAGACTTTCCTTCATTTCAGCTCTCAGGACAACTCCAAAATGTAGGATTTCCTCTCACTTTCTTTAGGACAATGGTATCAGGACCAAATAAAGGAAGGTGAATCTCCCCAGTGACAGCACTAAACACACGGCAGGAGGGTCTAATCATTTCCTACTCTTACCTAAACTAAAACAAAATTGACAATGGCTTATGGCACAAAGCACACAAAAGGCTATATAGCGTTTTATAAAAAAAAAAAAAAATGAAATACACTTGTATTTCACATGCACTAGCGCTTAGGCAATGACCTAAAGTCGTCTTGAACTTTAAGGAGTAAGTCCACCCATGATTCAGTTTGAGTCTGCTAAGGGGTTCCCGCTCTCCCTGTTGGAATTTTGTATACAATAGAAGCTGATGGCACAAGCAAAGGTGGGCAGAAACACCCAAAATTCCCAGGCAGACAGGACAGAGGAGAGAACTAGATCACGGAGTTCAACCCACTATTGGAATATCTACCACATATAAGAAAGCTAAGGTTGAATCAGCCAGGTGTGTTCCACCTAGAACTAAATGATTAATTTTTGCATGGAATTTACCATTTAAAAATACAAGGAAAATCTCTTGTTCAAGATGGAAATCGGAAGAATTGAATAAAGGGTGCCCCGCATCCAATTTGCATGATATGCGAGGGTGACCGGCTCTCAATGGAGTGGGTTCACTCAGGTCCAGGGTGGCCGCGGTCCGCATTCCAAAAGGAATGTGCGTGTTTGGATCTGGTTCAGGTGCGAATTCAGGCAAAAATTTTGACCCAAGTCACACCTGAACCGGTGAACAAGAACGCACCAAACCCCTTTCTGGGAACCGCGGCAACACATATGTGAACCCGGCCTCAGTAAAAGCAAAGCAAACTACTTTGTACAGCAGCCAAACCTGGACTGGATTAGTCGGAATTTGTTAGCCTCTGAAATCTGTTGGTTGTAATTGAAAAATTTGAAAAAAGCAGATTGCAACAGGTCAGGATTTGATCCGGATCAGTCAGTTCACACACTTGCCAAGCAAGAAAAATGTTAACAACCCTTATGTTAATTACGATAGAATAATGAACAAGACGTCATTGGCATCAGGAATCAGTACCACTAGCATTAAACCATCCACAGTCAGCTGGCTGAATTCACAAATCTTGAAAAGCAGGAAAAACAAACTGACTCTCCAAATGTAAATATATTAAATAATAATCTCAGTCAATTTTCTGTGCATTATGCCTGTCAATTTGAAAAAAAAGAAAATTGCTGAAGGACTTGAAAGGGACTTGAAAGGGAGATAAAACAGTTTTAAATGGCTTGTTTAAGTTGCTAATTTTGTATTAATAAGAGCTCAGTCAAGATTAGAGTTAAGAGAGCAAACAGTTGGCACAAAGCACAGAAAGCATACACATGGCAAAAGGTGCCAGAGGTGGTGGAGGGTAGCGAGAAGGTTGACTGGTCTCCGAGTGTGCCAACGACTACATCATAAACCATCCAAAATGGACGCTTACCAGAACTCCAAGAGGGATTTTAGTCTTGAAAGAGACTACTTGAGGTATCACAACGCACAATGCTCATATTAACGGCTGCAAAATGACAAATAGGAAAAGCATTAACTAATACTTATCCCAGTGTAAATGATTACTCCAGTGAACAAGTCTGGTGAAATCAGAAAATAAAACATTTTGCAGGGTTGAGGACTCTAATGCTCACACGGTATTAAGTAGAATTAAGCCTGCCCCGAAATCAATCTTTTTTCTCATTGGACTAGTAACATACACCAACTTAGTAATTATTTTAGCCACTGGATGCTTTTATCCACCATTGACACTGGCTAAAAGGTAGCCTACTCTTAAAGCAGACCTACACTCCAATGTTAACACCATCATGTTAATAGTCTTTTTGGGACAGGTGAATCAACTATAATTACCTTCCCCTTAAAACATTTCATCATTTGGAGAAGCGAGGATTAAGACCTCAGCTTTTTGTTGGCGATTGAGAGCTAGAGAGGTAACCAAGACAGGAAGGGAGAGAATCTCCCCAATAGCAATAAAACCCCAGTGCAGTTTCTCACCCCTGCCCTAAAAAAAAAAAAAAAACCCACCACACGTTTTAGCTGCAAATACACAGGTAATAATTCCAGTGACAATAGAAAACATAGCATATGGTCCACAGTGTTACATGCTTGATGAGGTCTGTGGTCATTAGTGAAACCAGAAATGTTTAAGTGACCCTCCTCTTTTCCAATAACCAAATGTTGTCTCCCATTTGCTGAGAGTGACTTTTGCATTACATTTTAATGCAGGCAAACTTTCTGCAGTTTCTAAAAATAATTTAAAAGGATTTTTTTTTTTTTTTTTTTAAATAAAAAAAAAGAAGAATATCCCCTCTATTTATAACTCCTAGAGTTCTTGCAAGTTTTCCAATTTCCAATGGTCTGGTGTCTAAACATGAACAAGGAAGTCACGTGATTGTTGCACATTAAAAAGAGTGGGTGAAATTCTTTCATAATTTTCATAAAAAGGAGGTTTTTAGTGGAAAGCACTAGAACGCCTTTAATTTTTTTTTTTTTCAACTTATGGAGAGTTAGCCTTCTGGAGGTGAACCCCAATCTGCTGATCAGAAGGAGCCAATAAAGATATGGGGAAAAGTGATATCTGTGACTATCTGGAAGATCTATGAGGCATATGACCCATTAAAGGGGGGAAGACGCATTTTGACAGATTTTCTTTATAGGTCAAATTGGAAGGGGAGAGCATTTGGTGACAGGCGGGGAGTATTAGTGATTGACATATCAAGAATAAAGAATCTGACACAAGTATAAAATGGAAGAAAGAAAAGGGGACGGTTTCACATAGTGTGTGTTACGCACCTAAACACTGGGTGTTTTTTGTATTCTAGAAGTTTGCTATATAATGGATGTTTTATAGGAATTCGTTTAATTACCAGCACAGTTTTTTTTTTTTTTTTTAATACTTCTAAATTGCAATCGATGCACATTTATTGATCATAGATATTAGCATGAATTTATTTTTACATTCACTTTGTTTTAAATGCTCGTTGGTGGGATTTTAGATATAGTGGTTAGTGCTTCTGCCTAGCCGCACTAGGGTTGTCAGTTCGAATCCCAACCACGGCACTCCCAGCAGTTTGCATGTTTTCCCTATGCCTGCATGGGTTTCCTCCCACACTCCAAAGATAGGCTGGTAGGTTAATTGCCTCCTGTTGAAATTGGCCCTATTATGTGTATGCATGCATGCGAGAGAGGGACCTTAGATCGTAAGCTCCTTGAGGGCAGGGATTGATGTAAGTGTACAATAGATATGTGTAAAATGCTGCTTAAATTGACAGCGTTATACAAGTACCTGTAATAAATAAAAATAATATATATTTTGTTGAGATATTGAGGAGCTGGGTGGTATTCTGACGAATGACAAGCATCAATTAGCTGGCAACATAACATAGCCTAATTCTCCCAAGAATCTCAAGCCTTCTCCCCCCTACTCCAAGCTCAAAACAGATAAGTCATCACTAAGAGAAACAAACAATGTAAACTGTAAAGAAAGCGAAAAGTGTAAAAACCAAGTGCATTTTTTTTCTTTATGGACAATGTACTAGAGGACTCAGGAGGTAGTACCAGTTCAATAACATGTAGTATTAAAGACGAATGTCCTCATCAGTATTCCTACATAACCGCTCATTAACTAACTAAAGCAATTTTACTTTTTTTAACCATGCTGGTGCATAGCTTGGAGAAAGACTTTAGACACAATAAAATGTATTTCATATTCTTAGAAAAGTTCCATCCTCAGGGAAACAGAATATCTGAGATTCTTGTATTATGAATAGCTTTAGGTGGTTTTCTCTTTTGGTAGAATGGCAATAAGAACGACTACAAGCACAAAACTATCTGGCATTCTTTAGAACACCACGCTGAACCTCCACCTCAAAGAACGCAACACAGAAATCATTTTAATACTGAGCATTCCCTCTCCTGATCATCCACTGGTCAGATGACTAAAAGTATCTGGAAAAACACATTGATTCACCTTCAGATTTCTGTTAAAACAGGGCAACAAACAATTTTTCTTTAAGACATGCCAATCTTGAGGCCTACTCCAATATCCTGACTTGTTATCCCGTCTTGTGGCTCCCTAAGTACTACTTGAGGCTCCAATAAGAGTAAAACAACTGTATGCAAGATGGAACCCATGGCTCTTTAACTCTGTACTACAAACCAACAATTCTGGATTCTGGTCATTAAGGCATACAAGAAGGATCTGTTTGTCTCCGCCCAAACAATTGTTTACACCAATTTGATGCTTCACTAGCGCTTCAACCCTTGACACTAGCATTTCTGTCATACTCAATGCCCATTCACACCTGAGCCTAGTGTTCCTTGAAGCTTGTCACTCAAAGAAGTACATGAGCTTCTTCTGGGGAATAGTCACTTGTTTGGCCCCAATAGACTTAAATGGGAGCAACTGAAAAACTCATGTTTTTGCCTAGTAACTAGCCATCTATTGGCTAAAAATAAAAAATAAATACTTGCTTGAATCCTGAAAGGCGTGTAAAAATGTGCATAAAAAGCCGAAGAAGGGAAAAATCATTTTTTTTAATTGGATTTGGGCTGGTAGCAATAGCATTAATTCTGTTTTAAAATGCACAGAGGTACTTTTGCTATCTGGAGTAAAGGACTTTTTGGATCTTCCTGACATCGTAAACTTAACCTTTGCCATCTACTTTCCTGGCTTAACAAACTCAACACAAATGGCTGCGTTGTGCCTGTTCACGTTGCCAATGCCCTTAAGGCAGTCAGATCATGCCTGTACGTCCAACAGCCTGTAAATCTGTAGTGGTCTTTAGAGCTAACGTAAGCAGGTGTTCTTGTCAAACAGTCTTTTCCATTTCAACGCAGCGATGCTCAAAAACTAGTGGTGCACCGAAATTTCAGCAACCGATCCCATTTCGGCCGAAAACGGGTCGTATATGCCAAAAATCATAGCTGCCAACTGTCCCGTTTCCGGCTTACTTACTCTGCCAGGACTTGTCCCGGCCAGTGGGGGAGCGTGGGGGGAGGCCGGAGGTGCCGTCTGACCTTTATTTTCCCCAACGGTGTCTCTCTGCTCCAGCCGCCATCTTCAGGCTCAGGATGGCCGGCGGGCACCCTGTGATTGGGCGAATATGGCGGGGGCTGGCCTGTGCCTGTCCAGTCATGGCGTAGCATGGGTGGCGGTTTCATCTGGAGCCAGGCACCGCCCTCGCAGTCTCAGACCAGCGCGCTCAGCCTCAGCACACCAGCCACCTGCTGCTCATCTCCAGACCCGACCGCGGACGTTCTTCCTCTTACAGCAAGTGAGTGCCGGCAGATAATTGTCACTAAAGGATCTGATGTATGCCAAAAGGGGGGGGACAAGGAGTTTGAGGGCAAGAAAAAAATAGAAAGTTACCAGAGTTACCGAAGTAAGTGACGGCTAGAGGAAGAGAGCAGAGTGCTGTTTATTACAGAAGAGTGGGGAACAAAAGAGATATTGGAGAAAATGAGGGAATGCCTGGGATGCTAGAGAGGGACTAGTCTCAGCAGTCCTATAAAACAAAAATTCTGTCTGGAAGAGAAAGGGAGAGAATACAGAGACACGCCTGTCATTTATCCACTCCTCCTTTTACCTCGTCTATTCCCAGAAGGCATTGTATTCTCTGAAAAGCACACAATGCTTTTTGTGAAAATAGGAGGAGGAGAGAGAGAGCGCAAGCAGCAAGATACCCCCCCATTTTACTGCAGTCAGATCAGTAAATGGTGCATTCTGATTGGTTGTTGTGGAATACTAAACTTTTCTATTTACCCAATTCATTTCATTGTAGTACGCGTTTGCTAGCTCTGAATATTTTGGAACAAAGTAAAGAAATAATGGCAATAAGAAAGAGGTCATCACCGACCTATACTTTAAAAAATGCTATATCCCTGGCAATCACAGTTATCTAGTTTAACACTGACCTGGAAAAAAAAAAAAAAAAATGGAGTTTCTGACCCCCTTTCTAATCTGCATACCTGTTCCAAGTCAGGGGGTCAAAGCATTGAAACCAGCGACCAAACAAATAACAGGTTCTTGATACAAATATCTTTATTCTTTAAAAGCCAGGGTAGCAAGCAAATGGAATTTAGATGTATTTCACGCATACCTGCACTTAATGATACAGCGATTAGCCAAGCAACTAGCATTTTACAAGGAATTCAGTAATGGCAGCCTACAGCTTTCCTAACCATTACAATAACATGGGTAAAAAGGGTCAATAACAAGGATACAAACCAAATACATCACTACAAATCATCTTCAGCCACATATGCAAAAACTGTACCTTTACTTTAATATTTTCTATTTCTTTCCCTTCTAGAGCAGATCTGGACAACAACCATTTACTAGAACCCAAGAGCTATATTTTAGTCTAGATTAGTATGAGTAAAGGGTATTTTACTAGGGATAGGTTACAATTAGAATCTTTAACACAAAGCAGACTCTACCACTGTGCACATACAATAGCTCCTCATACTTCCAGGAGACCCAGGAAGCAATCAGATCATGCTTTCACCCTACTGACATCTCACACTCCGAATATCATGCATAGATTTTGGCTGTATGGAAACAACACTGCTGCTTATTCTGCGACTTTAAAAAGATACAACATAAACCTAAAGAGTACCATTACACACAAAGAAAGCTTCATACAAATTCATTACATTTTGATGCAGCACATAAACCAGAGGGATGTAATCTAATAGTTCATCAGTTAATTGATATGGAACAGGGCGCCTGGATCACAACACGAGATTCCTGCACTTACAAGAGGGCACGTTTTAAACCCATAATAACAATCAAAGTGTCAAGCAGTTACCGAGTTTCACTTACAATCCAGACCAGATTTGAGGTTTGTTTTTTTTTAGATCGTGGATGACAAACGTTCAGTCTTTAGAACGCTAACAGCCAGTCAATCTTTTTTTATTTACTTTTCCTTTATTTGATTTTCCATATAAAAAAAAAAAAAAAAAAAAAAAAAAAAAAAAGTTAATAAATATATATACACACACATTATATATACATACATTTTTTTTTTATATTACACTTTCACATATACCGGTAACCCTTTTAATTCCCCCCTCCCCTTTTTCCCATATTTTGCCCTGATTTTATTCCTTTCTCTTTTTTTTATCCTCTTCCCCTCTCCCCCTTTTTCCCTCGTGTCCTGTTCCCTGCATATCTCCACATATTTCCTCGTTCTCTTAAATTCTCCCCATACAATGAAAAATGTTTGTCTGGTCTGCTCTACTGCTTCTCAGATATTCCATTTTATGAATATACTCTATTCTTCCATCATAGGACATTCAGGGTCTAGTCACTTTTTGCATTTATTAGATAAGGCACTACTGTATTCTTAGATTGTTTTTATTGTACTTTTTGTATTATGGAATAGACAAATTCGCAGATCATCTACTATGTCTATGTCCGTAATTTCCTTTATACAGTGCCTTGCCAAAGTATTCGGCCCCCTTGAACTTTGCGACCTTTTGCCACATTTCAGGCTTCAAACAAAGATATAAAACTGTAATTTTTTGTGAAGAATCAACTAGTGGGACACAATCATGAAGTGGAACGAAATTTATAGGCTATTTCAAACTTTTTTAACAAATAAAAAACTGAACAATTGGGCGTGCAAAATTTTTCAGCCCCTTTACTTTCAGTTCAGCAAACTCTCTCCAGAAGTTCAGTGAGGATCTCTGAGACCCCGTTCACACTGGGGCGACCTGTCAGGCGACCTGGTCGCCTGACAGGTCGCCTGCCATAGAGAAACTGTGGACCCGTTATAATAGGAGCGACAAAAGTCGCTCCGACTTAGAAAAAGGGTCCGGAGCTTCTTTGGGGCGACCTGGAGCGACCTGCATTGACTTCAATGTTATGAAGTCCGTGCCGGCCGCTCCGAGGTCGCGGTGCGAGCTGCGCACCACGACCTGTGAGGTCGCCCCGGCAAGTAGCTTCGCCCCAGTGTGAACGGGGTCTGAATGATCCAATGTTGACCTAAATGACTAATGATGATAAATAGAATCCACCTGTGTGTAATCAAGTCTTCGTATAAATGCACCTGCACTGTGATAGTCTCAGAGGTCCGTTTAAAGCACAGAGAGCATCATGAAGAACAAGGAACACACCAGGCAGGTCCGAGATACTGTTGTGGAGAAGTTTAAAGCCAGATTTGGATACAAAACGATTTCCCAAGCTTTAAACATCCCAAGGAGCACTGTGCAAGCGATAATATTGAAATGGAAGGAGTATCAGACCACTGCAAATCTACGAAGACCTGGCCGTCCCTCTAAACTTTCAGCTCATACAAGGAGAAGACTGATCAGAGATGCAGCCAAGAGGCCCATGATCACTCTGGATGAACTGCAGAGATCTACAGCTGAGGTGGGAGACTCTGTCCATAGGACAACAATCAGTCGTATACTGCACAAACCTGGCCTTTATGGAAGAGTGGCAAGAAGAAAGCTATTTCTTAAAGATATCCATAAAAAGTGTCCTTTAAAGTTTGCCACAAGCCACCTGGGAGACACACCAAACATGTGGAAGAAGGTGCTCTGGTCAGATGAAACCAAAATCAAACTTTTTGGCAACAATGCAAAACGTTATGTTTGGCATAAAAGCAACACAGCTCATCACCCTGAACACACCATCCCCACTGTCATACATGGTGGTGGCAGCATCATGGTTTGGGCCAGCTTTTCTTCAGCAGGGAACGGCAAGATGGTTAAAATTAATGGAAAGATGGATGGAGCCAAATACAGGACCATTCTGGAAGAAAACCTGATGGAGTCTGCAAAAGACCTGAGACTGGGACGGAGATTTGTCTTCCAACAAGACAATGATCCAAAACATAAAGCAAAATCTACAATGGAATGATTAACAAATAAACATATCCAGGTGTTAGAATGGCCAAGTCAAAGTCCAGACCTGAATCCAAACGAGAATCTGTGGAAAGAACTGAAAACTGCTGATCATAAACGCTCTCCACGCAGCTCGAGCTCGAGCTGTTTTGCAAGGAGGAATGGGCAAAAGTTTCAGTCTCTCGATGTGCAAAACTGATAGAGACATACCCCAAGAGACTTACAGCTGTAATCGCAGCAAAAGGTGGCGCTAAAAAAGTATTAACTTAAGGGGGCTGAATAATTTTGCACGCCCAATTTTTCAGTTTTTTAGTTGTTAAAAAAGTTTGAAATATCCAATACATTTCATTCCACTTCATGATTGTGTCCAACTTGTTGTTGATTCTTCACAAAAAGTTACAGTTTTATGTCTTTATGTTTGAAGCCTGAAATGTGGCAAAAGGTCGCAAAGTTCAAGGGGGCCGAATACTTTCGCAAGGCACTGTATATTGCCTTACATTCTGCCAGTAATCCCGCATCTTTGGGCACTCCCACCATAGTACCCTCCAAATTACCTCTCCAACACATTGAAGATTTCTCAGGCTGATATTTTTGTGCTTTAACCGGCGTTCTATACCACCTAGCTAGACATTTAGGCCTCATGCACACTGGACGTTATAAAACCGCCAGTAGCTTTGCAGTGAGTTTTCCAGCGTTTTTTAGCTTTTTTGCAGTAGCGTTCTTCTGCATTTAGGGTTTTTTGTTGTTACTGTTTTTAGCTAAAAATCACATCTTTGCTATTTTAGTAACTCCGGCTTTCCCATAATGCTTGCCAGAATTGCATCACATGGGTGTTCACACCTATGCGATAAGATTTAGGTGTGGGGGAAAAAAAGGGTCCTACAACATTTTGGTGCAAAGGTGAAACCTTCCCCCCCCCCCCCCCCCCCGACATCAAAATTGCATCGCATGGGTGTGAACACCTATATGATGCGATTCTGTCAAGCTCGCTTAATTTTGAAATCTGTTTTGGGGTGTCAATCATGGAGCATTAAGCCCCCGTTCACATCGGGCAGATTTGACATGCAATTTGACATGTCAGAGCCTATTGCCGGCAACGTCACTGTCTGAATTGGTGCAACCCTGACTTTGCTGCACCGCACTGATTCCCAAAAGAAGTTTCTGCCCTACTTTTGGCGACTTCAGGGCGATTTCAATAGACATCTGTGCATTAACCCGTACAGATGTCTGTCAAATCACCCCCCGAAGTCGCACTAACATGCGAGTTTGAAATCGTGCACGTTTAGCTGAATAAATTATTTCAAACCCGCCCTCAGTGTGAACTGGTGCTGTTGCTGGCAATAGGCTCTGATTCAACATGACAAATCGCATGCCAAATTGGCACAATGTCAACAGGGCTTCATGTTCCATGAAGGATACCACAAAACAGATTGCAAAATGCAGTGCGCTTGCCAGAATCGCATCGCATGGGTGTTCACTCATGCAATGCGATTAGGTGTGGAGAAAAAAAAAAAAAAAGGGTCCTACAACATTTTGGTGCAAATGTGATGCAATCTGAGCCATACAAAATATATAGCTTAAATCGCATCACACAGACATGTGCACAGGAATGTGGTGCAAATCACATGCGGTGTTCAGCATGCACCAGTGTGAACCCAGGCTATGTTCCATGAACGACACCTCAAAACAGAACCCAGGCTAAAAAAAAAAAAAAAACACGCCAGTTAGCGTTTGACGTTAGAGCGTTACAGCTGGAAAACGCCACTCAAAACCCACTAGTTTTCGTTTTTTCTTACAGCCAGAAAATGCACCTGACAACAACTGCTGATAACCGCCTATGTGTGCATGCACACATAGGATAACATGCTGGGGAGCTCATTGGCTGCAGAAAAAAAATGTCAGAAGCCAAAAACAGCAGCTGAAAAAACATTGAGTATGAGGCCTTATAGTTCATCTCTACTGTATTTAGATCTACTGCTGTGGTATGAACCACACTCAGAACTTTATTTGTTGCTCCTCTAAACCTGATCCCAACTCCCTTTCCCATTTATTGATCAATGGCAGCTCTGTAATCTGGGTGAGTATTTTAAAGATTTGTGAATCATAAAATATTTCAAATTTGCTTGGGAATTACACGGGCGTTCAATTGGAGAGAAGTCTTTTTCTAATCTAATGGGTTGAGGTAATGTTGACACAAAGTGTCTCAATTAAGAATACCGCCATTCACTTAATATTATTAATTCTTTCTTGGGTTTCAATTCCTGGTATGAACATATCTTCCCTTTGTTCACTATATCCATAATCTGTTTGTTTTTATCTATTATCCACTCTCGAAATTGTGCCCCGTTCCCAGGGGGAAAAAAATAAAAAAAATTGTCCCTGTGAGTTAAATTTTTATAAAAATATATAAATTGAATCCCAAACCCTAAACACATTCTTAGTCAATTTGTGCATGTCTACATCTAATACTCTATATCAGGTGTTCCCAAACTGTGGGTTGGGACCCACTGGTGGGTCGCGAGCTGCGTTTGAGTGGGTCGCGCTGAGCCGGAAATCACTGAGAGCGGGCCCGCTTAAATTGTGCTGTGCAAGCCCACGCAAATTACAGAGAGCCAGAGCAGTCAAATCGCAATGGATTCAGGACCCTGCCCACGCAGTTTACGGAGGCTGGTCTGCATTTCCCACGAGGAGGATACTTGTCTCAGTGAGTATGTATGTGGGCTGTTATGTAGGATATGTTCATGGGGTGCAGATCCAGCTCCTCGGTTCTGCTGGCGGCAGTGGCTAGACTGGTGGCGGGATTCTCTCATCTATAGTGGGCAGAGACGGCAGCCTTGGTGTCATAGGAGGACCAGGTGGCCCGGCGGTGTTAGGAGTTCATGGCGGCTTCTGTGACCCGTGCAGAGGATCTGAAGGAGAAGAGCCAGGACACCAAGACCAAAATAGAGCTCCTCATCATGGAGATTCTGGGTGAGGTGTGCTGGGCCCTAGAGAGGGCAAATAAGGGCTTCACCTTCACTGTGGACCGCTGGGAGAGGAAAGAGGGTGAGTGCCATATAGCCTGCTGATCACTGTCCTGGGGTGGTTGATTTCTGTCCTCTGCCTGCCTTATACTGACTATGAGGGTGCTGATTACTTACAACTCCGCTTATATGCTGCACATGCCACAGGTTTCTGACCCCTCACTTAGAACATCTGGCAAGTGTATTCAATAATAAAATTGAAAGTAGTAAATTTATATTTTTTTTAGCGCTTTACAACATTCAACTACAAGCAAATGTGTCCCGCACAATAGCTGTATTCAGAAGTGGGTCTCGGCCCAATAAAGTTTGGGAAACCCTGCTCTATATTGTTGTGGTACCCAGATATTACTTAACTGTGCATTACTCAGTTTTTGTTTTCTATTTTTACCCATTTTTTACTAATTATTTTTGTCCACTCCACCATTCGTGGTAATACCACTGCATTATAGTACCTTTTTATATCCAGTGCAGCCAATCCCCCTTGTGATTTCCTTTTACTTCGTTTTATTCTTGATTTTTTGTTTTGCCAAATATACTTTGTTATCAATGTATTTAGCGTTTTAAAATATACCCCGGGTAAGTGTATTGGTAGCATTTGAAATTTATAAAGAATTTTCGGCACTATCGCTATTTTTACAATGTTTATTCGTCCTATCCAAAAAAAGGGGTCTAGTGGTTACCTTTTTGATTCCCATTTTAACTTTGATCAATAATTGGATATAGTTTACCTGGTATAGGTTCTCTGAAGACGGTGTTAAAATGTATTCCAAGGTATTTTAGATCTCCACCCCCCCCCCCCCCCAAAAGAATTGGAATTTTTGTAAAGCCATCTCTTCTATATTATTCATATTTAGGTTTAGAATTTCAGATTTCACAGGGTTGATCTTTAAAATTTGAAAGTTCTACATATCTTTTCATTTCTTTTATTAAATTTGGTAGGGTTATTCTAGTATTAGAAACATAGAACAGAATCATCACCCCCCTATATCATATAGTTGCCAGTAGTGGACACCCTGGTCATGTCCCATTGTGCATTTTAAATGATGTGGAAAGCGTCCCGTTCACCTTACTGATGCTGTGGGGTGGCTATATAATGTTTTAATCCATTGGACCATTCTTGGACCTATTCCCACAGCCTCTATTGTATTCATCATGAATCCCCAGTCTACCCTGTCAAATGTATTTTCGGCATCAATTGACAGGAGTAGCGCTGGGGGGTCCTCCACTTCTCATCTTTTGCATTAGGAAGAAGGTTCTAATCCCATTATTCTTACCTTCCCTCCCTGGGACAAATCCCGTTTGGTCTGCATGGATCCAATCAGGCATTCACTCCTTTAGTCTGGTAGCCAAGATTTTTGCATATAGCTTTGTGTCTACATTTAACAGTGCTATTGGTCTATCTATAACTAGAGCACAAGGTGGTATCTTTCCCTTTTTTTTTTTTTTTATTACTATGATATGGGCCTTCAATGATTCCTCCTTCATCTCCTTTCCTTCCCCTAGTCCATTCATGTATGTATATCATTTTGGTAGGAGTTCTTTAAATCTTCTAAAGTATTGAATCATAAACCCATGTGGTCCTGGACACTTTCCTGTAGCTGTGTTTTTAAATGCTACTTCGATCTCTTCTTGTGTTAAGTCTACTAATATTTGCAATTTTTCAGCTGGTACTCTAGGAAGGGTTTCTTCTTTAATATATTATTGTATATATTATTATTTGCGCTTTTTAAATTCTGCTTCCTGTGAACCTTTTTGTCTCACCGAGTATAGGGAGCTACAATAACTTGGAAATACATCTGCTATTTTCAATGTCAAGTATACCATCTACTCCTTATTTTTCATCTTCGCTATAAAACCCACTGAGTTTTGCTAAATATTTCCCAGGTTTGTTACCCCATTGGAACTTATTTTTGTCCACTCTATTGAATACCCTTCATGTTTCCTGTTCCATTAAATCTTTCAGTTCTTTTCTTTTTAATGTTAGGGTGTGTAGTAATTCTAAGTCTACTGTCCTTTTATGTAATTGCACTACCTATCCTAACCTAACCCTCGAAAACATAGATCGACCTGAGTCCACTATCCTTTCTTCCAAAGAAAACTGCATCTCTTGCAAAAGCTATCGCTACCCCTTTTGCTCTTTTCATTGCGGAATCTCCGTAATACCATAATGGGAAATTTTTTGAGTACAGTCTTAAATTTACATCATGGGAGATAGGTTTCTCTTGTAAGAAAGCTACATTTGCAGAGTATTGTTTAATTTCTTTTAACACCTTATGTCTCTTTGCTGGAGTGTTTAATCCTTGTACATTATAGGTTATAAAATGTAAGGTTTTCATCTGGTCAGACAAAAAGGGGGGTTGGAGAAATAGGGAGGATTTCATCACCTTTGGCAAAATAAACTCTTTTGCCTTGTCCTCCCTCTCATCCCTCCCCCCGCCCTTCTCCAATAAGGATATCTGATATTGGATTTTCTAACCTCTCTCTGGTCTTTAAGTAGACGGTTTCTTCCTTCATTTTGAGTCTTCCCTACCTGCTTACTCTTCCAACTGGGGTGGGGCTCTGTCTAGTGCGCCTGCTGGGTCTACCTCCCCCTTCCTTTTGGGAA
Organism: Pelophylax lessonae; assembly: GCF_965119305.1. NCBI lineage: Eukaryota > Metazoa > Chordata > Amphibia > Anura > Ranidae > Pelophylax > Pelophylax lessonae. The sequence goes on along the minus strand of NC_138768.1, from coordinate 211,518,945 downwards.
AGTAGTGCCCAGAGCCCACCAGGTATTTAAAAGACCTATCTCTCTTACTACACAGTATTGACTTTTCTATCCCTACTCTCCTTTTATTCTTTTAGGCTTACTGTGGTGTACATCTACTTCATTCTACTTTCTTAAATACCCCTTCTATGGTCCCTTTAATTTCAAACTCTTCTTAGGTAATAGTTTCTATTGCTCTTCTTCCAGCTGTGACTCTTCTCTCCTGTTGCAAGACCATCCAGGGATATCTAGCAAAGGGAACTCAAGCTTTTTGCAAAAGTCCTGCAATTCTTCCAAAAATCACAGTGTAGCTGAGCGTCTGTTCTTCCGGCCTACCCCCTCCCCCAAATTATAATGTATATCATATTTACGCATCTGTTCCAAGAGGGGTTTTAAGTTCTCGCTTTTTTTCCAATGTTTTAGGTGATAGATCAGAGAATACCTGTAGGATTGTGTCTTAATGTTTTATTGAAGGTACACCCCTTTGACTTTTCCATATTTGTGCTTTTTCCTCATAATAGTGGAACCTCACTAGAACATGTCTGGGGTCAGCCTTTGCTACACTTTTTGGCTTTCGGATCCTTTCAACTTTTTCCATCTTCAAGACCTCCGATACTGGTCTGCCTAACAGTGGGTTGAATATCTTTTTCATTACTTCTATCAGACCTTCTCCTTGTGGTGTTTCTGGAAGGCCTCCAATTCTCAGATTTTTCCTTCGGTTTCAGTTTTCCTGGTCTATTTTGTAAGCCATGTCTCGGTGTTCAACTTGTAATGCTTTCACTTCCTCGCTTTATTCCCTTATCGAGTATGAAAGTCCAGTCCCTTTTCTCTATCTTCCAGTCATTTAAAAATCTGGCCCAGGTCTTTATGGAGTGTCACCATATCGGTTTTCAGGGATAGCTCTAATTTTGAGAACATATCCACCATTTCTATTTTTGTCAGCAACTAGGTTTTTAAAAGCATGTTCTTCCATGAGTCCTACCTCTATGTCACTTTTAATCTCTAGATTTATTTTTGATTGGTTAAGCATGCTCTTCTCAAGTGCGGTCTTGTTCTGTCCATTTTTGTTAGTTTCTGCTCCTTGTTTCCTCCTGGGCCCCCAGCTGCTTTTCAGTAGTTGGTTTCTCATTATTCCCTTCATGGGTCATTAATTTTTTTATTGTCCCAGGGCTAGCACTTATTTTTGGTGATTTTGCTATCCCGCCTCCTTAAACTGGTTCCCCCTCATCTATTTCCACCTATGAGGTTCTTTAGGTATATGAATGAGGGTGTTAGGTAGATGTATTTTCCCTTTAAAAAAGATAGCGAAAACTTGCCCCCCGCAGTTTATATAGAATAGCATCAGGGAAGTAGAGAGCGACTCCCCACTCTTGCTGAACAAGGGAGTCCTGCTTTAATGTCCTGCGGATAGCCGGCCTCTCGCCTCCAGCAATACTCCCTGCTGGCTCCTCAGGCCTTAAGACTCGGGAGGTCATCAATTTCTGCCCAGTCTGAACGGGGACAGTCGAGTACCATCAAGTCCTGCCGGAGATTGCCGAGTCTCCCCAGAGTCCTTCGGTCTAGGCATCTCACGTCAGCAGGCCGTTCTCTCACTCCTCCCCACAAGGCTCCGGTCTCCATCACTCACAGCTGCCCAGGGTCCTCAGATTCAGCTCTCCTCCTGGTGCCATCCTCGTTGTCACAGGTGAAACAGTCACTTAACCCCCACCAGTCTCATACCACAGGGGATTTCATGTTAGCTCCTGGGTTACGCGTGTGGGATAGGGTCTTTTGGTGTTCCTAGCATGAGCTCTGTGCTGGACCCATCATCAGGCTCCACCTCCTCCAACAGCCAGTCAATCTGAATGAATGACACATTGAATGAATAGCCTGTGGGCATGCAGATTCATCTCCTTGGAGACACTAGCCATTTCTATTTTAAAGACCCGCTTTCAATACTAAGATCTTCCTATATAAATAATGTACCTTGTTCCAGTTCTGAGTGAAGGGGGCAGATGTTCTTTGCCTTGATACACAAATGTTTATGTTACGCTGGGCAGAGGAATGTAACTAAAGTTCCTTTACATGGCAGATTTGGTTCTTTCACCAACTCTGGAATTTTCAGGATTTTAAAATAAAGCAGTGCCATGGTCCATGTCCTTATACAAAGTCTTGCTACCCAAGGAACCCAAATGTTAGTATACTGTAGTCGTATTTTGAAAAAGACAAAAAATTCTAGGTACCATTACTACTGAACTAAAAAGACATTGCCCTGTTACATTAGCCTCATTCAAAAACTTTTATTTCTATTATTATTTGCTTATGACTTGCTATCAATGATCAGACTAAATGCTGGCCATACACTAATACACTAAAAATCAGCCCCAATTCGGTCATTTGGACAGTTCATTTGTTTGTTGGCCAGTTAGTGGGCAGAAATCGTTAGTGAAGTTTTTGAGCCAAAAAAAAAAAAAAAAAAAATGGACAAGTTTGGAAATTTTCTGCCGAACGAACGATAAATTCAAAAGGTTAATGTGTTTCTCACTCATATTGTTTGCACTAGGTATATGTGAAAAAAAACGAGAAAAAAAAAAAATATGGATTCATTTATGTCCATTGAACGATTTCAAGGTCATAACATAATGGCACTATTGTTTGCTCTCACGGCCGAGTGTTCCTTTTTCAAAAAGGAGTTTGAACAATTTTTTTGTATAGTGTATGGCCAGCATAAGGCTGCATTCACACCTGAGCATCACGTTCTTCAGTTTTGCCCCGTACACACGTGCAGATTATCTGAAGACTTTTGTCTGTAGACTTACCAAAACCATATAATATGAGGTCAAACCTAAACACTTTCAATTTGTATGCAATCCGGCAGGCCCTTGCACTACATAGAAAAGGTAAATCTGAAGACAAAAGTCTTCAGATAATCTGCACGTGTGTATGGGGCATTTTTCAGGTGTTTGTATGGGCGTTTTTAAAGCATTTTTTTTTTAACATGGATTAGCCAATAAGAGAAACATATCACCCCGTTTATCATTTGTTTCACATTTTCATCCAGTTTAATTAAAATTTTTAACTTTTTTTGTAAGGGGATAAAAGTAATGGTTAGTGGTTCATTTGTTTATTTTGTTAGGTTAGGATTAGGGGTCCACATTAGGGTTAGGGGTTAATGTACGGGTTTTCAATTAATTTTTATTTATACATTTTAGTTATTTCTATTTAATTATTGCATTTGAGCAGAAAAAAAAATAAAATGTGCTGAAAACACTCAAAAACATATGAATCAAGGGTTTTCATGCATTTCTATGGAACAAGAAACACTTCAAAAACCACACCAATCTGTCAAATTCGAACTTAAAAAAAGGGCTCCAGAACTTTGAGCTTCAGCCAATTTGGAGTGGAGATGTGAACCATCTTCATAGAGAATAATTGATTTTTTTTCTCATCCAGTGTTTTAGAGTTCAAGCTACACAACGCTGAGGTGTGAATGGGGCCTAATACATACATTGAAAACCGCCAGGTCTTGCTTCACAGGCCGACCAATTTATAATTGTCTGCTTATGCTTTAGGTCCTCGGGTTTCCACCTCATCTACGTACCCTAAAATTCTAAGTTGATAAAGTAAATGATGTAGGTCATGTACCAAAATCCTGAAGCTCGTTCACACAAGAGCTGAGCGTCTGGCCATTTTTCAGCTTTTTATTTTTTTGTTGTACATTCGTTTTTACGCACAATTTAAGCTTGTGCACCATTTTATTATTTTAGCCAATGGAAAGCTAGTTATTATTACTAGGCAAGAAAAATGCGCAAAAAAACACATCTTACCCGTGTTTTTTTGGCACACTCATTAAAATGTATTTGGGCCAACATACGCAAGTCTGCCCCAAAATAAGTTTATGCACGTTTTCAAGCAACACTACATGAACGGGCAACCATTGGATATATTGGAAATCCAACCAATGGGTGTTAAAAGGGCTTCTGGTGAAGCTTCATGTCACACGGCGGTGAACAGGGCCTGACAAATCAACGTATATGTAATATGAAAGTATAGAACAATAACTGCATTACAAAATAATAAATGACTCCTAATTAATAATATGAGTTACCATGGAAAACAATGTTTTTATTATTCTTTCATTTGGGTGAACGACAGAGCAGTTACATTCGCAAAGCCTTGAGAAGCTTAGTATTAAAGTCAAACATCCCTTCGACTTTATAAAACAAACATCTAAATTCATGCAAATGATTTGGAACAGGATGTCAAGTGTAGCTCCGGGTGGACATGCAACACATCGTGCTTGAGCTGTGTTTACATACCCCTAGAGCAAGCGCTGGTGACCTGCAGAGCTTGCACTCTAATTATGGAAGCCTCGCGCAACATCAAAGCATTTTACATGCAGGTCTACTGAACACTGCACAGCACGTGGCACAAAAATGCGTAGCACACAAGAAAAATCCAGGCCTTTATATTACAACAGCCAATCACCCAACTCGAAACCATAAAAAAAAAAAATCAGAAAGCAGTTGTGTGCTGGGCTTTCAGATAGGGTTACACTGCTGACCTTGAAAACATCCCCAACTCTACTGTTTTCTGCAGGAAGGAAGGGGTTAATTACAGTCAGTCTTCAAGGCACAGCACACCAGCAGCCCATTGACTCTCTGTGAAAGATCCCAGGCTCTAGGCTAGCCCGGCCTTCCTTAGCCCAGGCTCTAGGCTAGCCCGGCCTTCCTTAGCCCAGGCTCTAGGCTAGCCCGGCCTTCCTTAGCCCAGGCTCTAGGCTAGCCCGGCCTTCCTTAGCCCAGGCTCTAGGCTAGCCCGGCCTTCCTTAGCCCAGGCTCTAGGCTAGCCCGGCCTTCCTTAGCCCAGGCTCTAGGCTAGCCCGGCCTTCCTTAGCCCAGGCTCTAGGCTAGCCCAGCCTTCCTTAGCCCAGGCTCTAGGCTAGCCCAGCCTTCCTTAGCCCAGGCTCTAGGCTAGCCCAGCCTTCCTTAGCCCAGGCTCTAGGCTAGCCCAGCTTTCCTTATTCCCAGCTCTAGACTAGCCCAGCTATTACTAGCAGTACAGATTATGGCTTGAGGAGAATGATCTCAGCACCTCCACACTAGAAGTCCACATCTGGCCAAAACCTGGAGGAACGTAGTTGAAATTGAAGTTCCCATACCATGCAATGGCAGAGCAACCCCTCCACTGATGTAGTCTAGACAAAACCTATTCAATTGGCATTTCTCTCCTCCAGGATGACCATCTGAGTGCAAAACATGGGATAGATAGCCTCCTTATTACACCATTTCCTTCAAATTATATCTAAATCCAATAATAAAAATGTAATATACTGCAGATTACCAGTCCTTAGGTGTGATGGCTGTACGCATTTCCACTCTTCAGGCTAAGAAAAGTTTTTTTTGGAATCGCGGACAGAATCACGGCAATTCTGCCCGCGATTCAAATCGCCTAGGTGTGAATGGAGCCTTACAGAAAAACTACCATTTAATCCAGATAAAATTCCAGAAACGTCTACGCTTAAATGCCAGTATTCAAAAAACAGCCAAACTTGTTGTTTTGAATGCTTTTAAGGACAGTATAAAAACTTTAAAATGTATAGAATATCGGCACCTAATATCGGCTATCGGCCTAAAGGGCGTCCGGAAAATCAGTATTGGCCCTGAAAAAACGACATAGTCGACCCCTACTACAAGCCCCCTTCAACCTGCTATTAAAAAGAGGGGGGGGGGGTATTTGTAGTCCAAACCAGGAGAGCAGCTTTGGTGGACAAATTCTACTCCATAGATACAATAAGCAAGCGTCGTCACTTAAGCCTACGTTCACATGTGGGTGTAGCGGATCGCGGGCAGAATCACTGCGATTCTCCCCGCAATCCGGAAATCATTTTAAATCACGGGACGCCTGTGCGTTGCCCGTGATTTGCAATGACACCCCAAACGCTGTGCAATGTTGCCACGATTTCTGCGGTAACATTGCGCAAACAAAATCGCAGGACGCATGACGACCCAAAGAAGCTCTTGTACCTTTTTTGGGCGGCAACATCGCAGTGTTTGGGGTGCCATTGCAAATCACGGGCAACGCACAGGCATCCCGCGATTTGCAATGATTTCCGGGTCGCGGGCAGAATCGCGGTGATTCTGCCCGCGATCCGCTACTCCCACATGTGAACGTAGCCTTAGGACAGGAAGCGTGTTACTGGCAGGATCATTGGGTGAAAAGAAAGGAAAAACCCTAAAGCAGGCCATAGAAGAGTCGAAAACCGAATGAAAATTCATGGTAGTTCGCTCTTCACATCATTAGTGTCCCAGCTGCGACATGCGATTTTCATGTGTCAATTGAAAGTGCCTGATTCAACATGCTGGATTTTGTTTCAAAAAATGAAACAAATTTAGGGCACAATCGTATGCGCCATTTTCTTTGTTTCAATCAACAGAACGTTCGGTTTTCGTCAAGGCCTGCTTGAGGATCCATTCACACATGCATGTGTGGTGAAATGGTGGCTCTAAGTGACGCAAACTGTTAGACAGGCCAATTTGGTTGGTAAGCAGACTGGTTGGCAAATTGAACTGGGAATTTTATCTTTGTTTGTTTCATGGCTCTAAGTGTTGGCAGTGGGCAACGGTGCCTTGTATTGTAAGGCATTGCTACTTTTTAAAGTAACATTTCATTCATGTCATGAAAAATATACAGCATGGTGGTGTAACAGGGGCACAAAGAAAACAAGGGTGCCCCTGCGCTGACTGGTGTTGATTGGGTGTGAAAAAACGCCAGTCGCCGGACATAGTGTGAACGGGCCATGAAAGTGGATGTAAACATTAACAATAACATGGCTCTGCTTTGCTTCCTTTTGTTAGGTTAAATATTCACTGAATGAGTTTTATTTTATCTTTTCAACAAGTGCAAATCTCTGAAGCGGATAGCTTCCCTCTCTGCCTCTGGACTGTTATAGCAGGGAGCAATGCTAACTAACGGATCTCCATGAACTATAAAACACATCCCCCCTGTCATGGAGATGGGAATAGTCCTAGGATTTCACCCAATGACAGAAGTGTATTACTGGTAGAATCAGTTCAAGAGGAAATAAAACCAAAGCTCGTTTGGCTGTACTTCTGCTATGGATCACAGTTCGTGATTTCAGCAGACAGCGGGCTGAAGCCTGCTGTCAGCTGATGCCACAGCACCCATCAAGGCTGGGGCAAGATCGCGACAATGAAGTCCGGATCGGCCCGGATGCCTGAACCTGCTGCTCCCATGACAGCGGTGAGCTCTCAGAACCGAGCGATCGGTGGGGTATATATCGCTCGGGTGTCCGTTTTAGAGGGGGCAGAGGATCAATACTACATACACCTAGGTAAGTAGGATTCTGGGAAAAAATAAATAAAAACACACTTCTCTTTTAAACATATGATGGCGCTATACAAGCATCTGTAATAATAATTTATAATATAAAGCAAAGAAGCCGTAAAAAAAAAAAAACTAAAGCTGTTCATACACTCTACAATCTCCTTTATCAAAACGATGTCATAGGAACACATTCAATCAGCAGCAGTGTTTGGATCCTAGTCTGAACCCATGTCAGGAAGCTGTCATTGTGCTGGACCAATCACTGCAGCCAAGGCCTTCCCCGCCCCTTATATACATGCAGCTTTGGGGCGGGGAATACCCCGGCTGCAGATGATTGGCTCAGCACAGTGACAGCTTCTTAGGACACGCCTAAACTCCCCACTACCAATCAGATCACCCTTCAAATACATAGTTGGTGGCAAATATGAAAGTAGATTGTACAATCAGATTGTATAGAATATGGTCATCTTAGCTCCACATCCAAGGAGTGGTGTGCTGCAATATTTTTGGATTTGGATACACTTTAATAAAAGGAAATCAAATTAAATTGAATCTGCAATCTATGACAATCTTTAGTACTGTAATCATAAAACAGAGTGTTGGATGGGAACGTGCATCACATAACACATGTTCCCCTCAATTCCATCTAGACAGTGGGGGACCCTATAATATTTCAGAAGTTTGGGGGTCCCTGTTGTGGGTCTGGGTGATGGGGGGTTAAAGATGTGAGAAGTAAACAGGTCTGCGTGGTGAGGGGTTAATGATCCCCCCCACGTGATGTGTAGACAGGCCTGGGTGGTGAGAGGGTTAATGATTCCTCCCCCTTCTTATGTAAAGTGTAAACAGGACTAGGGGGTGAAGGGTTAATGATGCCCTCAAGTGAGGTGTGTAGACAGGACTGGGGGAGGGGGTGAGGGGTAATAACCCCCCCCCCTAGAGAGGTGTAGACAGGTCTGGGTGGTGAGGGGTTAATGAGCCCACCCCCCCCCCCCCAGTGAGGTGTGTAGACAGGACTGGGTGGTGAAGGGTTAATGATCCCCCAGTGGGGTGTAGAGAGGTCTGGGTGGTGAAGGGTTAATGATCCCCCAGTGGGGTGTAGAGAGGTCTGGGTGGTGAAGGGTTAATGATCCCCCAGTGGGGTGTAGAGAGGTCTGGGTGGTGAAGGGTTAATGACCCCCAGTGGGGTGTAGAGATGTCTGGGTGGTGAAGGGTTAATGATCCCCCCAGTGGGGTATAGAGAGGTATGGGTGGTGAAGGGTTAATGATCCCCCAGTGGGGTGTAGAGAGGTCTGGGTGGTGAAGGGTTAATGATCCCCCAGTGGGGTGTAGAGAGGTCTGGGTGGTGAAGGGTTAATGATCCCCCAGTGGGGTGTAGAGAGGTCTGGGTGGTGAAGGGTTAATGATCCCCCAGTGGGGTGTAGAGAGGTCTGGGTGGTGAAGGGTTAATGACCCCCAGTGGGGTGTAGAGATGTCTGGGTGGTGAAGGGTTAATGATCCCCCCAGTGGGGTATAGAGAGGTATGGGTGGTGAAGGGTTAATGATCCCCCAGTGGGGTGTAGACTGGACTGGGTGGTGAAGGGTTAATGATCCCCCAGTGGGGTGTAGACTGGACTGGGTGGTGAAGGGTTAATGATCCCCCCAGTGGGGTGTAGACAGGTCTGGGTGGTGAAGGGTTAATGCAGTGGGGTGTAGAGAGGTCTGGGTGGTGAAGGGTTAATGATCCCCCAGTGGGGTGTAGAGAGGTCTGGGTGGTGAAGGGTTAATCCCCCCCCCCCCTCTCTATGTGAGGTGTAAACAATGTGTGAGATGAATGGAAGGACTGGGAGCCATGCTGTACAGAAGTGCGCCCCCTGCAGGCCATGAGAGGTCAGTACACTTCTCCCCTGCTCTTACCTGCACGATCTCCCCCTCAGCGCTGATGGTGGCCCCGGCCCGGGAGAACCTCCCCTGCAGCTCGGTGGTGTGTGTCTTATAATCTCCATTGGGACTGGACTCGAACAGAACCACTTCCACAAAGGCGGTCTCCTTAGCCAGGGAGCCCCCGGGGGCCAGAGCCAGCACAAGCCCCAGCCAGCCCAGGGCCAGGCTCCCCGGGATCCTCGGCTCGTTCATCTCCGCCGCTGGGAAGTCGTCATCTCAGGACACGTCCGGTGATTCCCCCCCCCCCCACCCCGGGCCCGCTTTATCCTTCCCTCACAGCCCGATCATTGTCACTTCCATGGCTCTCTCCTCTCCCTGCGCTCTGCCAGGCGGCATCCCTTTCATCTCACACACGTGACTCTTCCCTTCTTCTTCTTCTTCTTCTTTTTTTTTTTTTTTTCTCCAAAAGGGGCTGTCCCCGCCTACCGGATCGCTCTAGCCACGCCCACACGATCGTTGTGTTCCCCTCTGTATCCACTCCCAAGCCAGGGAGGCGGAGCCGGCCGGGAAGAGAGGGAGGGGCGGAGATCAACAACTTCTCTCTGGATTGTTAGAGGCGAAGTGTCCTGTAATGTGATGTGTGAGGGGGGGTGACACCGGGGGAAGGACAAAGATCAAAGAAACAATCTCCGGGGACACCTGAGGGTGGGTGGAGGAGGGGTGGACACATACCTGCCTACAGATCCGCATACTCTGTACACACCATGGGCGATTCATACAACGTGACTGTACCGAACACCTCCCTAATCTATCTAATCAGGCAGGACATACACTATGCAATCTGATTGTACAACCTTCATACTCGTGTGATGTGGGAAACGCACAAGATTTGCACTGCTTGTCAATCGCACGTCCTTCGTGACATCTGCTGCAGGTGTGCATGTTAGATTAACGACGCAAAACACAGTGCGACTGCCAGGATCGCATCGCATGAGTGTCAACTGCCATGCCATTCGAGTATGGGGGGGAAAAAGGGTCCTCTACCATTTCCGTGCAGATGCGACTTGATCCGATGACATCGCATGTGATGTGCACGAGAATGCAGTGCGATTTCTATGCCAACCACATGCAGTGATTTTCACACACTAGCACCAAGACTTAGTTCTCACTGGTGCGAAGTGGGAAACCCTGCGATTCAGTGCTGGTTCCCGCATCGCACACTGAGATCTGCAAACTGCTTAGGGTGTTAATGTAAAGTTAATGACACCCCCAGATCGGTTTGCAGTGCGAACTGGCAAATAGTGCAGGAATCGGATCGCATGGGTGTGATCACCCTTGCAATCTGATTCCAGTGTGGATTAAAAAAAAGGGTCCTGCACCATGTGATGCGATTTCAGCCATACAAACTGTTTGCATTGCATGGATCTGCACAGTAATGCAGTGTGAATCATATGCGATGTCTATCATCGCATTAGTGTGACCCCAGCCTTTGGGGCTCATTCACATGGGCAGATGTGTATTTTCTTCATGAAAGAAAGATCCTGCCCGAGGCTCCTTTCACACTTGTGCGACTTGGGTTTCCGACTTGTGAGACCCCCGAGTCGCAGGACGTGTGAAATTCATTTTTTTTCTATGAGCCTCGGCTCACACTAGATGTGGTGCAAATTCATCGCGGATTCCACAACATCATCGCAACTCGTTCATGCGAACCGATTGTGGAGAGTATGTTAAGTTATCGATACCCCGCAATCTGTTTGAAAAACGCAGTGCGATTTGCAGAATCGGATCACATATACAATACAATCTGATTCTGGTGCAGACAAAAAAAGGGTCCTGCACCATTTTGGTGCTAATGCAATGCAATGTCAGCCATAGAATTAGCATTGCATGTATCTGCACAGCAATGCTGTGCGAATCATATGCGATGTCTGTCATCACATTAGTGTGAACCCAGCCTTTGGGGCTCATTCACATGGGCAGAAAACAATGCTGCGTTTAGATGTGTATTCTCTGCATGAAAGAAAGATCTGCACGAGGCTCCTTTCACATGTGTGCGACTTGGGTTCCGACTTGTGAGACCCCCAAGTCGCAGGACATGTAAAATTCATTTTTTTTTCTATCAGCCGCGGCTCACAACTAAATGTGGTGCAAATTCATTGTGGATTCCACAACATAATCGCAACTCGTTCATGCAAACCGATTGCGGAGTGTATGTTAAGTTAAGGACACCCCACAATCGGTTTGAAAAACGCAGTGCGATTTGCAGAATCTGATCGTGAACACCTATACAATCTGATTCTGGTGCAAACAAAAAAAAAAGAAAAGGGTCCTGCATGAGTTTGGTGGGATTTGAGCCATACAAATCCATGGCTCAAATCGCACCACAGAGACACAGCATGAAATTCACACAGGATTGTGCTGCGATTCCTGTGCGAATCACATGCGGTGTCCCGCAACGCATGAGTGTGAACCCAGCTGAGAGCCGTTCCTACTGACACTAAAGAAGTCACTGTGAGTTCAGAAAAAGTTCCTGCACAACTTTGGTCCAACTGATGATGCGACTTTGGTCCAGAGAATGTAAAGTCAGATCAAAGTCGCACTGGAAATCATGGTGGGGCTCCAGCATCACATCTTTTGGGGGTTTCATTTGAATAATCCCCCCCACTCCACTTTTGGCACTGAACCGAGCGCACTTTGCGACACGCTTTTGCGCGACAAGATGCGTGACTGCTACCAACGTTTGGGGAGCCATTAACCACTTCTGGACTGGAAGATTTTCCCCCTTAATGACCAGGCCATTTTTTGCGATTCAGCACTGCGTTAATTTAATGGACAATTGTGCGGTCGTGCGACGCTGTACCCAAATAAAATTGATGTCCTTTTTTCCCACAAACAGAGCTTTCTTTTGGTGGTATTTGATCACCTGTGTGGTTTTTATTTTTGTGCTATAAACAAAAAAAGAGCGACAATTCTGGAAAAAAAAAAAAAACAATATTTTTCATTCTGCTGTATAACATTCCCCAAAAAAAATTTTAAAAATCAAAATTTTTCAACATTTTAGGCCAATTTGTATTCTGCTACATATTTTTGGTAAAATAAAACACAATAAGCGTATTTTGATTGGTCTGCGCAAAATTTATCACGTCTACTAACTACGGGAAAGATTTATGTCATTTTATTGTTTTTTTTTTTTTTTTCCTAGTAATTGCGGCAAATCTGCGATTTTTAGCGGGACTGTGACATTGCGGCGGACAGATCGGACCCCTAACTGACATTTTTGACACTTTTGGGGGCACCAGTGACATTACCACAGTAATCAGTGCTAAAAATATGCACTGTTACTGTACTAATGACACTGGAAGGGAAGGGGTTAACTGTACTGGTGATCAAGGGGTTAAATGTGAGCCTAGGGGAGTGATTCTAACTGTGGGGGGGGCGTGGCTTGTGAAATGATTTTAGAGACCTGTGATCCTATATAGAAGGATCACGGGGGCTCTATGATCATCCCAGGGAGAAGTACGGTCAGCTGTGTTTACAACATCTGACCGTTCTTCTCTCTCAGCGGGGAGCGATCGCGGGTGTCAGGCGGCAATCAGAGTCACTGGCGCCGTGCATCGGAGTCCCCGCTGCCGAGTGGGGGTGGGAGCGCTCCGCTGGTGGCGCACGATCGCCCCCTAGCTGCAGGCACGTGATCGACGTAGCCCTACGTCGGTTTGCGCAGGAGGGCCGCCCTGCCGCGGTATATATATATATATATGTGGTGGGCGGTCCGGTTAAGAAACCAATATTTTTTTTTTTTTTTTGCAGATATATGTTTCCCTTACGCCCAGATGTGAATGGGATCTAAAGTACACACCTAAGCTACTCATGTCTATGCGTGTAAAATCTGCAGATCTACGTACATAAAGTCTGCAGCTGTGTCCTACTTTCTTAGTGTGCGACTAAACGCAGCGCACATTTTCATAGCTGTGTGTATGGGCTCATCAATTACTAAAGAGCTGCATTCAGATGCATACAAAACTACCTGCTGAATGCATCTAAACGCAGCATTTTTTTCTGCCCGTATGAATGAGCCCTAAAGAACGCTTCAACGATAGAATCGCACAGGAACAAAGTGCATGATTCCTGTGCATTCCCCTGCAGAGCAAATGTGCGGCCCATTCAGTGAATAGGCTGCAAATCGCAGCAGAACGCAGAAAAAGTAGTGCATGTACTACTTTTGAAAAACACATGGCACCAGATCACATACTTCTGTGATAGAATTGTGATCTGGTGCCTGCAAACGCAGTGCGTTTGGGGTGGCATTACCAATATATTAGCCCCCGCAGCAGATCGCAAAGGCAATGCATTTTTTAACGCCATGCGTAAAACATTTATGGAATGTGCTTTTTCGATACTGCGTTCTGCTGTGAGGCAGCCCTAAACGACTTCTTGTGCTGCTGAACATCCCCCCTCTCTTACCAATCAACATTTATTTTTACACTTTTCTCGCCTAGGCAAGACGTTCTTTCCACGCCGTGCATGTGCATAGATGTGCCGCAGGGAGAGATCTGTGGCACATCCGCGCATGCACCAGTTTCCTACCCATCTGTACATGCATGGGTTTTCCTACTTATGTGCAAATGATGGCAACAGGGAAGTCTGAAATCTTCCCCGTCTTTGCTCATGTGCAGCAGTGTTAACCACTTAAGCCCCGGAAGATTTTACCCCCTTCCTGACCAGGGGGTATTTTGCGATTCGGCACTGCGTGACTTTAACAGACAATTGCACGGTCGTGCGACGCTGTACCTAAACGAATTTGACGTCCTTTTTTTCCCCACAAGCAGAGCTTTCTTTTGGTGGTATTTGATCACCTGTGCGATTTTTTGATCATGCGCTATAAACAAAAAAAGAGCGTCAATTTTGCAAAAATAACAATATTTTTCACATTTTTTTATATGAAATTCCCCCCCAAAAAATGTAAAAATCTAAATTTTTTAACATTTTCGGCCAATTTGTTTTATGCTACATATGTTTGGTAAAAAAAATAGCAAAAAGCGTATTTTGATTGGTTTGCGCAAAAGTTATCGCGTTTACTAACAAAGGGAAAGATTTTTGTCATTTTAGTTGTTTTTTTTTAACGCGTAATGGTGGCGAGCTGCGATTTTTTTTGCGGTACTGCGACATTGCGGCGGACAGATCGGACCCTTGACTGACATTTTTGACACTTTTGGGGTTACCAGTGACATTTCTACAGTAATCAGTGCTATACATATGCACTGTTACTGTAAAATTACACTGGCAGTGAAGGGGTTAACTTTATTTGAGAGGGAGGGGTGGTGTGTGTCCCTAGGGGCGTGATTCTAACTGTGATTGGATGTGGCTTGAGCTGTAGAAACAGTGATCAACGGTCCTACATAGTAGAACCGTATGATCACTGTTTCTACACATGGGAGAATGACAGGTGGCTTGTTTACATCAGCCGCCTGCCTTTCTCCCTCTGCACCGACGATCGCCAAGTGACCGGCGGACATCGGGTCTGTGACTGCGCGGGAGCGCGCCTCCGGCGGCGCGCGCTCGCTCCCCAGAGCCTCACAGGCTAGTGACGTATATATACGTCACTTTGCCTGTGAGGGGCTGACCGCCGCAGTATATGTACATGCGGCGGTCGGCAAGTGGTTAATTTCGTTGACTAAAACCGACTAAAACGTTTTCGTCGACTAAATTAACACAATTTTAGTAGACTAAAATATGACTAAAACTAAAACAATTCAGATGACTAAAATACGACTAAAACTAAAATGGAATTTTAGTTAAAAGACTATAACTAAATCGAAATTTGCTGCCAAAATTAACACTGGTGCATGCTCAAAGCTTAATACCATAAATAACATATTAGATTTTTCACTCCAGGACCAGCAGTAGTATATAATGAGTTTGGAAATTGTAGAGAAATGCTTAAATAATGCATTACAAATTACAATTGAACAAAACCCATTCGATTATAGATGACTAGAATTAGTATTAGTCGACTAAAATGTACTGGAGTTTTAGTCGACTAAAATGTACTGGAGTTTTAGTCAACTAAATACGACTAAAACACTTGCAGAAGACTAAAATGGGACTAATGCCCCATACACACGTGCAGATTATCTGCAGACTTTTGTCTGCAGACTTACCAAAACCATATAATATGAGGTCAAACCTAAACACTTTCAATTTGTATGCAATCCGGCAGGCCCTTGCACTACATAGAAAAGGTAAATCTGAAGACAAAAGTCTTCAGATAATCTGCACGTGTGTACGGGGCATAAGACTAAAACTAAATTGAAATTTGCTGCCAAAATTAACACTGATGTGCAGAAGCCTCTCTGCACATGCAGAATAATGCAGGCGGCACTGAAGGGGGCAGGCAGAGCCTAGCTAGAGTGGGACTCCCATTCACACCAGAGCATAGGAGGACTGCGCCCCTTTTTATTTACGCATTTGTCGCATGTTAATGTGCATCGCGTCTAGGGAAGCCCATTTACCTGAATGGGCTGCCCTATCCCTGACAAATGCCCCAAAGTAACCACAGAACTTTCCGGTTATTTTTCAGTGCCCATTTTGGCTAGTCTACTACCTGTGCCTGGGGTGCCATTAACAAATAATGGCAGCACAAGCACGGCAAACTCTTGCAGCGTGTTTTGGAAATGCGCAGGAAAACGCACATTTCTGTGCATTTAGGAAATGTGCAAGTGTGGATGCAGCCTGAGTCTGGCCAGTCTGACACACACGTTTATGAAACGCGCATAGGTGTGCGCAGCCTATTGCATTAGAGTGTGCACCCCAAAGCTCAAACACACATGTCTTTCCGTGAAGTTGCTCTAGATCTGAGAGGAAGCTCTTCTGATTTCTATCATCCAATCACGTACAAATAAAAATGCTGTTTTTCCTTGCATGGGACTGAGTATTCTTTGCAAAGTGAAGCTTCACCTCATTTACTAAGATCTGGAGCAAGTGAACTTGCAGTGCACAGTGTATTTACCTTTAGTAAAGCAACCCTGTTGCGTAAAATTGTGTTGCTAGTTGTGATTGGTCACAGTGATCACGTGGCACAGAGAGGGCCAATCACAGCCCATCTGTACCATGTGATTAGCTGTGGGCAATCACAGCTAATTATAACAATACACATTTGGGCTCCATGTACACTAGCAGCTCCTTAACTTGAGTTTAGGAACTTTTGGCGTTTTTATTTTTGCCAAAGCTCCTAAACTCAACTCCATAAAAGCCTATGAGGTTGATTTACCAACTTGCAGTGCACTTGTAGTGCACAGTGGATTTGCATTTCGTAAATAAACCCCAATGTGTCCATGTACACATAGGCTTTTAGGATCATTTAGGAGCTGCTGTGGCTGTGGAGCTCCTCTAACCTCCCTCTCCTGAATACGGAAGAATCGCGTTCAGCAGTGGCGGCTGGTGCTCCATGGGGGCGGGGGGGGGCGTCAGACGGACCGCACCCTACCCCCCCTGAACCAGACCAGCTCCAGCCCGCACACCATATCCCCCCTCCCCCCGCCCGGACCACACCAGCTCCAGCCTGCACACCATAACCCCCCCCCCTCGGTCGCCGGCTCACTGACATGTGGAGGGTAGGCGGCGGTGGCTTACCCATCAGTCTCCTCCGTGGGTCGGGCTTCCCCTGCGTCTCATCCCTCCTCCTTGGCCAATAGCATGGCTTCTCCTTTCGGCCAATCGGGAAACGGGTCTCAGGACCCACTTCCTGATTGGCCAGGAGGAGAATCTGTGTGACAATAGCGAATATTACTTCGCTATTATCACACAACTGGGTGGCAGTGCTCTGCACCCCAAGCCCACCCTTTGTTTAAGCCTATTAGAGTCTCTGGCTCTAATCACATGCTTCATAAAAATAAAAAAAAACCCCTTTGGAATCCATGCGTCCTGCGTCCTGCGCCCTGCATGTAGATTAGGGGGCCGGACGCATGGATAAGGGGGCGGCGCCACTGTGCCCCAATGGACGGGCCACTACTGGGGTTCAGGATAAGAAAGTTTTGACCGTGGCTGCAAAACGCACACAATCGCGGTAAAATTGCGATGTGATTATGCCGCATTTTCCCGCGGCCGCAGTCAAAGTAGTTCAAGTGTACATGAAGCTCTAATGAATCAGTTTCATTCAGTAAAAATGGTTCCTTATACCATGGAAATTCACTGGCATAAGTAATCAATGAAAAAAAAAAATCCTGATCTCTTCCCACAGAGTAGTACAGTGTTACTATGGCAACACTGTATTGCTCTGGTCACAGTGTGTTAAATAAAAAAATTGCAAAAAAAATGTAGGAAGAAATAGAAAAAAAAATATTTAAAATGTTTTTTTTGTTTTTTGACTACTGTCACCAGTCAGTGTCCCTAATCATCCCCACACCAGCTATACGATGAGGCTGTACTGCAGTGGTGACAGTATGTAAAAAAACATCACATCTATGCGATCTAATTTATGTCTGAACTGATCTGGAGGTGCCGTTAACTTTATATTGACACCCCCAGTGATTCGCATATGGCAGTGTGAACTGCCTGCGATTTGAATGCGATGCAGGAACCCGCAGTGGATTCACAGGGTTCCCGCATCGTATATATGTGAACCGGCACTTAGTGTCACTGGTACCCAAAAAAGTGTCAGTTGGTGTCTGAATTGTCCGCTGCAATATTGCAATGTCACTGATTGCCACCATTACAAGTAAAAAATAGAAAAATAATAAAAATTCCATAAAAATATCCCATAGTTTGTAGATGTTATAACTTTTGCGCAAACCAATCAATATACACTTATTGGGATTTTTTTTTACCAAAAATATGTAGCAGGATACATATTTACAGAATTACATTTATTTATTGGATGTGTTTTATAGCAGAAAGTAAAAAAAATGTTTTTTTTGTCAACAGTGCAAAAAATAAAAAAGGTCATCAAATACCACCAAAAGAAAGCTCTATTTGTGGGGAAAAAGGAAATACGTTTTATTTGGGTACAGTGTCAAATGGCTGCGCAATTGTCAGTAAGTAACGCAGTGTGGTATTGCAAACAATGGCCTGGTCATGAACGGTGTAAATCTTCTGGAGCTGAAGTGGTTCATTTCTTCATTTTTCCAAAAAATTGTGACAAAATAAACTTACAAATTAAAAAATCTCACCATGCCTCTTACTAAATACCTTGGACTGTCTACTTTCTAAAAAGGGGTCATTTGGGGGGTATTTAGCAAAAAAAAAAAAAAAACCTAGTGGTGAATAAATATCACTAAAAGAAAGCTCTATTTGTGTAAAAAAAAAAAAAAATGATAAAAATCTCATATGGGTACAGTGTTGCATGACTGCGCAATTGTCATTCAAAATGTGAGAGCGCTGAAAGCTGAAAATTGGCCTGGGCAGGAAGGGGTGAAAGTGCGCTGTACTGAAGTGGTTAAGCTGGATCTTTCTGAACACTTCTGGTTGCAAGATCCATGAGCCCTAAAGTAGCAGAAGAAAGGAAAACACTGATTTAAGTTGGGACCCTTGTTTTTTTTTTCTTTTTTTTAATATGCAGAATTTCTGAATATTTCATGTAAAGTAAAACATACTGTATATGAACAAGGCATTTTGAAAGCTAGACATAAAACAGTTAAATTGATCATATGATTGTTAGGACTGGTTTACACCACAAAGCATTGCAAGAAAGGCGCGAACTGTGTTTAAAACGTGCTGACTTTGCAATCTGCTTCAGATGCCAATATATTGTTAACAGCACCCTAAACACAGATCGCAAATGCAGTGCTTTTGCAGGCACCAGATCGTACGGTACCGCAGTACTAGGCGATTTTGTGTGGCACCAGGGGCTGACTGGTAACTTTCAGCCCAGGGGGCAAGTACAAACCAGAGGCCTATGGTGCAACGACTTGGCCCCCCTCCCACTCTCGATCTTCCCAGCCTCCTCCTGACCCCCATTCCATGCTGGAGCTCTGCTTCAGATACTCTCTACTTACAAGCCGAACCGGGTTCCCGACCTGGCCAACAGGGGGCGGTTGGCGGAAGCTGGGACAGCTTGGTTGGGGCTCCAGTGGAGCATGGAACCGGCCTCTGCTCAGACACAGTTTACATCATCCATGCTGGGGGGAAGGCCTGCACTTTGTCCTTGTCTAAAACCCGCACTCCGTAGGTCAGTGGCAGGGACTTTTTACTTTTCTTAACCAGTAATCTTTTGAGCATGTCTGTGGCAGAAGCAGTGCAGCCTTTTTATGGGGCATTAGAGTGGCCCCCCTGCCCCCTGGCCCAGTCCTCCCCTGTGTGGCATGTTTTGCAAAGGTAGTACATGCACTATTTTCTGTGTGTTCTGGCGTGATTTGTAGCTCATTCAAATGAATAGGCTGCCAAATCGTACTACAGGGAAACACAAAGTAACACGGATCATGTTCCTGTAGAATTCTAGAGTGAAATTACCTTAGTGGCCTTCAAATACCGGAGACTTGTTGTGGGAAATAGCAGTTTGGCACAATGGAAAACCATATTAGATAGTTTTTGCTGTCAGTTGCCAGCTTCTGCGGACATCACATGATGACGAAACGCGCCAAGCGGAACAAGCTGTGTAAACTGTTGGCGCTATATAAATCCTGTATAATAATAATAATAATAATGAATGCTTTTTAACAACAAAGACAAGACTTTTTTTTAAGCATTGAGAGGCCCTTTCTTCTCTCTCCATTTAATCGATTGGTTGATTTGCCATTGGAGTCATTGAATTACACCATTACAAGGAGAGAATAACAACAGCCGGCAGATATCTACTGGTCCCTGGGTGACCACCAAGCGAGATCAAGGGGCATTATCTTGGTGATACGGCACAGCACACTTTTCTACAGTTCATTAAATGAACTTTCACTTTGGATCCAGTTATGATTACTTTTGGGACTGAGCACTTTATTAATTAATTGATACTCATCACGATAGTAATTTCTTTTTATCACAGTAGTAATACCAGTGATTGATTTTGCAAGCGGTGTTTTAGCACATTTATTATTGTGTGTGATTTGTGGTTTTACATATATTGGATTGGGACAGTTGCTGCACACAGAAATCTATTGGCGCGAGTGCTTCTATAATATTAATTGTCAGTAAAGGCCTCCTTCACCTTCCTTCACATCATAAACAGGAATTTAGCTGAGCGATCCTCTTTATATAACAGCTCGCCAATGCCAGTGTCTGGGGGCAATCAGATCAGTTTAGTTCCCTTCAGATCACCCTACCCTGTTACTGGGCACAACTTGCAGTATCAGAATCGCTGCTTTGACATGGTCTTAAGACTGGCTATGCATTGCTGGAGATTAACAAGATAGCAAAACAAAAAGCATGTATGATGCTCAGCTCACCTAGGGGTAGCTATGGAAATATAATGAGCACTTCAAAGAATCAGAAAAGGCTTATCATGGCAAGATTGAAAATCCCTGGATAGTTCCTGTCTCCTCTTGCACAAAGCGAATGATCTCAACCTATATACATATTACTTGAGGTTCCTTTTTCAAGCAAAGAGGGCTTGCATATATTTCACTCCCCTTGTTCTCAGAAAGAATCCTACCAATGTATGTTTACTGTTTTGCTGGTGGGGAGATGTGTTTTTCCCTAATTAGCAGTCTATTTTATTTATAGGAAATCGCTGTTTTATTTCAGTGTGGGTGAGTTACCCACAAGAAGTTTTGCACGATGCCAGCTGCAGGTTAGCAGAGAACAATAGCAAACAGTGCAACATTTTCCAACCTTATGGATGTGGGCAAAGCAAGTGCTTTCTGCATCAAGTTCTCAGCACTGGACTCTTACGGATTTATTTTTAGAAAATTTTGATAGATGTTTGCCCATCAAAACTGCATGTCAATTTGTTCTGTGTGAATGGGGCAAAACCAAAAGTTCTCAGGCTATATTCTCTGTAATTCCAATTAGGGCTGGGCGATAATGCGATATCGATATATATCGCGATAGTACCGTTTTCGATATCAATAACGATAACCGGTTCGATACTTGAAAGTACTTTTTATGCCCTGGGGGTCCAGCCAGTTCGTAGTCCGCCGCACAGTAACCACCTAACTCCCCACCCAGTTATGGACCACCGCCTCGCGCCACGCCTGGATGTGACGTCAGCTGCGGGCGCGCTGTGATGATCGGTACAGAGAACTCCCCCGGCCTGGATGTGACGTCAGTCAGCTGCCGGGAGAGGAAGCGGGCGGTGCGTACTGGCCAGGGGCTGTGATAGGATAGTACCTATCCTATCACAGCCCCTGGCCTGTACAGACGCACCGCCCGCTTCCTCTCCCGGCAGCTGACTGACGTCACATCCAGGCCGGGGGAGTTCTCTGTACCGATCATCACAGCGCGGCGCAAGGCGGTGGTCCGTTACTGGGTGGGGAGTTAGGTGGTTACTGTGCGGCGGACTACGAACTGGCTGGACCCCCAGGGTGTGGGGGCTGGCTGCACAAGGCAGCATAAAAAAGTTTCAAGAACTGTCTGTAATAACTGGCTGGACCCCCAGGGTGTGGGGGCTGGCTGCACAAGGCAGCATAAAGTACTTTCAAGAACTGTAATAAGAACTGGCTGGACCCCCAAGCCACAACCCCGGATCCTCTTGTACCATGCCAGTCACCCTGCATTCTCCTGCACCATGCCAGCCACCCTGCATTCTCCTGCCCCATGCCAGTCACCCTGCATTCTCCTGCACCATGCCCGCCGCCCTGCATTCTCCTGCCCCATGCCAGCCACCCTGCATTCTCCTTCACCATGCCAGTCACCCTGCATTCTCCTGCACCATGCCAGTCACCCTGCATTCTCCTGCACCATGCCAGTCACCCTGCATTCTCCTGCACCATGCCAGTCACCCTGCATTCTACTGCACCATGCCAGTACCCTGCATTCTCCTGCACCATGCCCGCCGCCCTGCATTCTAACCCTAGGGTCCTTATTTTAAATGGGTAATAAAAAATATCAATATATATCGATATCGACCGATATGAAACACTGATATCGTGATACAGTTTTCAGCCATATCGCCCAGCCCTAATTCCAATGTGTGAATGCGAAAAATACTACATTATGGCCACATATGATTATTGCCATCTAGTGGGCATAATAAAGTATGACTACTGGATGGTACTGAATATCATAGGAAAGAAATATGTTCCTCGGAATGTCCCCAGTCTCTAACAGCTTCTATAACATCCTCACAGTCTCTGATCATCTCCAGCTGCCTGCAGTCTTTGAACATCTCCTGTTGCATCTCTGCATTCTCTGACGATTTTCAGTAGTGCTACATTAAAGCGGTAGTAAACACTGCTTGGTGACTTGTACCTACAAGTAGGCTTATATTAAAGCTTACCTGTAGGTACAAGAAATATCTCCACACCCTACGTTCTCACCTATGTGTTTTTTTAGTGCGTTTTTCCGTTAACAATCCATTTAACATGGTTTCCTATGGTACACGTTCACATCTTTGCGCTTTCAGCTAGTGCGATTTTGGAAAGGGTCGGATACTTTTTTCCCCGCAGCAGATTGCATTTTGCGTGTAAAAGACTTCAATGGCTGCACCAGAAATGCAAGTGTTGTGTTTCTTTAATGTGTTTAGTGGAGGGGGGGGGGGTTCACTTTAACGCACTGTGTATAGCTGGTTGCTAAGGAGTGGGCCGGGAAGCCGGCTGCCACGTCCTTAATAGTCGATGAGTCCTCAGCTGTCAGCGGAACCCCACACTAAAATGTAAACAAAAAATGGCGTGCCCCCCAAAATTCATACCAGACCCTTATCCCAACATGCAGCCCGGCAGGTCCGGAAAGTGAGGGGATGAGTGAGCGCCCCCTCCTGAATCATACCAGGCCACATGCCCTCAACATTGGGGAGTGCTTTGGGGCATGGGGGGCTGCCCCTCTCATCCCAAAGCACCTTGTGGCATCATCGGTCGGTGCATGATGGCCCGCCGACGTCACGGAGTGGTGCCACCAGGTGACATTGCTATGTGGCCCTGCCCCATAACTTTTTAAGAGATGCTACATGGTGGAGCAGGTAGACCGCGGGAGCTTTTTTTTATTTCCTATTTTTTCAGGTCCAGCAAAGATAAATGATACATTGGGGGGACATTGTTTTTTTTTAATTTTTTTAATAAATGACTTGTCAAAAACTCTTGTACTCTCTTTATTCACTTTGACACTTTTTTTTTTTTTTGGTGAATGGACCCCATACTCTTTCACATAGGACTGGGGTCGGTATCTTGGGCCCCCTTGTTGAAGGGGGCTTCCAGATTCCAATAAGCCCCCTGTCCGCAGACCCCCACAACCACAGCCCAGGAATGTGGGGAAGAGGCCCTTGTCCCCCCACTGCCCCAGAGCACCCCCAATGTTGAGGGCATGTAACCTGGTATGGTTCAGGAGGGGTTGCTCACTTATTCCCTCCCTTTTCTGACCTGCCAGGCTGTATGCTTGAATAAGGGCCTGGCATTAATTTTGGTGGGGAACCCCACGCCATTTTTTTTTTACATTTTGGAATGGGGTTCCCCTTCAAATCCATACCGATTATTTGCCTGCTGACAGCTGATGACCCATTGGTTGTTAAGAATGTGGAAGCCGGTTTCCTGGCCGGCTCCTTAGCAACCAGCTATATACAGTGTGTTTAAAGAGAAAAAGACGCAATACGCGAAATCCATGAAAACTGCATACAAAAACGCAGGTTGAAAAAAAACACAAAACGCACCGGGAAAACGTAATAAACGCAACCTGCATAGATGTGAACCTAAACCTGAACTGCTTAAGAGATATTCACTATTTCTGCAGCCAGTGACCTCCCTGTCGCATGCCCTTTGCACTTTGAAAGGACAGCAAACTGATTTAAACTGGGAGAGAAGTCACTTTTTGAGAAAAAAAAACATTTTCTTACCCTCATCAAGCAGTGATTACAGCAAATCTTGTTTCTTAGGGGCTTGCTAAAAAAAACAGGCAGACTTCTCCTTGCCTTTGTTCTCAGACAGATATCTGCACATCTATGGCCACCTGAAGATTGCAAGATTCATATGAATATGAAACAATTAGAAATGTCTACTGCTTATGAACTGTTTGGATCCCTTAGCCGTAGATATTGCCACCAGGGCCGCTGATAGGGGGGGACCACCAGCCCTCTTGTAGGGGGCCCGAGCACACAGGGGGGCCCACACAGAGAGGGAGATTAGTGATGGACAACAAATACAGAAATCTTCCTCCAGCACTTGAATCTGATCTCTGTCCCTCTTCCTGCTATCAGCTTTTATCTGCTGAGAAAGAGACAGTTGTCCCTCACTAATCCCCCTCCCCTTTGTGGCCCCCCCTCCCAGCACTGGCTATAACGTTATCTCTGCTCAGGAGTTTATTTGTAACTTTGTTTCTCTCCCTCTGTCTCTATGATCCAGGAGCTCCAACTGCCCAGCCTGTATATTTATCTCATCTTCATTTTTATTTATTAACATAGTTTTATTTTTTTAGATTTAGCAGGAATTATGCGAGTTATGTTATATTTGTGTCTGATAATAGTGATTTTGTTGTAATTTTAGCTAAATATATCTTTAATATTTTCTTGGGGGGGCCCTGCCAGGTAGTCTGTACGGGGCCCCGCAATTTCTAACAGCAGCCCTGATTGCCACAATTGGCATTCATTCTGTACGCCACAAAAAAATCCTTCTTCCATTTATGTAGACATTGTCCAGATCTGAAAAGCTGAGGCTCTGTAGGAGCTAATATAAATCAAGATGCCCCATTATTTGTAATGCTCACCTGCCTGCAATGTACATGTAACATTCTCCATGTGCATTTCTAAAAATTTACAGCTGGGTATGTCTCTGCTTCATGTTTTATGTCCTGAGATTTACACAGAAGACTCCTTATCAATTACTAACAAATCCTACAGACTCAGTCCTTCACTGCCTTTCCTTACCCAGTCATGTACGTAATAAATTATTCTGCTAGAATAGTCAAAGTGGAGATAATTGCTTGGAAATAAATTATTTTGGAAATAAAAATGTAACTTGACATATTGTTTTGGCTCCTATTTGTACATGTAAAGACAACAGTAATCTTATTTTCTAGACGCCATCCTATCCCTTCCTAAATGACTTCATAGAGAATTCTGGTTATTTATAAAGAAACTCATACCTTTTTTGTACTGGGGAATTACAGTACAAGCCATGCTGATAAAGTTCAGATGTGAATCTGTCTTAGTGCCGGTTCACACTGATCCGACTTGTCAGGAGACTTGGTCGCCTGGCAAGTAGCTTCCAATGCTGTGCAATGGAACCGTTCTAATCAGAGCGACTCAAGTCGCTCCGACTTAGAAAAAGGTTCCTGCACTATTTTTTTGCAAAGTCGGAGCGACTTGCATTGACTTCCATTATGGGAAGTTGTTGCAAGCCGCGCCGAAGTCGCGGTGCACGGGCAACTTCATTAGTCGCCCGAAGTCGGGGCGACTTCGAGTCGCATCAGTGTGAAACGACACTTAGAATCCTTACTACAAGGGTTCATTCCCATGAACGCCCAGGGGGGGCAGTTAAACCAGGCTGTTGTGCTGCAGTTTTACTGTCCCCTTACCACCCACCTGAACCCTAACATGCAGGCCCTCAGGGCTGTTCACATACCGCACGCAGCCTTGGCAAAAACGAAACATCTATGTCGTGCCACCGAACGTGACCCATGTAAGTTTATGGGGTTGCCCCGCAACCACGTGTGATTCATGTGATCACGACGCAATGACATTTACAGGGTGAAATCAGGCAATGAGGAGGACATATTGCCTCCTCACCACCTGTCAAATTCCGTCTGAAGAGCGATCCAATGTAGGTCACTCTTCAGAGGGCACTCCTTGTGTGAACGAGCCCTAACTGCCATGGACAGGTTCAGTGACTTTTAAGAGGGCCATACACCGAGCAAATTTCGACTGGTTCCTACTGAAACCATCAGAAATCCTGTCTGACATCCTTCAATTAAAAAAATTTAAGGATTGAGAAAAGTTGTACTATTTTTGTGGAATACTGTTCTGTATGTTATACTCAATCATCTCAATAAACACATATTTAGAAAATAAAATAAAAATTGAAGGAGCCAGGCAAAAAATAGTTGGGTGAACAAAGGCAAATGTGGCACTGTTTGACTATTTCTTACAGCCAGCGATACTCATGTCAGAATAAAATAGCCACCTTGCCATCTAGAGATGGGAGAGGTGGGGATGGGAAATGTGGTCACACAATTTAAAGACCACAACCTAACCAATTTGCACATTTATGACCTGTTAGAATCAGTTGTAATGACATGAAGTTTTCAATGCTGTAAGATCTCAAGGTGGGTAGCAATAGTGGCCAAAGGGTGCCAAAAAAGTAAGTATTCACTTGAGGTTCACTTTAGGGAGGGTGAGGATTTAATTCAGACTTATGCTGAGTGTTAGGATTGGAGGGAGTATTCGATAAAGGGTTAGGGAAATATGGCCAAAGCTTTTTTGGCCATACTTCTTTTCTGGATTACAGGACTAAACTTACATTTGCTCTCCTGTGACCGAGAATCATCTGACCGTTCTTTTCTCTCACATGATCAGAGCACATGTGATCCTTCTATATATGATCACAGGTCTCTATGATCATTTCACTAGTCCCCCCCCCACAGTTAGAAAACACTCCCCTAGGCTCAAAATTAACCCTTCGATCACCCCTAGGTTAACCCCCTCCCTGCCAGTGTCATTATTACAGTAACAGTGCATATTTTTAGCACATTTTTAGCACTGATTACTGTAGTAATGTCACTGGTCCCCCCCAAAAGTGTCAAAAATGTCAGTTAAGGGTCCGATCTGTCTGCCACAATGTCGCAGTCCCGCTAAAAATCGCAGATTGCCATCATAACTAGTAAAAAAATGACAAAAATCTTTCTCCTAGTTTGTAGACACAATAACTTTTGCACAAATCAATCCCAATACGCTTATTGCTATTTTTTTTAACCAAAATGATATAGCAGAATACTAATTTTTTATTTGGGAATATTATATAGCAGAATGTGAAAAATATTGGGGTTTTTTTTTTCAGAATTGTCGCTTTTTTGTTTGTAGCGAAAAAAATAAAAATTGCACAGGTGATTAAATACCACCAAAGAAAGCTCTATTTTGGGGAAAAAAAGAACATCAATTTTATTTGGGTACAGCGTTGCATGACCGCACAATTGTCAGTTAAAATAACACAGTGCCGAATCTCAAAAAATGGCCTGGTCATTAAGGGGCAGATCCTTTCCGGTCCAGAACTGGATAATTTAATATTTTCAGCCTAGAGGAGGGGATTTATAGACCCCAGATCTCTCTGTAAAGAGGACCTGTCATGCCCTATTCCTATTATATCCTAAGGGATGTTGACATTCCTTGTAATTTTTTTTTATTATAGATTTTATTAATTTTTTGGTTTGCATCATACAATATAAAAATTCCGACAAAGAAAAAGACATATCAACCAACTAACAACCCAATCCCTTTCCTTCAATCTTAAACCCACTCCCTAAAGAACCCCCCCCCCCCCCCCGCCCCAACCCTTTCTCAATCCTAGTCTACTTTTCCCACTTTTTAAGGGGTCCCTCAGTACAGTGGAATATACATTCCCATGGATGGTCTCTCACGTTTACTCCTGTAATCTGGGTTATGAGTTGTTTAACTCCCAGCCAATATATTCATATTTTGGGGCAAGTCCACAAAATATGGAGGGAGGTGCCCACTTCCAACCCTTCCAGCATAGTTCCAACATCTCTCCCTTAACCTGATGCGCGATGACCGGTGGGAGATACCATCTAGCTAAAAGTTTATAATTCATCTCTATAGTGTTAACATCTCTAGCAGTGCAGTGGACAGCTCCCATTACTTTTTTTTCCTCCTCTTCCTCCAATCTTGTTCCAATCTCTTTTTCCCATTTCTCTAAAAAAAGTGTTTTCTCCCAGCCCATAAGGTCTGTCAGCACCCCGTACATCTTTGATAGACCACGTCTGGTCTTTTTATGTGGAACTAGTCATTTTTCAAAAGGGGATAAATCGCTAGCAGACCTGATGGTGCTTACAAAATGTACTAATTGCCTATATTTCCACCCGTTTATTGATAAAATTCTTTGCCTATTCAGATCCTCTAAAGACAGGATCTTTCCCTTATGGACTATGTCTTTTAATCTTAGTTCTCCTAGCCCATCCCCATATTTCCCCTCTAACCCTGGTGGAAAAAACTTTGTGCCTGCTATGTATATTAACGGGGAGTTATATTCCCATCCGTTTTGCCTATGTAGTGTATCCCAATACCCAAATAATACCTTTGTTAGATTGTGCATTCCCTCGTGTATTTCCCTAAACTTAGGGGGGATCCAAATTCTCCTATCTTGTATATCTTTTCTTTGTATCCCGATTAACCCAATTTATCAAATGTGACAATATAGTTGCCTTGTGATATCTTTTAAAGTCTGGTGCTCCCAAACCCCCTGACAATTTGTGTCTGCTGAGAGTCGTCCAACCCTTCAAGGTTTCTTTCCCTGCCAGATATATCTCAATATAATAGTATTTAATGTCTTAAAGTATGCCGATGGGATTGCTATTGGGAGCATCTGGAACTTGTACAATATTTTTGGTAGAATCATCATTTTAATTGTATTAATTCTGTCAAGCCACGAAATTGTTTTACCTGGGATTCTCCTGATATTTGTTTTTAAAGTGGAGTTCCGGCCTATTTTGCAACTTTAGTGATTCCTGGAGTGCTCGCTATGCTGGTCAACAATTGTGTTTTTTAAATTTTTTTTCGGGGGTCCCTTACCTTATTTTCAGGGCATTTTTGATTGTACTTCCTCCTTCTCCCCCCTCTGTGGCCGCGGCCACCGACATCACTTCCACCTTTGCATTGCATCCTGGGAGCTGTTTGTCATCACTCCCAGGAGGCTGGAATCAGGAATAACTCCCAGAACACTCCCTGGAATCAGGAAGAAGGACACAGCAGATTACACTGCGGCTTCAGATGCCCACTTCTAAGATGGCCGCGCCCAGACAGCGTTTTTAAAAGTAAGATTTTGACTAAAATCCAATACCGTACACCTTGTAAGTATGAGAACAGAGGTTCTGTAAAGGGCGATGGATTAGTATTATAGGGGTATTTTTAGTTAAAAAAGGTATTTTGAATTTCTTTAACTCCGCCAGGAGGGGGGATATAATTATCCAAGTATAAATTTTCAAAGCGAGAGGACAGAAATAATACCCAAGTATTTTAACTTTGACTCTGCCCATACAAATGGGAATTCCTCCTGTAGGGCTTGCGTTTCTTCATTATTTAAACCTATATTTAATATTTCCGATTTGATTGGATTAATTTTAAAATTGGACAGGTCTCCATACTCCCTCAGAGTCTTCATAATATTTGGGAGACTAATTCTTGGGTTTTTTACATAAAATAAAATATCCTCCGCATATGCGGCTATTTTATGTTTGCTCTCTCCTATCCTCAACCCTCTTATATTTCCATTATTTCTTATTGAAACCAGGAGTGGCTCAAGCGACAAGGCGAACAATAAAGGTGACAGAGGGCAGCCCTGTCTCGTCCCATTTCTCATTGAGGAATAGGACGATAGGGTACCTTTGATCTTAACCGCAGCCGATGGGTTGCTATATAGAGCCCCTATCCATCTTTTCATGTTGGGGCCTATCCCCAGGGAATCAATTGTTTCCATCATGAATCCCCAGTCCACCCGATCGAATGCTTTTTCAGGAGGAGCGCTGGGGATTCATGTCTATGTGACCCATGCATCAGTAGTAATGTCCTAATTCCATTATCCTTTGCCTCCCTATTTGGGATAAAGCCCGTTTGATCCGGATGGATCCACTCCTTCATCAAGGCTTTAAGGCGTGTTGCCAAAATTTTTGAGTACAATTTTGTATCCGTATTTAATAAAGCTATGGGTCGAAAACAAGAGCATAAGGTGAGATCCTTCCCTTCTTTAGGGATAACAGTTATTTGAGCTTTTAATGATTCCGGCCTCATTTGCCCCCCTTTTCCTACATTATTCATATAAGCAAATAACTTGAATTAAAATGTCCCTGAATCTTTTATAATAGCCGGATGTAAATCCATCCGGGCCTGGGCTCTTTCCATTTAGTGAGTTTTTTATAGCATTATTTATTTCTTCTTGTGAGATTGGATTTTCTAATGCAGCCAACATTTCCTTATCCAGGGATGGTAATTTTGCCTCTTGGATATATCTCCTAATTTTTTGCTTTCTGATCTGTTCCTCTTCTAAGGAGCCTGTTTGTCTGACCTCATGGAAGTTTTTATAGTACTCATGGAAGGCACTTGCAATGTCTGAGGTGGCAAATACCATCTGCCCTTTTCCATTTTTCATTTTCCTGAGGAAGTTAATCGATTTTTCATTCCCTAATTGTCTAGCCAAGTGTTTCCCTGATTTATTACCCCATTGATATCTCGCTTTGGCCACCCTACAAAAACATCGTCTTGTCTCATCTTCAAGTAAGTCATTAAGTTTGTCTCTCTTCAATATCAGTTATTTTAATGTCGCTGGGTCTGCATTCAGTTTATGTTTCTGTTCAAGGTCATGTAATTCTGTTACTATGTTGTTTATCTTTAATGTTCTCTCTTTTTTCTTCCTGGCTCCAATTGCAATTAGGGCCCCTCTAATATAAGCCTTATGTGCTTCCCAAAGTATAGCTAATGAGATTTCTGGTGTTTAATTTGTTAGAAAGTAATTTTTTAGCTCCTCCTCCACCCTCTTACCCTCTCTGACATCCCATATTAGTTCTTTATTTAATCTCCACGTGTTAGATCTATTTTGATTACTAATATTTTTTTAAGGTTACTGATATCCAGGTGTGATCCGATATTGTCGTTGGGCCTATTGTTGAGTGGGTTACGCTCTCGATTAGTCTATGGTCAATCAGAATGTAATCAAGTCTCGAATACATCAAGTGCATAGGGGGAAAAAAACAAAAGTTAAAGTCTCCTGCAAGGATCAATATTCCTTTTCTGAAATGTAACAGCTTATCCATTATCTTATTTAAGTATTTTGTACTGTTCTTATTTGGGCAATAGACATTAGCCAGGGTATACTCAGCCCCCATAAGCTGTCCCCTCAGGAAGATATATCTTCCCTCCGGGTCAACCATTCTATCTTCCAAAGAGAATCTCACATCTCGGGCAAATCCCACTGCAACCCCTTTAGCTTTTTTTTTATCCAGGAATCTCCATAGAACCATGTAGGGAATTGTTTTGAGAAGAACCTTATATTAGTATCTTGAGTTATAAAGGTTTCCTGGATAAAAACTATATTAGCTGCATTAGGTCTCAGCTCATTCAGTAATTTATGTCTTTTTATTGGTGTATTAAGCCCCCTTATATTATAAGAGATACATTTTAGATCGCTCATTTTCCTTTTCTCTTAACTATTCCCTTCTGCCCCTCCTCCTCCCCACCCCCAGCCCAGGGGGACCAGGAGGAAGGTCGGCAGAACAGAAAATGTCCCAAGCATCCAAGTGGGTAATCTGGGACCACTATACCTTCTTTAATTACAAGCAGAGTACGATAGGGAAGTGGAAATTTCTCTAGGTTCAAATCGCTTGTGTTAATGTCAATATCTCTAACCCTCTCACCCTCCCTCCCCCCCATCCCTCCCCTCCCCTGCCGCCTATTCCACTCCCTGATCTCTTGAGGGTGTTGATTTGGTCAAGCTATGACCTGACTGCGAAATAATTGAGGCCCTAACCATAGGACCTCGCCTATACTCCGCACTCTCGGGGGTGGTGCTCAGATGAAGCAGAGCGACAAACCCCTCCCATGAGTGAGAAGGGCAGGGGGAGGGAGAGCCAAGCCCTCTCCGCATCCCCGCCCTTAGATTCTTTACTGTTTCTCCTATAAGACCACATACCCCCCTCATCCCCCAAAAACCACTCCCCCCCCCCCTCAACCTAAACCAATCCCTTCAAAGTGAGTAAGTCATGTATTAGAACTTAGTTAATACCTCAGCTTTTTCTTCTTAGTAATTAAGTTCCAATCATCTGTCAAGTTTGTCTCTAATTCTGTCTTTTCTTCCTCCCAACCTTGGATCTTAGGGATGGGGATGTCCATTTTTACACAGAAGTCCTGAAGTTCTTCCAGGAATCTAATCTAGCTAATTTCCCATTTCTTTTGCCTATCAAGCAGGCTGGAAAACCCCAATTATAATGAACCTCTTGTCTCTGCAGGATTTCTGTCAAATGTTTCAGGGCTCTCTTTCTTCTTAGAGTAGCTTGGGATAAATCAGCAAATATCTGCACCTCCGTTCCTTCATATTTAACCAGAGCATTATTTCTAAGGTTTGACCAGATTTGTGCTTTGTCTGCATAGCTCTGGAACCTAATGATAACATCCCTAGGTGCGCCGATCGAGAGGTGCCCTGGGCGTCTGAACTGGTGCACTCTTTCAATCCCCAAGGCATTCGACTCTGGTCTATTCAGTATTGGCAGAAATTTTTTTTAAATTTTCTCTTAAATATATTCCCCTTGTTGTTCCGGTAGACCCCGTATCCGCAAATTTTTCCTCCTGCTCCTGTTTTCTTGATCTTCTAAATGGTATGCTAAGACTCTGTTTTAATTTTTTAGAGCCTTTAAATCCCTTTTTAAGGTTTTCATTGCTTTTTGCCTGGTCTTCTTGCTTTTTTCCAGGTCGTCCACTCTATCTAAGGGGCAACCTAGGTCTTTACTAATGGTGATTAGATCTGATTTTAGGGAGCTTTCCAATGCCTTAAACATGATCGCCATGTCACCCTTGGTCAAGGGATGTGTTCCCTGCGCCTCCTCTGTACCTTGCTCCCCCTCCATGTCTCCCTCAGCATGTTATTCTCCCTCCTGGATGCACTGCACTCTCAGTTTTGGGCCCCTTGCGATTTCTCAGCCAAAGATTTGTCCATTTTATCTTCCGAGATCATGAACTTCTTAATTGTGTTGAGACTAGCGCTAGTTCTTGGAGTTTTTTCCAGGGCCACAGCCATGGCGGACCTGCCCTTCATTATCAGTCTTTATTAATTACAGATGAATTTAATTAAGGTTGAAACCCCTTAATGGCCAACGCTTCTGGAAGCAGCCCTGGCCTCTATCTAACCCTCAAGCCCCCTAATTTTCGCTAAGTACCCTTTATTACCTAGGACCTCAAGTTATAACAAAAAGTTCAAGAAAAACACATTTTTACAGGGCATTAGGAGGGGTTATTTCTTATGTGGAGGCCGGTAAGATGACCCGAGTTTCCAATAAATACTCGTGTAACCTGTGGCACAGGGAGTCCACCTTCTCCTCTCTGGGAGTCCCTTGATTCTATTGTTTGACAGATAAATTATTTATATTATCTGTAAGAGAGCAGTCCCAGATTCCTTAACAGTGTTCATATTATAAAGCCTCTAAGTATGGTCAAAGGCCAGGGCTATACAGGCTGCACCCCAGAGGGAGAGGGGGTAAAGATTTTTCGCCTGTTTTTCCTGTTACAAAGATACAGACCAGGGCCCTCAGATCCTCCTCCTCCCAGTAACAATAAAGATATACTCCTTTACGAGTCATTTAGGCAGACGGAATAGGAGGCACCAACCTGACTCTAAGAAACTTATTGCAGGAGAACAATATAAGATTTATCGCTTCAAAAATAGGCCTTTTGCTCTTTAAGCCCAGAGGCTGTATGTCCCCCAGTAAAACCCACTCTGTCAATAATGTCCAGCTCTTCTATGACCTATGGACACCTCTCTCTTATAGGTCTTGTACAGTGGATTCTAAAGAGCAGCTTATTTTTACAGACAAGAAGTATATAAAAGTTTTTTTTTTTTGTTTTTTTTTTTATTCACGGGATTCTGGTCCAGAATTTTGGCAACATAATTAGAAACAGTCCAGTATTAGTAGCCAGTAGGATAAGAGACTTTTTCAACTGACCTCTATGCTGCTTCTGGGTCATGGGGCCTTAAAATCATTAAGCCCCAAATAGTGTCCATCCATACATATACTAAAGCTTGGCTTGTTGTGGCTTGTTGATACAGACCGTGACACACTTTTTAGCCAAGAGATCCTTTGCAAAGGTAACAGAGGATCCCACCTGACCTAATACCTTTTCCAGGCATCTTCAGCTGTCTCTAAGGCTTGTTGGTTTCTCTCTCCCTCAGACAGTGGTATGGAGCTGCAGAGTTCCAGTCTTCTACTGTTTTCAAATGCTGTTCAGCGATGCCTCATCTTTCGGTTCAATCCTGAGATGGTTGCAGGAGGAGGGGAAGCCATCTGTAGATTAGGCTGATCGAGCAGAACAGGAAATGAAGGTGCCGAGCATCTCCACGCACATCCCACACTAGGGCGTGTGTGGAAGATTGCGGGGGGGATAATATGGAGGGTAGCGTGCGGGGGGGCACGGGTCAGGTAGCGGGGTCTGCTCTCTTCATTTCCAGCATCGGAGCATACAGAGCTTCGGGCGCTCTCCCCTCCCTCGCATCCTTGTAATAGGAATAAAAGTGATAAAAAAAATGTAAAGGGAAATTGTCATTATATTAAAAAAAAAAGTAAAGCAAACAATAAAAAAAAAGTTAAAGCACCCCCATCCCCGTGTGCTCACACGCAGAAGTGAATGCATACTTATGTAAACAGCCTTCAAGCCACACAGGTGAGGTATCGCCATAGACGTTAGAGAGAGAGCAATAATTCTAGCCCAAGACCTCCTCCGTAATTCTAAACAGGTAACCTGCAAAATTTTTTAAAGGGTCGCCTATGGATATTTTTAAGTACTGAAGTTTGGCGCCATTCCACCAGTTTGTGCAATTTTAGAGCGTGACATGTTAGGTATATATTTACTTGGCGTAACATCATCTTTCACATTATGCAAAAAAATCTGCCTAACTTTAGTTTTTCAATTTTTTTAATTCATGGATCAGTTTTTTTTTAAACGTGTTTTAAAAAATGCTACGCAAATACCATGGGTTAATGATAGATAGAAGAGCTTAAAGGGTAACTCCACTTTTGTGGGGGGAAAAAAATTGTAAATAAAGAAAAATCAATAAAGCGTATACAATTGCATCACAAATCATATTGTAAAAAAGTTTTTAAAAATTACCTTTCCTTTTCAATCTGCAGCTGTTGTAATTTTCTGAAAATGCAATGCAATATAGCTATCTGGAGCTGTTCTGTACACAGAATGTATACTGACCCCACCCCAGAAACATCATTTCCTGCTTGTGTGATTGGCTTACCTTTTTTCTCAGAAGTCTACACTAAGATACAAGTCAGATTTCTGGCATCCCCTGCAGTAAAAATGTCATTTTTGGTGAGATACTCCCAATTGGAACATGTAGGATGCAGGGGATGCAGACCCAGCAGATTTCCTCATTAGAGCCCTGCAGCTGCCACAGCTGATAGATAATTATGAAACCACTCCCATTAGACCCACTTAGCACAGAGGCACAGAGAAACAAACAGGGATTTTTTCAGAATAACAAAAGGTAGGAATCTGCAACAAAGTTTGTTAAAATCCCTGTAATGTACATAGATCACCCAGAGGGGAATGTTTTTTTCTCAACAAAAGTGGAGTTACGCTTTAAAGTGGATCTTCACTGCATCTGAGCACCACAAACTAAAAACACTACTTGATTCCTTTTTTAATATGCATAACAAACTCCCCTATCCATCCTTGTCTCCATGCTTTGTGCTGAGCTGTGAAAACCCCTCCTCCCCTCCTGAAGACTCCTGGGATGTATGACATCTTTTGCCTAGGCATGAAACCAGGAAGTAACTGAAGAAATGTAAAAAAAAAAAAAAAAAAAAAAAAGTTTAAAACAAGTAAATATGATATACTTTCCTGACAATTTACTAATGCTAGCAGCAGGAGGATTACAAATAATCAATGTTAATTGGGAGAGTGAAGTTCCACTTTAAAATAATTTATGGGGGGGGGGGGGCAAAAGGCAAAACGCTTACAGTCTGTTAGGAAGATACAGGAGGTAAATGAGATTACAGTCTATTGGGGGTAAAAGGAAGAATAAAGAAGGTGGAAGAACTTACCATTTATTAACCACTTGCCAACCAACCCACGTATATAGTTATACTGCGGGGCGGCAGATCTTCTGTTAAAAATCTCTGATCACCGCCATTACTAGTAAAAACAATAATAAAAAACAATCTTATAAATCCATCCCATAGTTTGTAGACGCTATAACTTTTGTGCAAAAAAAATCAATATACACTATTTGGAATTTTTTTTTTACCAAAAACATGTAGCAGAATACATAATGACCTAAACTGATGAAGAAATTTGATTTTTTACTTTTTTTTTTTTATTGGGTGTGTTTTATAGCAGAAAGTAGTTTTATTTTTAAAATTGTTGGTCCTTTTTTTATAGCGCAAAAAAAACGCAGAGGTGATCAAATACCACCAAAGAAAGCTCCATTTGTGGGAAAAAAAGGACATCAATTTTTTTGGGGTGTGGCATTGCACGAAATGGTCAGTTAAAGTAACGTAGTGCCATATTGCAAAAAATGGCCTGGTCATGAAAGAGGGTAAGCCTTTCCAGAGCTGAAGTGGTTAATCAGTTGTTGGCCTTAAGAATACTAAACATGCCCGAAAAAGTGATTGTAAAGTCTAATTTTTTAAAAACTAAAAATAACAAACATGTTATACTTACCTACTCTGTTGCAGTGGATTTGCACAGAGCAGCCTGAATCCTCCTCTTCTCGGGTACCTCTTCGGCTCTCCTTACCCCTCCCTCCTGTTGTGTGCCCCCACAGTAAACAGCTTGCTATGGGGGCACCCGAGCCGAGTCACAGCTCTGTGTGTCCATTCAGACACGGAGCTGTGGCCCGGTCCTGCCCCCTTTCTATTCTCATCGGCTGACTGACTTTGATTGACAACAGCAGGAGCCAATGGCACTGCGCTGCTGTCTCAGCTAATGAGGAGGGGAGGCCCGGATGGCCGAGACATTCCTATAACTAGCTAGAGGGACCTCAGGTAAGTAATAGGAGGGGGGGGGCTGAGGGAGCTGCTGCACACAGAATGCTTTTTATCATTGTGCATTAAATGCATTAAGATAAAAAACTTTCTTCCTTTATAACCACTTTAAGTGTGCGCAGTACACTGCTTCGTCTCTCTGCAGCTCTCTAGCCATTTACCAGTAGTACAGTGTCTAGATTGTAACTGAGGGTTACAATATTGCAATGTTATTATTGCTTCATTGTAACTCTTCTGGTTTATTCAAAGCAGGTCAAAGGGTTGACCTTTGTGTATGATGTCAGTTAAAGAGTATCAAAAAAATAAATAAATATATTAAAATGTACCAATCCTTAGATGTGGTGGCTACAGTCATTTTTTTTTCTTTAACCAGGTTATTCTGCCAGTAACGCTCTTTCAGTCCTCGGATGACACTTAGAGCCGGTCCACACTAGCGCGACTTGTCAGGCGACTTGTCAGCCTGAAAAGTCGCGCTCCCTTGCGGTCCATTGACCGCTACAGGACCCGTTCTAATAGGAGCGACACTTAGAAAAAGGGTCCTGTACTACTTCGGGGTGACCTCGGAGCGACTTGCATAGACTTCCATTATGTGAAGTCCCTGCAAGTCGCTCCAATGTCGTGGTGCATGGTAATGCACAAGTCGCCCCCGAAGTAGTAAGGAGTTGTGTCGCCTTAGTGTGAACCGACTCTAACTTGCCCTTCTGTATCAGGACAACAGAAACAAGGCAGGATTACAAAACATTTTAAAGCAACCTTGCAAGTTATAAAAATAAATAGCATTCCTATTTACCACTACTATTCCTTTATACTGGCTTTCGAAAGGTTTAGCACTGGGAAACAATTTTTTGAAGGATATGCCTTTTAAAGACAACTATACAGATCAGACCAAAATGAGGGACAAGTTAGGAGTACAAAGGAACAGAGGGACTTTGTTCCAAATCAGGGACAGTCCTTCAAAATCAGGGACAATTGGAAGCTATGGCACTGCCCTTGAAGGCAGCAAGCCCTCCAAGCTGGACTGATCCTCTCCAGGAAAAGACCCTGAGCTCAGTGTGCTAAGAGAACATATACAGTCTCCCAGCAGCCTTTAGGGCCTCGCTACCTGGAATTGGCCAGGGATGTATAAATATTAATGCTGCGATTTGCATTGCTTCACACCTATCTTCTAGAGTTCTCCAACCTTCTGGAAAGCAGAGGAAACAATCAAACCCAGCAGCAGCTGAAACACTGAGCAGACCTAACTAGTCAAAGAGCTGCACTGAATACAGTTAGAAACTAAATTCACCTAGCACAGCAATCACAGCCACATTTAATACAGTGTGACAAGCTAAAGTTACCTTTTAAAACACAGCTCCACATTACACAGTCCGCACCAAGTCTATATATCTAATCCTAGCACCTAATGTATCTAGGAGGGTGCTACACAAATGAAAATTAGATTTGGTAAGCAATACCCAGCCTGACTATATAATTCTGGGTCTGCTATACTATTTTTTCTGGCTACATGCAATTGTCAAAAGAAAAGAGATTAGAAAACAATATTCAGGATTTGGTCTGGAAACATGATTGGGTCACCAAGAATTTTGTTGTACCTCAGATAGTGTGGTTTCAGCTCTGAGTCTGGGATTTTGAGGACATAGCATTTCTAGTAACATAATGCTGGCTCTGTATGCTTTGAGCTCTGGTAGATATGTCATCCACTTTTTTTACTTGCATTCATACTTTATTTTTTTTAGAGTTTTTTTTATCAGTTTGTGGTTATCCATAAACCATCAAAGACAAACTTGGTAAATTGGTGTTTTTTTGGGCCAGTGGCAGCCTTCTCATTTCTTCTTTGTAACTCTCAGCCAGTTTAAAAATAAAACAAAACAAAGTTAAAACAGCTAAGTGCACAGTTGAAATATATATATATATATATATAGATATTACACACAGTATATACTGCATATACACAGTATATATACTGTATATATAGATAGTAACGTTTTTAGTTTTTTTTTCATGGCTCATGATTGCAGGGTGGCCCTATTCACTTGAATGGGTACATTTTATGATGTAATTCAGGTTGGATGTGGCATGTCGGCACTCCTCCAGTGGTTACCAACAGTATTGCAGGGCTCGAATCGAGCTATATACTGTGTACCACTGTAGCTGTGCCACCATATATCCCGGTGGGTGGTGTGGCCAGTAGTGTGTGTACCTGTCATTGTGATATTTTTTATGCTGTCTCACGTGTTTTTTCACTGCACTTGATCCGTCTATGAGTACAATGACCCCTCAAATTTGGGGCATTTCTTTACATGTTTCACTATGCCTTGTTTTTCAATAAAGTTTATATTTTTGAATACAGCAGTTGTGAGCATCCCTTTATGCAACCTCTTTTAGGAACAGTCTCTCTGGCTCCTTCACTCCATTTTTGCTACTAGTTTACCTGGTTGCGGTGGCTCCCTGCGCTATCATTGGACTGAGTGGGAATACCTGCTGGGCCATAGGATGGTCGGTGACCACTTGTAAATTACA
Source organism: Pelophylax lessonae (assembly GCF_965119305.1). NCBI lineage: Eukaryota > Metazoa > Chordata > Amphibia > Anura > Ranidae > Pelophylax > Pelophylax lessonae. The sequence goes on along the minus strand of NC_138768.1, from coordinate 211,479,258 downwards.
ACTGGCCACATTGGTCTCTACACTAGGCCAGTCTTACATTACTCCACTAATAGTAACCCCTGCTCATCTTTAGCCTAACACCAAACCAAAATGTACTCTTCTGTTGACTAGGAATGAGACTGAGGGGAGCTGCTAATATGCTATCCAGTAACAGTCCCCCTTATAAATGATTTATCACCTTTCCCTATACCCAGGAAAGAGCGTAAAGCTTGTGTTACACCATGACAATTTCTGACGGTTAAGAGGACACTTGAAATTGTTTATATTTACTGAAATATTTTACTTTGTCATACATTTTACTGTTATAGTGATTAGTTGCCTATTTTAGTTATATACAAACTGTAGAGATATACTTTCTGAGCTTGTGGAATATGTTTTCCTCTTCTAAGCAGGTGGTGATGTCATTTTTGTTTTTTACTAGTGGATTCCCAGAAGCTACTCCCAGGGGGATAGCAGTTGGTTTGGCATAGAGACTCTTGTTTGTGATGCTACAAATACATTCCATCTCTTATGTCACCACTTCTCACTTACTGTAGAACTCTACCTTTGACATGGGCATGCTTAAAGATGTAAAACTGTACTTAAAGCGGAGATTTAGACGTTTCTTTTTGTTTTGTTTTTTTAATAACCCCTATGACAGTCACCGCTTGTAGATTATACATTGGCATGTTGCCTATTGTACTGCTTCTGGTCTTAGTTCCCCTTTCATTGCTTTATAGAAACTCTAGATACAGCATGCAGGCATCCTGATTGTGGGCATCTGAAGCCTCCTGGGAGTCTCTTCTGGGATCAGGTGCCGCTAGTTACCCAGCATGCACCTCCTGATCTTGCATAGTGGAAAGGAATCGCAGCCCACTGTGTGTCTAGCAGATTGCCATAGTGATTGCCTAGCATTGCGTAATTCCCGGTTACGAAATAACGCAATGCACCAGCAGGGGATGCCCATTGACTATTGGGATTGATGACACAGCTATCCCAGGAGCCAATGGAAAAGTGGATATGACGTACCTTGCCATGGCAAGCTTGGACAGAAGTGCAGGCTTTAGACTACAAAAAAGTTAGAAAACGACAAAAAAAAAAAGGGATCCGAAAATGAATGGGGGGCATCTATAATTGCAGCCATCATTCTAATTTAGGCTGGAACTCCACTTTATATTTCAAAAGCTTGTACCAAAATACTATACTTCATTCTTGAGATACAGATTATGAAAAAAATGAATAATGAATAAGAAATTCACTTTTTTGTTCAGAGTCATATTTCACATTTTGAATGGTATTAAATGACACTAAGAATCTGTGTTAAAAATATATTATAGTAGCAGAATGATGGTCTACTGTGTCCTCTAGGTATTAGGCCTCTCACATTTCTGTATCATGTGTTGCTGTACATAACTGCTCTTTTAGCTGGACATAGATATGAGTTAACCAATCTAATCCAGCTAGATCAGACAGCAATCTCTTTTCTATTGCAACAGCATAATTGTCTATCTGGTCTTGGGGCAAGAGATCAACCGGTTTTGAAAATGTTGTTGGATTGCTATTGCTTCCTCTGAAGAATTAAATCAGTCACCTGACTGGACAGCCATGTTCACTCCGTTTATCTGCTGGGTCCCTTGGAATTATTTGGTATTTCCAGGTATGGAAATCATGGGACCTTCTCCTCTTCCTGTCACAATGCAGTGCTTATTGATACCTCAACAGCTAATTGCCAGGGGGCAAGGGCATAATCATAATCCATTTTCAAACTTCGACTCGGACCAACACTGAGCTTACAAAGTTTTGTGGTCAGGGCTCTAATGAACAGGGAGGTGGGGGATCTCAGGAAAAGTAACTATGGGGAGACGGTATGCCTATCAAGAGAACTTGTCAATTTGCCCTAAAAAGAAAAGTGGCTGACTAACTTTAAGCCTGTATGTTTTAATGAAATGAATGCATATGTTTATAGAATAGCAAATCAAAAGACATGACTCTCTTTGGTTGAATCACGGTTGCATAATTTATCTGCCTAAAGTCTCCTTAGCTTCCAAAATGGCAGTTGGTCAGTTGTTGAGAGAGTACAGAACTCCTTTACTTGCTTTTATATATCCTCCAGCAATCCTGTATATGCACTTGATAGCAGACGTGTTTTTAGATGTCTAAAAATTGCAATTTACCTGCATCAGATGAGCATTTGTTCCAGGCATGGCAGTCAATTATTTGATCTAGTACAGTGTGAGGAAGCCTTTGTTCTACTGGGAGTATGAAACAAATCAAGCTTCCCATACCACAGATGGCACCATTTTAATGTAAATGTAAAACATTCAATGTTTCTAATATTTGCTGAAGACACAGAATTCAACTACCAAGAATAGCTGTTTATAGTGGATTCACATAAAGGAAAAAATACTAAATTGCCTCATTTGACCACAAAGCAAAATAGAGTTTTCCATTAAATCTGTCGTAATTTTCAGGCCAAGTTCAAATAGAAATTCTAGATGTCACACTTATTTAAACTGTAGGCTTCTACAGTTCTGAACTAAGTTGGTAAATTACTATGTGTAAAATGTAATGCCCCTCTTCATTATCCCAGTGTTTCATGTCTAGACCATTCCTAACATCCTGGCCTGTGAAAGAGCCTAAGTCTAGTGTTTTCAATGCCCTTTTCAAAATTACCTCTGAGTCTATAGAAACAGATACATCCAAACTACTATTTAAATGAACATGCTTCCTCTCCTGTCTGGCAAGTGTACCTAATGCTGAACTCTCCCCAAAACAATTGTTAAGTTCGAAAATTTAGAATCACCTGAAGATACCATAGTAGACAAACACTGGGGCAAAGTAGATACTGTTCCTAATCTACTTCACAAATCTTACTCAGAAAAGTCTAAACTCTTATAAGGTAAAACCCACCCCTTGGTTATTGGAAATTCATTTTTTACATAGCTGGCAAATATGCAACACCCATTTGGACTCCCTTTCTAAATTCTGGTGGGTTTGTGCACCGTACATATCAAGTTTGACCACATTATGTATCTTACACAATTTGACATCAGGAAATCAGGTCTGTATTCAGTAAGGTTGTTTACTTGATGAAAACACTGAGCAAAAATGAAAGTTTCCATAATCCAGAAATATTTGCCAGGTGACATAAAATTCAGACAGAATAAACATAATGTTAAATCTTTAACATAAAGAAAAAAAAATGTGGTTTAGGGTAACTATTTGGAACTGCAAAAAACACACCGGAGGGTGCAACCATCTCATGCATTACCATAAATAATTTTTATTGATTCCACATAGACAAATGCATACTCACATGCGAACAAAAGATGTCAAGCCAAACTGATCCACTCCAGCCAGAACGCAATGGCGATAAGTCCTAAATGCAAGTGGTTGTACAGCTGACACATTTCGGGGTCATGACCCTTTCCTCAGAGCTCTGAGGAAAGGAGCATGACCCCTTAGATGCATCAGATGTCCAAACACCTACATTTAGTGGTATGTGTAAAGGGAGCGCTGATAAATGAATCAATTAAAAAAGCTGCAACTAGAATCCGATTACCCAGTGAGGATAATTAAGTGTACAAATGATTAAAATGTGTAGTGCGCTAATTCTGTGAAACTTATAAACATAAATATGTAAACAATAGTGACACCAATATCATAAATAAATAGGATGAGATCTAAAACATAAAAGTCCTTAAAGTTCATAAAAGATCCATATATGCAACAGTTCACATAAGTCCTTGAATGAAGAGATCCCAATACCAAACAAGTGATTTCAATGAACAGGGAGCCGCAAGTTTGGGGGACGGTCATTACAATTGGGCTGAAAGATATCCAGAAGTTATCCATACACCTTAACTTTTATGTCATCTGGTAAGAGTCTTATCTACTCTCAAACCGGCCACGAGGTGGGTAGAGCTGGGCTATCTATATCACTGCACGCAGCTTTTCGTTTGGAGATATATTGCACCTTATTTTTCACCCGTCTGGTAAGGGGGATACCTGCACTTTAAACAAGCACCTTGAAACACCTTTCCCTCATTTGGTTTCATTGAAATCACTTGTTTGGTATTGGAATCTCTTCATTCAAGGACTTATGTGAACTGTTGCATATATGGACCTTTTATGAACTTTATGGACTTTTATGTTTTAGATCTCATCCTATTTATTTATGATATTGGTGTCACTATTGTTTACATATTTATGTTTATAAGTTTCACAGAATTAGCGCACTACACATTTTAATCACCTGCATTTAGTACCTATCGTCATTGCATTCCAGCTGGAGCGCATCAGTTTGGCTTGATATCTTTTAATCGCATGTGAGTATCCATTTGTCTATGTGGAATCAATAAAAAATATTCATGGTAATGTGCGAGGTGGTTGCCCCTTCTGTGTGTTTTTTGCTGTGTGTTAAAAGGACATCCCGGTCTGAGGTGGGCAGCACCCCTGAATGGCATTCTAGATAATAAGTTTGATGAAAGATTTCCCCTGAGTCTAGCGCCGAAAGTGTTTATGGACTTATGATGTTCACCATTTGGTTCAGATAAGTTGGCTTTGGGTTTGGCTATATTTTATTGATCCAGTGGTAATCATTGAACCATGTTAAAGCAGCTGTAGCCACATTATCCTCTTGTTGGTGTACCTGTGAAGTTTCAGCTCTGTAGCATGTCCGGAACCAGAAAAAAATACGAATTAGGGTTAGGGCTAGGGTTAGGCTTAAGGCTAGGGTTAGGGCTAGGGTTAGGGTTAGGGTTAGGGTTAGGGCTAGGGTTAGGTTTAGGGTTAGGGTTATTTTTATGGCTAGGCTTAGAGGGTTAGGGTTAAGGTTAGAGGGTTAGGGTTATGGTTAGAGGGTTAGGGTTAGGTTTAGTGTTAGGGGCTAGGGTTAGGGTTACGGTGAGATACTTAGGGTTAGAGTTAGTAGCCCTACCCCTACCCCTCTAACTCTAACCCTCTAACCCTAAGCACTAAAAATAACCCTAACCTTAGCCCTGACCCTAACCCTAGCCCTAACCCTAACCCTAGCCCTAACCCTAATTCTATTTTTTTTCTGGTTCTGGACATGCTACAGAGCTGAAACTTCACAGGTACACTTTTTAGACCCCCCAGACAATAAATCCAAATAATTTTTTTTTTTTTTTTTAAGTTTTCCAATAATTGGCTCTCTATCAAAAATGACAATTTTGTGTGATTTAGTGTCTAGGGGGGTCTAAAAATTGTACCTGTGAAGTTTCAGCTCTGTAGCATGTCCAGAACCAGAAAAAAAGATCATTTTTCAGTAGAGCAGGGATGGTGGGAACCCCTTTTACACCTATATGATCTTTTTTTCTGGTTCTGGACATGCTACAGAGCTGAAACTTCACAGGTACGCTTTTTAGACCCCCCAGACAATAAATACAAAGAATTTTTTTTTTTAAGTTTATTTTTTTTAAATTTTTCCAATAATTGGCTCTCTATCAAAAATGACAATTTTTAAGAACTTTTTTTGTGTGATTTAGTGTCTAGGGGGTCTAAAAAGTGTACCTGTGAAGTTTCAGCTCTGTAGCATGTCCAGAACCAGAAAAAAAGATCATTTTTCAGTAGAGCAGGGATGGTGGGAACCCCTTTTACACCTATATGATCTTTTTTTGTGGTTCTGGACATGCTACAGAGCTGAAACTTCACAGGTACGCTTTTAGACCCCCCAGACAATAAATACAAAAATTTATTTTTTTTTTTTAAGTTTCTTTTTTTAATTTTTCCAATAATTGTCTCTCTATCAAAAATGACAATTTTTAAGAACTTTTTTGTGTGATTTAGTGTCTAGGGGGTCTAAAAAGTGTACCTGTGAAGTTTCAGCTCTGTAGCATGTCCAGAACCAGAAAAAAAGATCATTTTTCAGTAGAGCAGGGATGGTGGGAACCCCTTTTACACCTATATGATCTTTTTTTCTGGTTCTGGACATGCTACAGAGCTGAAACTTCACAGGTACACTTTTTAGACCCCCCAGACAATAAATACAAAGAATTTTTTTTTTTAAGTTTTTTTTTTTAAATTTTTCCAATAATTGTCTCTCTATCAAAAATGACAATTTTTAAGAACTTTTTTTGTGTGATTTAGTGTCTATGGGGTCTAAAAAGTGTACCTGTGAAGTTTCAGCTCTGTAGCATGTCCAGAACCAGAAAAAAAGATCATTTTTCAGTAGAGCAGGGATGGTGGGAACCCCTTTTACACCTATATGATCTTTTTTTCTGGTTCTGGACATGCTACAGAGCTGAAACTTCACAGGTACGCTTTTTAGAGCCCCCAGACAATAAATACAAAGAATTTTTTTTTTTAAGTTTCTTTTTTTAATTTTTCCAATAATTGTCTCTCTATCAAAAATGACAATTTTTAAGAACTTTTTTGTGTGATTTAGTGTCTAGGGGGTCTAAAAAGTGTACCTGTGAAGAGTGTACCTGTGAAGTTTCAGCTCTGTAGCATGTCCAGAACCAGAAAAAAAGATCATTTTTCAGTAGAGCAGGGATGGTGGGAACCCCTTTTACACCTATATGATCTTTTTTTGTGGTTCTGGACACGCTACAGAGCTGAAACTTCACAGGTACGCTTTTTAGACCCCCAGACACTAATCCAAAAAAAGTCATGCCTGCCACCGTATATATCAGTGGTGGGTGGGCAGTGGCACTGCAGTGGGCACAGTACACTCTGTGGACCTGACAGTCACTGGCAGCCCAGGCAACTGCAATTATAAAAAAATATATATATTTTTACTTTGCAAGCTGCTGTGCCACCGTATATATATCAGTGGTGGGTGGGCACGCAGTGGCACTACAGTGGGCACAGTACACTCTGTGGACCTGACAGTCACTGGCAGCCCAGGCAACTGCAATAATAAAAAATATTTATTTTTTTTTCAATTTGCAACAAGATGCTGTGCCACCGTATATATATCAGTGGTGGGCAGTGCACTGCAGTGGGTACAGTACACTCTGTGGACCTGACACAGCACTCACTGCAATTATGACAGAGGAAAAAAAAAATATTTTTTAAAATGCAAGGTACTGTGCCTGTGCCACCCAAAATGAGTGTGGTGTGCACACAGTACAGTCTGTGGTGGGTCTGTGGCCTCTCACACACAGCGGGCAGGCAACTGCAGTGTACAATAGATATATATATATATATATATATATAAAGAAAAAACTCAATTACTAGCCCTTAAAAGGGCTTTTGGGGACACTAGATATAGATATATATATATATATATATATATATATATATAAATAAAAAAAAATTCTCAATTACCAGCCCTTAAAAGGGCTTTTGGGGACACTAGATAGATATATATATATATATATATATATATATATATATATATATATATATAAAATTACACAAATACCAGCCCTTAGAAGGGCTTTTTGGGGTGCTGTCAGGATGCTGTCCTTACAGCAGTAGTGGACCAAGAACACTGACTAGCAAGACCAGGAACACTGACTAACAACTGTCCCTAGCTATTAACAGAAGCAGCAGCAGCAGCTCTCCCTGCTCTCACTAACACACACTGCTTCAGAATGATCTAAGATGGATGCTGCCCTTGCTTATTTATAGGAGGTGGGAGGGTGTGGGAGGGAGGTATGCTGATTGGCTGGAAATGTGCCTGCTGACTGTGAAGTTCAGGGTCAAAGTTTGCCTCAATGATGTATTATAGGGGGCGGACCGAACATCGCATATGTTCGCCCGCAGCGGCGAACGCGAACATGCTAAGTTCCCCGGGAACTGTCCGCCGGCGAACAGTTCGGTACACCTCTACTGATCAGTGGGACATAGTAGCCAACATCATTGAGACCCTCCTACCCATTGAGGAAGTGACACTAGAGGTGAGTCATTATGACTCATCTGTTGCCTATGTGATCCCATGTGTGAAAGTGCTGAAGATGCTTCTTCAACAGAATAAAGGACCCAACACACGTGGCATTAAAGCATGTAGGCAGGCCACGAGGGACAGCCTCGTAAAACGTTTTGAGAAGCATGAGGAGAATAAAAATGTTGTGCTTGCATGTCCTATGGATCCTGGATACAAGAACCATCCTTTCTCTTCTGATGATGTATTGGCCAAGGCAAAACAATGGCTGACAGAAGATATTCAACAGAAGGTGCAGGAGGTTCCTAATGAAAAGAAAAATCAAGAAGAGAAGGTTTCTGATGTGGAAGAGCAGGATGCAGGAGAAATATGTCCAAAAAGACAACGGACAGAAGAAAAAAATCATTGTGGTCAAATAGATGCCATGTTCAGCGTTTTATTGGGGCCTCACATGGAGGATTTTTCAAAATCTACAAAAATGAGCCTGGATAATGAACTTCATCTCGATTTGAAGGAACCAGTAGAAGAAGAAGAAGCCTCTTCAGTGGTGGAAAGAAAATGATGCACGCTACAAAAGACTTGCTTCCCATGCTAGAAGATACTATTCGGTACCAAGTGAGCGTGTTATTAGTGAAGTGGCAGCAATTTATGAAAAGAAAAGAAGACATTTAACTGGTGAACATGCTGAAATGTTATGCTTTCTGCACTATAATATTTTTCTACTTAACTGGGAGTATTGAACTGTAGTAGTAGTGTCTGTCCAGTCCACTGAGTCCACTCCAATCCACTGTCTAGCTTTTGTCTAGCTTTTTTTCTAGCAGTTTTGCACTGACTGCGCTGCGCTGCAGTCAGTGCAAAACTGCTAGAAAAAAAGCTAGACATTGGATTGGAGTCAGTGGACTACTGCTGCAGTAGTGCGTCACTTACTGCTGCAATCATTTTAAATCACTACTGCAGTCACTGCAGTAGTGATTTAAAATTATTGCAGTGAGTGAGTGCCCTACTGCAGCAGTAGTCCACTGAATCCAGTCCAATCCACTGTGTACTTGTAGCTGTTGCCTAACTTTTTTTCTAGCAGTTTTGCACTGACTGAAGTAGTTGCAGTGAGTGCCCTACTGCAGCGGTAGTCCACTGACTCCAGTCCAATCCACTGTCTAGCTGTTGCCTAGCTTTTTTCTAGCAGTCTTGCACTGACTGCACTGCAGTAGAGATTTAAAATGATTGCGGTGAGTGAGTGCACTACTGCAGCAGTTTTTTATGCATTAATGCATAATCAGATGATGTGAAACTAAATGTCCCTGCAATTGAAGTTTTCCTATCAGTTTTCATGCAGTTAAGGTGTGAAGACTGAAGAACGAGCCCTTAATGTTAAAAATGTTAATAAATAAAGATTTACATGTTCAGTAACAGATTTGTGTCAAAATTTGTGTTTATTTTGCAAAATTTTAAATGTACAAAAATATCGGCCGATACCGATATGCAATCGCCAAAATATCGGTATCGGCAACAACAAAAACGATATCGGTCGATCACTAGTGTCTATACCCGTGTGATCTGATTCAGGCTAACACACTGCATTTTGCGACCTGCTTTTGGGGTGTCGCTAACTTTTAATTGACACCAGCAGCAGATCGCATGAACACAGTGCAATTGCTATGTGGTGTGGGAAATGCACATAAATTGCCGCGATTCCCACACCACATCAGTGTGAACCAGGGTTTAAAGCGTAACTCCACTTTTGTTGAGAAAAAAACATTTAAGGATTTAAACAAACTTTGTTGCAGATTCCTACATTTTGTTATTCTGAAGAAATCATTGTTTGTTCCTCTGTGCCTCTGTGGGTCAAATGGGAGTGGTTTCATAATTATCACTCCCATCAGCTGTGCTAGCTGCAGGGCACTGAGAGGAAAGCTGCTGGGCCTGCATACCTTTAGACGTGTTCCTATTTGGAGTATCTCACCAAAAATGAAAATTTTGTTGCAGGGGATGCCAGAAATCTGACTTGTATCTTAGGCAGACTTCTTGGAAAATTGGTGAGTCAACAGGGGCGAACTTACCATTCGGGCTCTGCCCAAGGGCCCGAGGTCAGGGGGGCTCGGCGGGGCTGTCTTCCGCATGGGCACGCTGGGCAGTTTCCCAGGGACCCCACGCAGGGTGGCATTTTCCCCTGATCTGATCCCCCCAGTCTGCCGCAGCAGCAGCTTTGGTGTGCGCTAGACTGGTTGCTCAGATCGGCAGCCACCTAGCAACCAGTGACGTCCCGAGGATGAAAGCGAGGCCGAGAAGAGGACCCAGCATGCAGAGCCATGGCGTCCCTCAGTCTTCCTCCCACGGCGTCCATCTGTCCCCTTCCACAGCGTCCCTCACTCCCTCTCCCACGGCGTCCCTCAGTCCTCCTCCCATGGCGTCCCTCAGTCCTCCTCCCACGGCGCCCTCAGTCGTCCTCCCACGGCGTCTCTCACTCTTCCTTCCACAGCGTCCCTCAGTCCTCCCGCCTTGGTGTCCTTCAGTCCTCCTCCCACGGCGTCCCTCAGTCTCCCTTCCACGGCGTCCCTCAGTCCTCCTCCCATGGCGTCCCTCCATCCTCCTCCCACAGCGTCCTTCTATTCTCCTCCTACGGCGTTCCTCAGTAACCCTTCCATGGTGTCCCTCACTCCCCCTCCCACGGCGTCCCTCAGTCCTCCTCCCATGGCGCCCCTCAGTCGTCCTCCCACGGCGTCCCTCAGTCGTCCTCCCACGGCGTCCCTCAGTCCTCCTCCTACGGCGTCCCTCATCCCCCTTCCACAGTGTCCCTCACCCCCCCTCCCACGGATTCCCTCAGTCCCCCTTTCATGGCGTCCCTCACTCCCCCTCCCATGGCATCCCTCACTCCCCCTCCCACAGTGTCCCTCACTCCCCCTCCCACGTCATCCCTCAGTCCTCCTCCCATGGCGTCCCTCTGTCCTCCTCCCACAGTGCTCCTCAGTCCCCCTTCCATGGCGTCCCTCAGTCCTTCTCCCACGGCGTCCCTCTGTCCTCCTCCCATGGCATCCCTCAGTCCTTCTCCCACGGCGTCCCTCTGTCCCCCTCCCATGGCATCCCTCACTCCCCCTCCCACAGTGTCCCTCACTCCCCCTCCCACGGCATCCCTCAGTCCTTCTCCCACGGCGTCCCTCTGTCCTCCTCCCATGGCATCCCTCAGTCCCCCTTCCATGGCGTCCCTCACTCCCCCTCCCACGGCATCCCTCAGTCCTCCTCCCACAGCGTTCCTCAGTCTCCCTTCCATGGCGTCCCTCAGTCCTTCTCCCACGGCGTCCCTCAGTCCTCCTCCCACGGCGTCCCCCTTCCACGGCATCCCTTACTCCCCCTCCCATGGCATCCCTCAGTCCTCCTCCCACGGCGTCCCTCAGTCGTCCTCCCATGGCGTCCCTCACTCCTCCTCCCACGGTGTCCCTCAGTCCTCCCACCACGGGGTCCCTCAGTCCTCCCCCCACGGCGTCCCTTAGGCCTCCCCCCACTGCGTCCCTCAGGCCTCCTCCCACGGCGTCCCTCTGTCCTCCTCCCACGGCATCTCTCTATCCTGCTCCCACGGCCTCCATCTGTCCTCCTTCCACGGCCTCCCTCTGTCCTCCTCCCATGGTGTCCTTCTGTCCTCCTCCCATGGCGTCCCTCAATCCCCCTTCCACGGCGTCCCTCAGTCCTCCTCCCATGGCGTCCCTCTGTCCTCCTCCCACAGTGTCCTTCTGTTCTCCTCCAACGGCGTCCCTCAGTAACCCCTCCACGGCATCCCTCACTCCCTCTCCCATGGCGTCCCTCAGTCCTCCTCCCATGGCGCCCCTCAGTCCTCCTCCCACGGCATCCCTCAGTCCTCCTTCCATGGCGTTCCTCTGTCCTCCTCCCACAGCGTTCTTCAGTCTCCATTCCATGGCGTCCCTCAGCCCTTCTCCCACGGCGCCCCTCTGTCTTCCTCCCACGGCGTCTCTCAGTCCCCCTTCCACAGCATCCCTCACTACCCCTCCCACGGCATTCCTCAGTCCTCCTCCCACGGCGACCCCAGTCCTCCTCCCACGGCGTCCCTCAGTTGTCCTCCCATGGCGTCCCTCACTCCTCCTCTCACGGCCTCCCTCAGTCCTCCCTCCACGATGTCCCTCAGTCCTCCCCCCACGGCGTCCTTTAGGCCTCCCCCACGGCGTCCCTTAGGCCTCCTCCCACTGCGTCCCTCTGTCCTCCTCCCACGGCGTCTCTCTATCTTGCTCCCATGGCCTCCCTCTGTCCTCCTTCCACGGCCTCCCTCAGTCCTCCTCCCATGGTGTCCTTCTGTCCTCCTCCCATGGCGTCCCTCAATCCCCCTCCCATGACGTCCCTCTGTCCTCCTCCCACAGCGTCCTTCTGTTCTCCTCCTAAGGCATCCCTCAGTAACCCCTCCACGGCGTCCCTCACTCCCTCTCCCATGGCGTCCCTCAGTCCTCCTCCCATGGCGCCCCTCAGTCCTCCTCCCATGGCGTCCCTCAGTCCTCCTCCTATGGCGTTCCTCTGTCCTCCTCCCACAGCGTTCTTCAGTCCCCATTCCATGGCGCCCCTCAGTCCTCCTCCCACGGCGTCCCTCAGTCCTCCTTCCATGGCGTTCCTCTGTCCTCCTCCCACATCGTTCTTCAGTCTCCATTCCATGGCGTCCCTCAGCCCTTCTCCCACGGCGTCCCTCTGTCTTCCTCCCACGGCGTCTCTCAGTCCCCCTTCCACGGCATACATCACTACCCCTCCCACGGCATTCCTCAGTCCTCCTCCCATGGCAACCCCAGTCCTCCTCTCTGTAATGTTCTGGTACCTTTGGGTACCCTAATTACTCTTTCATAAGTGTATGCGCCCCACCATTCTCTTTTGGTAAGGTGCGCATACACCTTTAAGACTGATGCTGTCATCACTGAGCCCCGGACTGGATGGCTATTTAGACCGCCGGCTCTCACTCACATGTGTTCGTTCAAACTGCTTTGTGCCTTGATGCTAACCTGTCTTGAATCTCACATGCTTGCAAGCATACCTCGCTGTCGGAACCACGCTATGCTGATCCCTGTATCCCGCTACCGGATCATCCGCTCTTGCCGAACCTCTCCTCTGCTACATTGCTATTAGTGATAAGTACCCCACAGGGGAAACCTCTATAACCTTTATACTAAAGCTTACACTATCTAGCTCTGCATACTAAGGACTATTACTACATCTGCATTATCTAAGATTGCTAGGTCTTGAGCCTACTACCACCTGTTCTTGCACTGGGTTGATCTCTCTTGTATGTCCACCTGCTACTCTGTCATCTACTACCATACATGATTGCTAAACCTATCTGCATCCCATCTGCTACTATCTTACTTTCAAGAACATTTCCTTTCAAGTGTCTGTCATCTACCATCCCTACCCAACCTGTCTCTTCAGCCTATCATCACTGTGTTACTATATACATAAGTCACTCTAGGAAACATCTTTTTGAGTGTGTGTATTTACTTGCTGAATTGAGATCATCCACACATGATGAGTCATTGAGAGTTGGGAATGGTGTCTCAGCGTTTCTCTACATGACTACTGAAGTGGAATATTTCTGCAGCTGAAAATCCACATCATACGTAAAACGCAGGAGCGTTACACTCTCACGGCGTCCCTCAGTTGTCCTCCCATGGCATCCCTCACTCCTCCTCTCACGACCTCCCTCAGTCCTCCCTCCACGGCGTCCCTCAGTCCTCCCCCCACGGTGTCCCTTAGGCCTCCCCCCACGGCGTCCCTTAGGCCTCCTCCCACGGCGTCCCTCTGTCCTCCTCCCATGGCGTCTCTCTATCTTGCTCCCACGGCCTCCCTCTGTCCTCCTTCCACGGCCTCCCTCAGTCCTCCTCCCATGGTACCCTTCTGTCCTCTTCCCATGGCATCCCTCAATCCCCCTCCCATGGCGTCCCTCTGTCCTCCTCCCACAGCGTCCTTCTGTTCTCCTCCTACGGCGTCCCTCAGTAGCCCCTCCACGGCGTTTCTCACTCCCTCTCCCATGGCGTCCCTCAGTCCTCCTCCCATGGCGCCCCTCAGTCCTCCTCCCACGGCGTCCCTCAGTCCTCCTCCCACGGCGTCCCTCTGTCTTCCTCCCACGGCGTCCCTCACTCCCCCTTCCACGGCATCCCTCACTCCCCCTTCCACGGCATTCCTCAGTCCTCCTCCCACGGCGACTCCAGTCCTCCTCCCACGGCATCCCTCAGTTGTCCTCCCATGGCGTCCCTCACTCCTCCTCTCACGGCCTCCCTCAGTCCTCCCTCCACAGCGTCCCTCAGTCCTCCCTTCACAGCGTCCCTCAGTCCTCCCCCCACGGCGTCCCTCAGGCCTCCTCCCACGGCGTTGCTCAGTCCCCCTCCCATGGCATCCCTCACTCCTGCCCCCATGGCATCCCTCAGTCCTCCTGCCATGGCGTCCCTCAGTCCTCCCCCCACGGCGTCCCTTAGGCCTCCCCCCACAGCGTCCCTCTGTCCTCCTCCCACAGCGTCCTTCTGTTCTCCTCCTACGGCGTCCCTCAGTAGCCCCTCCACGGCGTCCCTCACTCCCTCTCCCATGGCGTCCCTCAGTCCTCCTCCCATGGCGCCCCTCAGTCCTCCTCCCATGGCGTTCCTCTGTCCTCCTCCCACAGCGTTCTTCAGTCCCCATTCCATGGCGTCCCTCAGCCCTTCTCCCACGGCGTCCCTCTGTCTTCCTCCCACGGCGTCCCTCACTCCCCCTTCCACGGCATCCCTCACTCCCCCTTCCACGGCATTCCTCAGTCCTCCTCCCACGGCGACTCCAGTCCTCCTCCCACGGCATCCCTCAGTTGTCCTCCCATGGCGTCCCTCACTCCTCCTCTCACGGCCTCCCTCAGTCCTCCCTCCACAGCGTCCCTCAGTCCTCCCCCCACGGCGTCGCTCAGTCCCCCTCCCATGGCATCCCTCACTCCTGCTCCCATGGCATCCCTCAGTCCTCCTGCCATGGCGTCCCTCAGTCCTCCCCCCACGGTGTCCCTTAGGCCTCCCCCCACGACGTCCCTCTGTCCTCCTCCCACGGTGTCCGTCTGTCCTGCTCCCATGGCCTCCCTCTGTCCTCCTCCCCCAGCCTCCCTCTGTCCTTCTTCCAAGGCGTCCCTCTGTCCTCCTCCCACGGTGTCCCCAGGGGTCTGCTAAAAAGTAACTATGATAAAGGGCTCAGGACATTAAGCACTTGATTAAATTTGCAGTTTGAGGGTCGGTAAAACCCCATAGTTGAGCCCCGTTTTTGCATTGCACACAGTTGCAGGATCTTTAGAGATTGGCCCCATTCACTTGAATAGGTCACACTTGGCAGGCACTACACCTGTGTGACAGTGTGTATAATTCCTGCGGCGTCTGCGACATGTGTACACTCCTGGCCACTGCAGTCCGGCGTCCCTCAATCCTCCTCCCATGGCGTCCCTCTGTCCTCCTCCCACAGAGTCCCTCTGATCTCCTCCTACGGCGTCCCTCAGTAACCCCTCCACAGTGTCCCTCACTCCCCCTCCCACGGCGTCCCTCAGTCCTCCTCCCATGGCACCCCTCAGTCCTCCTTCCATGGTGTCCCTCACTCCCCCTCCCATGGCATCCCTCACTCCCCCTCACATGGCATCCCTCACTCCCCCTCCCATGGCGTCCCTCACTCCCCCTCCCACGGCGTTCCTCTGTCCCCCTTCCACGACATCCCTCAGTCCTTCTCCCACGGCGTCCCTCTGTCCTCCTGGCCAGTGGGTGGATTTGGGGGAATGTTGGCCCTGGGGAATGTTGGCGGTCAGGCCTGGGGGGGGGGAGGGGTTAGGCCTAAAGATGTGTAAGGGCCCTCAAAAGTGATGGCTGCCCTGATCACACAGTTTAGTGTGTGTCTATAATTATCAGCCAGGCTGAATGAGTGTTCATTCTTGCCAAGTGCCACTCATGTACAGATACCAATGTTGTATACACTGCTCGAAAAAATTAAAGGTATAGCAGAGTATAGCATCAGGTCAATTAAACTCCTGGGATATTGATCTGGTCAGTTAAGTAGCAGAGGGGCTTGTTAATCAGTTTCAGCTGCTTTGGTATTAATGAAATTAGCAACAGGTGCGCTACACGGGCAACGAAGAGACAACCTCCAAAACAGGAATGGTTTTACAGGTGGAGGCCACTGACATTTTTTTCCCTTATCATCTTTTCTGACTGTTTTTTACTAGTTTTGCATTTGACTAGGGTCAGTGCCACTACTGGTAGCATGAGGCAATACCTGGACCCTATAGAGGTTGCACAGGCAGTCCAACTCCTCCAGGATAGCACATCAATATGTGCCATTGCCAGAAGCTTTGCTTTGTCTCCCAGCCCAGTCTCAAGAGCATGGAGTAGATTCTAGGAGACAGGCTGTTACTCTAGGAGAGCTGGACGGGGCTGTAGAAGGTCCTTAACACATCAGCAGAACCGGTATCTGCTCCTTTGTGCGTGCAAGGAGGAAAAGGATGAGCACTGCCAGAGCCCTACAAAATTACTTCCAGCAAGCCACTGGTGTGAATGTCTCTGACCAAACAATCAGAAACAGACTTCATGAGGGTGGCCTGAGGGCCTCACATCCTCTAGTGGGCCCTATACTCACTGCCAGGCACAGTGGAGCTCAATGGGCATTTGCCATTAAACACCAGAAATGGCAGGTTCGCCACTGGCACCCTGTGCTTTTCACAGATGAGAAAAGGTTCACCCTGAGAACATGTGACAGATGTGAAAGGGTCTGGAGAAGCCGCGGAGAACGTCATGTTGCTTGCAACATCGCTCATCATGACCGGTTTGGTGGTGGGTCAGTGATGGTCTGGGGAGGCATATTCATTGAGAGATGCACAAACCTCTACAGGTTAGACAATGGCACCCTGACTGCCATTAGATATCAGGATGAAATCCTTGGACAATTGTCAGACCCTACGCTGGTGCAGTGGGTCCTGGGTTCCTCCTGGTGCACGACAATGCCCAGCCTCACATGGGATAAGTATGCAGGCAGTTCCTGGAGGATGAAGGAATTGATACTATTGAATGGCCCCCAGGTTCGCCTGACCTAAATCCAATAGAACACCCCTGGGACGTTATGTTTCGGTCCATCCGATGCTGCCAGGTTGCACCTCAGTCTGTTCAGGAGCTCAGTGATGCCCTGGTCCAGATCTGTGAGGAAATGCCCCAGGACACCATCCGTTGTCTCATTAGGAGCATGCCCCGATGTCAGGCATGCATACATGCACGTGGGGGCCATACAAACTACTAAGGACCATTCTGAGTTGCTGCAATTAGATTTTAGCAAAATGGGCTAGCCTGCTGCATATTTTTTTCACTTTGATTTTTGGGGTGTCCTTGAATTCAGCCCTCTGTAGGTTGATCATTTTCATTTCCATCAAACGATGTAGCATCCTTTCGTTCCTAACACGTTACCCAGTCCATATCAGTATAGATCCTAACACATTACCCAGTCCATACCAGTATAGATCCTAACACATTACCCAGTCCATACCAGCATAGATCCTAACACATTACCCAGTCCAAACCAGTATAGATCCTAACACATTACCCAGTCCAAACCAGTATAGATCCTAACACATAACCCAATCCATACCAGTATAGATCCTAACAGATTACCCAGTCCATATCAGTATAGTACGCCAGCCCAGGATTGGTCTGAACTACAGCTAGGTTCCTAATCTGTTACTAAACTGTAGCTGCTGACTTTTAAAAAACAGTCACTCGTCTATCCCACGATCCAGAGGTGTGCTCACCCCAGTCGGTTTCACCTGCTGTTTTCTTACCTCGGTGCCGGCACATTCACTGTGGTCACCTATAACAACGCTGCGCATCATGAATGGTGGATAAAGTCTTCTGGGACCTGTCAAGTGCCTAGGCGGTCGGAGCAGAAGTGGGGGCAGGTACCTGTCAAATTGGGTAACCACTCCCCCCCCCCCCTCGCTCCTCAAAAGTGCCAATTCCTCAAGAGGAGCAAGGGACAAGTCCTTAAAGCAGGACTATCTCTTTTGGGTGGAGCTACGCTTTAAGAATAGGCTGGTTGGCAGGATACACTGGGTCCTGCAGTTTCCTTAATCTGATCTAATATAGTTCCCCTATACAAATTTGCAATCACAGCTAATAACTGCCATTGGAAGCAATACTATACAATATGTTTGAACAGTGCTAAAATGAATTATTTTTGTTCTTTTGTGTGTGTTATTTGAACTGTCAGCCATGTGTTAAAGGTAAGAGAATACCTAAGACTTTATAACATTTAATGGATGATCTATGAAGTTAAAGGTGTTGTTTAAAGGTTAAGAACTAATTATTCACATGGATTATTTCATAAGAAGTGGATCGTTATGACCTTATTTACATGCGAAGGAACTTGAGAATGTCATTTTGCCATTATTAGCACCTCTAATATCTCAGCTTATAATACAACTAATTCATAGTTCTGGGAAATAACTAATAGCTGGCAATTCATTTCCAAGAAAACTTTACTAAGAAGCAGCAAATCAAATGCCATTGTTTTCATATAGGCATGGGTGCAGAATAATACCCTTCAAAGCATATTAACAGAACCTCGAAGAGTTTGATTTTAAAGAATTTTCCAGAAAACTCAAACAACTCTGCAATATTCCAGAGAGAAGAAAGGTAACCTTTTTCCCAGCTATGGCGTCAGACACCAAACATCAAACTGTAAAGATTTCCAAAATTAATTGTAAAGTCAGAAGGTTTTATATCTTAACGGATTCTATGCATTAGGATAGAAAAACCTTCTATGTGAAGCTTCTCCCCTCATACTTACCTAAGCCAAGCCGATCCAGCGATGTTGCACGAGAGACTCTCCCTCCTGATTGGCTGAGACACAACAGTGGGTGCCATTGGCTCCCACTGCTGTCAATCAAAGTCAGTAAGCCAATGAGTAGAGAGAGGGTATGGGGCCAAGCCATGGTTCCATGTCTGATTGGACACAGGGAGCTTAACCACTTTACAACCGGAGGATTTTGCTGTCTTCCGTCCAGGCCACTTTTTGCGATTCGGCGCTGTGCGACTTCAACTGACAATTGCGCGGTCGTGCGACGCCGTACCCAAACGAAATTTACGTCCTTTTTTTCCCACAAATAGAGCTTTCTTTTGGTGGTATTTGATCACCTGTGCGATTTTTACTTTTTGCGCTATAAACAAAAAAAGAGCGTTTATTTTGAAAAAATAACAATATTTTTCACATTTTTTTATATGAAATTCCCCCCAAAAAAGATGTAAAAACCAATTTTTTTAAAAGTTTTTGGCCAATTTGTTTTATGCTACATATGTTTGGTAAAAAAAATCGCAATAAGCGTATTTTGATTGGTTTGCGCAAAAGTTATTGCGTTTACTAACAAAGGGAAAGATTTCTGTCATTTTTGGTGGTTTTTTTTTAACGCGTAATGGCGGCGATCTGCGATTTTTTTTGCGGGACTGCGACATTGCGGCGGACAGACCGGACCCCTGACTGACATTTTTGACACTTTTGGGGGTACCAGTGACATTACTGCAGTAATCAGTGCTATATATATGCACTGTTACTGTAAAAATGACACTGGCAGGGAAGGGGTTAATTTTATTGGAGAGGGAGGGGTTAATGTATGCCTGGTGCTTACTGACGTGTAGGGGGGGAGGTGACTATGTGATTCATGGACAGATCGGATGTCCAGCTATGCTGAACAGTCCGATCTGTCACTCCCTGTCACTATGGAGATCCGCCCGCTGTGTTTACACACAGCGGGCGGATCTCCAGACTCGATCCCCGACGATCGGGTAAGAGCAGCGGCGATCGCCGCTGCTCCTCCCCTGGCCCGACTCCCGCTGTGAATGAAAACAGCGCCGCCCAGAAGGGGAGGAGTCCAGTCACGTTAATACTACGTGACTGGACGATAACGAACCACTCTGCCGCAGTAGTATTACTGTGAGCGGTTGCAGAGTGGTTAAGCTTGGCTCGGGTGCCCCTAGAGCAAGCTGCTTGCTCTAGGGCAGTGATGGCAAACCTTGGCACTCCAGATGTTTTGGAACTACATTTCCCATGATGCTCAACTACACTGCAGAGTGTATGAGCATCATGGGAAATGTGGTTCCAAAACATCTGGGGTGCCAAGGTTCGCCATCACTGCTCTGGGGGCACTCGGCAGGAAGGAGGGGACCAGAGCGCCAGCGAGGGACCCAAGAAGAGGAGGATCTGGAATGCTTTTTACAAAACCACTGCACAGAGCAGGTAAGTATAACATGTTTTGTTATTTAAAAATGGACACACTGCGCTACTGGGGATCAAGGCCTGCTCAAGTGCCCCCATAGCAAGTAGCTTGCTTATGGGGGCACTCAGCAGGGGGAAGGAGCCAAGAACATTGGCGGGGGACCCCAGAGGAGGAGAATCAGGGCAGGTAAGTAAGACATGTTTGTTATGTAAAAAAAAAAAAAAATTACAATCACAATTACAAGTGGAACTAAACTCTGGAGGCTGTACCCCACAAAAAAGAAACAGGCAGAGTGCAAAAGATTGGTCACCAGTATTGTCTGTGGTCTCCTTGCAGTTGAGTTTTTCCCAATACTGATTTACTATGCCTTGTTCTGCACTTTGTCTCTGTGTGGGAGCAGCCTCCTTGGTAGTGGCATGGCTTTGCTTCCATGTGTCAGAGCCTCCAGCAAAAAAAAAGCTGAGAGCGGCACAGTAGGGATCTCACTGCAAATATCCTGGAAGTCAGAGGCAGCAGTTCTTTGGACCTAATACTGCAGACTTACAGCAATGAAACTGTAGACACAGACACCTGAACATACTAGGAATGGCAATGCTATTTTTCTGGAGAAATTCCAGAGAAAATTTACCTTTTTATGTACTGCTTAGACACAAATTCTATTTCTAGATATTTCCTATAAGATGGCAAATCTTCACCTTTTAATCTTCAGTCCACTTGAAACAGATAAACAGAAAATACTAGTTTTTACCTAAACTTAGAGAACAACAAAGGACAGTTTTACTACTTACCTTCCAATAAAGTAAGTATGATGCACAGCACAGGTCACAGTCACAGGCATTTATACAGTATCTCACAAAAGTGAGTATACCTCTCACATTTTTGTACATTGTTTATTATATCTTTTCATGTGACAACACTGACGAAATGACACTTTGCTACAATGTAAAGTAGTGAGTGTACAGCTTGTATAACAGTGTAAATTTGCTGTCCCCTCAAAATAACTCAACACACAGTTATTAATGTCTAAACTGCTGGCAACAAAAGTGAGTGTGATATAAAAGTGAGAAAAATATTTTGTGTGGCCACCATTATTTTCCAGCACTGCCTTAACCCTCTTGGCCATGGAGTTCACCAGAGCTTCACAGGTTGCCACTGGAGTCCTCTTCCACTCCTCCATGACGACATCACGGAGCTGGTGGATGACCTTGTGCTCCTCTACCTTCCATATGAGGATGCTCCATAGATGCTCAATAGGGTTTAGGTCTGGAGACATGCTTGGCCAGTCCATTAACTTTACCCTCAGCTTCTTTAGCAAGGCAGTGATAGTCTTGGAGGTGTGTTTGAGGGCGTTATGTTGGAATACTGCCCTGTGGCCCAGTCTCCGAAGAGATGGGATCATACTCTGTTTCAGTATGCAGGGGAGGACTGGGAAGGGGGGCAGGGTGGCAATCGCCCCCCGGGCTGCTCTGATGCCAGGTAAAAAGGCCACACTCAGGGCTGGATTAATGTAGGGGCCAGACACTGTATACACAATGTTATATTTGCAGAGCTGCAGTGGAGCGGTATGAGTGTGCAGAGTACGCTCCTGCATCTCACTGGCACAATACCAACAGTCACTTCCATGTCAGGCAGAGTGATCTCCGCACAACAGGAGCTTCCTAGGTCACTCGAGCTCAGGATAAATACTGTTTTTCTAGCTTCCTAGGCCTTGTCTGGCGTGATGTCATGCATTTTTGTTCAACCTCCTTTGTTGCTATTAACTTTAAATTATGTTACCACATTGCATCATGTTTGTCTTGCTTCATAACATCAATATCCGTTATAAAACCAGGTGGCCATGGATGGTGAGCTGATTTGGTGGCTCAATGGGCCACTTGACTGGACTTGCCCCCCAGGCCTAAGGCTGCCAGCCCTCCCCTGTCAGTATGTCACAGTACATGTTGGCATTCATGGTTCCCTCAATAAGGCCAAACTAAACAACACACCTCAGGAAGTGCCGCCATGGCTAACAGAAGATAGACTTAGAACTAAACTAGAGAAACTTAACATAAATAAATCACCGGGACCGGATGGCTTGCACCCGAGGGTTCTTAAAGAGCTCAGCCAGGTGATTGCCAGACCATTATTCTTGATCTTTAAGGATAGTTTGCAGACGGGTATAGTGCCAGCCGATTGGAAAAAAGCCAACGTGGTACCAATATTTAAAAAGGGGCCTAGGTGTATACCGGGTAACTATAGGCCGGTCAGCCTAACATCTGTAGTCTGCAAGATTTTGGAGGGGATGTTAAGGGACCACATACAAGACGTTAGTAATGAAAACAATATTATTAGTAGTAATCAGCATGGATTTATGAAAAATCGTTCTTGCCAAACCAATCTACTAACCTTCTACGATGAATTGAGCTGCCACCTAGATAAAGGAAAGCCTGTGGATATGGTGTATCTGGACTTTGCAAAGGCCTTTGACACCGTTCCCCACAAACGCTTACTGTACAAAATAAGGAAGGTAGGTATGGACCATAAGGTGAGTACCTGGATAGAGAACTGGCTCCAGGGGAGAGTCCAGAGGGTGATGATTAATGGGGAGTACTCGGATTGGGCGGGTGTGGAAAGTGGGGTCCCCCAGGGTTCTGTCCTGGGACCAATCCTGTTTAATTTATTCATAAATGATCTAGAGGAGGGGATATCTAGTACAATCTCAGTATTTGCGGATGATACTAAACTAAGCATGCCAATATCTTCTATGCGGTATGTGGAAACCTTACAAGCGGACCTGAACAAAATAACGGGGTGGGCAACTACATGGCAGATGAGGTTTAATGTTGAAAAATGTAAAGTAATGCACTTGGGGGCCAGAAACCAGAAAGCAAGCTACTCACTAGGGGGGGAACCTCTGGGTGAGTCTAGGATGGAAAAAGACTTGGGGGTACTGGTACACAACAGGCTTGGCAGTGGCATGCAATGCCAAGCCGCTGCAAGCAAAGCCAACAGAATACTGGGATGTATAAAAAAGGGGATTCACTCCAGAAATAGAGAGATTATTCTCCCGCTCTACAAGACTCTGGTCCGGCCACATCTGGAGTATGCTGTCCAGTTCTGGGCACCGGTCCTCAGGAAGGATGTGCTGGAATTGGAAAGAGTCCAGAGAAGGGCAACAAAAATAATTAGGGGAGTGGAGGACATCAGCTATGAGGAAAGACTACAAGCACTGAACCTGTTCTCTCTGGAGAAGAGACGATTGAGGGGGGATATGATATCAATGTACAAATACTGTTCTGGCGACCCTAGCATAAGGAACAAACTATTCAGAGTAAGGGAATACAATAAGACACGTGGCCACTCACTAAAACTAGAGGAAAGGCGGTTTAACCTTAAAATGCGTAAGGGGTTCTTCACGGTAAGAGCGGCAAGGATGTGGAATTCTCTTCCACAAGCAGTCGTATCAGCAGGGAGCATTGATAGTTTCAAAAAACTATTAGATGGGCACCTTAGAGACTACAACATACAGGGGTATACAATGTACGGTTAAAAGCAAACACACACATCATAGGTTGAACTGGATGGACTGATGTCTTTTTTCAACCTCACTAACTATTTAACTATGTAACTATTGTGAGGGATTAGCTCGGTGGTAGGCGTGGATGACCCCTTTGGGGTGCGTTTTCACAGAGAGATAGCCGAGCAGTGGTTGCAAACAACACTGATTTATTCATGCAATTTACTTCACACAATTGCAAGCCTCAAAACAGCCAAAATAAAATAAAACAAAATAAATCCTTGCCACTGTGGGCGGCTACCTTCTCACACACTGGAACCTATCTACTGAAGTCTGTCCCCAACCTACTGTTGGGCAGACTTGGCTGGTCATACAGCAGACTCTCAATAGTCCATGTTTTATCTCTTCACCACAGCACATGTTCATTTAAGCTGTCCCTTTGTTTCTTCATATTGAACACAGTTCATCTATTTCTTCCACATAGAAATAGTTTGTTTATTTACCTTGAGAAGTCTTCACAACTGGTTACCCTCCTTAGCGCACATCACTTCAGGGGGTCTTCTCCCATGCTCACCAGCTTGTTGGGAGGCACTCATCTGACTGCCCTCCTTCTCCCAGCCCACACGGCGACAGGAGGCAGCAGTCCTTCTCCCATGCCCACACGGCGTCGGGAGGCACACGTCTGTCTGTCCTCCTCTCCCAGCCCACACGGCGACAGGAGGCAGCAATCAATAGGACTTCCTTTGGACAAATTATAGAGGCCTTCATTTCCTCATTCTGAACAGCTGAGGTCTGTTCAACTTCCTGCTGGCTAGCTCTGTAGCCAACACCCTATAGTAATTAGTGAACTTTCTAAATCAGGTGGAAATGTATCTCCTGCCTGTGACTACATTCCCAGATTTACCTGACTTCCTGTCACATACCCCCCCCCCCTCTTGTTTCAACCCTAGGGTTGGGACACAGATTTCCAGGCACGCATGTGTCAAGCACTGCTGACTCTCACTGATAAGCCTCCTATTATCCTCAAGCTTCCGAATGAAACTGTTTCTGTCATCTTCATTGACAGATTTCTCATAAATGTCACACAGTTTGTCTCTCATCTCATATACACATTCCTACTGCATTTTTGGCATCATTTCGCTCCTTCTCAAGTTTGTCTTGCATACAAGTTTGTCCTATCCGCCATGGAGGACCGTGATCCATAGGCAACTCAATTGGGCTAGTCTTAATGTCTTCAACATTCTTGAGCCGCCTCTCTCTGCAATCCATAAATGATTTCCACAACACTTTGAGAACCTCTGCTTCCCTTGGCTTTGTTCCAAGTAGGGACTCTTGACATCCCTCTGTGACTTGAGTTGCCTCTCCATACAGCTGTACACAATCATTGACTCTTTGTTTCTTGAGCTTAGCTTGCTCTAAGATGCTGTGCAGAGGGCCTTTCATTTGTGACAACAGGCGGTCACACATTTCTTCAAAGTGACCCCTGTTCATTTTTCCAGCGACATCATCAACTTTCCTTTCACCAACACATGGGTCAAAGGCAACAACACAGTCTATTACAGGTTTCTTCAATGCACTTTCTGCTGAACTATTTGACCGCTCAAGGTCACCTAGTTCCTTTTCTTTATCTGAACTCCCCATGGAATGCATCTCAAGATCACGATCAAACTTTTGCCACCTGTCTTTCACCAGTTCCATTTGGGAAATATTCCCTGAAAGGCACTTGAAATTCATTTGCTTCACGTTTTCACCAACAGCCTTAGTTTTCTCCACTAGGTGGCGTTTGCTTTTTTCTCCCAGATTTATATCACTTGCTTTAGTTTTCTCCGCTTTAGTTTTCTCTACTAGGTTTTCAGCCTGAACTGAGAAATCATCACATTTCTTACACAACTCTTTTGTTTGCTGAAAGTCTAATGATACATTTTCCAATGCTTGAAGTTTTTGAAGGAACGGTTTATTCCAAAGGGGTGATTCAAGCCACGTCATCACATTTCTGAGGCTCACTCAGGACAGACCCCAAAACACTGATCCTTTTAAAAACTGCATCAGGCACACTATCCCCTCTTTGGGACAGATCCTCTGTTGCCTGTAATTCCTCTTCAAGTTCCTGCAACGGAATCTTCATCTCTTCTACTTGCTGTTCTAAGGCTCGCTTAGACTCTTCTAGCTCCTGAACGCTTTTCACAACATCATCCTTGGAGCTGACCAATTCTTCCATTTCTGTACGCAGCTGTTTGTTAACACTTTCTAGTTCAGCCTTACACTCTAGAGCTTCCTTCAAGGAGCGAGCCAAGAACAGGGCTTTGCTCTCGTTATCACGCGCCTCAGTTTTTGCATGGTCGCGTTCTTCTGCATATTTTGCAGACACAGTCTTCTCCTCACCAAGCATCTGATCCAACTTCTTTTTCACATTTTTAACACACACTAATGAACCAACGCTTTCTTCCATGCATTTTTTCATATCCGCTATCTGAGCTTGCAACGTTGCGACTTGCTCCGATAGGTTTTTCTTTGCTTCCTCCTCCTCTTTTAATTGTTCCAGGAAGCCATTTTTCTCATCTTCCATTTGTTTTAGTTTTGTGCTAAAACTCAGCCTTTGACACCTCTCTTCCTGTAAGAGTTCCTGCGTGTCTTGCAGCTGCGATTCCAAGATAGAAAAATCTTCTGCAATTTCTCTAGATTTGCTGTCTGCTTGAGAAAGCTGATTTGTGACATCGTCCAACTCAACCTGCAGTCGGTTTGCCTTCTCTGACAGCTTAGCACACAATCGGTCACCTTCTGACACCTTGACTTGCGATTCCAGAAGCTGTGCCTCTACTTTTTCCCTCTTATGTTCACAATCTCCTTTTCCCTGCATAAGAGCTTTCACCTCATTGGCTAGCTTCTGGGAATGAGACTGTAATTCTGCCACACAAGCTTCTTTCTCCTTTAACTGCTGCTGGACACATTGGGCTTCATCTTTCCAACTTTCACAGCCTGCACGTAATTCATCTACCACATTGCTCAAAGTGGTGAGCTCATACACAGTACTTAATAATTTAGCCTCTCTCTCACGTTTCTCCTTGTCGCTGAGAGACAATGTCGCTTTCAGAGCGACATTCTGTTCCTGCACCCCCTGCAGGTCTATTTTTGTAGCTTCCAAAGACTGAAGACTTTTTTTCAGCTGATTTCGCAACTCCAACATATCACGCATACTTTTCTCCTGCAAAGTCTGAATTTCAACCTCCTTTTCCTTGAGGATGGTATCTTTCTCCATTATAGGCTTTCTAGGGTTTTTAAACTCAGAAAAAAGAAGAGCAGTGGTTTCTTCCCACTGTAACTGTACCCCCAGGGGTTGTTCCTTTTCTTCCATTTTCCGTTGCACAGCATCCAGCTCAGCCCTGCAGATACTCGGTTTCCTCCCTACCGATGGCCTCCATTTGCTGCTGGCGTCTCTGTTTCCAGCCTGCCATGCTCTCTTGATGAGCCTTTTGTTTAGCTGCAAAGCTCCACTGAAAATCCGCATTTGCCTGCTGTTGAGCTGCATTTGCCTGCTGTTGAGCTGCATTTGATATAATCAGTTGGTTCAACATCTCCTCCATTTTGGGCTTACTTTCCATCTGAGAACACTGTGTCTCCATAACCGTTTCATTTACACCAGCGTTGCTAGGGACAACAACTTTTCTCTTTAGCCGATTCCATTCAGGCATGGATGGGGCTGGTTCAAACTGTAGCATCCCCTCCATCCATAGAATCCGGTCTCTCATTTCAGCGATCCTTGCATCTTTCAGGCGTTTGGATCGCCCCATCTTTAGTCACTCCACAAAAAATTGTTTCAAAGTCCAGCAAAAAATTTTGAGACCACTGTCCCTTTAAAACACGTTTTTCTCTCTCTTGCAGGATTTCCTTTCCTGTACACACAGTTTGTGCAGTCCCTTGCACCAGACACAGTTCATCAAATAGTTTGAGACCGCTGTCTCTTTACAACACGTTTTTTTTTTTCTTTCAGGATCTTCTCTCCTGCACACATAGATTGTGCAATCTCGTGCACCAGACAAAGTTCATCAAACATATGCACTTCTTTGCAGGGATCTCTGCTTCTGCCCACTGCATACCTCCACCATATGTGAGGGATTAGCTCGGTGGTAGGCGTGGATGACCCCTTTGGGGGTGCGTTTTCACAGAGAGATAGCCGAGCAGTGGTTGCAAACAACACTGATTTATTCATGCAATTTACTTCACACAATTGCAAGCCTCAAAACAGCCAAAATAAAATAAAACAAAATAAATCCTTGCCACTGTGGGCGGCTACCTTCTCACACACTGGAACCTATCTACTGAAGTCTGTCCCCAACCTACTGTTGGGCAGACTTGGCTGGTCATACAGCAGACTCTCAATAGTCCATGTTTTATCTCTCCACCACAGCACATGTTCATTTATGCTGTCCATTTGTTTCTTCACATTGAACACAGTTCATCTATTTCTTCCACATAGAAATAGTTTGTTTATTTACCTTGAGAAGTCTTCACAACTGGTTACCCTCCTTAGCGCACATCACTTCAGGGGGTCTTCTCCCATGCTCACCAGCTTGTCGGGAGGCACTCATCTGACTGTCCTCCTTCTCCCATGCCCACACGGCGTCGGGAGGCACACGTCTGTCTGTCCTCCTCTCCCAGCCCACACGGCGACAGGAGGCAGCAATGAATAGGACTTCCTTTGGACAAATTATAGAGGCCTTCATTTCCTCATTCTGAACAGCTGAGGTCTGTTCAACTTCCTGCTGGCTAGCTCTGTAGCCAACACCCTATAGTAATTAGTGAACTTTCTAAATCAGGTGGAAATGTATCTCCTGCCTGTGACTACATTCCCAGATTTACCTGACTTCCTGTCACACTATGTAACTGTAGCTCCCCAGTGCCGGCAGCACTCATGCAGCCCCAGACCATGACACTCCCACAACCATGCTTGACTAAAGGCAAGACACACTTGTCTTTGTACTCCTCACCTTGTTGCCACCACACACGCTTGACACCATCTGAACCAAATAAGTCTATCTTGGTCTCATCAGACCACAGGACATGGTTCCAGTAATCCATGTCCTTAGTCTGCTTATCTTCTGCAAACTGTTTGCGGGCTTTCTTCTGCATCATCTTTAGAGGAGGCTTCCTTCTGGGACAACAGCCATGCAGATCAATTTGATGCAGTGTGCGGAGTAAGGTCTGAGCACTGACAGGCTGATCCCCCCCCCATCCCTTCAACCTCTGCAGCAATGATGGCATGATGGCAGCACTCATACATTTATTTCCCAAAGACAACCTCTGGGTATGACGCTGAGCACGTGCACTTAACTTCTTTGGTGGACCATGGCGAGGCCTGTTCTGAGTGGAACCTGTCCTGTTAAACTGCTGTATGGTCTTGGCCACTGTGCTGAAGCATAGTTTTAGGGCCTTGGCAATCTTCTTATAGCCTAGGCCAGGCATGTCCAAAGAACGGCCCGCGGGCCAAATGCGGCCCCCGGGCTGCTTTAATACGGCCCCACAGGTAATTTGGAAAAATACATTGGCATCATTCATGACTTTTTTGCTGCCATCATTAATCATCATCAGTGGGTTCATATAGCGCTTATATGTGGTTAACCCTTGTGTGACTGATTAGGAAGCATGCATGCTCCGGATTGAGATGAATACATTGTAAAATCTCAGTTAACGTCAGTTGGTCTAAATCAGTTATCAATATATTTGAACACAACATGTATACTTGGTGTTATGTTCCAGTTCATATCATATTTTTTTTTAACTTAAAAGTTGACAGACAACCTTTATTACCAATAATATGTAATGTACTTTACAATGTTCCTGACATATATTTCAGCTTCCTGGATTTTTTTTTCATCTGGCCTTCAGATATGAAAGGTGGAACAATTTAACATCCGTTTAGATTTGTCATCCATGTGATGAAAGGAAAAGTATGCCTTTTGCAATAAACTTTGCATAAAATAGTTAGTTTGTATTTAATTTGAATTATCCAAAGAATGTCAGGTAAAATGGTCGGCCCTCACGCATGTTCACTTCATCAAATCTGGCCCTCTTTGAAAAAAGTTTGGACACCCCTGGCCTAGGCCATCTTTAAGTAGTGCAACAATTCTTTTTTTTTTTCAGATCCTCAGTGAGTTCTTTGCCATGAGGTGCCATGTTGAACTTCCAGTGACCAGTATGAGAGAGTGAGAGCAATAACACCAAATTTAACACACCTGCTCCCCATTCACACCTGACACCTTGTAACACTAATGAGTCACATGACACCTGGCAAGGAAAATGGCTACTTGGGCCCATTTTGGACATTTCCACTTAGGGGTGTACTCACTTTTGTTGCCAGCGGTTTAGACATTAATGGTTGTGTGTTGAGTTATTTTGAGGGGACAGAAAATTTACACTGTTATACAAGCTGTACACTCCCTACTTTACATTGTAGCAAAGTGTAATTTCTTCAGTGTTGTCACATGAAAAGATATAATAAAATATTTACAAAAATGCGAGAGGTGTATTCACTTTTGTGAGATGCAGTATTTTAAATGTCAAAGAGGCTTTATAGTTTTTTATTATAATGTCAAATGCCAAATAGGTTTTTAGAGGCTACAGCACCGAAATGGAGGGGAGACAGAAAGATTAATGTATTCTGTACTTTATTGTGGGAACCAGAGGGTTGTAAACCTCCCTTCCTCCACATAAGCCTATTTAATTTTTTTTTTTTTTCAGAAAACAAATGGAAACATAAAGAATCAGATATCCAAAAAATAGAAATACAAAAATGGTAAATGAAACAAAGTAAACTACCCCAAATACCTACCAAAAAAAAAAAAAATGTTTCTACTGCAGGCGTATTCCACAGATGGCAAAATCGGAAATTTCACAGAAATCCCTGCACTCATTCCTTGTAGGTCAGACACAATTGCTAAAGATCCTAAAAATTCTGGATGTACATTATGGAAGTTTAAGTGTAAAAGAACAAATATCCTAATTTATATCATTAGCGGTCTTTACTAAAACATGAATAGACGAAAACAGGCAGCATGCAATATTTAAAAATGCTTCTTATGAACTCCTCAAAAGGAACTTACATTTCGTTTGGAGAAAAAATAGGTCATGAAGACAAATCTGCTATAACTATTTAAATTACTCCTGCATGCAATCACAGTGAGGTATTACAGCATATTTACATGGAACACAAAATCAATGGCAGCATGGCTTTTAGAAAAATGATTTCATTCTATGTGACTGTTTTGATTATTGTGTTAAATTGCAGGTTTCAAGTCAGAATTGTGATCCTGTATGCTTATCTTATTGAATGAGATGAATCAAAAATACTGCACCACATGTATTCATGCCCCAGCTTTCTCCTATTAGGAATGACAGGTCATTTTAAATGAACTGCAGTGCTATTTAAATAAGGTTTTTACACCTGAAGCCAAGCAAACTAACAAGCAGTGTGGAAATAAAAGAAAAGTTCCACCTTGTCTGATTTTGTATCTGACATTCTTAACTGATCCTGATATCACTTGCACTTTGCAATAGACTTCATATCATATAGACTAAGTTGCTTCATGTCTGTGTTAAAGAATATCTAAACCCTGCTGCCAGCAATTCCTCCATGTCTTGCTTTTTCTGTCCATGTTCCACTGAGATCTTCGATGTGCCTCCTCTGGGAACTGCAAAGCAGTCGTCAGCCTTTCCATAGAAATGGATGGAGATTTAGCTGCATATGTGTTGAATAAGCTGAGCCGGGCTGTAAGATTTTCTTGGAAAGGGCTACTGGCTCCCAGTGGTTGCAACACAAACATCTTGGGGGGCAGGCAACTTTTAAAGACAAACTGTAATAAAGTACAGTTATCATTTAGGCCCATGTCCATCTTTGTGTTTTTATGGTGTAAATAGGTTCCCACCCCCTGCAGAATATAAATACTATCTTGGAAACAGAATTTAGGCTTTAAATTGTGTGAAAATTGTATTTCAAGCATAGGAAAAACATCTGGGAACCAGTGAGGACACTTAAAGCCCATCTCCTTTTTGCTGTTATTGTATTAAATGTGGAGATTTTATTTTATCTTTTTGTTCAATCTTATTTTATTAAACATTTGCAATGGTAAAGTTACAGTAATACAAAGTATGAAGAGTACAAAAATAGCAAAGTATAGCTCCAACAGTATGGTAAGAATTACAGCAAACATTTACATTGAAATACATAAACCAAGATTGATGGTTTTAAATGCTGAAAATAGGTGGTAATATTATTATTATCAGAAAGTGAAATGGAGATAATAGGTTTAGTCAGACAGTAGTATAGTCAATTAGTACACTGGAAATAATTGGACTTGTATGGCGTATATCAAGAATGGGAAAGAGAGGTTGCTGATAAGTAACTGGTGGAGATAAAGGGGTAAGGGAGACATAAATAAGCAAATGGGACTAGAAATAAGGGTAGGAATGGGGGCTCTCCATCATGGCTAAAGAGGGATTGGGGTAGTATCTTCTTTGACCCAATACAGAAACTGGGAGGAGTAACGAAACACAGACCAAGCGGTCCATGTGCGTGAGAAGTATTCTTCTTTTCCAGGTTCCGGTGCCAACAGATGTTAAATGTGGAGATTTTTATATTAGCCACAAGATACACGGTAGATTATATGCTACAATGACTCTGACTAACTGCTTAACTATTGTTGAGATAAAATATTAGCTACATAAATATTAAAAAACATATAAAAAGACTGTAAATATTTTAAAAAAATGGATGCACCCCATCATAATACAAAAGGTGGTTTTCCTAAGTGGATCTATATACACAAGTATTGACCCAAGATGTAAATGTCAGTATAACAGTATATAGGGAAACATCATCTCCAAAAAGTAAATAATCCTCATAATCCTCCACATCTTTTGCAGCCTAAACTGCAGGAGGCCGAGGGGAGAATCAAACTTTTCTAGATGAAGTAAAACAGACAATGATTGAAACACAACTTTCATATTAAACAAAACATAACATGGTGAAACAAGCACTGGGCTAGACACTAGGGCTTACTCACAACAGAAAGATGTAAGGCAACAACAAATTACCCAAAACCCTGGTAGAACTCACCCTTGGGTGGGTGTGGGAGCAGGTAAATACTGTGAGACAGGGCACATTTAAGTGGTTCTAAAGGCTAAAGGTTTTTTTTTACCTTCATGCATTCTGTGAATGCATGAAGGTAAATTTGTTGACTAATAGCATACCAATTTTATAACCATTGGCATAGAAATTTTGCTTCTTCCACGCCAAATGGCGTACGTTCCGTCAGACAGAAGTCCAGGTCCATGTGGAGGCGTTTTACCCTTGCCCTATTCTGTTTTGTAGGGTTAATCTTGAATGTAGCAGTGGCAACCTCCAGTTCAGTCTCTAAGCGTGTGATGTGTGGCTTTGAATTTTCTGCCTCCCATAAGATGACTGGGGATTGTAGCAAACTAAGGTTAAGTTTAAGATCAAAGTTGCAAGTCGTCCACTGTGGTAGGATGATATAGCAGGGAGTCACTCAAGCTTTAAGAAGTGATAGATGGCTTAAACATAATAGATGCCACCATAATTGGGTCATGGTCAGAACAGGGCACAGTCAGTAGAGAGGCAGACAAAACCTGAGGGACAAACTGTCTAGGGATGTATGCATGATCAATACAGGAATACTGGGCATAAGGGTGAGAGTAGTATGTATAGTCCCGGGCAATGGGATGGAGTTTCCCCCAGATGTAAACAAGAGCAAAGTTATCCAGGAGATCCCTGTATGACTAGGAGGGGGCCTCTGAGCATGTCTGATCCATTGAGGATTGGTAAAATTTAAAATTCAATATTAAGTTTGAATCACAGCAAAGCAAGAGGGTGACTTTGGAGACAGTGCGGAAAAGACTAAAAAGATGAGACAGAGAAGGCAATTGCTGTTCATTTGGTGCATATTAGGTGCAGATTGTTAAGATTCCATCAGGGAGCCCATGCCATGAGTAATAAATATCAACCTTGGTGATCAGAGATGGTCTTGTGCCAAATGAAAGGAATTCGTTTAAGAAAAGATATTAAAACTCCTCGTGTTTTACTAGAAGCAGCAGCTTGCTAGAACTTCTGGTATTGTGAATCACAATACCAGGGGACAAGCAACATCAGATTCATAAGCACAAAGATATCGGAAGACCTTGGTCTGTTTCTGAGGGGAGTTAGGGCTCTAAACGTTAAGGGACAGCCAATTAAAAGCAGTTGAAACATGGTAAGGAAAGAAATACACAGGAATAGTTAAGCCTCGTACACACGCAACGATTGTTGGCCGTGAATTTTCGGCCAACGTCCGATCGGCCGATGTCGGCTTGTTAGTATGATGCTTCCGACAACCGACTGCGACTTTTCGGCCGAACAAAATCTGGTGTGCATGCTATAAAATGGCCGATTGTTCTTCATTCAGTACAGATTTCGGCACACAAAAATGTGATGAGCAAGACTGGGCATGCTCAGAGAAGAAAAAACGCACGAAAAGTAAACCAGAACATGACATCACTTCTGAAGTTGGTTTTTGTTGGCTGATAAAATTCGTGTGCAGTCTAGAGCACATTTCAACCAACACAACAACACTGGACAAAAGACGGCCGATCGGTCGGCCAACAATCGTTGCGTGTGTACGAGGCATTCGACGAAATGGGGAAAATGCCAACAAATGCAGGAAGAAATAAAAATGGTTTCTGGAACCACTGTGATTTTGTCATGTGGCAACATTGGTTCCTAGATGGGTCCGAACAAAAGAGAAGACCCCCTAGTCCAGTGAAAAGGCAGAAACGTGGATCATTTAAGGCGAGAGGGATACCCTACAAAAAAAAAAGGGGAACTACTGATGGAAACCCAGGAATTTAGTCAAATATAGTGAGTGAAGTGAAGGGTGTGGTGGCATTTCTTCAACATAGACCTGCAAAAGAGATGTGAGAGGTTTGCTACTGATGATTATACAAATAATTACAAGGCAGACAAACTGCTAAATTTGTAGTTGGGTAGTGAAAAGGACCAAGGAAAGGGATCTGGGCAGATGAGGGGAAAGCTAGGGGGCTATGAGGTGGGCAGGGGCTGCCAATATCTGAGTGCAGGGTGGCCTAGGTGAATGTCAGTCATGTGCAAACAACAGTGTTGGGAAGGTTACTTTGGAAATGTAATAGGTTACAGATTACAAATTACCCTATTTAAAATGTAATAAGTAGTGTAACTTTTAAATTACTTTATAAAAGTAAAGGAACTGATTACATTTGATTACTTTTTAATTACTTTTAAGTTTCTAATAGATATTTTCAACTAAACTATTTCC
This sequence comes from Pelophylax lessonae, assembly GCF_965119305.1. Lineage (NCBI taxonomy): Eukaryota > Metazoa > Chordata > Amphibia > Anura > Ranidae > Pelophylax > Pelophylax lessonae. Next base: position 211,444,378 of record NC_138768.1, on the reverse strand, counting down.
AAATAATTATAACAGGCTGGGTTAATGTTATAGTAGTACTCAACTCTGTTTACTGTTAGAATTTCAAAATCTTTCCTCACTTGAATAAGGATCATATTAATTTAATTTTAAAGCACAGCCATCACAAAACCAGAGTTCATAACAAAAAAAATTGTTTTAATACTGTTTTAGGAATCAACTCTTTACATATCTCTAACAGGACACACTGGCAAGTATCAATGCCTTGAAAAAAAAAAACTTAAAGCATATACATAAACCCAAATAGGCAATAAAACAGCTATTAAAACAGTTAATAAAAGAAAAAAACACTGGTGTCTCATAGCCATCAATGCAATTAGGGAAATAAATTATTTAAATCTGGGGGTCTGTGTGTGTGTGTGCTCTTTATCCTTCAAAAATAAAACTGGACAATAGAGCGACAGATAGTGTCCACATCACACATCAGTCATCTTGGGCTAGGTCAGTGGGACAGTGCTGTTTGTTGTAACGGAGCAGTAAGACCTGTTCAATGTGGTATGGTCATCACTCCTTCTGTTTCGAGATGAGGTCAAAAGATTGCCTCCATGACTTAAAAGACGCTCCACTGGAGCACTAGAAGGCAATGTGGTGTTGTACTTGATAAAAAGTCTCTTAAGGGCTCTTTCACACGGCCGCTCCGCTTGTCCGCAAATCATCCTATTTTTTTTGCGGATGATTTGCGGACATAATGTAAGTCAATGGCACTGCAGATGTCAGCAGAATACCATCCGCTGACATCCGATTTTCTTCCTTTGAGTTCTGTTCCGTTTTTTGGAACGGAACAGAACCCTATTTTTTCATCCGTTCAAAAAACGGAAAGGAAGCAAAATCGGATGTCAGCGGTGTCATCCGCTGACATCCGCAATGCCATAGACTTACATTATGTCCGCATATCATCCGCAAACGGATGGGATGATATGCGGGCATACGGAGCGGATGACACAAATGTGAAAAAAAAAAAAAAAGTCCCGCAGCGGAGAAGAAATCCGGAGCGGCCGCGTGAAAGAAGCCTTACTATGGGAAATGCCTTAAGAGATGTCAGGTTGTTGTTATCAGAATCTTCTAAGTACTTTCTTACTTCGTCATGAGTTGTGCTGTCAGATGCTGATTTGGCATTATTAAAGACAAAAAAGTTTTCCTCTGACTCATCAGATTTCACAGAGTTGTCATCTCTCACTGCAGCTGGACTGTGCAGTGGTTCCAGAGCAATAGCTTCCTGCAGTAAGGTTCTCCTCAGGTCTTCTCTCTTCTCAGGGCTAAGCCAGCTTAAGCGGAACATTGGCAGGGTTGTGGTCGCAATCTTTGCTTCATGGCTGGTTAACACTGATCCAAAGCGCTGTTCTATGGCCTCACTGATACTGGTGACAGTTTGTGCATTATACAGCAAATGAGGCATCTTTTCAAATAGCTTTGTCTTGAGGTTAAGCAAAGTAGGAATTAAAAATCCTAGGTAACATTTGCTTTCACCCTGGAGAATGTCAATTGCAACAGCTAGAGGCTTCAGAACCTCGGTGTACTCTTTAAGGAATGCAGACTCTCGTGGATGAAGTTTTGGCACATCAAGTTTATCACAGATCTCCCTCAGCTTTTCTTCTGGGAGCCCTGCAAGTTTTGTGATAGCCCTGAACTCTGAGTTCTATCTTGTGACTGATGGGACAGTAAAATGCTTATTGGCAATCTCCAGAATCAGTGCTGTGGCCAATGAAGATCTATGTGCTTTATTCCAGATAGATGAGCATTTAGCCATGGCACTTCTGTATATCTTACGTGATATCTTACTACTGGGTGCGGCGCATCCCTGTGTGAGGCCGGCGGTTCATAATGCTACGCCTGCCGGTGCCGACGAACGTCCTTGTGTCAACTGGTAGTAGAAGAGAGCAGTAGAAGGTCTCTCTGATCCCCCAATCTTGCTCTGTGATCATGGTACTGCCCCGTGGTCCCTATCATCTCATCTCTCATCTGACCGTGAGTAGGCTGGGCTTGTCATACGAGGAGCACACAGGGTATGACTTCCTCTCTCTTCTCCTTCTCCCCACATCCTCTGTTATTATTCAACATATCCTAGGTTTTTAAAGAAAATATTCAGGCGTAACCCTATTTGTAATCTTTAACATTTTCACAAGTAACTGTAATTTAATTACACATGTTTTCTCAGTAACTGTAACAAATTACTGTTACATATATTTTGTAATTAAATTACGTAATTTCGTTACATGTAACTAGTTACTCCCCAACACTGGCAAACAAGAATATTCACATACATATCATGTTGAAAAAAATCAAAATTCAAGAACTGTATAATATACAATAGTTAGGTACCTTCAGCTGGGGTGTAAAAGATGGAAATTTACCAAAATAACACTGATATTGTAATTCTAAATTTAATATAATGTGGAAAAATATGTATGTTTTTACATTTTGACCATAGATACACTTTAATGCATTATGATTTATCTATAATAAGCAATGTGGGTGGTAGGCTCCGCGTTTAGGAATAGTTTGGAATATGTATAGGCTGCAGCCTCCCTATATTATAGTCGATGACTATATCAGATGTGAAGGGGTAAAGAATGGGTATGGCACTGCCAACTATGAATATATGAGTAGAGGTAGAACACCTCAATAAATAGGTAGGAAATGAAGAGGGTAAGTACCAATAAATATACTGATAAAATATAAATATAAAAAGTTGATAAGTAAATAAATAAATGGTAAAAATGTTTTAGCAGTATACATATAAGTGACAAAGGAGTGTAAAGGTGATCAGACACATATAAATGTGCACAGAATAATAAGGTGCAGAATGGTATATAAAAAATATGTTACAAATGTGCCAGTGAAGTGGCACAGTGCATGAATGAGATAGTAGCCATCCGTGGCAATAAAGTGAGCAGTGACAATAAGTGGAGTGACAACTAATACAAAGTATGCAGATAATGAATAGTAATAAAGTGCTCAGTGGAGTAAGGAACTCAAGTGACTAAGTGCAAATATATCAGCTGAAGAGGTATATCTTATGAATGTATACCTAGATAAGTAATATAAAGTGGCTGGTGCGGTATACAGTCAAGTGACTAAATATGAAAAAATATTTATCAGCAAAAACTGCATATATTATAAAGTAATCCGTGCACGTAAACAATATATTAAAAATATATATTAAAACAACGTGAATATCATCTGGTATGAAAGTCCATATGATAGTGTCCAAAGCCAAACTGAAAGTGACTGGGTGCCAAAAAAGAGGTCCGTAAGTATATAAAGGTGACGAATATAAATACCGTAGGTGACCCCGCAGTGGGTAGCCGGGTGAGGTGCTCAGTGGCCCCTAAGATAAGTAGCGCACCCACCAGAAATACCCACCCCGCACTGGGGTATAAAGGGGGTATATAGATGATAGTAGCGGTCACTCTAACGGATCCTGGTTCCCTCTGATGGTGTGGATGTACCAAGGGTCCTCCGTGGGATCCAAGAGACTACAGGGGTCCTTAAAGGATATCCAAGGTCTCGGTGTCCGTATATTAACGGGGTATATACTCCGGTGATCCTCAAAGGGGTCACTTCTGTTTCCGGTACTTGGCTGGAACGCATTGCGCTCCAAACACTTCCTGATTGCCCGTTATCTGCTTTTTGACTGTGAGTACCCATTTTACCGTTTATTTTGGAATAAAGGCTTTAACAATATCACACTATGAGCCCTTTCTCTTACTCCATATGACCTACCTGCCCCTATACCTCGTCCCACTGGGATTGGCTGATACACCCCTTTGAGGATCACCGGAGTATATACCCCATTAATATACGGCCCCCGAGACCCTGGATATCCTTTAAGGACCCCTGTAGTCTCTTGGATCCCACGGAAAATATTACTGACTCTCCCTCCGCCACCTCACCAGATTTAAGCTTCGAGAGGCATTATCTAAATTTAAGTTTCGAGAGGCATTATCTAAATGCTGCAGGGACTTTATTTCTGCTTCCCCCGGCTCCCAGGTGGCCTTAAATATAATCCCTGATCCCCATCAGTTCATTTAGAAGGGCCCAGGATGCTGTATCGTGGAGAGACTGTTTGTTTTTAATTCCGTGTATTGTGTGATTATCATGATGATAATGATGATATAGAATGACAGTGAAAATCATCTTTTGACCTCATTTACACAGGGTGTGCTGCAGACATGCGCCTAACATGCAGGGCTGTCATTTACTGGCTTTAGGATGCATAAAATGTTGCATATATCCCTGTGCCAGCATCCCATTTATTTATACTGAGACACACAGCCACTGTGTCCCAATATGTCATGCTTCCGGGTGTGGGTCCCAGAATGCATGCAGGGTGCGTTCATGGACCCGCACCAGCATGTCATATCAGGACAGTGATGTGTCAGAATACAAATAAATGGCATGCTGGCATGGGAATGCATGTAACACTTTAAAACAGTTTCCCTGTTTTAACCACTTGCTGACCAGCCGCCGCGGCAGGTTCTCGCAAATTGCCGTACCTTTTACGGCGGTTCACAGGAGGGATTCTGGGGGTGCCCATGATCGCTCCCAATGAAGAGAGAACGTCGCTCTGCTGTTGTAAACACAGCAGACCATTGTTCTCTCTGCTATCAACACAGAGCCCCCGTGTTCCTCCTATTTAGGATCACACTCGGGATATCGAGTTCAATCTCAGTATTTGCAGATGATACTAAACTAGGCATGCCAATATCTTCTATGCAGGATGTGGAAACCTTACAAGCGGACCTGAACAAAATAACGGGGTGGGCAAATACATGGCAGATGAGGTTTAATGTTGATAAATGTAAAGTAATGCACTTGGGGGCCAGAAACCAGAAAGCAAGCTAATCACTAGGGGGGGAACCTCTGGGTGAGTCTAGGATGGAAAGGGACCTGGGGGTACTGGTAGACAACAAGCTTGGCAGTGGCATGCAATGCCAAGCCGCCGCAAGCAAAGCCAACAGAATACTGGGATGTATAAAAAAGGGGATTCACTCCAGAAATAAAGAGATTATTCTCCCACTCTACAAGACTCTGGTCCGGCCACATCTGGAGTATGCTGTCCAGTTCTGGGCACCGGTCCTCAGGAAGGATGTGCTGGAACTGGAGAAAGTCCAGAGAAGGTCAACAAAAATAATTAGGGGAATGGAGGACATCAGCTATGAGGAAAGACTACAAGCACTGAACCTATTCTCTCTGGAGAAGAGACGATTGAGGGGGGATATGATATCAATGTACAAATACTGTACTGGTGACCCGAGCATAAGGAACAAACTATTCAGAGAAAGGAGATACAATAAGACACGTGGTCACTCACTAAAACTTGAGGAAAGGCGGTTTAACCTTAAAGTGCGTAAGGGGTTCTTCACTGTAAGAGCAGTAAGGATGTGGAATTCTCTTCCACAAGCAGTCGTATCAGCGGGGAGCATCGATAGTTTCAAAAAAACTATTAGATGGACACCTTAAAGACCACAACATACAGGGGTACACAATGTACGGTTAAAAGCAAACACACACACACATCATAGGTTGAACTGGATGGACTGATGTTTTTTTTCAACCTTACTAACTATGTAACTATGTAACTATGTAACACGTTGATATTACAAACCCACCCCCCCCCACACACAGTTAGAAAACACCCTCTAGGCTCACACTGAACCCTGTGATCGCCACTGGGTTAACCCCTTCCCTGCCAGTGTTATTAGTACAGTAACAGTGCATATTTGTAGCACTGATTACTGTAGTAATGTCACTGGTCCCCCCAAAAATGTCAAAAATGTCAGTTAGGAGTCCGATCTGTCCGCCGCAATGTCGCAGTCCCGTTAAAAATCGCAGATCACCGCCATTACTTGTAAAAAATAAATAAATAAATAAAAATGACATAAAATCTTTCCCCTAGTTTGTAGACGCGATAACTTTTGCGCAAACCAATCAATATACTCCTTTGGGATTTTTTTTTACCAAAAATATGTAGCAGAATACAAATTGGCATATAAATGCTGAAAAATTAAAGTGGAAGAATATTGTTTTTTTTTTTTTTTCAGAATTGTCACTTTTTTTTGTTTATAGCGCAAAAAATAAAAATCGCACAGGTGATCAAATACCACCAAAAGAAAGACATCAATTTTATTTGGGCACAGCGTCGCCAGATGTGCAATTTCCCATTAAAGTAACGCAGTGCCAAATCGCAAAAAATGGCCTGGTGGGGCAAATCCTTCCGGTCCAGAAGTGGTTAAACAAGGTTAAGACTGTATGATATGTTAAAGGGTAACTCCACTTTCTTGGGGAAAAAGAAATAGCAAATAAAGAAATAATAATATAGCGTATACAATTGTGAAACAAATCATATTGTAATTGAATGTTATTAAAAATGACCTTTCCTTTTCAATCCGTAATTTTCTAATAATGCAATATGGCTACCTGGAGCTGTTCTGTACACAGAATGTGTACTGACCACACCCCAGAGACATATTTCCTGCTTGTGTGATTGAGTACACGGATTTCCCCAGAAGTCTGCCTAAGATACAAGTCAGATTTCTGGCATCCCCTGCAACCAAAATGTCCTTTTTGGTGAGATACTCCCAATAGGAACACATCTAAAGGGATGCAGGCCCAGCAGTTTTCCTCATTAGTGTTCTGAAGCTGCACAGCTGATTGATAATTATGAAACCACTCCCATTAAACTCACTTGGCACAGTGGCACAGAGGAACAAACATGGATTTCTTCAGAATAACAAAAGGTAGGAATCTGAAACAAAGTTTTTTTTAAATCCTTGCAATGTACAGAGATCACCCAGAGGGGAATGTTTTTTTCTCAACAAAAGTGGAGTTACGCTTTAAATACAGTTCTGTAACCAACACCTTATTTTCTGGCAGTGCCCCTCCCGAGACTAGACTCTGGATCCGCCCCCTGTTCCAGAGGTGTATTTAACGGACTAGAGGGAACAAATGAAATATGTTAGTGTTTAAAAATAAAACAAACGTGCAGCGCTATAAATAAATGATATAGAGAACATATGAAAGTCCATATAAGTAAAATCCCATTGAAGAGGTTCAAAGTGATGAAAAGATCCCACACTCTGCAATTACGCTAATGGCGCTTTTCCACTGCATGGAACCGTACCGGTTCGGCACGCTTTTGTGCTTTTCCACTGCTGGTACCGCATGGTATAGGGTCGGAACGGTTCGGTACGGTATGGTATAGGTTTGCTTTTCCACTGCATGGAACCGAACGGTACGGTACGGCTCTGAAAAAACAGTACCTACTCGATTGTGGTTCCAACAGGTACCAAACTGGTACCATATCCCACAATCCTTTGCATGCAGTCACTACTAGCCACTGATTGGTCAGAGAATCCCACCCACCCCGTTGTTATCCCACCCACTTAACTTAGTACTACTTTAGTGGAAAACCAAACCTATACCGTACCGTACCGTACCGTTCCGACACTATACCATGCGGTACCAGCAGTGGTAAAGCAAACCGGGCCAAGCAGGGCTGAGTAGAGCTGAGCCGGTACGAGCCGGTACTTGCAGTGGAAAAGTGCCATATGTGAGCCATATTATTTACATGATTCCCGGGTCTCCTGAGCCTTCCCTTGGTGCATATGTTGTGGTGTAAGGGTGCAATTCATATATATGACCCCATGGTGCCATTTATCTGGCTGGAGGAGATGATATCCCAGTGATCTGGATCTCCGTTTATCCATTTTAATAAAGCGAGTGAGATCACCCTTACTAGGAGGTTACATTGCACACAGCAAGCGCAGTGTGAGATCACGAGCTGGTGACACCTCCAATATTTTTCATCACTATTCACAGAGTGTGGGATCTTTTCATCCCTTTAAAACTCTTCAGTGGGATTTTACTTATATGAACTGTCATATGTTCACTATATCATTTATTTATAGCACTGCACTTTTGTTTTATATTTGTATTGATCTAGTGTCTGGATTGTGTACAGCTGATGTTGTTTATATTTTGTTTTCACTGGTTGCGCAGATTTATTTTTATTATTTAAGTGTTTCATGATAATTATATTACTTCCACAGCTTGGCAATAGGTTTTATACTGTATTTCTGTATAGCACCCTCTGGTGGTTCATCTAAACATCTGCATAGCTTTTATTATTTCTAGCTTTCTAAACAGTTTATTGTAGGATCCACAGAAATTTACATTGTGCAAACATTAGCCATAAAATAAAAGAATGGTACATTTCCAGTTGTTCAGAAAAAGTGGAGACAGGCTTTGTATGGAATATGATTAGATAATACAGAAAGTGAGAGACGTGTGCTCACTTCATTGCAGGCAGTAGGTATGAAAAAATAACTTGGAGACATCCTGTTTTGGGGTTATTGAGGGGATATATTGAACTAGTGTGTAATATGTATGCAGTATGTACTGAGGGATAACGTCATAACATTATTCACAGAAACTGCATTAAAACTGAAAGCTCCGGTTGTAACAATAGCCGCATGTTTAGGATTGGTGGACGGATCAGGAAGAGTAGGACTAGATGTGGTTTGGGTGGATTTTTGAGAAATGGAGGCAGGATAGCAGGATCCTTCAAAATGGGTCTTGTCATTTACAAATAGGGTTAGGTGTGGTTAGCATAAGTTAAGAATTGAACTACAAAAGAAATCAAGAAAACTATGTGTTCCTTTTAATTTTTTGGTAAAATACTTATCTAGATATTGAAAAATAATGATAATTTCTTTGAATTGTCAAAGGGGGAATGTATGGATCAAGTAGTGGGTCCAGGGTTTGATATATACTGATGAAAGAGCTTTTTGCTGAGTATGGGCAACTAACTTGTCTTGGAAATTAGTGTTACTGCCATATATCGTACTATTATTCATTACCGTTATTCATTTGTTATAGTCCCCCTTGCTCGTCGGGGGGTGAATATTTTGGCTGAATTGCTGTCTGGTCTGGGTGGCTTGAGTGTTTTCTCTAGGTGAGCTCAGATGTCCTCTTTTGTTAATTTGTCAATTTTCTAAACTTTCATTGTATGTATATGTTGTATATCCTATTATTGGTACAATTTCCTTTTATTTTGTTATTACTCCTAGAATGTGTGTATATGTAGTTGAGGTTGACTAAAGACAATAGTCCATCCAGTTCAACCTGAGTAGGTGTGTGTGGCCATAATCATCTCTCATACCCCTTAATGTTCTGATCCTTGAGATGTACGTCCAAGAGTCTTTTGAAAGCAACCATACTTCCCACAGTAACTACCTTTTGTGGTAGAGAATTCCACAATCCTGTAGCCCTAACAGTAAAGAACCCCATGCATTGCCTGAGGTTAAAACGCTTCTCCTCTAATCGCATTGTATGGCCTCGTGTCCTCATGCAATCCTTGAAACTGGCTTTTTTTCTATGCTGAGATCACCATTGAGGTATTTATAAATCGCTATCATGTCCCCTCTCAGGCGTTTCTTCTCCAGGGAGAATAAATCAAGTGATTGTAAATGCTCTTCATAATTAAGGTCCTCCAATCCCCTAATTAGTTTAGTTGCCCTTCATAATACTAAAGTATTATGTAATAAATTACCCATGGGTCAAATGAGGACTTATGCTGGCCATACACTAGCCAAAATATCGGGCAAACTAATCTTCGAAAAACAAAACATCGGCCGTGAGAGCAGACGATCGTGCCATCGTGTAATGACCGAATTTCGAACGATAAATCGATCAATGGACATAAATGAATCCATTTTTTGTTCAGTTTGTCACAGATGCCTAGTGCAAACAGGTCGGCCGAGAAAAACATTAACCTTTCAATTTATCGTTCGTTTATCATTCAGCCGGCGGATTTTCAAAACTGTTTCTTAGATTTTTCGGCTCTGAAAAGTTAAAAACGATTTTCGACGAAAAACAAACGATCTGACCAAATGACAGATTTTAGAATGATCTTTTGGCTAGTGTATTGCCAGCATAACATTTTTGCAAAGATAAGGTCTGCCATCTCCTGTGCTTTATCTCCTGGGATCAGTTTCTTTGAAGAGAATGGGGCCAACTACAGGCTCCCAAGGCTAGCTAAAGGTACATGCGTTGAGGTGCAGTGTACTACAATAAGTGTAATGTAAGTTATTACTTTAGTCCAACTCCAACCTTGTGAACTTTGATTGTAGCAACATATCAGATTCTGTAACTTCCTACTGCAGATGGAAAGGACGTATTCTTAGCAATGATCAATTCTATTTTCCTGCCTTGAAAATAACAAGATAGAACATAATGAAACATGAAAGTCACTCTGTGTTATTCTTTATTCTCCTAGGTGCTTATCAGAGAGTAATTCCCTGTGCTTTAAGATGGCAGGGGCATGTCCCCATCTCTCAATATTGCACTACTGCAGTTTGCAACCTCAGTACAGTCAGTTGGTATTCCCCTGTTTTACAGCTACGGTGTACAATCGTGCAAATCCCTCCTTCCCTTTACATAGATTTATTACTGCAGTGCAGACGTCCTGTTCATTAATATTCCAACTGTTACCTTCTGCAACATATAAATGAAGGACGTTCCCTGCACACTCAACTATACTGTAATTCTTCAATCCTGGTGCAATTAGCAGGCAGAAACCAATTAGTAATATATCAGTAAGGTAACTACAATGGGCATAGCACTAGCAAATGCAATCCATAAAGCAATACAGAGAAGATATACACTATATTACTAAAAGTATTGATATGTCTGCCTTTACACACACATGAACTTTAACCCCTTCTGGACCGGAAAGATTGACCCCCTTAATGACCAGGCCATTTCTTGCGATTTGGCACTGTGTTACTTTAACGGAAAAATGCACGGTCGTGCAACACTGAACCGAAATAAAATTGATCTTCTTTTTTTCTTACAAATAGAGCTTTCTTTTGGGGGCATTTGATCACCTCTGCAATTTTTATTTTTTGCGCTATGAACAAAAAAAGAGTCACAATTCTGGGGAAAAAAAACTATATTTTTCGCATTCTGCTATATAACATTCCCCAAAAAATAACATTTGAAAAATCAAATATTTTCATCCTTTTAGGCCAATTTGTATTCTAAACAAATAATTCAGCCAAGAGCTCACTCCGAAGGGGAAGACCAGCGTGCTGCTCTCCACAGGCAGGGAACTTCAACATGGGTACTTAAAAGAAAAGAAAAAGGAGGCGCAAACACCTAGTGTATTACCCGTGGTCACCATAAAAAATATTTTAATAAAATGCCAAAGGCATACTCACAGACAAGAAGAATGTTAAAATCACATTGTCTGTGAGTATGCCTTTGGCATTTTATTAAAATATTTTTTTATGGTGACCACGGGTAATACACTAGGTGTTTGCGCCTCCTTTTTCTTTTCTTTTATGCAATTTGTATTCTGCTACATATATTTGGTAAACAAAATCGCAATAAGCGTATTTTGATTGGTTTGCGCAAAAGGGAAAAAAGATTTATGTCATATTTATTTATTTATTTTTACTAGTAATGGCGGCGATCTGCAATTTTTAGCAGACTGCGACATTGCAGTGGACATATCGGACCCCTAACTGACATTTTTGACTCTTTTGGGGGGACCAGGGACTAAAAATATGCACTGTAACTGTAATAATGACATTGGCAGGGAAGGGGTTAACCTAGTAGGTGATCAAAGGGTTAAGTGTGAGCCTAGGGGAGTGTTTACTAACTGTGGGGGGAGGGGCTTGTGAAATTACCACAGAGACCTGTGATACTATACAGAAGGATCACAGGCACTCTGTAAACATTTCAGAGAGAAGAACGGTCAGCTGTGTTTACAACAGCTGACCGTTCTTCTCTCTCAGCGGGAAGCGATCGCGGGTGCCCGGTGGCAATCACGGCCGTTGGTCACGTGGATCTACATCCCTGCTGCCTAGTGGGGATGGGAGTGTGCTGCGGGCACTGCATGCGAGACCGACGTAGGGCTACGTCGTTTCGAGCAGCCTAGCCAGCCTTCAGCAAGTTAATCTGCGGCGATCAGTTGGCAAGTGGTTAATGGCATCCCAGACTTAGTCTGTAGGGTTCAGTGAGTTGTCCCCCCCTTTGCAGCTAGAACAGCTTCAACTCTTCTGGGAAGGCTGTCCACAAGGTTTAGGAGTGTGTCTATGGGAATGTTTGACCATTCTTCCAGAAGTGCATTTGTGAGGTCAGGCACTGATATTGGAGAGAAGGCCTGGCTCATAGTCTGTGCTCTAATTCATCCCAAAGGTGTTCTATCCGGTTGAGGTCAGGACTCTGTGCATGCCAGTCAAGTTCCTCCACCTCAAACTCGCTTCTCCATGTCTTTATGGACCTTGCGTTGTGCACTGTTCCAAATCTATTGGTGGAGGGGAGATTATGGTGCAGGGTTGTTTTTCAGTGTGTGGGCTTGGCCTCTTAGTTCCAGTGAAGGGAACTCTTAAGGTGTCAGCATACCGAGACATTTTGGACAATTACATGCTCCAAACTTTGTGAGAACAGTTTGGGGATGGCCCCTTCCTGTTCCAACATGACTGCGCACCAATGCACAAAGCAAGGTCCATAAAGACATGGATGAACAAGTTTGGGGTGGTGGAACTTGACTGGCCTGCACAGAGTCCTGACCTCAACCTTATAAAACACCTTTTGGACAAATTAGAGCACAGACTGCGAGCCAGGCCTTCTCTCCAACATCAGTGCCTGATCTCACAAATGCGCTTCTGGAAGAATGGTCCAATGTTCACATAGAAACTCTGTGTGTGAAAGGTGTGAGCTGAGGACCTTTACCAACATGGATGCTTTGTGCCTGCCCGAGGCTTAGGCTCTTTAGCTTCCTTGAAACAGGATCATCCCCACATCTAGCTGACTGACTACTTGGCTGCAGTCTGAGAGGAATGTGGAAAGAACTATTTCTTGTCTCATATGGAATTTCAATGCTAACTTCAGAATGGCGTGAGGACTACCTAATCTGCCAGAAAGGTTGTAAAGGGCACTTTAACCATCTCCTGCCCGGCCTATTACAATAATATGGGCAAGCGGGAGCACCATTATCTCGGGTGGATATCATTTGACACTTTCGTGCGCCACGTGTGCACCCTAGGGGCAGCCGTACAGCTAAACTTGTGACCTGCTGTGACAGATCATAGTACTGGGCCAGCTCTGGTACCATGTGATCGCGGTGACCAGTCACAGCAATCACATGTCAGTTGTGCACAATGGCTTTCATTCATAGCCAATTTTTCTGAAAAAAGACTGGTCCTTGAAGGGGATCTTACACCACACTTGCTTTAATGGAAGGTTTGCTACCCAAGGTCTGAGCCACATTTCTCCCTATTCTGTGACCACGTTTAGCATCACATGGGAAAGAGACTTTATGATGTCAGTTGATGCCTCTGCCATAAAGCTGGCTGTCAGATTCAGCTTATTGAAAGAGGCTAGGATCTCATATTTACCAACATCATTCCATACAGCCATTTTGGATTTATCAATCCAGATTTCAAAAGCTTTGGAAATAGTTGCTAATGCTTTTGATGGCTTGCATACTCTGCCTGCTGTTAAGTAGATTTTCTTAAGGTCTAGTTCATCCCTTCTGTCTAGAACATCTTTGAAAGTGACCGCATCATCCAAAGGCAGCGTCACATGTCTAGCTAGCTACATTAAAGCTGTGTTACCAACTGGGGACCATCCGTTTTTTGAAATCCTTCTTTAGAAAGGGATAAAGCGGTTTTCAAACAAAAACCTCCTGTCTGCCTGCTTACATTCATCCTTGATGATGTCCATAATTTCCTCCATGAAGGGGAAGCTTAGGCCTTCCTTTCTCATGTGTTTAAAATATCTCATTTGCTTCCTCTGTGGCTGTTCTGCAGAGTCCTCCCATAACAGGACTTCTCTTCTCTTCTCTTCTCTTCTCTTCTCTTCTCTTCTCTTCTCTTCTCTTCTCTTCTCTTCTCTTCTCTTCTCTTCTCTTCTCTTCTCTTCTCTTCTCTTCTCTTCTCTTCTCTTCCCTTCCCTTCCCTTCCCTTCCCTTCCCTTCCCTTCTCTTCTCTTCCTCTTAAGGGAAAGTTGGACAAGAGCAAAGTCAAAGCTATTGAATGGACTATCTTCCTCTTCCGAGGATGATTCACCCAAGGTTGATGATTTACTCTCCCCTTGGGAATCTCTGGCTGCAGTATTTTTTTTTTTTTTCTTCAACAAAGACTGCCTTTAGTATTTAACTGAGGTGCCACCACATGGGATGCTGAAGCAGATCTCTGGGGTGAGGCTAAACATGTTCAGCAAAAGATCTCAATTTGTCTTGAAAAATTTGTAAGGAGACTCCATCATCTCCCTACTGTCCGACTCCCTATTCCTGGTCGCTTCCGTAAAACAGGCTTTGCAAGCCATTTTGCCTGAAAGTGTCACACTGGGACATGCCTAGCACATTCCTGGCTTGGGCTGCTGATCGTGATGTGCTTCCATTGATCCTGAGTGGGAATTATGATACTCCAAATTTAAGCAAGTGATTCTGTCCCTGGACCGATTCCCATAATGCCGACTGTCCCTGGAATGGGAACTGTGGCCCTTTCTACTATCACCATCGTCCACTAGGTGGGGAGAGCAATATGTTGAGCCTTAAGAGGTGCCCCCCACAAAAAATCCCAGTTTAGTTCAGGACAAATACCAAGACATGCACAGCATCCCAAAAGTGGGCACATCCTCCTACCTTCTCGGCGTTCACTGTTTTTTTTATCAGGGTTTGGCATTTGCATTCTAAAACAAAAAAAAAAAAATGAAAAAAATGCTCAGTTAAGCATGGGATTTATCATGTAGCAGATAAAGAAAAAGGGTGTTCCACTTGTAACCTACAATATAAGGATATTCAAGGTATCTATGACAGCACAGCTAGGTAGGGAGGTGGAAGAACAATCCTTCCAGAAAAGCAGCAACCAAATGGCAGGTCTGCCTGTTTGAATTTGGTAGCTGAGTGTAGCGCTTCATATTGGCCAGTAGGACGCCCATGCTCAGGCACTATTTTTGGAAAAGGGGCGAGTAAATACAGTATGTCATTTACTGGCTCCTTTCTTTTATGAATAAATGCAGTCAGTGATTGGTACTGATCACTCACTATGTCCATGCATAAATAAAGCATAATAAACTGTGTTTATAATGCTTCAGTTTGTGAATGAACGGGAAGCTGCATTTATTCACTGTCCAATGCAGCTGAGGCTGCAGAGAAAGGAACTGAGGAATCTCTGTCCTTAGTCCCTTTCTCTGTCTCAAAAGTGAGACACCGGGGGTCAGTTTAAACCCCTGATATTTCACTGAAGCTCTCCTAAAAATGGGGCTCCTAAAAACTGTAAAAAATTGTAAATAAAATTTTTGTAAAAAATAATAAAAATAGTAAGAAAAATTAAATAATAATAAAAATAAAAAACTACTGACACTGTCTGCAGCGCTACTGAAACCATCCAGTGCCGTATTGACACCATCCACTGCCCTATTGGTACCGCCCACTGCTCTACTGATACCGTCCACTGCCCTACTGACACTGTCTACACACTGTCCACTGTGTTACTGACACTATCCACTTTTAGGGTAGGCTAAGTCTATATTGTTACAGTGACATTTGTTTTATTATATTTTTCTAAGTTTTCCTTACTATTAGGTTAGGTCTTGCTAGGTAATTTCTTAAAAAAAAACCCTGGTGATCCTTGATCTCTTTCCTGTTGTTCAGGTAGATTTCCACCTCTCAAAGGTTGCCTACCCCTGTTTTAGCATGTGTCCAACATAACCCAGAGGACCAGCAGTG
Organism: Pelophylax lessonae; assembly: GCF_965119305.1. Classification (NCBI taxonomy): domain Eukaryota; kingdom Metazoa; phylum Chordata; class Amphibia; order Anura; family Ranidae; genus Pelophylax; species Pelophylax lessonae. Next base: position 211,428,618 of record NC_138768.1, on the reverse strand, counting down.
AGGATACGAATACGAATGGCTACAGCCTTTAGCAGGCACCACAAGGACTGCATCCAGGAGCCATCAGTGTAAGAGTATCACAATCAGAGTACACGGAGGAAAGAAAAGGAATGCCAGGCTGGAATGGAAGCAGAATTTTCATAAATTATGGTCCAGATTAGTGCAGGGAGTGGGCGGGGCCTATCCAGGTGTGTGCTGACATGGAGCCATCAGGGAAAGAGGATTTCCCTTTGGAAAAATGTCCTTCACCTTTTTTTTGTCTTAAGACAGGAAGTGAAGGAAAATCTGCCCAAATCAAAAATAAATAGGTAAATGAATTTAATAAATAAAAATAAAGTGAAAAGGTTTTAGCCAGTCCCTAACCTATCCAAAATAAAAGACGTTTTGGCTTTGGACTTTAAGACGAGTGCCATGCTGTAGTGTTTGTCAATGTTTTGTAATAGCACAGGTGTTGGCAGTAATATTGAATTCAAAGGGGTTTAAAGTTTTTTTATTTTATTCCAGGCATTTCTAAAAAGCCAATATTTTATGCTCCAAACATTGTACATTCCTATCAGTCTCTGCCCTCAGTCTAAGGAGCTTACAACATAAGGTCCTTACCTCACATGCATACACATAAATAATAGGGCCAATGTCAGTAACTTTAATATATCAAATTTCGTGCTAGGCAGATCGAGATGGTAGCTGATATAAAGCTGCACATAACAATAATAAAATTCCAACTTTGCCAATAAATATAGGTAATGTATTGAAATGTAGCTGAAAGTGTTATTAAAATCTCCTAGTAGATAAAATATACTGTATAGCATCATAATTCACATAGTGCTTGCTGCCTCTTTTTTTTTTTTGTAGGCTGTAATTTCTGCAAACTTAGGCCTCTTTCACACGTATGTTCCGTATTTGTCCGTTTTTCATCTCTTCCGATTGCGGATGAAAAACGGACATAATGCATGTCAATGGGATTGTGGACATTAGCGGATGTACATCCGCTGACATCCGTTTATCGTCCGTTCCGTTCATGTCCGTTTTTTTGTACGGAAGAGAACCCTATTTTTGTTCCGTTAAAAAAACGTAACGGACGCAAAACGGATGTTAGCGGATGACATCCGCTGACATCCGCTCCGCTCATATCCATTTTTCTTTTTTTTCAATAAAATACAGTATTCATATCTAAACTTTGACCCAGGTAGTGGTCTAGTGGTCTAGGAAGTGACATCAACACCAGTAATAACACACCCCAAGTACATTTGCAATCTAGAATTGTGTCATCAACATGCAGTCGTGGCCCGAGATGTGTCCCACGAACGGCTCATACAGCTTGTGCATGCCAGGCCTGGCATATGGGACAAGCATTGCACTGAATACAGTGACCGTCATGGGCATCCGCAGGTAGGGGCAAGGGGGGGAAAATGCCCCCCCCTGGAATCTCAACTTCCCCTTTCAAGTGGTTAACCCACTTTATACCATTCTGTCTGGTCTGTTTTATAATCCTGCGTGCCCGTGTATGTGTTTTTAAAAAATTAAGCCTCCTTCAGAGGACCGAGCGCCGCTCACGTGACCCGCCAGCTCTCTCCTCTCCCTGTCTGACAGCTGCCTGGTGGCGCAAAGGATTCCTCACTGATGTCACTCCGGAGGGGAGGAGGAGAGAGGCGGTGGGTCACGTGAGGGGCGAGTGGCGCTCTGAAAACTGGTAAAGAACAGCTTATTTTTATAAAACACAGACAGAGGGGCACACAGGATTATTAAACAGACTGTAGACAGGATATGAAACTTTAAATAAAACTACAGCAGCAGGAGGGGAGGGGATGGTGGGCACTGACACAGGAGCACACAGGCAGGGAGGGAGGGGGGAGAGAGGACAGAGGAGGACAGGTGGGCTGCAGATGATGGAGGCACATAAACTGACCACAGTGTCAGGGCTCAGCAGCCATGGTATACCGTGGTCAGTTTACAGGGAGGATATAGCCAGGCAGGATCAGCCAGGTATTTTAGGTGATAGAAGGGACCAAATTACACAGCAAAGCACTGTGTTGTATAACATGCTTTAAGGGAACTGGATACATTTTTTTTTTTAGGTTAACAAATGCTTTAAAAATAAATGCTGCTGTTTGCTCTTTAAAAATAAATACTCAAAATAAGTATAATGACTAAGCCCCTCCCCTTCATGACATTATTGAAAAGGGATGTAGCATGGGTGATCCTAAAATGATGCCCCCCCCCCCCTGAAAAAAGTTCTGCAGACGCCCATGGTGACCGTATCACAAAATCAAGACTGTGAGAAGAAATCTTTCGTGAAGTGACCCCGAACTGGTCTACAATGAGTGAGAGGCAACGTCGCATACATGGTAAGTGTAGCTGTTGGGGGGATGTGAGGGTGGGGTTGTCATGCTGAGACTTGTAGTCCACCCATATGTCACAATTAGGTGGACTACTAGTCTCAGCATGCTAATAGAGACAGATAGGTGAACTGTAAAGTTATATTACCTTATCTTTTACTGTTAGCATGCTGAGACTTCTAGTTCACCTAATTGTGACATATGGGTGGACTACAAGTCTCAGCATGCTAATAGAGACAGATAAGTGAACTGTAAAGTTATATTACCTTATCTTTCACTGTTAGCATGCTGAGACTTGTAGTTCACCTAATTGTGACATATGGGTGGACTACAAGTCTCAGCGTGCTAAAAGAGACAGATAGGTGAACTATAAAGTTATATTACCTTATCTTTCACTGTTAGCATGCTGAGACTTGTAGTTCACCTAATTGTGACATATGGGTGGACTACAAGTCTCAGCATGCTAAAAGAGACAGATAGGTGAACTGTAAAGTTATATTACCTCATCTTTTACTGTTAGCATGCTGAGACTTGTAGTTCACCTTTCATTCACCTCTGTCATTTTATTAAGTTCATATTATCCACTTTTCATAGGCCAAAAAATCATCACCAGGTGGAGGTCACAGAGGGACCGATACAGAAGGGAGCTTAACGATGAGGCTGAGGAGAGCAGGAGTGGGGCAGGAGTCAGCCATAAGAAAAGAAGTCCATTCTTTGAAATGTTGTCCTTCCTACGAAACGTAATGGACTTAAGACCGTGAGTACTAAGCTGTCATTCTAACATTGATCTACCTAAAATTTAATTCATTTGAAAAGTAGAACAAATGATAGACTCAAACATTTTCCCACATTTATCAATGTATTGTATTAAAATTATTTTACAATATTTATTACAGCACCAGCTCCAACATTACAGGGACTGAAGAGGAGGGGGAAGACGTGACCGAAGCGTAGATGGAGGGTGACACAAGTGACCATGAATCCCAACCTCGCACATCGGCACAAGTGTCCCCACAACATGTTCGGACTCAAGCAAGACAACATGTGGCCGAAAGTGAAGTTTACCAAACCAAAAGCCCCATTGTAAAAATTTAGTAAAGACAAATGTTCTAACAAATTTCCCTACGGTACAGGTTCCCCCTATTAGAGCTTCGACAGCTAGAGGGTCCCAGCGAAGACGTGCGGCACCAACTGAGATGGACACTGCCATGATGGGGTTCATGGAGGATATGAGGGCAATGCGGAGGGCTGACGCCATGAACCCCTTCAATGATCCGAACAATTATGATGCCACATTTCTACGCGACCTCTACCACCATTTGGCACAGACCCCGAGCAACCGGAAAATGAGGTCCAAATGACCGTTACCAACGTAGCAATAGCCTGTGTAAGAGCTGCAATGGCTGGGGAACCCATGCCAGAGTTCAACCTCCAGCAAAGGCCGTTCCACCATTCCATCATGCTGGGTACAACAAACCCATCTTGCCATCATGTCTATCAGCAATCATACCCCCCTACCAACCCAATGCAGGCGTACCACAGAACACCAACCCCTACCCTCCCACCATTTGGACCACCGTCTCATGTTCCATCATTCAGCCAGCCAAACCCCTCCAGCAGCCAGCCAACCTCCAGCTCACAGAAGTCCTTCATGTCCCAGGCCCAAACTTCTTCACCAGCATCCACGCAGTTCGGGAATGCTCAAAGTCCCTATTACCATGACCTATAGACACGTGAATGTTGCGTTTTTGTGAGAAAAACTTTGCAGTTTGAATTTTCTTTGTTTTCCTGTTAAAACCACAAAAAGTCAGCACTTGTTGTTATCTTCAATGCCTTTAATAAAAAAAAATTACTGACAAAAAAGTTGTTTTTATTCTTTTATTGAACAAAAGGAAAATAAGGGCAGTTATTTACAATCTTGACACTGATTACATATGGGCATACTGCCATGGAACCTCTCCTTCAGGGGACATGAAATAATCAGCAAATTTATCTCGTAGAGCCAGAGCAGAGTGGTTCGGTCGCAGTCCACTATATTGCACAGAGGGAAAATGTGTTTCATCATTATCTTCCAGGCTGATGCCTTCTTTATCACGGACAATATTGTGGAGCACACAGCATGCTTTGATCGCTTCTTCTGCATTCTCCACTTTAAGTTGTATGGCACTATGAAAAATGCGCCACTTGCTTGTTAAAATTCCAAATGTGCACTCAACAAACCTCCTTGCTCTACTAAGTCTGTAGTTAAAAATCCTTTTTTGGCTTGTTAGATTATGTTTGGCATATGGCCTTAAAAGATGACGTGAGAGGGCAAATGCTTCATCAGCCACTAAGACGTGAGGCATAGCTGGTCCAGATGTTCCTGGCAGTGGCTTGTCAGCTGGTAGGTTTAGACGGCCGTCTAAAAGCCTTCTACCCATTGCGGATGTCCTGAACACTCGGGAGTCAGTAGTGCTACCATATGCCCCAATATCCACTGTAACAAATTTATAATTGCTATCACAGATAGCCATCAGCACCAATGAAAAATACTTTTTATAATTAAAATAACTGAAGCCTGATCCAGGAGGCATTCTAATACGCATATGTTTTCCGTCAAGGGCCCCAAGGCAGTTGGGTAATTGGGTCTTCATCAGGAATCCCTCAGATATTTGCAACCACACATGTGCATCAGGGACAGTCATTGCAATTGGTCTTAGCTCCTCCCATATGGCCTTGCAGATGTCATAAACGATCAACGATATTGTGGAGATCCCCAATAGGAAATAATGGTTCAGACAAGTGAATGTCTGTCCGGATGCAAGAAACCTAGTCATAAGGAAAATAGACAAGAATTAACGGAAAAGTAAAATTTCTTTGGCAATTACATGTTATCTGACATTTGCCCCTTATTCGCAACTATACTATGTTGAGTATTGCACAACACTCTCCACCCTCACCCAAAGTCAATAAATGGTAGCTATGTGATTGGCTAATTTGACATTAGTCTAATAAGGTGGCCAGTGAGTAAATTTAACAAGTATATTTTAATTTTGTGCATGTACAGTATATGATGCCCTACCAAATATGTATTCTGTGGGCAGTGTGTCAGTTATAGTGGGGGGGTGGGGGGCTAGGTGGGTTGGAGTTAGCTTATTGAGTAAACATTATTGCAACAGGAGAGTTGGGGGCCTCTTTACATTAGCATGACAACAGCAACTGACTTACCTGAGAGTGACCAGAAGACGCTCCGCTGGGGGCACACTACGTCTCATGTTGGTTTCCATCCGCTGAAGACGTGGTGCCAATTTCTTCAAGACAAAATCAAATGTGGTTACCGTCATCCGAGTGAAATTAAAAAATTTCACCGGATACCGTCTCAAATCCGCATAATGTAGAGAAACAAATCCCTCAGAGGGCCTCTTCAGCATCATGGGATGAGACCAATACACAATACACACGTAATACATGAGCATTAAGCATGTCCCATCATCCCAAAATCGGGAAGGGGCCATTGCTCGTTTTGCTATAAATCACAGGAAAGACACAAGAACACACAGGGAAAACACTGTATGCACACTGAGTCATTCACTGGGACCACAAAGCAGCATGGGAAACCCAATGCATGCTGGGGAAGAGCAAAGTGACATGTGAAATAATGAGTCATAAAAAAAAAAGGATGAAAAAAGGATATGAAAGGGATGAAAAATGGATGGAAAATGTATGGCAAAATGTTAAAAAAAGGATGTCAGCGGATGTAAAACGGACATTGGCGGACGAAAAACGTACGTCGGCGGACGAAAAAAGTATGTCGGCGGATGACAAACGGACATCGGCGGATGAAAAAATGGACGTCGGCGAATGTAAAACTGAGGTAAAAATTGACATCCGTGTCCATTTCGTAACAAAAAAAACGTGACTGAACTGACGATAAAAACGGAACGCCTGTGTGAAAGAGGCCTAGCCCTTGCAATGTCCTGGAGTTCCACCTATTGAATTCCCATACTGCCTTGTAGGGACCTCTGTAGGTCCAGCATAGCTACCCACAAATGTGTACTCCTGTTTGGGACTACAACCTGATTTCTATTGAGGAAGTCCCACAGGATGCAATGTGTTAAGCAAGGAGGGCGCTGATAGTGGCATCTCGTAGGCAGGCAGGGTTACTCAAGCAACCCATCAGGAGGACAGGATCGAGGGCAGGTGAATGAACCCAGTGTGGATGTCGGATGCTTTTTTAGCTGCTGTTTTTGTAAGTCTCTATAATGTACTGTAAATGCAATCTGATTGGATACATTTTATAATACTGGCTCCATTGCTGGAGTTTGGTGCATTTGTGGGAAATGAGAGCTGTGAAAGGAAAGGACAGGGCATACCATCAAATAAGTGGGCCCCAGGCATTGATAAAAAAAAAAAGCAAAATTTAAGCATGGCTTAAATTGTGCTAAATATTGGGTGTGGCCTAAAGGGGGTGTGGTTTAATAGAGTCTGAGATAACTTATAGTGAGAATGCAGTAATGTTAAATAGGGTATGTACAGTGCGGAGTGTACGGCGGTGAGTAGTATGTGCAGGAGAGGGGTGTGGAGTGTATGGTGGTGGGTAGTATTTGCAGGAGAGGAGTGAGGTGTGTATGGTGGTGGGTAGTATGTGCAGAAGAGGAGTGTGGTGTGTATGGTGGTGGGCAGTATATGCAGAGGAGGAGTTTTGAGTGTATGGAGATGGGTGGTATGTGCAGGAGAGGTGTGTGGAGTGTATGGTGGCGGGTAGTGTGTGCGGTGTGTATGGTGGTGGGTAGTATGTGCAGGGAGAGGAGTGTGGAGTGTATGGTGGTAGGTTGTATGTGCAGGAGAGGAGTGCGGAGTGTATGGCGGCGGGTAATTTGTGCAGGGAGAGGAGTGCGGTGTGTATGGTGGTGGGTAGTAAGTGCAGGGAGAGGGTTGCGGAGTGTATGGCGGCGGGTAGTGTGTGCAGGGAGAGGAATGCAGTGTGTATGGTGGTGGGTAATATGTGCAGAAGTGGGGTATGGAGTATATGGAGGTGGATAGTATGTGCAGGAGAGGAGTGCTGTGTGTATGGTGGTGGGTAGTGTGTGGTTAGGGAGAGGGGTGTGGAGTGAATGGAAGTGGGTAGTATGTGCAGGGAGCGGGGTACGGAGTGTATGGCGGTGGGTAGTATCTGCAGGGAGAGGGTGTGGAGTGTATGGCGGGGGGGTAGTATGTGCAGGAGAGGAGTGTGGAGTGTTTGGAGGAGGATAGCATGTGCAGGAGAAGAGTATGGAGTGTATGTAGGTGTATAGACAATGTGCAGGTGAGGAGTGAGGAGTGTACAGTGGTGGGTAGTATGTGCAGGATGGTGTCAGCAGAGCAGTGGACAGTGTCAGTAGTTCTTTATTTTTATTTTATTTTTATTTATTATTTTTTTACAATTTCATTTTCAGTATTTTTTTTTCCTTCATTTTTTCAAAATGCTTTTTAGGGGCCAGTGGAGGATGTCAGTAGGGCAGTAGAGCAATGGACAGTGTCAGAGTTTTTTTTTTTTTACAATTTAGGTTTTTTAATTATTTTATTTTTGTATTCGTTTTTTTCACAATGATCTGGGGGGAGTGGACAATGTCAGTAGGGCAGTGGACAGTGTTAGTAGTTTTTTTGTTTTTATTATTTTATCTATTTTTTTTTTTTGTTTATTCCCCCTGGGGAAGGGGTGGCAGTGGACAGTGTCAGTAGAGCAGTGGATGGTGTCAGCAGTTTTTTTTTATTTTTATGTATTTACTTTTTACAATTTCATTTGTTTTTAAATTTTTTCACAATGCTTTTGGGGGGGGAGGGGATTGGGGCAGTAGACAGTGTCGGTAGGGCAGGGCGGGAGTGGTGTCAGTAGTTTTTATTTTGTATTTTGTTTTACAATTTAATTTTTTATCATCTTTTTTACAGTTTTTTTACTATTTCTTTTGCAATTTTTTTTCATCAGCCCTGTTGGTGAGCTTTGGTGAGATAACAGACCCCTGACATCTCCCCTTTTAGACAGAGAAAGGGACTGAGGACACCGATTCCCCAGTCCCTTTCTCAGCAGCGTCAGCATTGAAAATTAATGGACAGGCGACAGAGGCTCCTGTTCATTCATAAGCTGAAGCAGAGTAAACTCAGTTACCACAGGAGCGATCGGTAGCAATCGCTCTCTGTGTCAAATCCAGAAAAGGAAGAGGCCAGTAAATGACATATTTACTGGCCCCTTCCCCCGCTTTCCATCCTGACACATCACCCAGCAGCCGGCAGGAGAGGAGAGAAGCTGGCTGCATGGGACGAGCAGGACTAAAGGAGGAGGACAGGGGCCAGAGGGCTGAAGGAGGAGGACAGGAGCCAGAGGGCTGAAGGAGGAGGACAGGGGCCAGAGGGGTGAAGGAGGACATGGAGGGGAGCAGGAGAAGGAGGATAGAGGGCCAGAGGAGCACATGGGGGGCGAAGGAGGAGGACACAGAGAACAGCCTGGGTGCAGCGGTGGGGACAGCTGTGAGCACCGATCTCTCTACATGAATTTTCAGCTGACAGCTGCGGGAGGGAGAGAAGGAGAAGTGACTTAAAAGTCATGCAGGGAGATCAGTGCTCACAGCTTTCCCTCCCGCTCTCCAGCTGTGAACCAGGGGACCATTCATGTGTCCAGTTTGGATCACAGTATCCTTGTGAGATACACAGTTCTGAGCCTAAAGCACATCCATTATTTGGCGCCGCTGTACTTTTCTCCTCTAGATAAGGCGCGTCTGGGATGGGGAGTGTGGTTGGGGCGGGAGCTGGCTGGAGAGGGTGAGATCCTCCACCTATTCTTTGAGATATAAAGCCCTGCAGATCAGCATTCGTTTTCGACCACAGTAATGGGGAAATCCGAAGGAGCAGGGTGGAAATGTTTCTAGAAAAAACTAATTTCTAAGGGCGAATGTAGTTTTCGTTCAGGAAAGTCTATTTGCTCCAAAGTCAAATGTTGAAGCAAATATTTTTTGGGATTTATTTGGAATGACATTGGTTGTGTTATTGAATATACTGTTGAGAATTTTCATAAAAATATTAATTTGAAAATTTGCTCATACAGAGCCATTTTTTTTACTTACCTGTGCAGACAATTTTTTTGTATCGTGTTTGGTTAATCCCTTGGTCACCTGAGAAGGCCTACTGATGTCCACATATGTAACACTGGCACCCAATCCACCTAAAACAACTATTTCATGTCTGTCACAAGCTTTAGATAATGAAAAGCTGTTGCTGTGTGTGGTTAGTGAAGGATAATAATCTCACCTATGTGTATTAATTATTCTGACAGCAGTGACATTAATTTCAACCCATTTTCAGGGTGTCTAATTATACTATTAATGAGGTTCCCTAATTAGCCTAGCAGTAAGGGAAATTAATTTCAAAGCCACTGAGTAACATTACAGGTTACATTTAGTTAGCTACTAATTTACCATATTTCCCAAATCTTGTCATGCAACCATAACTGCAGACACTACTGCTCTGTTACTGTCCCCATGCTGGAGTATTACTAGGAATAAGGATTCAACAATTTCTATAGGGAGCATTCGGATGATAAAGCCTCAAACATCCGTGGAAAAATGATATATCAATATTGGGTGGATTTTGCCTTTAATTACTCTGGGACTTTTGTGACAGTGGCACTAAGGGATATTAATCACACAATGACATATAAAGGACTTTAATTTTGATGGCATTTAAGGTTATTCAGAATTCTGGCAAAGGGAACATGAAATAAGAACAAGAGCAACAGACCTAGGAGTTAATTCATTTAACCTGGTAAAAAGTGCACAAATGTGGAGTTGTTATTCCTACCAATCAATCAGAGTTGCTATTTTACTCTTCTGTAACAAAAAAAAAAAGAAAAATTGGTTGTTATTGACTGCAAATTTTCTTTTGCGTTCTTTTTTTTTTTTTTCAGTTTTAGGCTACATGCACACGGGTGGATTGGCAATCAAATCCTAGCGTTTTCATGCATTTAGGAAGCACGGATGTGGAGTACAGCCCAGCTACCAATAACGAAATCAATGACAGGCTAAAATATGCAGCACCTGTACACTATACTGGGCAGTACCTGCATTTAGGCCTTATACATTGAGTACCATTCAGGGTACATATACGTTGAGGACTCACATGCCTATGAATGCAAAATTTTTGCATTTCTGCATTTAGGACATATGGCCCTGAATGAATACAGCCCTGAACACATATATCCCTAAAATTGAATACCACTCCCTATAGATTCTAACAGGCTGCTGACAGCGGGACTGCATGCAGCACATGTGTCTCATGGACACCCAGAAAAAAAAAAAGCTGAGATTTATCAGGCCACACCACCCGTGTGCATGAGGCCTTAATGAACCAGCTACTTGTATATTAGATATTTAAAACTCTCAAGCATCCTGAAATTATGTTTAGCTGACTACAATCATGAAAATTACTAATGGGGATGAGGCTCGAGGTTGCCATTGCCATGGCAGCCAAGCCTGTCTGTGTTTTTCCTGGGTTGAGCAGAGATCCAGGGAGAGCTGGATGACTCACAGGCAGCATCACTGGGACTGCCCCCCCCCCCCCACTTCTCAAACTTACTGGAAAATTCCAAAAGAATGGGAGGAGAGGTAAAGTAGAGCTGCCTGGAGTATTCTGAGGGCCCTGATAAATCCCCAACCTGGGTTGGCAGGGGGCAGGCCCCCTCAAATACTCAGGGTCAGCCCAGCTGGGGAGGAGTATGTTCGGGTGGAAGCTCGTGATGGAGTGTTAGGCTGTCTGGCCTTTGAGGGAGCTCCCCAGTCTGGGGGGGGGGGTGATCTTGGGCCTGGGCTCGGGTGTGGACAGGACCCTCTTCAAGACACATGCATGCGTCCTGGCCAGGAGGCACGGGAGCAAGGAGAGGACAGTGGGAAAAAAACTGCCGGGCAGGTCTCCAGGAGGGCAAGGAACAGCCAAGAGGGCTGATGAATGACACACATTCAGGAGGACTGGGAGGCAGGCCTGAGAGGACTGGGATGGAGCAGTCTGGGATAGGTGTAGAGCCAGTCAGGAGGACTGTGGTGGCATGGGCAGTGGAAAGGGGCAGTGAAGAAGTGGTGCTGGGAGCAGTAGCCACAGATAGGACAGCTGGCAGTAAAGACTTCGATTTTTGCTACACCATAGTGGCCCGTGGTCCCTGCCTGCAAAAGGCATTCGTCCATATTCAGCTGAGACTGTGCTGGATCTGAAACTTGTGCTAGCTGGTCCTGGGAGTGAAAGTCTGCAAGCAAGTGTGTGCTGGAAGTAGAAGAGGAGAGAACGTATATACTGGAATGTATATAGTTCAAGTCCCTACAGAGTTTAATAAATTCAATGGGCATCCCATATGCACCCTTCCCCATCCAAGTTCAATTTCCCTAATAAAAAAAACAAACAAAGCTGCAAGGACTGTTTCTTGACTGTGAAGTGAGTGAAAAATCTGTGTGTAGGGTGGGAGATGAACACATTCACCAATGGCCCCTACTGGGGTAGCGCTTCATATACTTTAACCCCCTTGCTGCCCTTTTCTGTTTTGTTTTGTATATTGTTTGGGACTTTTTTGTCTTTCATTTTATTTTGATGTTAATTTTCACTTTTAGCTGTTTTTTTGTTGCAAGGCTCCCTATTAAAAAAATGCTCAATTTTTTGGGGGGTATATTGGTTGATATATTATTTTGGCAGGGCATTTATTTTAGGGTAAACGCTTTGTTTGTTTTTTTTTTTTTTTTAACTGCAAGCCTTCCCTTGAAAAAAGTGAGATTTTTTTTAGGTCTGACATTTTGGGGGTTTTATTTCTTTTTTGGGTTTTTTAATTTTTGTTTACATTGATGCAGCCTTTTTACAGTTTTAGGGAGCTACCTTATGTTTGCAGCAAGAACAGTGTGCGCTTAAACCACCTCACATTATTACACTCACATTCACCGTGCCCCTCTCCCCATGGATTAAATAAAGGTTAGACATATTCTAGTTAGGCCTTCTATCCCTTGATTAAACTTTTTTTGCTGCTTGCCAATTTTAAACTGCTGTATTCTTTACAGTATCCTAATTCTTGTAGCTAATCCCTAGCTCTTTCCTCTATTAAACATTGGCCTAGCCTTGCGTTAAACATGGACCTAGCCTTGCGTTAAACATAGGCCAAAACTTGCGTTATCTGTAATCTCCTAATTCTCACAGAGAAAAACACCTGCCTGTACACTTTTTCTGTAGTACTTTTTGACCAATTCATCAATTCTTAAAAATGTTTTGCTGCTGGCCAATTTACACTGCTGTATCATCTGTGCTCTCTTAATTCTTAATGACCAATTAGCCAGTAGCAGAGTAGTTACACTTTAGAGAAAAACAGGGAAAGCCATAGTAAATGACTGCCCAAAGTCAATATTGATTAAAAAAAAGTGTCGTTGAAAAGCTATCTGAAAAAAAAAAGGCTTTTTTTCAAAATGAAATTAATTAAATTGAGTAGCCGTTACTGTATATACTATCTCACAAAAGTGAGTACGCTCCTCACATTTTTGTAAATATTTTATTATATCTTTTCATTTGACAACACTGAAGAAATTACACTTTGCTACAATGTAAAGTAGTGAGTGTACAGCTTGTATAACAGTGTAAATTTGTTGTCCCCTCAAAATAACTCAACACACAGCCATTTACTTCTTCCGATCCGCGCTATAGCCGAAAGACGGCTGCAGCACGGACTCGAATTTCCGGGAGGCCGTCTTTACACGGCCTCCCAGTAACAAGCTCCCCGCGCGCTCCCGCGAGCGCGCATCGTGGAAAATCTGTGTTGGCTGTGTCCCTTGGACACAGCCAATCACAGATCGTGGCGAATGGCCAATCACAGCGGCCATTCGTCACTCGATGGGAGCATTCAATGAGAGATGATCTCAAATGTAAACATATGAGGTCATCTCTCATTGCCAGCTCTCCTTCTCACACACAGACTGCAGTGTGAGGAAGAGGAGAGAGCTGTGAGTTTTTACACAATCCAGTGTGCGATCTGAGTTCAAATAAGTGTGCCCACAGTGTCAACCAGTGTGCCCACAGTGCCCATCAGTGCCCATCAGTGTGCCCACAGTGCCCATCAGTGTGCCCACAGTGCATATCAGTGTGCCCACAGTGCTCATCAGTGTGCCCACAGTGCCCATCAGTGTGCCCATCACAGAGCCAATCAGTGTGCCCATCAGTGTCCCAGTGCCCATCAGTGTCACCGTGCCCATCAGTGTCACCGTGCACCATCAGTCATCAGTGCCACCAGTGTCACGTCTCACCGTGTCAAAAGGGCCTACACTTCAGTGTCATCAGTGCCATTATTGTCACTGTGCCAGTGTGTAGGATCACCAACGATGGCAAAGAAATTTTTTTCAGTCGAGGAGGCCTTCAATATCCTGAGTGTGGACGACGAGATCAACAGGGAGCTCTCTGCTTCGGAATCTTCTTCGGATTCAGAGTCGGTCATGAGCAGTGGGACGCAGACAGACTCCGACGAGGAAGAATATCGCGTGCCTACCAAATGAAGGCGTTCTGGTGAGGAGGAGGCAGTGCCATCCACCAGCTCCGCAGTGCCATCCACCAGCTCTGCAGTGCCGTCCACCAGCACCACAGTGCCTTGGCAAGAAAGGCCAAGTTCAAGTGGGGTGTCACCTCGCCCCCAAAGGGTTAGGACCAACGCCAGCCTTCCCTATGCCCTTCAGAACCCCTTGTGGCTTCCTCCTAACTCAGGAGAAGCCATCATCCCCCCTTTCACTGCCCAGCCAGGAGTCCAGGGTAACACTGAGAACTTTGCCCCCATAGATTTCTTCAGTTTAATTTTTACGGAGGACCTGCTGACGTCAATTGTGGCCCAGTGCAACCTGTATGCACAACAATTTATTCAAAGTAACCCCACGTAATTTTATTCCCGTCCCTTTGAGTGGAGAGACCTAACGGTGGAGGAGTTCAAGATCTTTTTAGGCCTCACCTTCAATATGGGACTCAATAAAAAAAATGAATTGCGTGCATATTGGTCAACCAAACCTATCTATCATATGCCAATCTACTCTGCAGTAATGCCCAGGGCCAGATATTTGATGATAATTAGGTTCCTCCATTATAATGACAATACCCAGTGCCCTCCCCGAAATTCCCCAACATTTGACAAGCTTTATAAAATTCGGCCACTTCTAAATAATTTTTCGGAAATATTCCCTCAATTATTTACCCCAGACCAACATGTATGTGTGGATGAGTCCCTGGTTAAATTTACCATCAGGCTGGGCATCAAACAATTTATTCCCAGCAAACGGGCCCGCTATGGGGTGAAGGTGTATAAATTATGTGACCGAGCCACAGGGTACACATATGCCTTCAAGGTGTACGAAGGGAAGGACACCCAGCTGCATCCCCCTGAATGCCCAGACTACTTGGGATCAAGCGGGAAAGTTGTTTGGGACCTCATTCACCCTCTCCTAGAAAAAGGCTACCACCTTTACGTAGATAACTTCTACACAAGTTTGCCCCTGTTCCGCAACCTTCACAGGAAGAAGACTCCTGCATGTGGCACGGTCAGAAAAAACAGGAAAGGCTTTCCTCAAAAGCTTGTTAACACCAAGCTAAGAAGAGGGGAGACGGCTAGCCTGCGAAATGAGGAAATTCTGGCTGTGAAGTGGAGGGACAGAAGAGACGTGTACATGCTGTCTTCAATCCACAATAACAACTATGTGGAAGCCCGAAGAAGGAATGGCCCAATCCGAAAGCCAACGTGTGTTCATGAGTACAACTTGTTCATGGGGGGGAGTGGACTTCAATGACCAAATGATGGAACCCTATCTACCCACAAGACGAACATATCATTGGTACAAAAAAGTCTCAATTTATCTTTTTCATTTGGCCACATACAATTCGTACATAATATACCGCAAGTCCACCGAAAGCCCCCAACCCTTCCTTTATTACCTGGAGGAAATCTTCACTGCCCTTATATTTCCAAACTGCCCACCAGAAAACATTAGATCTGACGTAATAAGTAGACTTTCTAAACGCCATTTTCCCAGTAAAATCCCTCCCACACAAACAGACCAAAGACGACAGAAAAAATGTAGGGTGTTTACCAAGGCAGGAGTTAGAAAAGACACCCGTTAATATTGTCCCCGGTGTCCTTCCAAACCAGGCCTCTGTATAGAAGACTGTTTCCCGCCGTTACCATACTTGTCTAAATTATTAGTGAAGTATGGTAAACGTAGTCCTCAATTCCTAACATTTACCTTCACCCCTTATGCCACTGTATACTCCTGAAATTACCCTGGCCTGTTATTCAACAACGCCTTTGCCTGCTGATTTTGTACATATGTCTGCCTGCTCCGGAACTGACCCTGGCCTGTTTTTTGACCATGCTTCTGCCTGCTGATTCTGTTCATACCTCTGCCTGATCTGGAACTGACCCTGGACTGTTATTTGACAACATCTTTGCCTGCTGATTTTGTACATACCTCTGCCTGCTCTGGAACTGACCCTGGACTGTTTTACCACGATTTTTGCCTGCCTCTTGGAGTAGTGGGATTCATACCACAGGGGTCTCGCATATGTGAGGGGACCAGAATTGTTTTTCTGGATGAAGAAAACAAATTTTTTTGTTTTTCTTCTTCTCAGATTAGGGTCTGGATCCCGGAGGCTTCAAAGCGATTTGGGTGGGAGAAGCCTCTACCCCTGTCCCCATTCTATCCCGACAGAGGCCCTACTTCTGCCTGCAGGACTTACTACCATCAAGCCTCTGCCTGCCGCATGAACTGACCACACCAGCACATCTCACAATATCTCGGCCTGCACTGACACTGGACTGGTATCCTTGCCTGGAGAATTGCATGCACTGTTGCTGACCAAGTCCCTGCCTGCTGCCTGGACTCAACTCCTGTGGACAACTGCGCTTCTAAAACTACCAAGTCCCTGCCTGCTGCCTGGACTCAACTCCTGTGGACAACTGCGCTTCTAAAACTACAGGTAAGCTTTTGTTTACCCTTTGCTCAGCAGAATGTATTTTGGGGTGTAATTCATGGTAATTCTTGGTATGTGCATGCTATGTGTCCCTAGAACACCTGATGGTGTTCTTTACATGTTGGGCCTCTGTATGTGACCTGACTGCGTAAAAGTCTCACACATGTGGTATCGCCATACTCAGGAGGAGTAGCAGAATGTATTTTGGGGTGTCATTTTGCTATGTACATGCTATGTGTTGGAAATATCTTATAAATGGACAACTTTGTGTAAAAAAAATGCGTTTTCATTTTTTTCCACATTTTCCAAAAACTTCTGCAAAAAAATGACATGTTCAAAAGACTCATTATGCCTCATAGATTATACGTTGGGGTGTTTGCTTTCCAAAATGGGGTCGTTTAGTGGTCTTTTCCATTGTGCTGGTGCTCCAGGGCCTTCAAAAGTGTAATAGGTGGTTGAGAAATGAAAAGTGTATTTTATGCTCCGAGAACGCCTGGAGGTGCTACTTCAATGTTGGACCTCTGTATGTGGCCTGGCTGTAAAAAAGTCTCACACATGTGGTATCACCATACTCAGGAGGAGTAGCAGAATGTATTTTGGGGTGTCATTTTTGCTATGTACATGCTATGTGTTGGAAATATCTTATAAATGGACAACTTTGTGTAAAAAAAAAATGCGTTTTCCTTTTTTTTCCACATTTTCCAAAAACTTCTGCAAAAAAATGACATGTTCAAAAGACTCATTATGCCTCATAGATTATACTTTGGGGTGTTTGCTTTCCAAAATGGGGTCATTTAGTGGGCTTTTACATTGTGCTGGTGCTCCAGGGCCTTCAAAAATGTAATAGGTGGTTGAGAAATGAAAAGTGTATTTTATGCTCCTAGAATGCCTGGAGGTGCTACTTCAATGTTGGACCTCTGTATGTGGCCTGGCTGTAAAAAAGTCTCACACATGTGGTATCGCCATACTCAGGAGGAGTAGCAGAATGTATTTTGGGGTGTCATTTTTGCTATGTACATGCTATGTGTTGGATTATAGATTATAAGTTGGGGTGTTTGCTTTCCAAAATGGGTTCATTTAGTGGGCGTTTCCATTGTCCTGGTGCTCCAGGGCCTTCAAAAGTGTAACAGGTGGTCAACAAGTAAGATGTGTAGTTTATGCTCCTAGAATGCCTGATGGTGCTCCTTGCATGTTGGGCCTCTCTATATGAGTAGACTGTAAAGAAGTCTCACACATGTGGTATCGCCATACTCAGGAGGAGTAGCAGAATGTGTTTTGGGGTGTAGTTGTAAGTATGCATATGCCATGTGAGATAAATAAGCTGTTGAAAATGACAATTTTGTAAAAAAAAATTTTGCAAAGAATTGTGGGAAAAAATGACAACTTCAAAAAACTCACCATGCCTCTTATTAAATACCTTGGAATGTCTACTTTCCAAAAAGGGGTCATTTGGGGGTCATTTGTACTTTCCTGGCTTGTTAGGGTCTCAAGAAATGAGATAGGCTGTCAGTACATTAGGTGTGATCAATTTTCAATGATTAGCATAATAGCTTGTAGACTCTCTAACTTTCACGCAGACCAAATAATATACACTTATTTGGGTTATTTTTACCAAAGATATGTAGAAGTATAAATTTTGGCCAAAAATTTATGAAGAAAAATTACTAATTTGCAAAATTTTATAACAGAAACTAAAAAAAAAAACGTTTTTTTTTTTTTTTTTTTAATTTTCGGTCTTTTTTCATTTATAGCGCACAAAATAAAAAGCCCAGTGGTGATTAAATACCATCAGAAGAAAGCTCTATTTCTATGAAAAAAAGGACGAAAAATTCATATGGGTTCAGTGTTGCATGACCAAGCAATTGTCATTCAAAGTGTGAGAGCACTGAAAGACCATACAGCAGTTTAACAGGACAGGTTCCACTCAGAACAGGCCTCGCCATGGTCGACCAAGGAAGTTGAGTGCACATGCTCAGCGTCATATCCAGAGGTTGTCTTTGGGAAATAGATGTATGAGTGCTGCCAGCATTGCTGCAGAGGTTGAAGGAGAGGGGAGTCTGCCTGTCAGTGCTCAGACCATATGCTGCACACTGTATCAAATTGGTCTGCATGGCTGTCATCCCAGAAAGAAGGCCTTTTCTAAAGATGATGCACAAGAAAGCCCGCAAAAAGTTTGCTGAAGACAAGTAGACTAAGGACATGGATTACTGGAACCATGTGATCTGATGAGACCAAGATAAACTTATTTGGTTCAGATGGTGTCAAATGTGTATGGGCGCAACCAGGTAAGGAGTACAAAGCAAGTGTGTCTTGCCTACAGTCAAGCATGGTGGTGGGAGTATCATGGTCTGGGGCTGCATGAGTGCTGCCAGCACTGGGGAGCTACAATTCATTGAGGGAACCATGAATGCCAACATGTACTGTGACCTACTGAAGCAGAGCATGACCCCCTCCCTTCAGAGACTGGGCCACAGGGCAGTATTCCAACATGATAACGACCCCAAACACATCTCCAAGATGACCACTGCCTTGCTAAAGAAGCTGAGGGTAAAGGTGATGGACTGACCAAGCATGTCTCCAGACCTAAACCCTATTGAGCATCTTTGGGGCATCTTCAAATGAAAGGTGGGGGAGCGCAAGGTCTCTAACATCCATCAGCTCCGTCATGTTGTCATGGAGGAGTGGAAGAGAACTCCAGTGGCAACCTGTGAAGCTCTAGTGCACTCCATGCCCAAGAGGGTTAAGGCAGTGCTTGAAAATAATGGTGGCCACACAAAATATTGACACTTTGGGCCCAGTTTGGACATTTTCACTTAGGGATGTACTCATTTTTGTTGCAAGCGATTTAGACATTAATGGTTGTGTGTTGAGTTATTTTGAGGGGACAGCAAATGTACACTGTTATACAAGCTGTACACTCACTACTTTACATTGTAGCAAAGTGTCATTTCTTCAGTGTTGTCACATGAAAAGATATAATAAAATATTTACAAAAATGTGAGGGGTGTACTCACTTTTGTGAGATACTGTAGGCCAAGCTAATTATAAAAGAAAAATAAAGGCCAGTTCTACAGCCAAATATGCCCTGCCAGTGTACACTATTTCTGAGACTGTGGAATTGTTTCTGTTCTGTAACACCATATACAGCTTAAGGGCCCCCCCAAGCATGATATTCAAAGAATTTGTGTATTTTCCATGTTGCCCAAAAAACTGTATAAACAAGCAAAAAATTGTGTGTACTGACCACACCCCAGAAACATAATTTCCTGCTTGTGTGATTGGCTAACCAATTTTCCCAGAAATCTGCCTACGATACAATTCAGATTTCTGGCATCCCCTGCAACAAAAATGTCATTTTTGGTGAGATACTCCCAATAGGAACACGTCTTATGGGATGCAGGCCCAGCAGCTTTCCTCATTAGGGCCCTGCAGCTGCCACAGTTGATAGATAATTATGAAAACACTCCCATTTGACCCACTCAGAACCAGAAGCATAGAGGAACAAACAATGATTTCTTCAGAATACTAAAAGGTAGGAATCTGCAACAAAGTTTGTTAAAATCCCTGCAATGTACAGAGATCACCCAGAGGGGAATGTTTTTTTCTCAGAAAAGTGGAGTTACGCTTTAAGTAGTGTCACAGCTTATAATTGCAATTTCAAAGTTTAACACTAGGTGGTGTGCTTCATCTTTTTATAACTTTGGTAACAAGCAAAGTGCTAACAATTTTACACGTTAAAAGTTACAAGTCAGATTTATGCAAAGTTTTATTTTATATCTTATTATTCTTATTATATTTGGAGAACAAAAGCAATGTTTGCTTAACACTAGACTTACCTGTAGGCTAACAGCTTCTGAGTCATCTACCGAATTTATCCAAGGCCTTGTTATATGCCTACTGTATATTGATGCCGCCAAGAATTTCATAAGCTGTCTTCCTCAGATGCCATGGATGATGCAAAAAGCTCCATGAGCCTGTCATGCAATAGCTTCCATTGTCTTCAGAATAATATGGATGATTGTTACCTGCCTGGAGTATTCATATCTGTCAGATGGATTGTCAAATCTGTCATAGCCTGAGCCACTTGTAGCTCAGAAGAATCTAGCTTAATCCAATCTGCCCATGCATGGGCTAATTAACCCCTCTGAGTGCTAGTAGGGATGACATCAGTTTAAAACGCTTCTGAGACCAATCAGAATTCATTGAAGGGTGCATTTGATCTGCTTTAAAGTAGAACTATATGAATTTTTTTTTTCATTTTGGATAGAGTAGGAGAGGGTTATAACCCCCCGTCAGATTTTTACCATTGCAGAGATTTCCCTTCACTTCCTGTCCCATAGCCAAACAGGAAATTAGAGGAAATCCTTGCAAATTCGGGCAATTCCTTGGGAACCCCCCAGGTCACCAGAACTAGTGTCCCCATTGGAGGATTTCCCCTCTGTTAGTTTACTGGGGAAAACCCAAAATTTGGGTTTTTCTTTTACTTTCAGTGAGAATGGTAAAGAGGACATATATAGAGGGTGAATATCTGAAACGAGGGCAAAAGCAGCAATAGAAACTGGCAATTGTTCTAATCCACCAAAACTAAAAAAAATAGTTTTGCCATTAGTTATCAGTAAGTATGTTTCGCATCTTCATAGACATGTAGTGACGCAAAAACCTGTTTCAAGTCAAAAAAATGTTCACACCGGCTCTAAAAATCTTGTCTCCAAAATAGGTCTCACCACTGAAAGATCTCCCCTCCTGTCAGTGAAGAGTGTAAACGTTTGGATTTGCCCTTCACTTTTTGACAATGGTCACCAGGATAAATATAAAGCATGAATATCCCCAGTGAAATATGGGCAGCAAAGAAAAATTGATAGATACACTTTAAATATGCTTTTGCTGGGACTTGTGGTTTAGCAGCTACAAATACTCAATGTCTACACTTGCACTAAGATATAAGGCTCATTTCACAGAGTCCGCATTCCGCTGCGGACCGTTCTCTGCTCAGCGGGGATCGATCCGCCCATCCCCGCTGAGCAGGCAGATGACAGCTCCGTCCCCGCACTGGATTTCACGGACAGGATCGGATGCATCCTCTGCCCCAAAGGGATGCATGGAGGATCCGATCAGATTTGCCTAAAAAACTGACAGGCGGATCTGATCGAATTGTTTGTGTGAAAGGACCCTAAGGCTTCTTTCACACGGTCCGCCTCCGCAGGCGGATCCGTGTTGCTCAGCGGGGATCGATCCGCGATCCCCGCTGAGCCGGGCGGATGACAGCTCCGTCTCCGCTTGCAGAGCGGAGAGGGAGGTGTCTCAGCACCCGCTGCCCTCTATGGGGGATCGGAGGAGAGCGGACCGCTTGTCCGCTCTCATCAGATCCGCTCCACTCCGATTACTGAACGGATGGAAAAATAGGGTTTCCATCCGTCCAGACTTCAGCACAGGATCGGATGCGGATGGCAGCGGGTGTCAGCGGAGGTGACCTCCGCTGACATCCGCTGCCCCATAGAGCTGCATGGAGGATCCGATCAGATCCGCCTAAAAAACTGACAGGCGGATCTGATCGGACCGCCCGTGTGAAAGAGCCCTTAGAGTATGAATTCATTAACCAGCATTCACTATCAGTAACACCACTCAATATTTTCCAAGACCATATTTCCCTTGCAAAATATATTTTGCAAAATGCTTGATGACACTACAAAAGAGAAGACTCAGTACAGAGCACTGTATTGTAAGGGAAAGAGAACCTGTTTTTGAAAACTGCTTCAGTAAGGTCATAAATGCTGGAACTGACAGACAAGCTTTCTTATCACTCTGCTATCATTTTGTTTGGTGTTGGCAGCACAGAAAGTATTGAGGCCAGAAACATATAGAGAACTAGCAATTTCAGAAGTAGGTCAGCAATAACAACCCATAAATTTCTCCGATGACAGGCTTCCTTTAACTGATTGCCGACCACCCACCACAGTTTTACTGCGGCAGGTCGGCTCTGTCCCACAAACTGACGTACCTCATTCGCCGCAGGGAAAGCCGATCAGCGGCTCCGGTGGCTAGGATTGCCGCTGGGGACCCGCGATTTCTTCTCGTGGAGACAGAACAGCGGTCTGCCGATGTAATAACAGCAGACCTCTGTTCTGTGAGTTATGAACACAGAGATCCTGTGTTCCTCCTAATTAGGAACACAGGTCTCTGTGATCATGCAGAAAGCCCATCCCCCACAGTTAGAAAGAACCCCCTAAGGACACATTTAACCCTCTGATTGGCCCTCGTGTTAACCCCTACCCTGCCGGTGTCATTAGTACAGTACCAGTGCATATTTTTAGCACTGATTACTTTAGTAATGTCACGGGTCCCCCCCAAAGTGTCAAAAATGTTTGTTAGGTGTCTGATCAGTCCGCTGCAATGTCGCAGTCCTACTAAAAATTGCTGATCGCCGCCATTACTAGTAAAAAAAGAAAAATAAAAATGACATAAATCTTTCCCCTAGTTTGTAGACGCGATAACTTTTGCTCAAACCAATCAATATACACTTATTGGGATTTTTTTTTACCAAAAATATGTAGCAGAATACAAATTGGCCTAAAATAATGAAAACATTTTATTTTTATTTTTTTTATTGGGAATGTTATATAGCAGAATGTAAAAAAAAATCTATATATTTTTTCCAGATTTGTCGCTTTTTTGTTTGTTTATAGAGCAAAAAATAAAAATCTCACAGGTGATCATATACCACCAAAAGAAAGCTCTATTTGTGGGAAAAAAGGACATTAATTTTATTTGGGTACAGCATCGCACGGCCGCGCATTTGTCAGTTAAAATAACGCAGTGCTGAATCGCAAAAAATGGACTGGTCTTTAAGGTAAATCCTTCCGGTACAGAAGTGGTTAAAGGAGACCATTAGCCTATACAGATTACCTAAGGCCCCTTTCACACATGCTGTCCGTTTTTCATCCATCCGTTGACGGATGAAAAACGGACATCAATGTATCTCTATGTAAAAACGGATGACAACGGATGATCATCAGTTAACATCCGATTTCATCCGCTTCCGTTAATGTACGTTTTTTTGAACGGATGAATGCCCTATTTTTCATCCGTCAAAAAAACGGATCGGACGAAAAACGGATGACAACAGATGAAAAACAGATGACAACGGATGAAAAACGGATAACAACGGATGAAAAACAGATAACAATGGATGAAAAACAGATAACAACTGACGAAAAACGGATGAAAAACGGATGAAAAATGGATGAAAAACGGATGAAAAACTGATAAATTTGACGTGACTGAACTGATGAACTGAACGGACTGTATGTGTGAAAGGGGCCTTTGACGTGACTGAACTGATGAACTGAACGGACCGTATGTGTGAAAGGGCTCTTAATGCTCTGCGAAAATTGTGGAGGCTCATAAATTGCAATACCGCTTTCAGACAGGAGGTGGTGCTATGTTTCCATTGGCTTTTATTTATGCACCTTAACTTTCCTAGAAAGTTGTTCCTTGTGTTCTGATTCTGAACTCTGTAAAAGCTTTTAGAAAATGCTACAAAAAAAAAAATATTAGTTTGCTCAGTTAGTTACATTCCTATAACACAAATTAAACTTTGTATGTATCCCTAGCATTAAATTATCAGTGAGGACTTTAAATCTCAATGGGAAAACTTCTAAAATCTTGTTCCCAAATTTGATGATGGTAATGGAATACAATAAAGAGCTTTGAGTAATAGATGAGAAAATTCAAATCTTATATACAAGAGGGCAGCCTTGATTTTCCTTCGGTCCTTTATGGAAAAAGCTCAAGAATTAAAGGGTGATTTTGAAAACTATAATACAGATCTAATGTCTAAACAGAATAAATTCTGCAGGCACAAGGCTGCATTCTGTCAAGAGAGGGCATACAGATAAACTAACAGTCAACAACAAGGCAAAAACAGCTTTAAAATATTTCATTGGTATTCTGTAGATAATGATATAATATCAGCTGTTTCTTCTCATGCATGTGATATCATAAAACTTGGGTAAAAAATCCAAAGTCAGGCTCAATGATGGTTAGTATTTTCTTTTAACCACATGAAAACTTTGGTGAGTTTTAGGTATTGAAATACTTTACCCTATTTACCAGAAATCTCCTCTTAAAGGTTTTATATCATAAAGACTCCAAAGGAAACCATGTGTGCTGTTAGCACACATTATTGGGCACAATTCAAAAAACAAGACCATAATGCTTTAAAAAAAAATAGAACTGTTAAATGAGGATTGACCCATGGATAAGATTGATAGCATGGCTCTAGAATGATCACTATGCTGCCATATTGAGATTTCAGTATCCAAAGATTAAAAAAAAAATCAAAAAACGTTTCCACCTATCCAAAATAATCAGAATATCTATGCTTTTCTGCAACAGGTTACAAACTAGCTTGTCACAACTCGGCTATTTACAATTTAACACCAAAGCAATCCCAAGCTCTGAAATAATTGATCAGCAACCAGAGCCGGCGCTCCCTGTAGGCGAACTAGGCAGCCACCTAGGGCACACTGCTGCCTGGGGGGTGCAGGCACGGCCACTGACTTCCCCTCTAGCCTGGCCAGGGAGCACGAGGGGCTGACGAATGTCTGGCGGGCACAGCTGGGGAGACGGAGGACACTGGGGAGGGGATAATGGGGAGCCGAACGAGGTGGGCACAGCTGAGGAGGCAGAGGAGGACAGTTGGGGGGATCCAGATGAGGTGGGCACAGCAGAGGAGGACAGTGAGGAGGGGATCATGGGGAGCCAGATGAGGTGGACACAGCTGGGGGGCGGGCACAATCAGGTCTCTGGACGTAGGTGAATCTATCCTGCTCTGGGATTCTGCTCTGACCCTGATTCTTGTTGTAGTCCCTGGTCAAGACTAGTGCCACCGCCCCCTCTTCTCCCACTGGGCCAGGAGTGGGGTGGGGGGTTGTGTTGGGGAGACGGAGGACACTGGGGAGGGGATCATGGGGAGCCGGACGAGGTGGGCACAGCTGAGGAGGCATAGGAGGACAGTTGGGGGGATCCAGATGAGGTGGGCACAGTAGAGGAGGTCAGTGGGAAGGGGATCATGGGGAGCCGGATGAGGTGGGCACAGCTGAGGTGGCAGAGGAGGACAGTTGGGGGGGATCCAGATGAGGTGGGCACAGCAGAGGAGGACAGTGGGAAGGGGAACATGGGGAGCCGGATGAGGTGGACACAGCTGGGGGGCGGGCACAATCAGGTCTCTGGACGTAGGTGAATCTATCCTGCCTGGTGATTCTGCTCTGACCCTGATTCCTGTTGTAGTCCCTGGTCAAGACTAGTGCCACCGCCCCCTCCTCGCCCACTGGGCCAGGGATGGGGTGGGGGGGGGGGGGGTTGTGTTAGTCTTGACTAGGGTGCAAAATAGTCAAGCACCGGCCCTGTCAGCAACTACAATGTTACAATAAGGCCGCCTGATAAAGAGGGTAACATTGTGGTGATGGACAGTCCCCAGTATGAGAATGTGTGTTTAAAGATTTTAACCATAAGAAACTTGTAGAGGAAAATATCAACTCTTGAAATATTTATTTACTATGAACGTGCCCAGTCAAACTCTTCTATGACTAACTCACAAAAATCTATAACTACTCTCGCAAGGAAACTAAATGTATCAGGGAGAAACACAAAAAATGTCAGTAGATTGATAGACGCCCAAAGCACTGTGAAAACTGCTGGCGATATATAAATCCTGTATAATAATAATAATTTTAAACCAGGGTCGGGAACCTTTTTGGCTGAGAGAGCCATGAACACCGCATATTTTCAAATGTAATTAGAGCCATACACTATATTTCAGGGTTCGGGAACCTTTATTTAATATTCATATTCATGGGCCACAGCTATACAGTGAGTAGATAGAGCCATGTGAAAGTGCCTGGAGTCCAGTCGGGAAGAGAGCAGAGCAGGCAGGTATGCAATGAGGCCGGAGTGGTAAAGCGCCTGCAGGCCTGTGAGTGATGGAGGTGAGTATAGGCCCTGAGAAAATGGCGGCCGGCCACTGAAGGCCTCAGAAGTGGATGTGAGAGGCAGCTCCTGCGGGTCCCCGGGTTTCAGAGGGGAAAGATATCGTGTCTGTCGGGGCACAGGGAGTGGATGGTTGTTCCCCTTACTGGGCGGTGATTGCCAAGGCCCTCAGATGCACAGCACACGAGCCAGCGGTGGTACCGCGTGGCAATCCGGTCACCCAGAGACGACCTGAGGGTAGTGGAGGGTAGCACACAAAGTGTACCGTCAATATGTGCAGAAATCTCCTTGGAACCGGGCACAGCTACGCGGATGGCACTGGATTGAGTGGTAGACGCGGCGGAGCTCTGGGACTACATGTCCAGCACGGCTCACATCCGGACACGCCCCCCTTTATTAAAGATTTGTCTGCGAGCCAGATGCAGCAATCAAAAGAGCCATGTCTGGCTTGCGAGCCATAGGTTCCCTACCCCTGTTGTAAACCCTCACCTTTTAAAAAAATCCCATTCAGTTTAAAATGGAAATGGAAGGCAAAACATCTGTATATACAGTAGATATATAAAAAAATTATAAATACTCCTTTTCCCCCTTTTTATAAATGATCCCATTCCCTCTGTTCTCAGCTGCATAAGAGCTAGGGGAGGAGAGACAGCAGCACACTGAGCTACCAAGTGAATGGCTATGCAGGGGGGGGGGCATGTCAGGACAAGTCTGCTCATTGGAGGAGAGCAGGCTGCGTTCCAAGCACAGTTAGAGAAATGACTACGGTGTTTTCTGTTTTCTCCTGCTTAATGTGGTCAGTTTTTAATAGAAAAGCAGAGAGACTGGAGGGAACACCAGGGATTTCACAAAAAGGAAGCAATGCAAAGAAAACAGGATACTTTTTCATATAAGTAGATAGTACAGCAGGCCACATCAGGAATATCAAATGTTGAGTTTGCCTATTCTTCGACCTCATGTGACCAGCCTGTCCTCCCCAGTCAATGTACAAGACATTTCCTTTCTATGTTCTGAACAATGCTTGGTTAGCTGTTATAGACGTAGAAGCCCTTTACAGTAACATACCGCGCTCCCAAGGAATGCAAGTTGTAAGCATTATGTTTTACAGCAAAGGCGACAACATTCTTTATAGCTTCCTTTAGAATAGAATTGCTGGAATCTATCCTATAACATAGCATCTTTAGTTTGGGTGGCTCCCACTACACCAATCTGTAACTGAGGAGGTGAGAGGTACAATTTTTTTTTTATTTTTTGACTAGGTAATCCTTTGCACATGTTCCACATATTGTCATGCACAGCCACAATAGTGATATTTCAAAATCATGGAATAGAGAGAGATCTTTCCTTGATGAATTTAACACCTATGTAGCGCTACCCCCGTAGAAGCCACTGGTAAATAGGGATTCCCCAACCAGCACAGCCAGGTACACTGAATTTCCACAGCACACTCGAGTCAGGAAACAGTCCAGCAACTTTGTTTGTTTTGTTTATTAGGGGTATTAAACTTGGATGGGGATAATGGTATTAAGGGATGCCCGCTTGACTTTTCAGCAAAAGAAACTCTTCAGGGACACAATCCATACAGTCCATATATACACTCTTCTTCTGCCTCCTGCACAAATCTTGCTTGCAGAAATACTCAGGCCCAGCAGGAATACTGTGTGGATGGGATCTGACAAGGCACTCTGTCAGCTCCAGAAATTGCCCATTACAGGCAGGGACCGGTGGGTATTCTCCTGTGACTACTGATCCCAGCACCACCCCTTCAGGCACTGCCAGCCCACCTGGCTGCGGCCGTCCCTTTCACTAGGCCTTCTGGCTAACCTTCCCACAGTCATCCCAGACTGTCTTCTCCCTGGAGATCTCCTGGACATGCTCACTGGCTCACGCTGTCCTCATACCTGCTCCAATGCATCTAGGAAGGATTCCTCTGTGTGTTGTAGAGGGTCCCTCCAGCACCCAAGCCCCAGACCCAAGATCAACCCCCCCAGCCTAGGGGGCTACCCTCAAGGGTTCCTGACAGCCTCCTTAGTACTCCATCTCCAGCTTCCACCCAAAATCTCCTGCCCCTGCTGGGCTGACTAAGTAATTATGAGGTGGCCTGCCCCCTGCCAACCCATCTTTTGGGGATTGGTCAGGGCCCTCGTGAATACTCCAAGCTGCTCCTCCTAACATCTCTCCCATTCTTCTGAAAGTTTCTTGCAAGTTCCAGAAGTAAGAGGAGGTACCAGAGATACTGCCAGCTGAGTCATACCAGCCTCCCTGAGTCAGTCACCCAGACCCAGATTCAAACACAGGATTGGCTGCTAACCAAGCAAAACATTTTACCTACACTAACAAAAAAAAAACCTATTACTACCTAATCTAGAACACTAGAGGGTGCTACACCTGTTTTATTTCTAATAGTCTCAACCTGTTGTGCAATCACTGAAATTTTAATTTTATTGAGGTTCATGTTAGGAAAGATGACACACTGGCTAGTAGCCTGTATCATAAATCTACCGCAGGCAAAACGATTTTACATGCCGGAAGTTCCTATCCTCTCATTACGTCCATCCACTGTGGTCAATACCTATGGGGTTAGACACAATTATTCAGACAGTGCAAGCTTCCAAAAATAGGCTGATTCCTTGAGGAGCAGAATAATATCTAGGGCTATAGCAAAACATTTTTAAACAAATAAATATCAGAAAGCGAGCAGCAAATTTTGGGATTTATTTTTGTTTAGGAAAAACAGGCAACAGCGCAATTGATTACCCACTATACGCAACAGCACAAACAGATTAGACAAGGGTTTCCAAAATACTGGTATTATTTATTGCCGGTGAACTCCAAAGTAGCTCAGTTTATAAAAAATATATATATTTTAGAGGGAGACATAGCTACTATAAAGGAAACAAGATGATGAATCTTTGTGTACTGGAGTGGGACAATTAAGCGTGCCAACTCTTCCTATTGCCAGTACACCAATGGACGGTAGTGGTGTCATCTGCTTGGCCTGAGAGCTGTACAAGGGTGGGTGGATGGAAGCAAGTACAGCCCCTTTCCTTCACTGGCACTGCTGCAGTGTGGCAATATGTCATTTATGTGCCAGTGTCAATGTGTGGCATCATCATATAAGGCCAGGAGCAATGGAATATATAAGGAAGGATACTCCCTTGTATCTACTGATTTTTTATTGTGTACCTAAAAGGGGTGGGAAACTGACAACAGACTTAGGAGACTTTACAATTGTCATCCTTAGGTAAGTGAGATCTTAATTATGCCCACTGGGGTAGATATTAGATCTGAATTAAGAGCTTATATTAGCCCATGTGTTTGGTATGCTCTACTTAGATCACCCAGGGAGCCCTTTGGATGCATAAAGTTCATGACTACTGCCTCCATTAATGGATTGAGGTTAATTATAGCAGTATTTTGCTATCATCTATTTTTTTGCTATTATCTAGGTGGGTATTGTGAAATTTTATTGAGATCTTTAGTAAGTGTTTGTGAACTCAGCCTAATGAGTTTTACTGTATATTCTTAGGTCTGATTGGGGTCACATTGATTCAATGGAAGATCTTGTTTGGTATGGCTGCTTGATCTGTCCTCCAAAATAGGCAGGTATGGCCAGATTATATTAGTTTTTTTAATTAAAAAAAAACAAATTGGGCACAGATATTATTACAGTGCAGCTCTGTGTTTTTAGATTTAGTGTATCTGTTTGGGGTTGATCTACAAGCTGCTTTGTTCTTTGGGAAGGGGTTGGTGGAAAGACTTATTTGTTGAAGGTCCATAGTTAGTACATCCACCAGGTAGTATAATTTACGTGATAGTGGAGACATCTCTCATTGCCAGGCAATGGGAAACACACATGCATAGATGTCTACATGATTTTTAACATATTGACTTATTTGCATGGGTATTAATACATGTAAGTATAGATAAATGATTGTGATATAAACAAGCATTTTCTTACTCTGTTCAGTGCCATATTAAAATATTTATATAATTGCTTATATGTACCTTCTGAGGGCAAGGGCTCCTGCTTCATTAATAGCATTGAAAAGTCAACGTCTATCCATCATTGATTTATGCATTAATGTTTTTGATTGAGATAATTTGTAGTGAAAAGCAATCCATGCAAAGTTCAATTCACTAGACATTTACCAAACAAAAAAAAAATTTAATTGCCTTAGAGGGGGCCTCCAGATTCCGATAGGTCCTCCCACAGACCCTTACTTTCACGGGATGTGGGGATGAAGGCCCTGTCTACTTTAACATAGGAACATGGTGTCTTCCCAGAGGGGGGCCCCCTTGGCTAGGAACCCTCCTGCATGCTTAGATAAGGCTCTGGTATGGATTTTAGGAGGGGATCCCATGCTGCTTATTATCATTTTTTTTTTCACCTGAGGTCCCATTTAAGGATTTTGGGGGATCCCACGCTATTATTTTTTGCCCTGGTTTCCCTTCCAAATCATACCAGATCCCCCTCTGACGTCAGGTCACGTGACTGCTCTGCTGTCCTCTCAGCCCCTTCCACTGTAGCCCTTAGATCGGGGGAGGAGAACGGAAGGAGGTCATATTACTGAACAGAAACAATCTGAAATAAGGTATTTAGAGGCATAATTGTATACAAACATGTACACTATGTAGTACAGCTTGGCAGAACAGAGGGGCTGGCAGTTATCCTTCTTTGACTTTACTGCCATCTACTAATAGCGGCAGGAGGAGGAGGGGGCAGGAAGAGATTGCTCATACACAGGAAATGACAGGCAGGAGGAGAGAGGAGAGCAGCGGGATGGCGGAGGCACGTAAACTGACCATGGTATCATGGATCAGCAGCCATGAATACCGTGGTCAGTTTACATAGGGGGACACAGGAACAGGCAGGATCAACCAGGTTTTTTAAAGCATAGGAAGGGACGGATTAGACAGCATAAGCACTATGCTATAAGGGTACAACCTCTTTAAGTGCAATGATCTCTCTGCGGGACCCCAAGGGATCTATAAAGATGTTGGGTGTTTTCATCTAAAACTGAAAAAATGTTAAATGTAGACTAATGCGTTAAAAATGTATAAAACAAAGCAAGGTTGGCAGGACCAAAGCATACAGACTGAACTGAAACAGGACATACAGCAATCCTAAGCATTTACCCTGCAGTAAGAACTGTACTTTCATGTACTGTACAACACTGATTATTAAGGAAGCGGAATTTTGAAAATGTGAGTTGGGTGTCAATCCTAGCATGATGAGAATGAGTGCAGGTTTTATTTAAAGCAAATGTGCAGTTGGAACCTTGAGAAATAAAAACAGTACATCTAGTGGTGATATTGTAAGGCCACTTTGGCCTTTGGTTTACAGTCTGCAGATTAGACAATTATCAGTAGAATGCCTTCCACGTTACACAATTCTGGACGTTCTACCACATGGTTTGAAATGTGAGTTTGGTAACAGCCTTATGTAATCAATATATGTCTGTTAGTATTCCGTGGAAATGAACTGTTGTTACTCAAACTCCACAACCCTTTCATATAAAGATCTGCTTATAGCAGTCTGTTCACCCAAGTGTGATACTCCTTCTTTCAATAAAGAGGTTTTTTTTTATGTGCCAAATACAATAATAACTTATAGCAGCCAATCTGAATTCCTGGTGCTGAAGCCTAGACAGAAGACAAGATGGATTGATTGTAGTGAATTTCTTCACTTATAGTGTTACTAAACCCACAACCTTAAAATCAGTGTGTGTATGTAGTAAAGCATGCTTGTTATACTCACTGTGGAACTTAAGGGATTATTCCTCTGCAAACAGCTGTTTGATCCTATCTTCTCTGATCTGCCCCTTCTTCCACTCTCCCCAATCCATCTCCTGATAGAATGAAGCCTTTGGAGTCACTCTGCACATGCTCAGTTTGGTGTGTATTGCTAAAGAGTTTTTTTTTCTTGGGAGGGTGCATGTGATCGGCACAGGAGCCAATCAGCACTGTCCAGAAAGAGGGTCAGGGCTCCTGCAGCCTCATAGGACAGTCAGAGGAGAATGAAAAAGTATCTACTCACAAACAAGTGATGTAAATCAGCATATTAGATCTGACTGACAACGTCCATAATGTTGGAGTCCACTGTCTAAGTCCAGGAAATTGGCTAACGCGTTTCGAGGCGGGACCTCTTCCTCAGAGCCTAGGGGCCATGACTGGACCCATGGTATATATACCCAAAGTCTTTCAAATTAACCTCAAGATTGGGGGAGGGGGTAATTCAGCTTTAAAAACGAGGACAACATATATTGGACAACAAATACCTCAATAGTGATAAGTGGTAACACATTTGAAATGTGTCTAAAATGATAAGTACTGCAACTGCACATTAGAAAGGCAGACTTGTGAATGTAGCCCAAGGCTGTTTATAGGACACATTTATTAAAAGACACGCTGTTATTAGATATATATATATATTTATATTTAACTTACTGCCTACAGGTAAAATAAAATATTTGACATTTTTATAACTTTTGGTACAGCACTTTGTCCTATGTCAATTGACAGTTTAAGCTATATGATGTTTAATAGTGACAGTTTATGGCATATCTCTGTAGCAAAGGGGAAGGAGCAAGCGGTGTTTTTGAACATATTCCTCCCCTTTTCATCACCTTCACTTCTGCTATAGAAAGCTCCAGAACCTATTGATAAATGTGCATGTCAACTGTAAAGCAAATTACAAGTGCTAACATGTGATTTATGTTCAGTGGCTCTTTAACACCTTCATGACTAGAGGTCATTGATCCCTGGATGCCCAAACTAAATTTGGCAGCATCAATACATGTCAGTTAATTTGACAATAACTCTGACTAATGTGTCAAAATTATTTTACATCATTATAAATAATTTTACTAAATAATATGACATTGTTCTTTAAAGTGCAATTATACTTTTTTTGCTTCAATATTTTTATTAGGAGTTTTTTCTTTTTCAAAAATAAGGTCCACTATGCAGGTGGAACATATCAAAACAATAAGAACATGTACAAGAAAATAAATTAAGTATTATTCCACCAGTGATTTCTGACACAAAGGAAAAAGGGTTCTCAACCCCCCCCCCCCCAATCAGGGGAAAATTTAGAACCCACTTTTCGGGCTTCCCTCGCCAACACGCCGGCTTGGGCTGAGAATATACACAGTATGCAATAAAAAGCGAAAGCAACGCAACTAAATGAAAAAGGCAAAGTGTGAATCCAAGAATGAAAAAAAGAGGAAGGGGAAAGGGAAGGTAAAAAAAAAGGTGAGGAGGGGGGGGGGGGAGGTGTGGGAGAAATAAAGAGAGAGAAATAGAGGAAGAAGAACGAAACAAAGCAGGAGAAGAAAGCACTGTCCGGACTCCCATCTCCACATCCCACACTCCTCAGTCAGCTGAAAGTTGGAGATTCTTAATCCAAGGATCCAAGACACGGTCAAACTTAGTAGCCTTATCCTGCAAGATACTGATAAGCTTTTCATTAAGCATAATCCATGTCAGTTTATTCTTCATAATAGTTAAATCTACCACTGGTTTCTTCCAAGTGGTCACTATAGCAATTTATGCCACAAGAAAAAAAGTTGATTAAGGTTTGAACATGTTTAGGAGCATCAATAACAGGTTAGTTAAGAAGAGCCACCCTAGGGTTTTTGACTATATTCACCGTTGTCACAGAATAGATCAGGGAGTGAACTCTAATCCATAACTGGCGGACCTTGGGACATGTCAATCATGTGTGGAACTTCATACTAAGTTTGCCACATCCCCGGAAACACAGAGAACTCTTTGGCACATTTTCAAGAGGCGGCCTGGCACCAAGTACCATATAGAAAGCACCTTATATCCTCCCTCTGCCAGGGCTGTATTCATGATACCCTTATAAGCAACGCTGTATCTTGGCCTAGGCCAACAAGACCCAGGCCTAGAGTGGCACTTTGCAGGGGGGTGGCAAAAAACCCATCCCCGCATGAAAAAAACAGCCTACCTCAAGTTCCAGATGGACTACTTGGGCCATCAGGCCATGCCGGGAACTTTGAAAGCAGCTGCCTAGGAAGAGGTGGGCAGCATACCAGGATTTTTGGTGGGGGGGGGGGGGTGCCCTGATGTCAATAAGGCCCCTGAAGAGGTTCTTTTCCTTCCCATGGGACCATCAGGTTTCTCAGGCTCCAGCAACCAACCTCCTGTGGAGAGAAGTGAAAGAGGACTGTTTTAGGTAGTCAATGACAGGGCTTAGGACCACCTTGGAGGAGTGGACTGGCCGTCGAGTCAAGACTAAAGAAGAAGCTGACCGGTTTCTAGTCAGGGATGTAGGATGAGAAGGTCGCCCCTGCGGGAAGGGTCTTCTCATTGTTTTGAACTTAGAGCAAGGTTATGCAACTGTGTGTCAATAAAGGGCCTAACCTTTTCTTTTTTTTGCAGGTTGTACAAAGTTAGTGACAGCTAGTTAGAATGTTGTATTCACTCACCAAAGCAGGCTTTGCTTGGTGGGGGGTG
The DNA here is from genome assembly GCF_965119305.1 of Pelophylax lessonae. NCBI lineage: Eukaryota > Metazoa > Chordata > Amphibia > Anura > Ranidae > Pelophylax > Pelophylax lessonae. Next base: position 211,393,843 of record NC_138768.1, on the reverse strand, counting down.
CATTGCCAGCCCATGCACCTAGAATGTAATATATTGTACAGCAGAGAAACATATATTTTTTTCACTTAATTTATTCATGTAAATTAATTCTTCCCTTTTCCCCCTCTCCAGGTTTGTGGGGATACTCCTGATTTTTCGTGGAACTTTTGTAGGACGTGGCTGCCCCAGAGCCAATGGGACTTGGCTCATTTTGGTGGGGGGTGGATGTAGCACCCTCCTAGGTAGGTGCTAGGTAAAAGCAATTTATGCTCCTTCTGCTTATCAAGGGAGCCTGATCTATTAGGTTGCTTGCTGCATGTTTCCAAATGTGATTCACTGGGTCTGAGGGAGTGTCCCCACTGCATCCAATAGGGGAGCCTGTTGGACAGTGGAAAAAGCACAGCCAGTGACCCATAGGCTTTTGTAGTGGGAGGGCACTCATGCACTCATTTCAGTGGGAGGGCACTCATGCAGGGCATCCTGGGATTGCTCATAAAAGCCAAGGGGACATGTGACAGGGCATCTTTGGTGGGAAGCAGAGTCCCAGGAGGAGAATGACGGCTGGTGTCTCCTCCTGTTGCATGAGGAAAGTGGTCTTAGGCAGTCGGCCTAGTGAACCAGGTGTGGAGCTGAGCTGCAGAGGATCCAGTGGAGCTGACAGTGGAGCTGCTGGCAGAGTCTTCCAGGAAAAACAGTGTCTGTGATTACCAGGGGACTTGCCAAAGGGTCTGCCCAGGAAGGGGAACCACTCCAGTGAAGTCAGAGGATCAAGGGGTCAGCTCACACAGAGTGTCAGATTAAAGGGGGTGCCGTATAAAACCCTGAAGAGTAGGGACAAAGGGGGTGCCAAGTAGGACCCTGAAGAGCGATTCACAGTACAGTACAGTTCATCTAATTCTTCTTCACTTAGTGGCAAGGTGAAGCAGCGGCCTTGCCGCACTCAATTTTATTCAGAAGTCCCAGCAATTGTGCATAGTTTATTCAGTTGAAGTATCCCACTCATCCCTTCTCCCATCCCAGTTCTCTAATAAAACAACAAAAACCCAAACCCATGGACTGTTTTCTGACTGACCAAGCACTTAGAATATGCTATATTGTCAAGTTGTTGCTATGAGTAACCCAGGGGAATCCGTAACCAGCAGCTCCCATGGGAGTAGTGCTACACAGATGACAGGGGGATGTCTTAAAGAGGAAGGGGTGTGGCCTTGGCAGGAAGGGTGGGTCAAATTTAAATTAGGGGGTCACGAGTCTAGTCAGGCCTAGGGCAGCACAAAACCTAAATACACCACTGTGTGGACCTCATGTGAGGGAGGGAGTCGGAAGCCAAACCCCCTCGCTACCAGAGGACCTCTCACCTTACCAGGTACTTTGCTTTATGACTGGTTGCTGTAGCTGTTCCTTCTCTTAATTACCCATAGCAACTGCACTTCTCTTCCTTGTCTCAGTGAGTTAATCTTTTCTAGCAATGTTACTTCATACTCCATAGTGCAATTACAGACCCAGGTTCTTTGGAAGACGCCAGAACACACATGTACCCCTTGAATAACTTTAGACCAGGCTTGGAACAGTTAACATAACTTTACTGTTGAAATGCAACATGATAATACAGAACAAATAATGTCTTCCATAATCCTAACTAACATGATGTAAAGTCCATGACTTAGATGCTGTCCCTGACTCCCGGTATCTTCACGTCTTCTCACTGGCGGGGGACTTTACAGCACTCTGTGGCGACTGCTACTAAAATTCTCCTCCTAAGGAACACTCCAAATTTAATGATCCTTCTCTTTATATAACAAAAGCGGCCCAACCAAAATCAAAAAGCCAGAGAACTAGCCCGAAAGCCTGGGCCGGCTGATGCAAATTAACTATATGCATTTCAACCTGCCTACAAACATGATTAAAGTGATACTAAAGTCTTGTTTTTCCCATTTAAATATAACAAACCTGTCATACTTAACTGCTCTGCACAGTGGTTTTGCACAGAGCAGCCCAGATCCTTCTCTTCTCGGATCCCTCACCGGCGCTCCTGGCCCCTCCCTCCTGTTGAGTGCCCCCACAGCATACAGCTTGCTATGGGGGCACCTGAGCCGAGCTGCAACTCCCTGTGTCCATTCAGACACGGAGTCGCAGCCTGGCGCCACCTCCTTTCTTCCTCATTGGCTGAATGACTTTGATTGACAGCAGTGGGAGCCAATGGCGCCACGGCACTGTCTCAGCTAATGAGGAGGGGTGTCCCAGGCAGCCGAGTTACTCCTACAACTTCGCTGGATTTAGATAGGGCTCAGGTAATTATTAGGGGGCTGCTGCACACAGAAGGTTTTTTATCTTAATCCATAAAATACATTAACATAAAAAAACCTTCTGCCTTTAAAACTACTTTAACCGGTTGCCGACCGCCGCAAGTACATATACTGCGGCGGTCAGACCCGGCCAGGCAAAGTGGCGTATCGGTACGTCACTCGCCTGCGAGCCATTAGGGGGCGAGCGCGTGCCGCCGGAGGTGCGCTCCCGCCCCCGCTCGCTCACTCTGATCCCCGCGCGCGTGACCGGCGGACTCGATGTCCGCCGGTCACTCGCGATCATCAGTTACAGAGGGAGAAAGGTAGGCGGCTAATGTAAACAAAGCCGCCTGTCACTCTCCCTTGTGTAACAGCACAGATCATACGGTCCTGCTATGTAGAACCGTAGATCTCTGCTGTTACACACACAGCCACATCCCTGCACAGTTAGAAGCACGCCTCTAGGGACACACTTAACCCCTCCTTCTCCAATAAAGTTAACCCCTTCCCTGCCCGTGTCATTTTTACAGTAACAGTGCATATGTATAGCACTGATTACTGTTAATAATGTCACTGGTACCCCCAAAAGTGTCAAAAATGTCAGTCAAGGGTCCGATCTGTCCGCCGCAATGTTGCAGATCGCCGCCATTACTCGTTAAAAAAAACAACAACAAAAATGACATAAATCTTTCCCTTAGTTAGTAAACGCAATAACTTTTGCGCAAACCAATCAAAATACGCTTATTGGGATTTTTTTTACCAAACACATGTAGCAGAAAACAAATTGGCCTAAAATGTTAAAAAATTTTGATTTTTACTTTTTTTTTGGGGGGGAATTTCATATAAAAAATATTGTTATTTTTGCAAAATTGTCGCTCTTTTTTTGTTTATAGCGCATGATCAAAAAATCGCACAGGTGATCAAATACCACCAAAAGAAAGCTCTGTTTGTGGGGAAAAAAAGAACGTTGATTTCATTTGCGTAAAGCATCGCAGGACCGCGCAATTGTCCGTTAAAGTCACGCAGTGCCAAATCGCAAAATACCCCCTAGTCAGGAAGGGGGTAAAATATTCCGGGGCTTAAGTGGTTAAAGACATGCAATTTCACATGTGTTAACATACTGGACAACAATAAGAGGTATATTTGTGTTACAGTATATTGCCATTAATTAGATTTTTTGACATTTTCCAGGATCCAGCATGCGTTAACGCATTAAAAAAAAGCATGTTAATTTGTGCATTATCACACACGAAAAAGTAGGAATACAGCCTTAAAGAATAGTTTCTCATTAACATAGGTCTCTATTGATTTCTGTCAATGGAGTCAGACTATTGAATTATCTCTTCCTAGAAATAAATAAAAAAAAAAAAATAAGTATATGATTGTAAGTATATATATCAATATTACATGTCTGGTCCCAGTTTTTCCAATTCTGAATGTTTGAATCTGTCAAGACCATGAAATACTTAATTAAAATACTTTTTATTACTATATATGTTGCAGAAAACAATGCTGATATAATTCTTATGGCTTCGCGCTGCATGAGATTCTTTTACAGTTTTATGACGTGAATATGGAAATAACAGTAATTATAGTAATTAGAATAACTGGAGGCAGCAGAGCATTTGAACACCATTCATTTATTAAACACAGCAGGAGGTGGTTGACATTTATTAACAAGGAAATTGCCATGTGGCACCTAGACCGGTGACATCTATTGATCGATTTCTTTCTTCAGGACTTTTGTTTCCCACTTTTTTTTAATTGCTTACAAAGGGTAGATATGGTAGATGGTTATAGCCTGGTATACACTACTAGCAGGGCTGAATGAAAAAAAAAAAAAAAGCTGGCAGCTCAGGAGGAGAAGCTGTGCTAACTATGCAATGTTAGTACAGCAATCTCCACTGCTGTTCTATTGTGTTCTGACAGGGGGAATGCCCCCCCCCCCCCCCCTGAACACTCTGGTCAGTGCTCTCAGCCATTGGCTCGGAGCGCTGAGCCGGAGCCGACCGTCAGACCGAACAGCCGGCTTCTGTCAGACCGACTGTACACATGGGCTGAATGTCAGACGATTTCTATTTAAGCAGCTGATGCCGCTCGACATTCAACCTATGTGTAATAGGCTATTTTGTATCTCAAGCTCCCAAGCAGGGGGAAATACTAAATGAAATAGATGTAAAAGGCACTAGAGCAAAAACTATGCAAAAAGATGTTTTAAACTAAAGGCAGATCTTTTTTTTGGATTTAGATTGGAGAGGGAATACATCACTTATCAGATGTTTCCTGTCTGTGACCCTCTCTATTTTTTCTGTTTACTTTTATCAGCTAAGGTGAAGATAAAAAAAAATCCCAAATTTAGGCTTTTTGCTAGAACAGAAATGCTCCAATGGTGGAAACTTGTTCTGGGTATTCTGGTGACAACCAGGGATTCCCTTAATTTGGAGGGATTTTCTTTTATTTCCTGTTTTGCCAATGGGACAGGAATTGAAGGGAAAACTCCTCTACAGAAAGATACTTATAGGGGTATTCCCCCTACTGTATCCAAAAATGAAAAAAAATGTGTTTCCTTATTTCTACTCTAAAGGCGAAGTTCACTTTTGTTTTCTAAATTCCAGCTTCCCTATGTACTAATATACCATTAATGTACCTCTGTTGCCAAAAGAAAAAGCATTTTCGATATCAATATTTTATAGCAGGCTTTACCTCAGCCTTCAGGTTCTTCTATGGAAAACTCTTCCATGACCTCCTGGTATACATCCCATAGGACGTGAAAACTGTTAGTAGTGTCAGCAGCTGACCTCATTAAAACACACTTTGTACCTGCCCTCCCCCTCCAGGAGATTGCCCCTACCCAGGGCAAGGACAAAGGGTGGGCCAAATTGGGGGGATTTGAGTTGAGAGGGAGGATTTGGAGGGCGCAGGGGATACAAATTGTTCCAAAAGGGGAAATGGGAATGGTAATCTGGGGGGATTTGTGCTGGGAGGGGTAAAGGGGAAAGAGGATTTGTGCTGGGAGGGGGTATTTGGGGGGGTTGTGCTAGAAGAGGTGAGATGGTAAAGGAGGGAGGGGATTTCGGCTGGGAGGGGGGATTCAGAGCGAGGGGAGTGGATTTATGCTTGAAGAGGAAATTTTAGTGATTTTTTGGGGATTTTTGCTGACACATAATGCTCAAACATCTTGGGGAGGCACAGTTTGGTATGTTTGCCCTGGGTTCTAGATGGCGTAGTCCCAGGACTGCTCCTACCCACCTTCATAGTTTCATGCTTCTCCAATGCAGGCAATGTCAGTGAGCATTGCTATCCCTCAAAACACAGCCATTTTCTTCTTCTGCTGATCAGTTGTTTTGCACCTTACCTTCTTCTTGCATAGATCATTTGGCAGCATGTGCAGGAGCTGAGCAATCACACAATAGCCTTTGTTGAACAGAGATGTAGTATTGTAAACAGAATCTGACTGTATTGACTGACTGAATCTCCTTTGGATTTACCATCATCTACAGTATCTCACAAAAGTGAGTACATCCCTCACATTTTTGTAAATATTTTATTATATCTTTTCATGTGACAACACTGAAGAAATTAAACTTTGCTACAATGTAAAGTAGTGAGTGTACAGCTTGTATAACAGTTTAAATTTGCTGTCCCCTCAAAATAACTCCCATTAATATCTAAACCTATACAAGCTGTAGACTCACTCCTTTACATTGTAGCAAAGTTTCATTTCTTCAGTGTTGTCACATGAAAAGATATAATAAAATATTTACAAAAATGTGAGATACTGTATGTAGTGCAAAGGCCTGCCTGACTGGATAAAAAGTGGTTAGATATATACTGTAGGTGTATCCTCCAATATATACAGTAATTTTGGTAAACCTAAAGGAGCTTGTATAGAAATTGTACAATCAGATTGTATTGTTTAAAGCCACCTTTATACACCTAAAATGAACTAGTTACACTTTTGGTGCCAATTATTGTTAAGGGCACCCAAAAGGCGGAAGCAAACATGCATTTTGCCATGTGTGAAAACGTAATAAATGCAACAAAACATGCAACATGCCAAAATGCCCCTGTGCAAACAGAAACATGCCAAAATTCACCATGAGTTGCTTTGCTGCATTTGTCACACGTAGGGAGGCCATTGAGATCAATGGCCTGCCCGATGCGTGTTGCACCAATAAACCTGTGCTCCCACTACACCAGGTGTGAATGGTGCCTGAAAGTAAAATTTGTGTTTACTGTACATAAGAACAATGACAGCTAAGTGTTTCCATCCACTCCTTCATATCTGATTGTACAATCTATGTACCAATTTCTTTTAGATTTACCAAAACTTTGTAAAAGGAGGACCAACCTGAACAATCAAATTTAATTGTATCAAATCGGGCAGGCCCTGCACTACCACAACAAGCTGTCTGCAGCAGGAGCACTTTGTAGGAGAGGGGGACCAGGAGCGCTGGAGAGTTACCCAAGAAGGGGATGATCAGGGCTGCTCTGTGCAACACCACATGTTTGTTTTTTCAAACTTTCCTTTAATATCACTTTAAGTCAAAATGTTTTTCTGTTATAAAGTGGGTGCCGTTGACATTGTACATGACAGTATTATGCTTAAAGCAAACTGCTGTGTGCACTGTTGTATTTTTTTTTTGTAAAGGTTGGTTTACCATAAAAGCGCAATGTAATATATGGTTTTTATCTGGTCTCAGTGAATTCCACCCTCTTCTGCTTCTCTTCTCTGCTTCTCATTTTGTGCTAGGCAAATAGGGAAATGAGGCTAGCAGAAAGGGACAGGCCACAGAGTGTCCCGAAAGATCTGGTGACTCATCCCTCTATATGAGTACTTGGTTTTTAAAGTATAATTGTGTCACTAATTTTCTTGATAAATGTCCCCCCCATGTGTGCAAGTACCAGGACCAGCCGGTGCTCAGGGCCGCTGATGGGGGGGGGGACCACCACCCCTCTTGTAGGGGGCCCGAGCACACAGGGGGGCCCACACAGAGAGGGGGATTAGTGATGGACAACAAATACAGAAATCTTCCTCCAGCACCTGAATCTGATCTGTCCCTCTCCCTGCTATCATCTTTTATCTGTTGAGAAAGAGACAGTTGTCCCTCACTAATCCCCCTCCCTTGTGTGGCCCCCCCTCCAAGCACTTATCTCTTCTCAGGAGTTTATTTGTAAATTGTAACTTTGTTTCTCTCTCTCTGTCTCTCTGATCACTGAGCTCCAACTGCCCAGCCTGTATATTTTTCTCATATCATCTTCTTTTTAATTTAGCAGTTTTTTTTTTTAGGTTTAGCAGGAATTATGCGAGTTATGTTATATTTGTGTCTGATAATAGTGATTTTGTTGTAATTTTAGCTAAATATATCTTTAATATTTTCTTTGGGGGGCCCTGCCAGGTAGTCTGTATGGGGCCCCGCGATTTCTAACAGCAGCCCTGCCGGTGCTTAGAGTATTTTGAAGGCAGCGAGAGTCTGCAAACATAGAAGATACTTATTTTTTCACTGCCCTGCCGCCTACTCTTTACTGTTGGATTGACTATTTGGCTTGTACAGTACGGAAGAGCTAGTGTAGCACCATTTCCTAAGCCACACCTGACTTGGGAAGTAGGCTGTAGCAGCCTGTGAGTAGACTATGTTCTGTTGATCGGTTATAATTGCCATGATTTGTAACTGTTTGTAGCGTAATTTAGAAGTCAAGAAAAGACACCTTTTGCGTTATACCTTCTTGTATGCCACATCTGTGATAAAGATTGATTTGGTTCAATTCAGCTGTTCAGCTGGAAATTCTATCTAGACCAATTGTTCTATTTCAATGAAAATTATTTTTTTACCCCAAAAACTGTCTATATAGTTCAATAGATTTCTAAAGGTATATTTCTTTGATCCTAACAATCAGGGGTGTATCCATAATGTGTGCAGAGCACATGTGCCCCAGAGGGGATGGGGCCCACTGTGCACTTACTGCACACATTAGGAGTGCGATCTGCACCGGGTAGGGTTGCCACCTGTCTGGGATTCACCCGGACAATCTGGGTTTTGAATCACAGGTCCGGGATTCAGTCTACCTAAAACCCGGACACATTATTCAGACAGGAATGTGGCTTGGAACAGGGGGGGGGGGGGGGCACTACGTCCGCCACATTACTATTCTCTTTGGAGTGTCCAAAGGTGTCCCAGGTCTCTTACAATCCTAAAGTGTATACTAAAAAAAAAAAAAAAAAAAATTACTGTGCGCGTCTAAAATTTTAGGTTTGGCTTGAAGAAAAAGTGGCAACCCTAGCACTGGGTAGTAACACAGGGTGCCCCAGTGTGATATGTATAGTGACAGCAGTGTGCCGGTTAATTGAATACTCTCTGAATTTTAGCATCCAGCACTTAAAGAAGCCTCTTTCCAGCATCCAAACAGGCACAGGCAGCTCTGTCCTGCAAGGCATTCTATTGGTTTAAAACTTAATCATCAGAGCTGCTGTAGTGTTCCTCTGATACCAAGAAAATAATCCTGCATACGCTGTCACTATATGAAGAGAGAGCTGCACAGGACTGCTGGACATTTTTTTAACAAAGTGCCTCATTAGATTAGAAAATACAGGACACCTTCCAGCCAGCCACTGACCACCAATACTGATGAGAGGAAGAGTTGGGGGTTTGTTCCAGCCAGCCACTCACCACCAATACTTACGAGAGGAAAAGTAAGGGGGTTTGTTCCAGCCAGCCACTGACCACCAATACTAAGGAGAGGAAGAGTTGGGGTTTTTTTTCCAGCCAGCCACTGACCACCAATACTGATGAGAGGAAGAGTTGGGGGGTTTGTTCCAGCCAGCCACTCACCACCAATACTGATGAGAGGAAGAGTTGGGGGGTTTGTTCCAGGGAGCCACTGACCGCCAATACTTACGAGAGGAAAAATAGGGGGGTTTGTTCCAGCCAGCCACTGACCACCAATGCCGGGGCAAGGTTTATTGTTCAGCCAAACACTACTATTATTGTTTGGAGGAAGATGTTTCTTTCAACCGCACTCTATCCACTAACTCTGGGGGTGGGTAGGGGTGGGGCTTATTTTCATTTTTAAAGCAAGCATCTGACCACCAATGCTGGGGGGGGGGGGTTATTCTAACAGCATGCCACTGACCACTAATGCAGGGTAGAGGTAGTTTTACAGTCAGCAGTCAGCAACAATATGCTGGCCTTTTGCTTCTATTTACTTTGGGTTGGTAGAGATACTGCTCTAGGTCCAACCACCTTCTAGTGCACATTCAGTTTGATACTGCTGTACATAGCAATTCAATGATCAATGCTTAAGACTTTAATAAATGTATGTAAATATGGGTTTGATTTATTATTATTATTATACAAGATTTATATAGTGCCAACAGTTTGCGCAGAGCTTTACAATGTAGAGGTGGGGGGGGGGGGCACTACAATTACAATACAGATCAATACAGAAAGGACAGGAGGGCCCTGCTCGTTGAGCTTACAATCTAAAGGGAGGGGGAGGTGGTAAAAATGGTAATATCTGCAGGGGGTGATCTGATGGAGATGGCTCAGCTACTATTTTTAGGTGGAGATAGGGTAGGCTTCCCTGAATAAGTGAGTTTCAAGGGATCGCCTAAAGGCAGACAGGGTAGGGGCTAACAGGAAATATTGGGATAGGGAGTTTCAGAGGATGGGAGAGGCTCTGGAAAAGTCCTGGAGGAGAGCATGAGGGGAGGTTACAAGGGACCTAGTGAGCAGGAGGTCTTGGGAGGAGCCGAGAGGATGATTTGGACGATATCTGCAGATGAGGTTGGTGATGTAGCTGGGGGCGATGTTGTGGATGGCCTTGTAAGTTGTGGTTAGTATTTTCAATTTTATACAGTAGGGTAGTGGAAGCCAGTGAAGGGATTGACAGAGGGCAGCAGCATTCACGGTTCGGTTAGTAGGGTGTATTAGTCTAGCAGCAGCATTAATAATAGACTGAAGCGGGAATATCCTGTGTAAGGGTAGGCTGGTGAGGACAGAGTAGCAGTAGTCAAGGCGGGAAATAACCAAGGAGTGAACAAGTTGTTTTGTGGGGTCATTAATCAGAAAGGGGCGAATTCTAGAAATGTTGCGGAGGTTAAGGGGGCAAGATGTAGCCAGTGATTGGATGTGGGGACTGAAGGAGAGGTCAAAATCTAGGATTAAATCCAGCACCCTCGCATGTGTGGAGGGACTAATAGTTGTGGCATTGATCTTGATGGTAAAGTCATGGGGAGGGGATCAGGGAGGAGGAAATATTACAAGCTCAGTTTTAAAAAGATTGAGTTTGAGGAAGCAGTGAGACATCCATACTGATATGTCGTTCAGTAAGTTTGTGATACATGAGGAGATTGAGGGGGTAAGTTGAGAAGTGGAGAGAAAGATCTGGGTGTCGTCAGCATAGAGGTGGTATTGGAAGCCATGGGAGGTTATCAACTGGCCCAGGGAAGAGGTATAGAGAGATATAGTATATAAGGGGCCCAAGGTATAGGAGGTGCCCAAGGAAGGAGCCTTGGGGTACCCTAACAGAAAGAGGAAGAGGAGCGGAGGAGATGGTGTTGTATGTGACACTGAAAGTGCACTGAGATGGTTAGGAGGAGAACCATAAAAGAGCAGAATCACGGCCAATGGAGTGGAGTTTATTGAGGAGGTCCAAGACTATGAATATGGAGTACTGGCCATTGGCTTTAGCAGTTAGTAGGTCGTTGGTGAGTTTGAGTAGGGCATTTTCAGTGCAGTGTTGTAAGCAGAAGCCGGGCTGTAGGGGATCGAGAAGGTTGTTGCCATATATCTGTGTCAATATTTTGTGTAAGGAATAAAAAAATGAATATGCTGAAAAAAGCATTATCAAAAAACACATTTCCCAGCTAAGCTGGGAAATGTTTAACAAATGACCTGTCCCAAATCAAGTGTTATTCAAATGAGTATTTCTTTTGGCTAGGCATAGAAACCAGTGAATGTTGTAAATACAAATTGACCTTTGTGATACCATGTGGTCAGCAAGAAGCATTCAAGGAAAACTGTTTATTTGATTTTACACAATTTTTCTTCCACACAAATAACAGAAATAAAAATATATGTTCAAAAACAAAGGAGTTTGCAGGTGCCAAGGTATCAACTACATACAGCATAGAAAATATCCATATTTTATTGTTACATAAATATTAAAGGATTAATAACATTTAAATGTTCACTTGGCATTTATGCTTTTTTGACCGACATTCAAAAGTTCATTGCCACTAGGAGTAAATACAACGATAAAATTGCTGCAGCATATATTTTTGTGTGCAGAAACCGCAGGGAAGGTCAGAGGCCACCTATTGGGGACAATTATATGCCATAGCAATTGTACTGTTGTATTTATGCCTAGTGGCAATGAACTTTTAAATGTTATCCTTTTATTTTCTATATAAAAATAAAATATGGATATTTTATATGCAGATTCTTAGGTTCCCATTTAGTTAAATAGATATTTTTGTTTTTGCAATTACCCATTATTACGTTTTCCACACAAATAGGCTATTCTCTTTGGAATCTTAAACCTAAACAATTTGGTGGCCTTTGCATAGACTCAGATAAGCTGTAAGCTATAGAGTTAAGATGGGAATGGATCCTAACTCCACAATTTGATCATTAAATTTTTTTTTTACAAACTGAACTTCACAAAACAATTAATTAAAATATATTTTTCAATCGCCACAAAGGATATAAAATCAGTGTGTGTGCACAAAACACTTTTGCAAACCCAGATATTATGTTTTAAAACAGTTGTGACACAATCACTGGGGTGTACATAGCCTAAGCAGAGAACAGAGCTATGGGAGAAACCCAGAAGGTCCTCCCACTACAGGACTGCAGAGGGGTGGATACAAGACCAGTCACTCTGCACAGAGGAAGAGGAGCAGTGATAGGTCTTCGTAAATGAAGTACAGAAGTACAGAAGTTGCTTAATATTGGATTACTGCACACATCTTGAAGAAAGACACAAAGACCATCAAAATACAAGTAAAAATACAATGTCTCTTTAAAGCGTAACTCCACTTTTGTTGAGAAAAAAACATTCCCCTCTGGGTGATCTCTGTACATTGCAGGGATTTTAACAAACTTTGTTTCAGATTCCTACCTTTTGTTATTCCAAAGAAATCACTGTTTGTTCCTCTGTGCTTCGTAGGTCTAATGGGAGTGGTTTCATAATTATCAATCAGCTGTGCAGCTGCAGAGCACTAATGAGGAAATCTGCTGGGCCCGCATCCCGTTAGACGTGTTCCTATTGGGAGTATCTCACCAAAAATGACATTTTTGTGGCAGGGGATGCCAGAAATCTGACTTGTATCTTAGTGCAGACTTCTGGGAGAATTGGTGAGCCAATCACACAAGCAGGAAATGATGTTTCTGGGGTGTGGTCAGTACACATTCTGTGTGCAGAACAGCTCCAGGTAGCCATATTGTATTGCATTTTACGAAAATTGCAATGGCTGCAGATTGAAAAAGAATGGTAATGGTAATTTAAAATTAAAAAAAAAAAAAAATTTAATGACAATATGATTTGTGTCGCAATTGTACACACTATATTGTTTTTTCTTTATTTGCTATTATTTTTTTCCCAAAAGTGGGGTTACTCTTCAATTTAGCTTTAAAGATTAGTAACACAAGCATAACTATTTATTTATTTAGGATTGGACCCGATGTATTCCCGACTCAAATATCACCAGGACAGGTGCGCTGTGGACTGTGTTGCCTTGGAGAGTATAGTGCAGTTTTTGCTTGGAGTTTTGGAGTAATAGGTATACACCCAAGTGCTATGTGGATGCTTTGGGGCAATCTATATTTGGGTTATAGGACAGTCTCCCCTATTTTTTGATAGTTGCTCCCCATAAATGTGTTTTTTTTTCTTCTGTCCCCTTCTCAGGAATCTTTTTGGTATCAATATCTTTGGACATTCAAAGATACCTGTGCAGCCCTTCCCTTGTACCTGGGTTGAATTCCCGTCTGGGGTGAGCCGTCTCCCTTTCCTCCTCTCTCTACCCTGATTGGTGAATTTACTCTGCTGCACCTTGCACTCTTCCATGTATGATCCCTTACCAATGTAATTTTGGCATATCAGTTTGGACCAAGGTGAACTTCCTTTGAGATGGCAGTTTATTTCTCTTCACCCAATTGAACCCTTTCTATCCAAATACCCCTGAGAAAGCCTTAGAGACGAAATGCGTCGGGAGCAGCTCTTTTCCTCCTACGTGCACAGTGGCACAGTGCACACACAGTGAATCTGTGGGAGATATTGAGCTTCTTCGCTCTGTTTATGAATGAAGGGGGTGATTTTTCTCTTTTCTTTTTTATTTAATGTTGTTTAATATATGTATATATTTCTGTATAGCAACTCTATCCATTTGATTGGTATGAGCTTTTTACTGTTTTGACAAATAAACTAATATTTTATAGATTTTTGTAGAAACTTTTTTTGCTGAATGGGGTAGCCAACACCGAAAAAGCCCCTTTCTCTCATCCTCATATTGTTACCATTTATTTAATAGGTAGACAGCCCCAACTCTAGAATCATGGCAGGTAAAATGTTCATTCCACCAAGATTTAACAAGACAGTTGGAGATATAGAAAATGTCACTCCATCCATATAAATTTATCTAGATTAAGTGTTTATCACCTAATGTCTATACAAACCATAAAAAAACAAACTCAACCAACCACCAAAATAATTTAACAAATTAACATTTCATCTGTTTGGAAATCAGAATGGCAATTCATTTTCCAGTATCTGTAATGTAGCACCCTCCAAGGTAGGTGCTAGGTAAAGTATAGTGGGCCTTGTCTGCTTATCAGCATGGCCATGATTTTCAGCTAGGCTGACATGTGTTCCCAGGTGTGCCTGTTTAGTTGGGGAGTCTCCCCACTGTGTCCCAATGAGGGCTCTCATTGGGCAGTGGAGGAAACCTGACCAATAGTTTGTATCCATCCTGGAAGGGCAGATTCTGCTGCAGAGCATTCTGGGAGGGGGTATAAGTCTGTGGGGAGCACATGACAGGTAGTCTTTGGCGGGAAGTCCCAGGAGGGAGGGTAGGGCTGTCTCTCCTCCTGTCAGGAAGAATTGGGTATCCCAGACGGCTGGCCTGAGGGGATACAGGGCTGAGATGAGCTGCAGGAAGGATCCAGTGTGCTGAGGACCAGCGGAGCTGTGGGGGTCGAGTTCCAGGAAAGCATTTTGAGTGGTGAGTACTGTAAACTGTCCCTGGGGGTCTGCCAAGTCAGAGAGGACCACTCCAGAGAAGGTCAGAGGAATCCAGGAGCTAGCTAGCCGGTGGAGAAATAGAGTAAAGGGGGTGCCAGAGTTGAACCCTGAAGAGTAAAGGGGGTGCCAGCGATTGGGCCCTGAAGTGTACAGTGTTACAGTGTTGAGAGTTGCAGCAGTATCTACTAGAGGCCACCTCAGTCAGGAAGGACTGGAGGAAGCCGTATCAAGGACTTTTGAGCTAAACAGAGTGTCAGAAGTCTGTTTATAGAACAGTACAGCCAGTCAATGATTTCAAGTGCGAGCAAGCATTGGTTGGCATTCAGCTGGCGCCAAGACATCGCTAGAAGGCATTTTTTCTTCAAAGTGTCCCGATTTTTATCTAGTTGAGCCAGAGGAGTATCCCACTCATTCCCTTCTCCCATCCCCATATAAAATAAACAAAACAAACCAAAGTTGCGGACTGTTCATTGTTTCAGATCTCACACTTGGGCAATCAGCTTAAATGTGCTGTTGGTGTTTACGGTAACCATGGCAGACCCACATCAGGCCCAATGCCTGGAAATCCTGCTACAGTAGTTTATAAATTTTCCCCTTGATCCCAGAATTACTGGAATGGGATTAGGCATCCCAAAGCACCAGGTTACCAGAACATTTAATACAGTGAGAACAGCCAGTTTATTAAAGCTAGGATAAAAAAAACAAAAGCACTGGGAAGGTTAGTTGGGTTTATGGTATGCACATTTAAAGCTAAAGCCAAGGCAGATATAAAATGCACACATAATGCAGTTCTGTAGCCAATAATACATCAGTGATTTTTTTTTTTTTTTGCAGTATTTGTAGCTACTGACTTAAATTTTTTTTTCGACAGGAGCCTGGAGCTGTGCTTTAATGCATTCCCCGCATTAGGGTAGTCCTCACTCACAGACTTTGCTGAGACAGCGGCATCTAATGGCTCCTACTGCTGTCAATCAAATTCTGTGAGTGGAGGGTGGGGCCGAGGCCTGCTGTGTGTGTCTGTAGATGCGAACCTGCATGTTTGCTCCCATAGCAAGCACCTGTTTTGGTGACAACTGTATAAGAGAATTACCCTCACTCAGGGCTTTTTTTCCCTCAGAGAATAGGTGCAGGAACTCTCCTCACCCACCAGGTCATGCCCGCCCCCTACCTACCTCCTTGCCCTGCCCCCAATCTTTACTTCTTACTGCCTCCTAGTGCAAACACAGCCACATGTCAGAATTTGACAGCTGTGCAGGAATGGCTGCACAATCTTGAATGTAAACAGTGTGTGTTCTGTGCCATGATCTCTAGTACCTGTCTGCCTGTATGAGAGGAACGAGCCGATAGCTATACTGAGAGTCTGCAGGAGCCTGGCATTGCACCCACAATCTGCTGATCATGGGTGCAATGTTCTGTAGGCTCGATAAAAAGACAAAAATGCATTTTTTTACCTGCAAAAATATTTGTATTTATTATTTTTTCAAGGTGAATTTAGCCTTTAACCACTTGCCGACCGCCGCCCGACTATATACGGCGGCGGTCAGCCCCTCCCAGGCAAAGTGACGTACCGGTACGTCACTAGCCTGGGAGCGAATAGGGGGCGAGCGCGCGCCGCCGGAGGCGCGCTCCCACCCCCGCTCGTACCAGAGGAAGCCCGCGCGTGTGACCGGCGGACCCGATGTCCGCCGGTACTCGCGATCGTCTGGCAGAGAGGGAGAAAGGCAGGCGGCTAGTGTAAACAAAGCCGTCTGTCATTCTCCCCTGTGTAAAAACACAGACCCCTCGGTCCTGCTATGTAGGACCATTGATCTGTGCTATTACACCACTAGCCACATCCAAGGACAGTTAGAAGCACGCCCCTAGGACACACTTAACCCCTCCCTCTCCAATAAAGTTAACCCCTTCCCTCCCAGTGTCATTTTTACAGTAACAGTGCATATGTATAGCACTGATTACTGTAGTAATGTCACTGGTACCCCCAAAAGTGTCAAAAATGTCAGTCAAGGGTCCGATCTGTCCACCACAATGTCGCAGTACCGCAAAAAAAATCGCAGATCGCCGCCATTAAGCGTAAAAAAAAACAACAAAAATGACAAAAATCTTTCCCTTAGATAGTAAACGCAATAACTTTTGCGCAAACCAATCAAAATACGCTTATTCTGATTTTTTTTACCAAACATATGTAGCAGAAAACAAATTGGCCAAAAATAAAAAAAAATTTGATTTTTCATATAAAAAATGTGAAAAATATTGTTATTTTTGCAAAATTGTCGCTCTTTTTTTGTTTAAAGCGCATGATCAAAAAATCGCACAGGTGATCAAAAACCACCAAAAGAAAGCTCTGTTTGTGAGAAAAAAAGGATGTCAAATTCGTTTGGGTACAGCAACGCATGACCGCGCAATTGTCCGTTAAAGGCACGCAGTGCCGAATTGCAAAATACCCGCTGGTCAGGAAGGGGGTAAAATCTTCCGGGGCTTAAGTGGTTAATGGATGGATGGAGGTGCTATAACTGAAGGACAGAAGGTGAGGTGATATAAGGGGTAGGTTAAGTTGTTTTATATGTAGCTGAGGTGGTTGGGGGGAAGGAGGGGTATGGTGTTATCAGGAGTAGGTGAGCTCATATAAGAGGTGGTATGAGGGGTAGGTGAGGTGGTGGGGACTGGGTGAGGTAGGAAGACATTTTACGGGTATTGCAACCAGAGGCATATTCAGCTTACCTAGGTCAGTGTGGCTTTAGTCCCGCTGGTTAGCCTGGAACATTTCTGCACTTAGAGCCCGCCCTGTGTCCCAGCTTGCTTTCTACAGTGACATTTCTTCCTGCACAGTGACTGCTGTTGAAGTGTGAGAGAGAGCATTTAGTGTTTAGGTGCTGGTACCTCTTACACTGCGCCAGTTTCTGCAAGCTGCTTATACAGAAATGTGCTGACATGATCACAGACCTGTCAGCACACATCCCTTCATGGAGCCTGTAAGGCAGGGGTCAGCAACCTTTTTCCACTTAAGGGTTGGATTCAATGTATGTGAATGCATGGAGGGCCGCATTCACCTGCTAATAAATGAAGATAACATTACACAGCCCCTGCAAAAAAAGGCTCTTTAAACCAAGGGTGTGTTTGCCATCATCCCGTTGAAATGTACCAAAAATTATTCCTCTATTTTATGGGACTATACAGGCAATTTGTAATTTTAGTAAAGAAAAATATTACTATAGATTTATAAAATTGTTTACATTTTTTTGGATTACATGTAAAAAAAATCCTTGTTGGATCTTTTTTTTTCAATCAATAATTTTTATTGAATTTCAAATACAGGTGAAAAGAAAGCAGAAAATCACATCAAACAAAGTGTGATATCAGAAAATAAACAACAACAAGGTAGAACATTTTCCAATAAAGAACATACCAGTAGACCGGAAGCAGTGCGGGGCGGACGCGCCAGGGGAGAGCTCAGTCGCGGCCAAACCTAATCCATTGTAATCCTCCTCCATCTCCCCTAAATAAGGGCTGCAAACACCCTTGGGGGACCAATCCAGACCCCCAGGTCCATTACTGGCCAAAATTTTAAAGATTGAACTCCATCGACGGGATCGGCACTTTGCGGCCTACACAAACACTGAAGCCGCGGCCTTGCCTAGATCGGGCCGCGATCGTGAAGCTGGGACCCAGAAAGGCTGTTCAAGTTTGGATTTTGCTTTCCCCTCTCGGGTGCCACCTCAATCGATCCCTCCTGCCACTCATTGAAAAGTCCCCAACGGGCCGGCAGCGGAACGTGGCGGACGGAAGAGAGGAGCTCCGCCAAACGAAAAGGGAATCCATCGTAATCCTCTTCCATCCTGCTACTAAATAGATCATCCACATCAGGATCAGCTTCCCGCAGCTGTGGGGGACCTTTTCAACTATTTATTTGAGGATTTACAGCGTCGGGAGAGCAATCCGGATCGAGGCCTAGGTAGGCCCAAAAGCCGCGGTCTCGCCAGAATAGCGGCATCCAACCGTGATCCGGATGTCGGTAAGACTAAAGCTGCAATCTCTTCTCCCATAGCGGACCTGGGGACCAGAGGTGGGGCGGGCAAGTCAGATAACTGAACACCGGGACCCGCGGCCTGCCCGCAATCCGCCGCCACAGGATCCACGGGCTCCAGTAGGCCGCATCGGACAACCAGGTACTCCATCCGGCCCTCGGTCATCTAGAAATTGCTCCATTGTGGTCTCCACAGCACTTGCCCACCGCCACAACAGTACTGGGTAGCTGTTGCCAACCCTCCCAGATCGGGCCTACCATAGCAGCCATATTTACTAGGCCCCAACACCATCTACTATAACGGGGCTCCCCCTGCAGACCCTGCTCCTCCTACAGCCTTTATCCCCCTACACAGTCAGAATAGACAGCCTCCTCCCCACTGTTGCTCTGCTTAACTGGCCCATTGGATTTGGGCCCTATATCTGCTAAACTGTCATCTATACCAAAACGCTGACTAGCCCCCTCATCGCTATCTTCTGAAGGGACGCCTGTGCGGGACTCAGTGAGATCGCCATGTCTGGCTGAGCTCCGCTCTGACGAGTGACGCCCTGCCGCCTGCATCGGTGACCAGCCACCTCGCGACTTCCTTGACACCCCCTCTCAGCCTGCCTCACACACACTCCACCCCACCATGGTGTCGGGGAGCGCCAAATCAAAACTCAAAAGCCGTAACATACGCGATGTCCTAGTGAGGGCCTCCTCCAAAATGACACCGCCGTTAGCCTCCGGCTCCTCCAAGACCCCTCGGTTTGCCCTACCTCACCCTGATGAAGGTGAGTCCGATACTGACATCCCGCTTACGCAGGGGGTCAGATCTTACGGTCCCCAGCAGTCTGAACTCCTCCAACACTTTGAGCACATTCTACAGAAGGCACTGCAGCACACCTCAGAACAAATCATAGATAAGCTCACAAGGGAGATCAGGGAACTAGGTCAACGCACCTCAGATCTGGAAATTAAAGCTGACGAACTTGAAGTATGCATCTCTAATCATTCTGAGGACTTGGAAGCCCTGAGAGAAGAAAATCAGGCCCTGCAGGCCCAATTAGAGGATCAAGAAAATAGGGCCAGGCGCTCCAACATCCGGATCCGGGAGATACCCGAATCTGTTGTAGATCTGCAGTCCACCATCACAGCACTCTTTCAGGAGCTCTCACCCTCTATCCCCATTGAACGCCTGGAAATGGACCGCGTTCACAGAGCCCTGGCCCCACGCAAACCGGAGGGTCCACCCAGGGACATTATAGCCAAATTACATTTTTACAGAACCAAGGAACAGCTTCTGCAGGCCGCCAGGCAAAAGGACTCTCTTCACTTTCAAGGCTATGACTACCAACTTTTCACAGATCTCTGCAAAGCCACGATCACTAAACACAGAGAATTTAAACCCCTACTGCAAATCCTTCAGCAGAACCACATCATCTATTCTTGGGGTTTCCCTTTTTCAGTTCGAGTTACACATCAAGATCGCAAGCATACCTGCAAGACTGCTGCTGAACTCCAACGTCTTCTACAGGAGCTGCACCTGCTTTCACCACCATCCACTCCTACACCCCTTACGCAGCGCAGACGCTCTGCATCCCACTCTCCACAGAAACCTGCTGCCTCCACTTCAGCTACCCCTAAGAGGAGCCGACTTACCTCTCCGCCACCAACTTCTGCTGACTCCATGGACTGAAAGTTCCACACTGTGATGCTTCCTGGATCCCGTGCTCCACCTGCCATGTTCGAGTGGTTCTATCCTTCTCCTTTCCTGATGCCTATGGTAGAATGTTATTCCTTCACTATTTGTCTCTTGCTACGGCTTGATCGCCTCTCAGCATGGAAACAGACTTCTTTGACCCGAATGGCCTCTCGATCAGCTGGACTCCATCTGCATATGACTCTATCCCACGTTTCTGCTCCGACATCTTGGAGGGTAGTATACCGCAGCTGATTGAGCATTTAGGTCTTTTGCGAGCACCTACCCCACCTGAGGCTCCTCCTCTTGCTGGCCGAACATCCTTGACTTACTTTGAGTTATGGTTTTTCTACTGCTGCCTGCATGCTCTAGAATGTCACCCCTGGTCACCACCATACATCTTGTCTACTACTAAATTTATAGGCGGCTGTGTCACCTGTCGGTTGCCACGGCTGCCCCCTTCTCACCTCCGGAACCCTCCTTTTGCAGACTTCTAGAGGTGGCTCGTCTCCCTCAGTGCGGATAGTCTCTCTCTGCACTGACGGAAAGGGATTTGTTTTTGTTTCTTGTTTTGTATTCCTTTTCCCTCCCCTGCCCTTGTAACTCTCCCTGTCTACTCCAACGTCCCTTGGTCTACTTCCTTTCCCTCTCTGTGCTTCTCCACCCCCTCTTCCCTCTGCCTTTCCCTCCCCTTCCCTTTGCTCACCGGGGGGATTCGATCCCCTTACCCACGCTTTCTAGGTTTGGCTATTCTCTCCCCACTGACCCATGGCCGCCCTGAACGTTTTGACCCTTAATGTCCAGGGTCTTAATTCCCCACAGAAGCACCGCAAGGCCTTCCGCTCGCTTGCCTCACTAGATGTGCATGTTGCCTGTTTGCAGGAAACTCACTTTTCTGCTTCACATACTTCTAACTACCTAACAACCTCCTTCCCTCAGTTTTTTACAGCCTCTGCAACTGTCAAGAAGAGGGGGGTTTTGATAGCTTTTCATCGAACAGCCCCGTTCACGCTTCATATATCTATTGCGGACCCTGAGGGTAGGTACCTTATACTTTTTGGCACTTTACTGGACACAGACGTGACCCTGGCATCGTACTATGCCCCCAACTCCAATCCAAACTCCTTTCTCTCTCATTTTCTTCAAATTGTTGATCATCATAAGAAAGGTACGACTATTCTATGTGGGGACTCTAACCAGGTCCTCTATCCTTTTCTGGACCGATCTCCCGTGGCACCCTCTCAATCCCCACGTCGACTCACTTTCCAGCATCTACTCCAAGCTCATTCCCTAGTCGACACTTGGCGCGAACACAACCCATCCAAGAGACAATACACTTTTTATTCTAATCCTCACAAAACCTCCTCGCGTATAGACCATATCCTCACTTCCGTGGCGACTTCTCCCTCTCTCTTGGCATCTTCTATTTTACCAACTACCTGGTCTGACCACCAGGCAGTCGTTTCTTCTTTTGATTCACTCGTCCCTAAACAACATACTTACTCCTGGTCTTTGAACAATACCCTTCTTACTCACCCTGCCCATCGACTTGAAATAGCGGCTGCTATAAAAGACTATATCACTCACAATGACACCACTGACGTTACTCCACTCACGATTTGGGAAGCCCACAAATCTGTACTCAGGGGAACCCTCATCAGCTTAGCTTCCCGACGTAAGAAGGAGCGCCGCCGCACCTATCAAGCACTAGATTCCGCTTTTACCCGGGCCCATGACTGCTTCCAAGCTCACCCCACCCCTGAAAATAAGAAGATTCTTGACAAGGCCACTCTGGAACTAGACCTCTTCCTGACTGATTCAGCCGAAAAACAGATCCCACGCTCCCAACATAAGTTTTATACTAAAGCGAATAAACCTGACACCTTCCTTGCCTTATCTCTTCGCAACGCCACTGTCACCCGAAAACCGATCCGATTGAAAACTTCCCCCACAACCTACACTAGCAACCCCGTCAAAATTCTTGAAACCTTTCGCCGACATCTCACCAAACTATACTCCCAGTCTCAGCCCCCGACTGACTCCCAAGTCTCCGAGTTTTTCTCTGACATTGCTTTGCCCACTCTATCTGATTCTCACCGCGACGCCCTGGAACTGCCTATCACAGATCTGGAAGTCAGTAATGCGATCAAAGGCCTTAGGCTTAACAAACGACCTGGCCCAGATGGTTTCACCGCATCCTACTACAAACATTTTTCTGACCTTCTAACCCCCATGCTCTCTAAGGCTTACAATTCTATACTTAAAGGCCACTCCTTTGGCCTAGATTTCCTCAAAGCAGCCATCTCCATGATACCTAAACCACAAGCTGATGACTCCACCTGGTCCAATTACCACCCAATCTCTCTTCTCAACATTGACATAAAAGTGATGGCCAAAATACTGTCTACACGCCTTAACCCGATCATAGGATCGCTGATCCATAAAGACCAAACAGGCTTTATCCCTTACCGGCAGGCTGGAGATAACGTGCGCAGGGCCATACATCTTGCCTATCTTTCCCGTCGTCGTAACATCCCTGCTTGCTTTGTCTCCCTCGATATCAGAAAGGCATTTGACACTCTATCTTGGTCTTACTTACAAACTGTACTGCACAGATGGGGTTTTGGTCCTCACTTTCTTTCCTGGATCTCCTCGCTATATTCTTCCCCGTCAGCGTTTGTCCGTTATGCTGGTTTTCAATCTTCTCCTTTCCCTATCAAATCCGGTACCAGACAAGGCTGCCCCCTATCCCCTCTCCTCTTTGCACTCGCAATTGAACCACTAGCCCTCAAAATCCGCGCCAATCCTGATATCAAAGGCCTTGAACTGGGTGGTCATCACCACAAGCTATGTCTGTTCGCAGATGATATCCTCTTGTTCCTCACGTCCCCTCTCACCTCTGCCCCCAATCTTCTTCTTACCCTGACTCAGTTTGCAAACATCTCAGGCCTAGTTGTTAACCCCACAAAATCGAAAGCACTCAATGTCTCTTTACCCCCCCCTCTCCTCTCCCACTTACGAACGGTACTCCCCTTTTCCTGGACGACACACTATCTACCCTATCTAGGAATTAAGTTGACAGCAGACCCCCAGCAGCTTTTTACAGCCAACTATCCCCCCATGCTACTTCACCTAACGAAGCTGATGAACTCCTGGTCTTCCTTGCCTCTTGCCTGGATGGGACGCATCACAGTTACCAAAATGGCTATTTTACCTAAAATCTTGTATCTATTTCGAGTGCTACCTATTTGTGTCCCCTCTTACTACCTCCGTCAAATCCAACGACGTACTTTCTCCTATGTCTGGGGTAAGACCAGACCTAGAGTTTCACGCAGAATCCTCCATCTCCACAAACTCCAAGGCGGTTTGGGTCTCCCACAATACGCCAAGTACTATCAGGCAGCCCAATTAGCCCAGCTGACCAAATGGCATGCTGCTCATGAAATCCCCCTTTGGGTGCCCCTCGAAGTGGTCGAATGCGATCCTCTCTCTGTTGCTAATTTATTATGGCTGACACCGTCGGACCGTCGGTCAGTTTCGAACCCTATCCTATGTCATTCCCTACGTCTTTGGGATACCCTTAAATTTAAGTATCAGCTCCAATCCCCTCACAACCCCCTGCTTTCATTTCTACACAACCCATCCTTCCCCCCAGCCTGGGAAGCCCCATCGGCATTCCGTAATTGGGTGACGGCTGGCCTTCTCAGAGCACATTCCATAATCACATTCAACTCACTTAAGCCTTTTCCAACGCTTTGTGAATCTTATAACATACCAAACTCAGAAATCTTCCGCTACCTACAAATTAAGCACTTTCTGGCCAAATGTATCCGCACTGACTCTTCCTTACCCAACATGACTTCTTTTGAACACACTTGCCTCCATGATCCACATGCCCGAGGCCTCATATCCACGTTATACACCAGACTCACTGACTCCCCCGACCGTACGCCTCCCGCGTATACTACTAGGTGGGAACAGGATCTAGGGTCCGCCATAGATGTTGAAGATTGGTCCAAAATCTGGCAATCCACGAAGACGGCCTCACAAAATATAGTAGCCTCGGAAACAAACTACAAAGTGCTGATGTGTTGGTATTTAGTACCCGCACGCATTGCAAAATTTTCACCCTCCTAGTCTGCAACGTGCTTTCGGGGTTGCCTGGAGACAGGCACACACCTGCACATTTGGTGGACTTGCCCAATGGTGCTAAAGTTTTGGCAGGCCGTCTTCCATATTCTCTCCATCCTGATGGATGTTCCAATCTCGCCTGACCCCCTACTGGCTCTCTTGAATGTAAAACCGGATAATGTGTCCAAATTCCGCCACAAATTGTTCCTACAGGTCACAACGGCGGCTAAACAAACCATTGCGAAAGCGTGGAAATCCCCACATCTGCCTTTGACTGAAGTGAAACACCGAATCACCAACGCTATGATTCACGCCAAAATCGATGCTGTTCTGACAGATACAGTCGAGAAGTACGATAGAATCTGGCAACCTTGGGTTGACAATTTTCTTCCCCCCAACTTTGATAGCTCCCTATTGCTGCCCTGAACCATACCAGGGGACCTACTACCTTCACTCCTTATATACTGCCCCCCCCCCCCCCGGTGATCCTTCCCCTTCCTCTTTCCCCTTTGTCTACCCCTCCTCCATTTTATCCTTGTCCCCTGCTGTTCCCCCTTCTCCCTGTTCGCCCCCCCCCCCCCGCCCTGCTTCCTTCCTTCTGCATACATATGTTGTAGCATATACAACGTCTGAGTTTGTTCTACCTTGTCATTTTAGCTACAGTTCACAGGTTACCTGTTCGACTTGTTCCATCATTCTGGCTGACTGTAGCCCATGTTTTTCCTGTTTGGTAGATACCCGTGAGGTTCCTCTCATCCCCCTGCCTCTTCCCACACGGTACGGTAGACTTGGGTACTGTCCCCTTTTAGCTTAACAATTGGTTGGTTTTGCCTCCCCACCTAGGCACAGTGTGCTCCCTATATGGGGTGCCGATGGGTTGGCAATGCCAATCACTACTCTCTAGTGACCACCCATTTTACCACCCCTTGTCTTCTAACCCTCACGATTTGCTGTAGTTACAGTTATTGGTCATGCTCTGTTACCGAGCTTTGTTTACGTTACCTCGCATTATACTGTATGTCAAACATTGTTACTTACTTGCCTTATTCAATAAAATACTTGAAACGGAACATACCAGTATTCAAACAATAGCTATAAGCTTCGTACCAAAGTGCATTTACACTATACACGTAAAATTTAACATGGTATATTCTGATGATGGGGGTAGAAGAGAGGTGTCTGACTACCTCGGCTCAGAACCCCTAGGGGAACAATGTCACCAAGCCGCAAGTTGCCGACTCCCCCCCTTCATCCCCTGGACAAGGGTGAGTAGGAGTCAATTAACAACGAGCTACATTATAAGCTTCTAGTATCAGGTGTTAAATAGGGCCATGCCAACCAATTTTTTTTAAATTTGTGGTAGGTTAGAGTGTTGAAAGATAAGATCCCTGTTGGATCTCCATCATAAAAGCCATACATTAACAATTTTCATGAGAAAACGAAAATTAGATAAGAATATAGGAACCATACAAAACCATGTTTCATTTTACATAGGGTGACTAGCCCAGTGTTATAATTCCAGCTGTTGTAGGTGACCATTCATCCATGTTGAACTTCCTGGTATGATGGATGCTACAAATATGCTGGAAATATCCAACAGGGATTTTTTTACATGTAATCCAAATAAAATGTAAACAATTTTTAAAATTTATAGTAATTTTTTTCTTTACTAAAATCACAAATTGCCTTTATATTCCTACAAAATAGTGGAATAATTTTTGGTACATTACACAGCCCCTGCACCTCTGGCCCACTTTATATTACACAGCCCCCGCAGCTCGGCCCCTTTATATTACACAGCACCTGCACCTCTGACTCCCTTTGCATTACACAGCCCCGCACCTCTGGACCCCTTTACATTACACAGCCGCGCACCTCTGGACCCCTTTACATTACACAGCCCCCCTGCATATTACACAGCCCCCCCTGCACATCACACAGTTCCCCATTCCCAGCCCCCCCTGCATATTACACAGCCTCCCTACACACACACCCTGCATATCACACAGCCCCCCCCTGCACACACCCCCTGCATATTCCACAGCCCCCCTGCAGCTACTTAAATTTCTACTTAAGCCACTTTGTTATGTATACACAGACGTCACTGTTTGCTAATGACAGGTGTCCCAGTGCCTGTGCTTTATTAATAAAATGCCGCTATATACCTGATTTCAGGTATATAGCGGAATTTTATTAATAAAGCACAGGCACTGAGACACTTGTCATTAGCAAGGAACGTTTGTGTAAACATACCAACGTGGCTTAACAACCACTTTAAAATGTCCAGGAGCTGCGAATTCATCACGTGCACTGATAGGCCGGACATTTAGTGGCGGCTTGCCTTGTGCGGCCCGTGGGCCGTAGGTTGCCGACCCCTGCTGTAAGCAGTAGCAAGAATTACTGGCTCCAGCAATTAATCAATGTGGGGCACAAGGAACGGCTATCCTTCACTTTAACAGCACAGAGGGAACACTCTGCAAAGTAGGGCAAGCTTTCAGTGCAATGACTTTCCAGGCTGACTAGTGGCAGCTCAAAGTTCTGGTGGCAGCTCTAGGACAGGGACACTTAAGCTTTCCCCCGCAGCCCTAAATGCCGGGACACAGTTTCCGCTGGACAGCTGACTGAAGAACCTGCATACTGTTAAGAAAAAAAGGAAGGTGGATCTACAGAACCAATGTGGTGAAATGTGGCCGCCTGCTTACACAACGGCCAGCAGAGTAGCAGTCTTCACAGTCAAGAATAAAAATAGATCCCCCCTGCCAGTGTCCACCGGTGGAGGTGCCATAAAAAATACCTTCCCTCAATTTAGGGGGATTCTCGCTCACTTTCTACTGCATCTCTGAGACTGGAAGTGAAGAAAATTCTCCCTAATGGGACAAAGAAAGCAAAAATATCCTGAAAGATCAAAATCAAGATTATCAATTATTATTATTATTATGGATTTCTATAGCGCCAGCAATTTACGCAGCGGAAGAGGATTTAGAGGGCCCTGCTCGGAAGAGCTTACAATCTAATGATACACCAATAAATAAATCAATCAATAAAAAATTGGGCTATACAGAATTATTGCAGATTAGCTCTAAGGCCCAGTAATTTATGTATTGTATGCTGGCTGATGCTGAACGCTAATTGTCCTTTTTCAAGGAAGCTGAATAACAATTTATTTTGTTTAAAATGTAAAACACTTTAACTTATGTTTTCCCTTCTGCTTTTTTTCCTTGTTTTTGCAAATTGCAGATAATAAATAAAGAGCATGAATCCACCCACACATGGTGTGAATGACGCACTGCCCTAATGGAAAGTTTTACGTCTGTCGGGAAAGATCTGATGAACATTCATGTGTCATGGACAGGCAGATTACAGTTTCCAGGTGACTGTTTAAAATGATGCAAAAACAAGCTGTGTACAAAATAGCAAATAAGTCACACTATTTATTTATATATCCTCATGATAAATTCAATCAGATGCATTAATGTTATGTTGGACAATCACTGTGTAAGTTTTACAAGCAATATAAAAGATTTAAAGTGGACCTTTACCCACCAAATAAAAAAAAAAAAAATGTGATCACTCATAAACACTGTAAAATTTATTATCTAATTCAAATCATTTTTGGTAAATTCACATTTTATTTTTTTTCTTCTTGAGGCACTGATTATGTAGCCCCTGCCTCACTGGTGCACCCTGGGAAGGCTACATCGCCAGTGCCTTCCAGGGAAATCCTATCTGATCTTATGCATGTGCAACGTGCTATTGAACTTTTACAAGTCACAGTGGCGTTACTAGCATATCTGGCGCCCGGGGTAAATTAAACTCTTTCCCTCCCCATAAAAACAGAGTTGAAGTGGTGTGCATAGCGTGCCACTACACATTGCAGGCGTGGCCAAATTGCGCTAACAGTTGGAGGGGCTTAGATAAATAAAACCTGAGCCTACTCCCCATAAATTCAGCACACATGTGCTACAGTTCTCCCTTTTACCCTCATAATATGCTTTAAAAGAGAAGCATGGGAATAAATAAATTAAAAAAATTATACTGACCAAGGTGGAGGCAGCATTGGTCCAATACTACATCTGTCCCCTGCTGCCTCTAAGACCAAGAACTGTTCGAAGTAATCAAAGACCACTGATCGCTCGGTTCTCGGTCTTCAGTGAGCAGAGAGCTGGTGACTGTCAGTCCAGAGCTTGGACCGGCTAAGTGATGTCAGCCAACAGTGGCCTTTAGCCCGGCTGAATATGGGTCACAAGAGTGCAAAACGAAGTGCACTTCTGTGACCCAAGGGAGAAGTAGGACCAACAGAGCTTTAGCCCTACTTCTCCTTTACTGATGATGATTGTGCCACAAGCAAGAATGTAACAGACAAGTACAAACCCCAGCACACTAATTTTAAGAAAATTATCACATATCTTATTATACACATGGCATATCTTAAAGAGGAACTTCATTGTACTTAGAGTGCAGTGGTCAGGAATATGTCATATACAAACCCAGTGTACAGAGTGCAGTGGTCATGAATATAAAACGTAAAACCTAGTGGGGGGAGTTTATCAAAACTGGATTAGCCAGAATCTGGAGCAACAGTGAATGGCAACCAATCTGCTTCTATGTTTATCTTGTTCAGTTGAGCTTTTAGGAAAAGGATAGAAGCTGATTTGTTGCCATGCACTGCCACTCCAGATTCTGTTTGTCTATAAATGTCTATTGTGCAGGGGTTTAGGAGTGTGTTACGCAGAAACCACCATACAGAGTACTACCAAAATTACCCCTTCTTCCCAGTACATATTCCCCTGCCCTAAACTCATATCCCCCACAGTACAGCGGAGTTCCAGCCCAATTTTTTTTTTCTTTACTAAAACACACCCCCACGATGGCTTTTTCTTATGTAAAACATTCCAGAATGTAATGGATAGATAGTTTTTTAATATAGCTAGCTTACTTTGGTATCCTTAGCAGCCACGCTCCCATCTTTAGTGTGAGGATCTGAAGCCGACTCGTTGCTCCTTCGGGGCAACAGTGCTGCTGGCTACCCAGCATGCACCTCCCGCTCTTGCGCATGCACATTTTGTACAAAGCGAGGTGCATTAATTGTTTTGCAGTGCCACAATCCTGCTGTTTGTTTCAGTCAAAATACTGCTGTTGCCCCTGCTGCCGCCACCACCGATCCCCTCTCCGTTGACGCTACAGTAACAATAGCAACAACAGACTGGTTGCCCTATTTAAAAATGGAGCTCATCTCCATCTGGGATCACATCATACCGGCATTGGAAATATCGCAATTCTAGAAGTGGAAGATGCTCATTGACTCCTGGGATTGATGACACTTCTATCCCAGGAGTCAATGGGTGCTCCGATATGATGTACCACGCCGCGGTGAGGTACAGCGGAAATTGACCTTTAGACTGGCAAAATAAAGTAAACAGTTTAGGAAAAAATTACTTCTAACAATTACTGAAAATGTAATAAGTAATGTGGGGGGGGGGGGGGGGTATAATTTCACAAAAAAGTGTCTTGAATTCTGCTTTAGCTTTCCTAAATCCTCACTCCCAGCCCAGACCCCTCAGTAAAGACTCACTTCTCAGTACAGATACCTAAAAACAGACGGATTTTACCAGTGCAGCCCCCTCAGTACCCCCCACCCTCAGTACAGACATCCCTTTCCCTCAGTACAGACCGCTCAGGACGTGTTTGTTGTTGCAATGCACAAAAACACGCATTAACGTGCGCTCAATAACACATGCAAAAGGGTAATGGGGTAATAATACTTGCTGACTCCTAAGGCTGGCCATACATGTTCAATTTTCTTGTACAATTTTCCTTTAGATTTGCCTTAAACTATGTAGTGCAAGGCTTGCCTAATTGGATACAATTGAAAGTTGTTTACTTTGTTTGACCTCATATTATATGGTTTTTGGTAAATCTAAAGGCAAATTGTACAAGACAATTGAACATGTGTGGCCAGCCTAATTGATGTGCAATACCATGCTAACAGTACCACCTTGTACTTACCTTAGATAAGAGAGCAGGTCCAGGATTTGTTTGGGAATCCGCCGCTGGGACCACTTTTATGTGAAAGAGGACCAGCGGCCGCGTATTGAAATACCGGGGGTTATGGCGGCATCGGTATTTAACGTCAAAGTAGCATCATAAATACGCGGCGGGCGGTCCTGAAGTGGTTAAACACCAAACATGTTGGTTGGTATCTACGTAACCAGAGCTTGCGAACCCCTGCCCCACATGCAAAGTTTCCTATTATTGTTTTGCACCTAGCATGCTACCAGCAATCTATCCATGGGGTAACCAGCATAAAAGTCTGAACTGGTAATTCTGGGATGGAGGATTATTTCTCTTTTTTTTTTTTTTTTTTTGCATTTAAAAGTGCACCTGTCATAAGAGAAATACAGTGGCTGCCATCGCTGACCTTCTGAAAATGCTACTTTTCTGGCTATTATGATGATCCACTGGCTTCAGTGTTGGAGCCATTCAAAAATGTGCAGATTAAGAAACAGACAGAGAAAAGTCTTTACTTGCATAGGGATTTCAAGTTGGTGACTCAACATATTGCAGCCAAAGAGCCAGCATGACAGCCAGGCCTTATTGTGTCATTTTGACAGCAATAGCAGCAGGGGGAGCGGCGGTGGGAAAAAAACAAGGTAGTTGTCAGGGTAGACACAGCCACTGTGTCCCAATATGACATCCGTGTGGCTGTACGTCCCTGAAATCACACTATGTTTGTGGACCTGCACCCACATGGATGGCATGTTGGGACAGAGCAACTGTGTCCGTGCAGCCGCTGTGTAGCATATTGGCATTAATGTGACTACTTGCACGTATATGTATCCCTGTATGGGTAGACACAGCCTTGCAAGGGCATATGGTATTTTAAACCCAGTGTGAACAGGGCATTATACAATGTATAGACAAGGCTTTAATGGTAAAACTAACCATACTGGAATAGATGTGCTTCCAAGCCCTGGTGTGGTCAGTTTGAAATGGAATGCAAAAAAAATGATTTTTATTTTATTTTATTACTAGTACATTACAGGGGTAACTAGAACCTTCAGGGCCCTGGTGCAAAAAAACATAAAGGGCCCACCTGAACCCCAGCCAGGGTCCACCCATGGTGGTGGAACGCCAGGGCCCAGTCACAAGTGCAACTTTGTGACCCTGGTAGCTCCGCCACTAGTGTCAGATGTTTTCTTTTATTTTTGCTACTTTTTTACCATATTATTTAATAATTTTTACAATTTTATTTTATTTTATTTTTTTATTCTTTTTTTACAATGTTTTAGGAGCCCCATTCAGGGGTTTTGGTGAGATATCAAAACTCTAAACAGACCTCTGATGTTGCACCTTTGAGACAGAAAAATAAGATTGAGGACACAGCCCTCAATCTCCTTTTCTGCAGCCTCAGCTGTACAGAATGAATGGACAGGAGTAGCTCTGTACAGAGCTTTCTGCCCATTCACAAACTGAAGAATATGAAACAGTTTACTATGCCTCAGTTATGAATCAACAGTCACTATTCATTGAAACAAGGAAGGGGGCAGTATGACATATTTATCGGCCCCTTACCCTCTGTATCCTGACAGATCCCCACAGCAGCTGGCGGGGGAGGTGAGGGGAGGGGGGAACCTGATGGTGCTGCAAGGGATAGGGGTTGGGCAGGGGAGTACGCAGAAGCCTTGGGCCAGAGTACAAATCCCGGTATGCTGTGTGACTGAACGGAAGCATCCTTCAGTATCTAGGCTAAAAGAATTTAGGACACAGAATGGAGGACATGTGATGTTTTCTTAGCCCCCCCCCCCCCGAGGGTGGCAGAATGCCAGGGCCCAGTCGCAAGTGCGACTTCTGCGACCTTGATAGTCCCGCCATTAATTAGTACATGGTAATACAGGCACATATCAGAAATATGATATGTTGGGGTAACATACACGTTAAACAGAGCACCATATAATGTTCTGTGGAAATGGATAGTCTGCTGGAGAAGAATACTGTTTACCAATGCTTATCTCATGAATTAAACAACAAATATGTGTTATAGAAAAGACTGTTTGAATTCTGCTCTGTTGGTCTGGATTCTGGGCGACCTTAAACCTTTAGTTCATGTCAGTCCTACTGAGAACAGAGATAAGGACAATCTCTGAATATGTCAACAGATTCAGAGATGAGATGGCCCTGATGCTTGTTAACCCTTCTGCAGTGAAATACAGTGAATCTGGAAAGTATTCACATCATTTCACTTTTTCCACATTTTGTTATCTTACAGCCTTATTTCAAAATTTCATTCATTCTTTTCCTCAAAATTCTATAAACAATACCCCATAATGACAAAATGAAAGAGGTTTGTTTGAAATATTTGCAGGTTTATTAAAAATAAAAATCACATGTACATAAGTATTCCCAGCCTTTGCTCAATACTTTGTTGAAGCACCTTTGGCACCAATTACAGTCTCAAGTCTTTTTGAGTATGATGCTACAAGCTTGGAACATCTATTTTTGGGCAGTTTCTCCCATTCTTCTTTGCAGGACTTCTCAAGCTCCATCAGGTTGGATAGGAAGTGTCGGTGCACAGCCATTTTCAGATCTCTCCACTAATGTTCAATTGGGTTCAAGTCTGAGCTCTGGCTGGGCCACTCAAGGGCATTCACAGAGTTGTCCCATAGCCACTCCTTTGTTATCTTGGCTGTGTGCTTAGGGTTGTTGTCCTCTTGGAAGATGAACCTTCACCCCAGTCTGAGGTCCAGAGTGAACTGGAGCAGCTTTTCATCAATGATATCTCTGTAAATTGCTGCATTTATCTTTCCCTCTATCCTGATTAGTCTCCCAGTTCCTGCCACTAAAATACATCCCCACAGCATAATGCTGCCACCACCATGCTTCACTGAAGGGATGATATTGGCCAGGGGATGAGTGGTGCCTGGTTTCCTCCAGACACGATGCTTGCCATTCAGGCCAAAAAGTTAAATCTTTGTTTCATCAGATGAGATAATTTTGTTACTCTTGGTCTCAGAGTCCTTTAGGTGCCTTTTGGCAAACTCCAGGTGGATTGTCATGTGCCTTTACTGAGGAGTGGCTTCTGTCTGGTCACTCTACCATTCAGGCCTGATTGGTGAAGTGTTGCAGAGATGGTTGTTCTTCTGGAAGGTTCTTGTCTCTCCATAGAAAACATATTTAGGAACACAGGACTCTGTGTTCATTCAGCAAGCCCATCCCCCACACAGTTAGAAAGCACCCCCTAGGGACACATTTAAACCTTTGATCACCCCTGGTGTTAACCCCTTCCCTGCCAGTGTCATTATTATAGTCATCATTATTATAACAGTGCATATTTGTAGCACATTTGGTTACTGTATTAATGTCACTGGTCCCCCCAAAAGTGTCAAAAATGTCAGTTAGGTGTCTGATCTGTCCACTGCAATGTCACAGTCCCGCTAAAAATCGCTAATCGCCGTCATTACTAGTAAAAAATAAATAAATAAAAATTACATAAATCTTTCCCCTAGTTTGTAGACACGATAACTTTTGCGCAAACCAATTAATATACACCTATTGGGATTTTTTTTTACCAAAAATATGTAGCAGAATACAAATTGGCCTAAAATGATGAATAAATTTGAGTTTTAATTTTTTTTTTATTAGTAATGGCGGCGATTAGCGATTTTTAGCGGGACTGTGGCATTGCAGTGGACAGATCAGACACCTAACTGACATTTTTGACACTTTTGGGGGGACCAGTGACATTGCATACTAGCTCATTATGAAATACTTACCTTAGAACGAAGCCCCCGCAGTGCCACCCGCTCAGTGGTGACACGGTCGAACATGCTTCCTGGTTTGCGTCTGTGACAGTATTCACCGTCACTAGAAGTTAAAAACAGATAATTAATGGTTTGAATTGCTTCAGATGGGACTGTCATATTTGTCAGCAATATCTCCATATAGAAATATGAAGATTTATTCCCATTGCCATGAAATCTGTAATTCCTAAATAATGTGTGTATTACATATCCCTCAATGTCAGACAGGTTTTCCCTATTATTTGTGGATTGAGAGGGAATGTGGATTGCCCCTGTCTCATTGTTAGATGTTAATGACCTCACATTGTTCTGTCTGTCTGCCTTAAGAGAAACTTATTATGGGATGTATATATGTATGTCGATTGGATGATAAGGGGGAGGGGGGATCGTCCCACATTGTATATTTTTGTGTACACTGTATGGAAGTGTAAAACCCTGTTTCTATTGTATTGTGAATGTCATGTCCAGTCCTCAACAAGGTCCACCTGGGTGGTAACCTTGTGGGGGAAAACTGTATATAAGTCTGTTTCTTGTTCAATAAAGTAGAGTTCGTTCACCCTAAATCTAGAGTCCTGTCTCTTATTGGGGGAATATGCTACAAGGGATTGCTATTGTCTTCCATACTCCCTTGGATAATCACTAAGCTCTTGTATACCACTAGGAGGAGGTAGGTGTTCCCTCCTCTCTACAGCAGACCCCCAACCAGGTTCTGGGAGTAGTATTTACCGACCCCCAAAGCAGCTGAAGCGCTGGCGATCGGGCAGAGAGTCAACGGCCTCTACCCCACACCTGTGGCAGTTCCGGAGGCCAAGGGTGAGAAGGGAGAGGATTTTGTTGTCCTCCCTCCCCAACAGTCAGTCAGAGTGGAGGAAACTGTCTTCCCTCCCCAGTCAGGATCTGTGCATCTGGGAGACAGTACCGGATCAAGGTTGTCCCAACCGCCAGATGGGGTTAAAGAAGATGGAGTAGCTGACTCCCCTTCCCAGAAGCAGTTGGTGTCCCAGAATTATGACACCAACCCAGCAGAAGAGCTGGCAACAGAGCAGATTGCGGTTGGCCTCTGCCCTCAACATACAAAAGATGGAGTTCCTGTGGAAGTGGATGGGACTACAGTCTTCACTTGTATACCCCAGGAATGCTGGACAGTCGGCCCAGATCCCCAACAGCCTGATGAAGTGAGCCCCACCATCCTGTCTTCTCTCCAGCGGCTGAAAAGACTCCCAGGAGAAGGGCCAGTCCATGCGTATCCCCAGAGGCGGGTATGTTCTACAAGAGAGGCAGAGGTTGGCTGGGTGAGTAACACTTTTTTCTGGACAATTTGTTTGGGATACTGGGTGGGTGCAGACTTTGGAAGGGCCCATGGAACACAATCTACCTTAGAGAGGATGGAAAATCGCTCTCTTAACCCCCTAGGCCACTCTTATGTCTAAGTCTATTAGGGACACAGGGTGCCCAAGAAGCCCACTCTGGCCTGCCCAAACCAGACTTTCACAGACTCATTGGCTATGAGAGCTCCATGCGCCTTGCCAACACAAACTTACAAACTATGTGGAACTTTGTCAAGGAAGCTGTCATGAGGGATTGACTCTTTGGGACTTGTTACCCGACTAAGGCCGATTGGAGGTCTGGTACCTTGTTCGTCTACCTTTTGGGGGGAAGATATGTGACAGTATTCACCGTCACTGGAAGTTAAAAACAGAAATTAATGGTTTGAATTGCTTCAGATGGGACAGTCATATCTCCATATAGAAATATGAAGATTTATTCCCATTGCCATGAAATCTGTAATTCCTTAATAATGTGTGTATTACATATCCCTCAATGTCAGACAGGTTTTCCCTATTATTTGTGGATTGGGAGGGAATGTGGATTGCCCCTGTCTCATTGTTAAATGTTAATGACCTCACATTGTTCTGTCTGTCTGCCTTAAGAGAAACTTATTATGGGATGTATATATGTATGTGGATTTGATGCTAAGGGGGGGGGGGGGATTGTCCCACATTGTATATTTTTGTGTACATTGTATGGAAGTGTAAAACCCTGTTTCTTTTGTATTTTGAATGTCACGTCCATTCCTCAACAAGGTCTACCTGGGCGGTAACCTTGTGGGGGATAACTGTATATAAGTCTGTTTCTTGTTCAATAAAGTAGAATTCGTTCACCCTCAATCTAGAGTCCTGTCTCTTATTGGGGGAATATGCTACAAGGGATTGCTATGGTCTTCCATACTCCCTTGGATAATCACTAAGCTCTTGTAAGAGCTTGTGTAGAGCTTGTTCCTACTGCCCTCTCTGGGGAAAGAGAGGTTTACCCACGGGAACCTGGAGCCTTGTCTTAGGTCCAGGGTGGGTAGGAGACAGCGAGACCCTAACCAAGCTGCGGCGGTTTGTGGGATCTGAGGCAGGTAACGGTGTCTGGAGGAGGGCTTGGAGCTCTCGGGAAGCACTAGGAGCATCCGTCAACGGAGGTACCCGGTCGGGGTGCTGGTTGATCTGTTACAGCATTCTCTGGCCATCTGATTGGCCGGAGGCAAGATGACATCACTCCCGCGATGTGCCGCCGTTCACTGCACAGTGCTCTGAAGGCATGGCACGGGTGGCGATGATGATGATGACGATTACGTCATTGGCTGCATTAAAAGTAAATATCTCCTAAATGGTGCAAGTTTAGGAGATATTTACAGTACCTATAGGTAAGCTTTATTAAAGGCTTACCTATAGGTACAACTTATAAGAGAGGGTTTACAACCTCTTTAACTTTAAAAGACTTAAAATAAAACAACTTCCGATTTTTTTTTTTTTTTGGTCATAGAAAATTAAGGGATAGAATTATTGCCAATTTTTTATTCTGCTATTCCCAAGTCTATCCAAAACTTTAAAAAAGTTTGGGCTTTACATTTTTTTATAGTTTATTGCATGCAAATGTTCTGTTTATTTGTTTAAATATTATTGTCAGTTAGAAAGCCTTCCTTCCTACTTTAAGGCTCCATGTACACGGGACGTTGTTAAAAGTCCCTTTGAATGCTGGAATTTTTAGGACGTTTAAAACGTCCGTTAGGTCGCGTTTGCACCCGCGTTTAGTGGGCGTTTGCGTTTAGAACCGTTCCTAGAGGTCAAAAAAATCATTCCCCTTTAAAATGGAAAAACGCGAGCGCTAAACGCGGGTCATCGCATTCGGTCGCGTTCAGCCGCGTTCGGTCGCGTTTTTTGCGTTTGAAACGCCGGGAAACACACGTTCGAACGCAAATAATTGCTTTCCAAAAAACGTCCCTGAACTTAACTGCCTGCAAATGACTGTTAACGACCCTGTGTACATGGACAGATAAGATGACATAGAGGTGGGTTCAGGGGCTTCTGAAAAAAAAACGCCCAACTGCTCCTAAACTGCCATTTACAACGTCCCGTGTACATGGAGCCTAATGATGCTTTACACTTTTAACTGGTATTCTGCATTTTTACATCCTTACTTCATGCAGTGCTACAAAATGTTACTGCTATATTAAAACAAAATAATAACTTTTTCTATATATATTTCAAAATTATACAATATGTTAAGTAATGCAAACTATGTGCAACTAGAATATTCCCTACTTTCCCTTTAAAATGCAACCAAAAATAAGCTTTATTTCTAAGATTTTTCTATTTCCTGATGCCTGGTCTACTTTTTTTTTCAGTATAAGCAGATTTTATCTGATTAAAAATGTTACATTTCTCAAGCTATCTCCTGGAGTGCTCATTTACTCCACTCAAATGCAGGCACAGAGCCCTTTTAATTCCATTCCCACAACTCCCTGGGATCTTGATCATGACCAGGGAAGATGAGTTTCTCTGCTTCCTCCCTCAGCAACTCAGAGAGGCAACACCCGATGAAGAAAAGGGTAGCTGGGCAAGTGACCTGCAACCAGGTGTGAGGCCCTCCAGTGTCGGAACTACAGTGCTGGCTGCTAGGCCAGAGCCTAATAGCACACAACTTCTCCAGAAAACCTAACTACAGTGGGAGCCCTTCCCTGATTGCTACCAGGTTATTCCAGTTTGATTGGGGTGGCCCTTATCCTTTGATTCCTCTAGCTGTCCACCTGTGTTACCAGAGCTTCACCAGCCTTTAGGCCTCTTTCACACAGGCGTTCCGTATGTCCGTATATCACCCCATCCGTTTGCGGGTGATATACGGACATAATGCATGTCAATGGGATTGCGGATGTCAGCGGATGACCATCCGCTGCCTGACATCCGATTTGCGTCCTTTCAGTTCTGTTCCGTTTTTTGGAACGGAACAGAACCCTATTTTTCTTCCATTTAAAAAATGGAACGGAAGCAAAATCGGATGTCATCGGTGTCATCTGCTGACATCCGCAATCCCATAGACATACATTATGTCCGTATATCATCCGCAAACGGATGGGATGATATGCGGACATACGGACCGGATGACACAAGTGTCATCCGTGTCCGTAAAAAAAAAAAAAAAGTGCCGGAGCGGATCGCAATACCGTCCGCTCAGTGTGAAAGAGGCCTTACTGAGAGGGATGCTGTTTATGAGAATAATAACAAGTAGCTTTTTGTGTTCTGAACTGTTTTACTGAATAGTGATTTTCAGTTATAGAGTCTTATAGAGACTGTTGTATGCAGCCACATGTTACCTTATTAGGATTGCAGAAACATAGCTGGGAAGAATCCATGTCTGTGCAGCTTTCATGATTAGTTTTGTATGATTTTGCAATGTATGCATACTCTTTGCCATCATAAACCTGTTTTGTCTTACTGCTTCTAACTTTGTACCTGTTTAGTAAACTTCAAGCTACAGTTATACTGGCCATACACTATATGAAAAATTGTTCAAACTCATTTTCGAAAAACAAACATTCGACCGTGAGAGCAAACCATAGTGCCATCATGTAATGACCGATTAATCATTCAACGGATATAAATGAATCCTTTCTTTGTTCGTTTTTTACATATACAAACATTTTAGATGAGAAACACATTAACCTTTCAATATATCGTTCGTTCAGCAGAAAATTTCCAAATTGTCTTCTGTTTTTTTGGCTCAAAAACGTCACAACCGATTACCGATTTGTGCCCATTACCCACTTAAGGACCGCGGCGATGTAGTGGTACATCGGTCACGCACCTAGTGCTAGGGGGCGAGCCTGCACCACAGCCGGCGTGCTCCTGCCCCCACTCGGCAGCAGGGATGCCGATGCACGGGGCTGGCGGCCGCGATTCCCGTCTGACACCCTCGATCGCTCCCCGCTGAGGGAGAAGGACGGGCAGCTGTTGTAAACACAGCTGACCGTTCTTCTCTCTGGAATGATCATAGAGCTCCTGTGATTCTTCCATATAGAATCACATGTCTCTATGATCATTTCAAAAGCCCTTCCCTCCCACAGTTAGAATCACTCCCCTAGGCTTACATTTAACCTCTTGATCACCCACTAGGTTAACCCCTTCCCTGCCAATGTCATTATTACAGTAATAGTGCATATTTTAGCACTGATTACTGTAGTAATGTCACTAATCCCCCCAAAAGTGTCAAAAATGTCAGTTAGGGGTCCAATCTGTCCGCCGCAATGTCGCAGTCCCGCTAAAAATCGCAGATCACTGCCATTACTAGTAAAGAAAAAAAAATGACTATGCTTATTGCGATTTTTTTTTTACCAAAAATATGTACCAGAATACAAATTGGCCTAAAATAATGAAACAATTAGATTTTTTTTTGGGGGGGGGGGGGGATGTTATATAGCAGAATGTGAAAAATATTGTTTTTTTTTTTTGTTTATAGCACAAAAAAATAAAAATTTCAGAGGTGATCAAATACCACCAAAAGAAAGCTCTATTTGTGGGAAAAAAAGGACATCAATTTTATTTCGGTACAGTGTGGCACGACCGCAAAAAATGGCCTGGTCATTAAGGGCGCAAATCTTGAACTGGTTAACTTGCCGAAAAACAAACAAACTGTCCAAATGGCCAAACTTCGGCTGATTTTTCGTATAGTGTAAGGCCAGCATAAGGCATATTTGCTACAGCAGGAAGCACTGAAACATATAGCCACGCCCAAAGGACAACCCACATGATGTCAATTCTGCATCTGCTCCTTCTTGCACTCCAGGATGGTTACTGGCACTTCCTGTTTTCGTTTTTCAGCAGTCCTGAGCCTTCTACATAGAGCCTGGTTGCTGCACAAGCAGGGCAAGACATCAGTGAGGCTGACAGTGGTGTTCTTGTGGAGATATGCCTTTTATCTGTTAACCCAAGGGAGTTGCCTGTTGCCTGTGTGTGTGTCATAACTATGGAAAGGTTTCTTCACAGTAAGAGCTGTGAAAATGTGCAATAGACTCCCTCAAGAGCTTGCTCTTGCCAGCTCAGTAGATTACTTTAAACACTTTAAGACCACTCGCCCCCTAGCTGCCTGCATGCAACTGACATAGACTTACATCAGTTTGCGCAGGAGAGCCACATTGCCGCAGAAAATAGGCGGCGGGTGGCCGGGAAGCGGTTAAAAAAGGCCTGGATTCTTTCCTAAATGTACACAATATAACTGGGTACTAATATTTATATGTAAAGTTGACCCAGGGAATATCTGATTGCCTCTCAGGGGATCAGGAAGGAATTTTTTCCCCTGCTCTAGCAAATTGGTTAATGCTTTGCTGGAGTTTTTTGCCTTCCTCTGAATCAACTGTGGGTTTAGGATTGTGTACTGTATATGAGATTGAATTATTTTTTTCTTTTTCTTTTATTGATTGAACTAGATGGACTTTTGTCTTTTTTCAACCTGACTAACGATGTAACTATGTTATTAAAGTGGATGATTTTAATGCTACACTTAGTGGACGCCCCCTTTCTCCCTTTTTGTTTCATTACAGAGGCTGGATTCTATGCTACGGTGGCTGCCCTAAGTGAGCCTGTGGATAACATTACAGGACTATTTGTTCAAGTTGGACTTTCATGGACTTGCTTGCCCTATTAGCGCCATTGATATCTTATTTTATGACCATAAGTGTCACCTTGTACTCCTAACCCACTGTGTATCCGTTTAACACTATGGGGACCTGTACAGAGTTGGCAGTGGTTTCACAAAGTAATTGTTTGACCTGCCAGGGCTGTGACCTCCAGCATAATTCAAGCATTGCTAAAACCTCCTATGCTGGCTGCCCTGGCTGTTTACTCAGGGACCTGACCTGCTGATGTTTGCAAAGGAAATGTCACCTTGACTTCCTGCTGTTTAAAATGTTAAACCTCCACTAGAGGTAAAAAAAATGACAAGGAACAACACCGTTCCATGAAGTATGTCACATCTTCTGTTTCAGTTCCCATCAGCTGACCCCAAGGGGCTTTAAGTAGTTGGATTGCTGCCTGTGTCTCACTGGGGAGATTTTCTTTCACTTCTTGCTTTTAGATCCAAGACAAGTACAATATTCTCTTAGCCAGTTGTCACTGGAACAAGTGTCCCCATTGTAAGATTTAGACCTCCATTCCCGTGATGGCAATTTAGAATGTTGAATCTTAACTGACTCCTTCTCAGTGAAAAAGGTGATCAGGACAAAAAAGTTAGGGTGAATCTCCACAGTGGGGACACAGAGAGCAGTACAAAACCATCAAATGTTCTAACCCTTCCACTTTTTATACAATATTTTAAAAAGGTTTTAAGGGTTCACACTGCTGTGATGCCAGACATCGCATGTGATTTGCACCGCATTGCTGTGGAGATCACATGTGATTCCTGTGCGATGCGAATTCAGACATACAAACTGTATGGATGAATTTGCATCATATTCGGACCAAACTCATACAGGACCCTTTTTCTGTCTGAACCAGAATCAGATTGCATGGCTGTTCACACCGATCCGATTCCTGTCCAAATTCACAGTTCGCACTGCGATCTGTGACCCGATCTGGGGGTGTTACTAACTTTGTATTGACACCCTCAGCGGTTTGTAGAGGGCAGTGTGAACTGCCAGTGATTTAGGTGCAATGCGGGAACCTGCACTGGATTCGCAGGGTTTCCTGCATTGCACCAGTGTGAACAGGCCCCAAACCCTAATGCCCCGTACACACGTGCAGATTGTCGGCCGAACGATCGGCCATCTTTTGTCCCCGGGCTGTCGTGTCTGTTGAAAAGTGCAAAAGACTGCACAAGAATTTTGTCCGCCGACTACAGCCGACTGCAGAAGTGATGTCATGTGATGGTTAACTTTCCCTGTGTTTTTTCTTTTCTGAGCATGCCCAGTCTTGCAAATCTGCTTTCTGTCGGCCGAATTCTGTATTGACTGGCGAACAATCGGCCGCTCTGGTGTCGGCATACAAAAATTTTAATGCTTGCACGACAGATTCTGTTCGGCCGAAAGTGCGCTGTCGGCTGTCGGAAGCATCATACTAACAAGCCTACAATCGGCCAATCGGTCGTCGGCCGAAGCTTTTCGGCCGACAATCTGCACGTGTGTATGGGCCTTTTGGCTCCATTCACACCTGGGCGTTTTTGAGTGTTTTGCAGCTCCAAAAACGCTCAAAATAAACGTTCCAAAACGCCCAACAAGTAAAACCCCATTCATTTAAATGGCCCTGTTCACATCTGAGCGTTTTGCAAAACGCCTGTAGCTGAAAAAAGTACATGAGCTTCTATTTGGGCTGATTACCAGCGGTTTTGATAGATGTCAATGAAAAACGCCTGAAAAAAACGCCTGAAAATCGCGGTAAAAAAAACGCGGTAAAACGCTATGCTCAAGTGTGAATGCAGCCTTAATGTCATTTCAGTATATTTGGCATTTTGCCTCACTGTTGTCACTCAAACATTCACGGCAATACTTCACATGTGTTATGCGAACACCATTTACATATGTGGACGTGACCTACGTATGCGTTCACCATGTGCCGTGAGCACG
The DNA here is from genome assembly GCF_965119305.1 of Pelophylax lessonae. Taxonomy (NCBI): domain Eukaryota; kingdom Metazoa; phylum Chordata; class Amphibia; order Anura; family Ranidae; genus Pelophylax; species Pelophylax lessonae. Next base: position 211,350,834 of record NC_138768.1, on the reverse strand, counting down.
CAGGGTTGGGGGTGCTTTAAAAATATATTGGGGACAGAGACACTTCAGTTTTCTTTTGTTTTTGTTTTTTTTTGCTTTTTTTTTTGTTTGTATTTTCAATCTGTTTCTTACCTGTTTATCCTGCCAGTAATTACACATCTTGCTGAAGGCTGACAAGCCTAAACCACTGCCTTTTAATTAGCAGCAGTGATGTAGATCTGCAATAGTAGGAAAATAAGTTGGAGCTACACAACACATTTTGACACACACAGCGTATTTTCCTAAAATTGATGTGTATGTTGTTATAGCTGATCCTTGCAGCTCCTGTTTGTTGGTGTTATCGGTGCAATTTTAAGCACTGCTCCACGGGAAAAGTTTTTTGTTTTTAAATTATTTGTATCAATTTTTATGGTTTTATACTATGTTGAGCTTAATTTTTATCATGTCAGACATTTAATACAACTGTGGAGATGTTATAATCATGTCAGACATTTAATACAACTGTGGAGATGTTATAAAGCTGAAGTTACACTCTGTACTGTGGATTCATCCTTGTATTGAGCTGTGGTTATAAAAGACCAGAGTTTGAAGCGTATATGATGATTTATGCGTTTTATGACTTTCTTGTAGCTAAGAGGTCATTATGTTCTGGTAATTTCCCTGTGTTTATAGAGGTGATGGAATAATTGGTTGATGGAAGATGGCTGTCGCATTTTTTAGTATAATCAACGTGAGGTTTTATATGTACAGTATAGAAGATCTGTGCAAATTGAACAGTTCTGAAACACAGAATGACTTTTTACTACATGTTACATTTATTTGGATTTTTGTTATATGTATGATACTATTTTTTCACACTTGTTTTAGTTTATTTTGGTGCAATGTATAAATTCTTTGCTTATTCAGTGTTTTTTCTGACTCTCAAAGAAGAATTTCAGACGTATTATACATAGTTACATTGGTCCAGCTTGGATCAGTGCAGCTACCTCTATGTATATGACATAACTGGCCACCTTCTTCCGTGTCTTTTGATCTCTGCACACCACCCCCAACCATCTGCCTAGAAAAGACAATAGTGAGAATTTAAAGTGATTGGAAAAGACAACAGTGAGAATTTAAAGTAATTGTAAATTCTCATTTTTTTTTTCTCTTCTAAATAACAAACATTTTATACTTACCTGCCCTGTGCAGTGGTTTTGCACAGAGCAGCCTGGATCCTCCTTCTCCCGGGTCCCTGGGTGGAGCTCCTGGCCCCTCACTCCTGTTGAGTGCCCCTACAGCAAGCAACTTGCTATGGGGGCACCCAAGCCGAGTTGCAGCTCAGTGTGTCCATTTAGACAGGGAGCTGCAGTTCGACCCTGCCCCCTCTCTCTCCTGATTGGCTAAGTAACTTTGATTGACAGCCGCTGGAACTAATGGCGCCACAGCTGTGTCTCAGCAAATCAGGAAGGCAAGTCCCGGAAGGCCAAGGGACTCATGGACATCGCTGGAAAGGGATGGGGCTCAGGTAAGTATTAGAGGAGTGTTGGGGAGGCTGCTCCACACAGAAGGCTTTTTATCTTATCACATAGAATACATTAAGATAAAGAAAAACCTTCTGTCTTTACAACTCCTTTAATAAAAAAATAAGGACTGTTTTTTGGTGTACGGCCCTGTAAAATTGCCTGCACCAAATTCAAACATTTCTACTACACAATTCTTAGTATTGCCACTTTTGTGGCCCTTTAATAGCAGCAAATTCAAATATACTGTTTGTAAAGACCGGGTTCACATATGTGCGACCGCGGGTTCGTGCCTGGGGTCCGCTTCGTGTCTGTTCACCGGTTCAGGTGCGATTTTGCCTGAATTCGAACCAGATCCAAACACGCACAGGACCCTTTAGAAATCCACTCCACGACCGCCCTGAACCTATGTGAACCGATCTTCCCCCTCTGTAGATATGTACTCCTCACCAGGCCTCCTCCCCTCCTCTACATGATTAGTAATATTATATTTGTTTTGTTTTTTTACCTATTTATAAAATGATACAGCCTGGCCCCCCTTTGGCACGCCATTCGCCTAGGCGAACAACATGCACAACGTTCCCTGGAGGGGAGCATTCCCAGCGTTGCATCATTGGGGGGGGGCATGCAAGCTGAACCCAGAAAAGCCGGCGGGCCTGTTGATGACATTCTAAAAAACATGGCGACGCAGGACTGAGCTTTGATAGAACCCCGGAGGATCTTAGCGGGACAATGCTAGATCCTCTGGGTGGGTGAGTAATTTGTCACCTCCTCACTAGGGATGGGCTCAGGCATGTTTGAATCCTTGTCCCAACCCACCTGAGCAATCCCGCCAGAAAGCCATCACTGCACACTGCCAATTATAGGCAGTGAGGCATTTCCCGGCTGCACATACGCACACACTGCCTATGATTGGCGGTGTGCAGTGAAGGCTTTCTTGTGGGATTCCTCAGGTGGGTTGGGACTACCATCCGAACATGCCTGAGCCCATCTCTACTCCTCACTGCCAGTCAAACCCCTCTGAAAAATTATCTGACAGCAGATTACTAGAGGCACAGCAATGTTGCTGCACATCTAAACTTATCCTTAGGTCCGTCATAGATGGTTTGAATCTCAGCAGCTTCAGCAGGAACTGGCTGAAATTCAAACCATGTATGGGCAGGCTAAATGTGCCCAAGTTGATTGATCATTCAACTTGGGTATAACCAGCCTGGTGGATTTTACATGTGATAATTGCAAACAACTGTTACAGCCGCTAGTAATAATCATGGTGCTCTCCCGGCAGGGACAGCTCCCTCTGCACCCCCCATCGGTAGAACATAATGGCTCGGTAGGAGAGATTACCCTGTCTACACTGTCCATATTCATGGGGGAATCAATCAAATTTCTTTACTGCAAACCTTTGTTGCAGGAAAGAAATTTGCTCCATCTATGGCTGGCCTTTTAGGGTGTTACTCCCTACTAAACTTTGTTCTTGTGCTAAAAGTAGCCATTTCTTCACTCTGTATTATACTGTAAGGTCTTTGTCTACTTCCTGAGTTGTCGACAAAGCAGAACATTTTAAAATGTTTAACCTAATCAGCAAACTTTTAGGTGAGTGCTATTAGTTTTAAAATTAGCAGTTGTAGACTGTTATGGCTCCTACACACTATAAGAAAATCGGGCGAATATTTTCGTCTGAAGAACAATTTTCTGATAGTGTGTACACAACTTTAGACAGCTGATTCCGACCTTCCGAATGAAAATTTCCAAAGAGATAAACTCCAAAAATTTTCTCGTACTGGAACAGAACAAAAATTTTCGTTCATTGTGTATCGTTTTCATACGGTTTTCGAAATGTCAAATTTGAAATACTGCGCATGATCAGAAACAACAAATAGGGGGAAAAAAAGCCTTTGTCATACGAGAATTTTGTACTTTATTTCTTTCCTCGGTTCGATCGTAGTATATACGGGGCTTGTTTGTATCCTGAGGCCCCTTTCACACAGGCTTTCCGATCAGGTCCATCTGTCAGTTTTTCAGGCAGGCCTGATCGGATGCTCCATGCACCCCTATAGAGCAGCAGATGTCAGCGGTGACATCCCTGCGGACACCCGCTGCTATCTGATTCGATCCTGTCCGTCAAATCCAGACGGCTGGAAACCCTATTTTCCATCCGTCTGGAGGATCGGATCGGATGAAAATGGACAGGCGGTCCATTTTCATCCGATCTCCCATAGAGGAGAGCAGGGATCTGACAGGTCTGTTTCTGCACAGTGAGCGGAGACGGACCTATCATGACAGGTCTGTCTCTGCTTACTTTGCAGAGACAGAGCTGCTAGATCCCCGCTCTCCTCTATGGGAGATTGGATGAAAACGGACTGCCTGTCTGTTCTCATCCGATCCTATCTGATCCAATCCACCAGACAGTTTGAAAATAGGGTTTCCATCCATCTGGATTTCACGGACAGGATCGGATCGGGGGTCAGCGGAGATGTCACCGCTGACATCTGCTGCTCCATAGGGATGCATGGAGACTCCGACCAGGTCCGTTTGAAAAAACTGACAGGCGGACCTGATTGGTAAGCCTATGTGAAAGGGGCCTAGGTTGCTGATCTTTACTTTTATTACAAGATCAGCCCAGCTGTGTTCCCTCCTGCTGAGGATAGATTGCTTAACCTTTCTGATCTCTGAGCAGTGCTAATATTTACTTGTGTTCAGTACATTTCTGCTCTCTTGCACAATCGTGTTGACACTTTCTCATGAAATAGCAATGTGCTCCTCCTTTTCCTTTCCTCTTCCCTTTAATTTCCACAGAACAGCCCCTGCACTGGAGATGAAATGAACATATCTTTTTTTCTGGCATAATGTGAAACTCTAGTTTTGCTGAGGAAGAAAAAAAAAAAACATTTGTTCCAGACCAGATATACACACAGCTAGGAATTTAGCAAACTATATTGCAACTCTTTATCTGCTCCTTTTCTATGGATATTAGGATAGAGTAGACCATTCTAATTAATTTTCTGAATCTTGGTAAGTAGGTTGTTCCATGTTGTAAAAAAAAACCCAGTACATCCTGAACATATTGTTTGGTGTGTACACTATCACTTAAGCTGGATACACACTATACAATTTTCTTTAGATTTTTTTCCTTAAAGCCCCATACACACGAGTCGAAATTCGGCCGGGAATTTTCGTCCGATGACCGATCTGCGATCTGCCAATTTTCGGCTTGTTAGTATGATGCTTCCGACAACCGACTCCGACTTTTCGGCTGAAAAAATTCTTGTTTGCAGGCTATAAATTTTTTGTCCTCTGTCAAAACACGTCTGATTTTAGTGCAGTCAGTACAGATTTCGACAGGGAAAAATCTTATGAGCAAGACTGGGCATGCTCAGACAAGAAAGAACACAAAGAAAGCAAACCAACACATGACATCACTTCTGAAGTAGAATTTTGTCGTGCGGGAAAATTCGTGTGCAGTCTAGGCACATTCCAACCAACAAAACACCACTCTGGACAAAAGATGGACGACCAGTCGGCGGAAATTCGTTGCGTGTGTACTAGGCTTTAGACTTACCAAAACCATATAATATGAGGTCAGACCTAAATACTTTCAATTTGTATGCAGTCAGGCAAGCCCTTGCACAACATAGTTGAAGGTAAATCTAAAGGAAATCTACCAACAAAAGTTGTACAGTGTGTATTCAGCTTTAGGTTGGCCATACACAGATCCACGTACGTTTACTGCGGCAGGGTGACCACTCTGGGCAGAATCACGTACCTGTACGTAATTCTGCACTTCTGGGTCTAGGGTGCGCATGTGCTCCACTGGCGACCCACTTCCGCTGTGATTGGACACAGCGGGAGCCACCGATCGTTTGGGAGACAGGAAAAAAAGCAATCTGCCTATGTAAATAAGGCAGATTGCCATTCTCTGATAAGAGAAGGCTGTAGACTTGTGTTCCTACTAAGCAGGAACATGGATCTCTGCCTTCCCACAGTACAAGCACCCCACACACAGTTAGCAGGCACTCCCTAGAAAGACATTTAACCCTTTGATTGCCCCTGATGTTAACCCCTTCCCTGCCAGTGTCATTAGGACAGTGACAGTGCATATTTTTTTAGCACTGATCACTGTATTACTGTCACTGATCTCCACCACAATATCGCAGTCCCACTATAGGTCGCTGATCGCCGCCATTAGTAGTAAAAATAAATAAATAAATAAAAATTCCAAAAATATATCCCATTGCTTGTAGATGCTATGACTTTTGTGCAAACTAATCAATAAACGCTTACTGGGATTTTGCATTACCAAAATATGTAGCAGAATACATATTGGCCTACAAATTGATGAAGAAATTATATTTTTTACATTTTTTATTGAGTATAGCAGAAATGTTTATAGCGCAAAAAAAATAAAAACCACAGAGGTGATCAAACACTACCTATTTGTGGGGAAAAAGGGACATACATTTTATTTGGGTACAGCATTGCAAAGACTGCACAATTGTCAGTTAAAGTAACGCAGTGCCGTATCGCAAAAAATTGCCTGGTCATGAAGGGGGTCGAACCTTCCAGTGCTGAAGTGGTTAATGGGCAGGCTGAATGTACCAAGTTGATCGATTGATCAACTTGGGTAAAACCAGCCCATCAGATTAGCTTCCGATTATAGCAAGTGCCTGCTATAGCCGCTAGCGATAATCACTGTCTTCCCTTTGTATTCTGCTACATGTTTCTGGTAACAAAAATCCCAATTAGCGTATATTGATTGGTTTGCACAAAAAGTATGGCATCTACAAACTATGGGATATATTTATGGAGGTTTTTTTTTGTTTTTTTTTAACTAGTAATGGCAGCAGTCAGTGACTTGTAGCAGATAAATCTGACACCTAATTGACACTTTTGACACTTTTTTGGGAACCAGTGACACTAATACAGTAATCAGTGCCAAAAATATGCGCGTTCACTGTACTAATGACACTGCCTGGGAAGGGGTTAATATCAGAGGCGATCAAAGGGTAATAATGGGTAGGAGAAGAAACAAAAGACAATAGAGTAGTATGCTAAAACCACATGATTTATTAAAAGTAGATATACTCATAAAAATTAGAAGAACACAGGTACGATATCATATGCCACTGGCCTCACCCTACGCAGGTTTCATCTGGTGCAACGGAAGTCTTCAGGGGATAAAGTGCAGTAAATCTAAATACATTGTTTGTCAGGATGTACGTTTGTTACCTTTGTACAGACTTGCTTATAAAGCACTGAGCCAAAAAAAATAAAAAATTTGTATAGAGTGATCACATTTACTATGGTTGCAAAGAGAATTTTTTTTTACAAATTTTATTTTTATTTAGATTCAGTTACATAAACAAACCATCCATTGCATTCCATTGATTTTACACTTATCAACAAAAAGAAAAAACAACAGAATATCTATAATGATTTATTTCAAAGACTCAGGCATAGAGAAATGACATCTTGAATTACCCATGCAACTGTTCTCCAAACCCCTTTTATTTCACTTTTTCCCACCCCCAACAAACAAACCAAAAAAAAACAAAAAAACCCTCTACAACGTGTAGACCATAAAAAATGTTGCCAACAATTTCATATTCGTATTTCACACATCCTTTTTCTCTCTTTCTTTCCCTTCTCTCTTCCTTCCTTCCCCATCCCCTTTTCTTCCCTTCCCTCTAATGGTTCTTATTCTAGGATTAATAATTGACACTCTTCTGAATTGACATAGTCATTCCATTTTTGCCATTTCTTCTTATATTTATCATACTGTTGGCGGACAGATAAGACTAGATTCTCTAGCTTATTTATTTCCTCAACTTTTTTTATCCACATATTGACATTAGGTGGTTCTACTATCTCTTTCCATTTAAGGGGAATGCACATTTTAGCTGCGTTTAGTAAGTGCGGGATGATGGATTGTTTATAATTTTGAATTGGTATGTTGGAGGCGTGTAGCAAGAAAAGGGTTGGGTCTTGAGGAATTATATGTTCTGTAAATCTCTGGATTACTTTCCAGATCTGTTCCCAGAATGTTTTTAACTTCGAACAGGACCAAAAAATATGAAACATTGTTCCCTTTTCTGTCCCACATCTCCAACATCGGTCAGTATTTATTGAGGAGATTTTATTCATTTTTACTGGTGTACAATACCATCTAGTCATTATCTTATAGTTCAATTCTTGGATTTTAGTACAAATCGAAGTCAAAAATACTGATTTAATTATTCGATTTTCTTATTCTAATGAAAAGGTAGAGCCTATTTCTCTCCCATTCCCTTAAGAAAGGTAATTGATGTTGTTCCACAGTTGTCATTAATAAGGAATATAATTTAGATATTGTATGATCCAACATTCCATTTTGTATGCATAGTTTTTCATATGGTGTTAACTCTAAATCCCCCTGGTTAGGGACCTGTAAGGACCCTAGGAAATGGCGAAGTTGGAATGCCCTCCAGAGATCTAGACAAAAAGGGCCTGAGGTATCTGTCAATTCACCTATCGTCACCCATCTTGATTCTGTAAGGAAATTAGATATTTGAAAGACTGCTGTTTCCATCAGGTTTTTAAATCTTTTATCCTGATATCCTATAGTAAACTGAGGATTTCCTAATATTGGATATAATAAGGAGTTTTTTCGTACCAATCCAGTCTGTTCAAATATTTTTGCATGTCTTAATTGTTTGCCCTATAAGGGGGTGCTTGCTCATAGATGTTGGCATTACTTTAGCACACCATGGAGCTCTCTTAAGTGGTATCTCACACTGTGCCTGTTCTAGGTTTGGCCAGAGCTTACTCTCCTTATGCCGACACCAGTCTATTAGTCTTCCTAATTGTACCGCCAAGTAGTATTTCCGCATATCTGGCACTGCCAAACCTCCATTCATTTTAAGGTTTGTAAGATATTTCTTACCCAACCTCGGGCGCTTAGGATCCCATATGAAATTTGTTATCAATGTGTCAATCTGTTTAAAATATTGTACTGGAATAAATATTGGGAGTGCTTGGAAAACGTAATGGAATTTTGGTAATATACAAATTTTAACTATATTGCATCTTCCAAACCATGAATGTATTCCTCCTTTCCATTTCTGAAATAATAAACGTATTGATTTAAGTAGGGGGGTAAAATTCGATGTAAATAGTTGGGACAATTTAGGTGTGATTAGCGTTCCCAAGTATTTCAAGGCCGACGTTGTCCAAAGAGAAATTTTATTTAAAAAAAAGAATCATAGTTAGCTGAAGACTGAAATGAAAAGGTCTTTTTAAAAAAAATTAAGCAGACCTTTCACCTCAGCAGTAAAGTCTGCTTTTGAAGGGTGACCTTAAGAGCCGGTTCACATACAGGCGACCCGACTTGCCGGGGCGACCTGTGAAGACCTCGGAGAGACATGCACGGACTTCATATCACTGAAGTCATTGCAGGTCGCCCCAAAGTAGTACAGGACCCTTTTTCTAAGTCCGAGCGACTTGCGTCGCTCCTATTAGAACGGGTCCTGTGCTATTCTATGGCAGACGACCCACGGTGCCTTGTCAGGCAACCAAGTCGCCTGACAAGTCGCCCCAGTGTGAACCGGCGTTTGTAAAGTCTTGTTTTTTTTTTTTTTTTATTAAAAATAACAAACATTGGATACTTACCTGCTCTGTTGCAGTGGATTTGCACAAAGCAGCCTGAATCCTCCTCTTCTTGAGTACCTCTTCGGCTCTCCTGGCCCCTGCCTCCTGTTGAGTGCCCCCACAGTAAGCAGCTTGCTATGGGAGCACCCGAGCCGAGTCACAGCTCTGTGTGTCCATTCAGACATGGAGCTGCGGCCCGGCCCCCTTTCTATTCCCTTTGGCTGTCTGACTTTGATTGACAGCAGCAGGAGCCACTGACGCCACGCTGCTGTCTCAGCCAAGAGGAGGGGAGTCCCAGACGGCAGAGACATTCCTACAACACCGCTGGAGCTAAAGGGAACTCAGGTAAGTATTAAGGGGGTTGAGGGAGGCTTCTGCACACAGAAGGCCTTTTATCTCAATGCATAGAATGCATTAAGATTAAAAAACCTTCTGTCTTTACAACCCCTTTCACTCATCCCCAAAATGCTGCATAAAAGTACCTGTAGGGGTGGAAAGGTAGATCAAGTACTTACCTTTCCCAGACTTCTTCCCGCAGAGCTTAGGTTAGGGTGAAGTCACCCTGCTTGTTAACAGATCTCAGAGAATGTTGAGTAGCCTGTAGGTAGCCTCCTCATATATACAGTTAACTGTGACAGGACAGTCTTGCTGGCTGAGAGGAGAAATGGGACAACAATTGTATCATACTCATTTTCCAATGCAGAAATTTATATGCAGAATTTCAATCTTTGTGTTTTCCTGCTATTTGGTAAAATCCTGAGGCTGTAGTTGTCCTCTGAACTTGTCTCCAGCAGCCATCTTTGGGAAGCCTCATGTTCTGACTGGGAACAAGTTCTTTTGAGATTTTGTCCACCATTTTCTGTTAGCTCTGATATAAAAGATAGAGCCCAGCCACCATTTTGAGGAGACATGTGTGGAATTAGTGAGGGACAGATACCCTGCTAGTGAGGGAAAGCTAGGCTTTACTCAGGGAGAATGTTCCAGCCTGCAGGGACAGAACAGGGATCCTCAGGAGTCCTGCCTATGAGCACTGCTGTTGTGCTGTTGTGCTTGTGATAGAAGATCACCAGAGACAGTGTATCTTCCTGTTAAATCATCTCTGCTGCATCAGTTGCTTATGGACACAAGCCTACGGCAAGTAACCAATATGTGCCTTGTACACCACTGATGTGCATGAAGAGAGGAATAATAACTACAGTTCCAGTTTACTAAGCTGCATTCTGTATCTTTGGTGACTGTACTGTGAATCAGTGCCTTATTTGCTAACAAGAGAACTGTTTACTCCACTTTTGTGAAATATGATTTTCCACTGCTGCTTATCTGGCAATTAAAGTTACTTCATTTGCAATACCACGCAGTGTGATTCCCTCTATAATACAGCCATGCTAATTCCCCCGCTTACAAGCCCAAATCTTGTGAAAAGACAACTGTGCAATGTGTTGCGACGTCTTCTTGTGAAATTTAGACTCAGCATTCCCAAGGATCTTGTCAGCAGTAGGATGATATCACCCTTGGAACTATGGAAATAGGGGGATGGTTATCTATGGGAATATTATCTAACTATTTTCCCCCACAAGTACCTTTATGTAGTGTTTTATGGAGGGTTAGAAGGCCTCCTTTCCACCCTTTTTAACCACTTCTGGACCGGGCCTTTTTCGGACACTTGTTGTTTACAAGTTAAAATCAGTTTGTTTTTTTTTTTGCTAGAAAATTACTTAGAACCCCCAAACATTATATATATATATATATATATATATTTTTTTTTAGCAGAGACCATAGAGAATAAAATGGAGATCGGTGCAATACTTTATGTCACACTGTATTTGAGCAGTGGTCTTACAAACGCATTTTATTTTTGAGAAAATACACTTTTTGAATAAAAAAATAAGAAAACAGTAAAGTTAGCCCAATTTTTTTCTATATGTTACGCCAAGCAGAAATTGATACCTAACATGTCATGCTTCAAAATTGTGCACGCTCGTGGAATGGCAACAAATATTGGTACTTAAAAATCTCCATAGGCGACATTTTAAAAATTTCTACAGGTTACTAGTTTAGAGTTACAGAGGAGGTCTATGGCTCAAATTATTGCTCTCGCTCTAACGATCGCGGCGATACCTCACATGTGTGGTTTGAACATAGTTTACATATGTGTGCGGGAGTTGCGTATGCGTTCGCTTCTGGGCGTGAGCTTACGGGGACGGGCCACTTTCATTTTTTTCTCCTATTTAATTTTATCTTTTATTTTTATTTTTACACAGTTTTTTTAAAAAAAAAATGTTTTGATCATTTTTGTTCCTATTACAAGGAATGTAAACATCTCTTGTAAAAAAAATAAGCAGGACAGGACCTCTTTAATGTGAGGTCTGGGGTCAATAAGACCTCAGATCTCACATCTACACTAAAAAAGAAAAAAGAAAAAGTCATTTTTTCTTGTCATGATGAAAAAAAAATGGGCTCTGTAAATCCGTTGCTAGGAAGCGACGTATGACATCGCTCTGGTCCTCCAAGGCCATAGAGTCGAGTGAGGGCCATCTTGTAAAAATGGACTGCCGGGGTTATGTCAACTATCTGCTGCCATAACCCCAGTATTTAAAGTACCGAAGTAAATACACGGTGGGTGGTCTGTAAGTGGTTAGGTGGACCTTACCATAGATGTAGGAAGGACATCCCCAATAAACTTATTCAAGAAAAAAGATGCCAGTTTGTTAGTAGAATCAATCAGAATGCAAGCTGCTAAAGTCAGATCTGTATGTATATGATGGACTTGGCATTCTTCCATTAATAGGGAAATACATGACATGAGTAAGATCAATCTTTAACCCAACTGGAGATTTTCTTTAGCTGCTAAGCACCAAGCCTAAGATAACTAGTAATTTACATTTGGGAGATTTTCATTTTAGAGCCGATAGGCTTATTTTACAATGCTTTACCACAAGGATAATGATCTTTCTGTTTTCCACGTCATTGGAATTTTCAAATTTCATTCAAGTTAAAATTACTGTCACTTTTTGGAAAAAGGTATCCTTACCCTTGTATGTTAGCTTTGTGGTTTAAGACTATTGCAGCTTTTTTTTGAGCAACATTTGGCAGTCAGGACATTCATTTAATATTATTTGTTAATCCCTAGATCATAGTGAACATGAATCTAAAGGTACATCACGTACCTGTCATCTGATGCCAGCGATTTTGACATTATAGGGTGATGACTGGGTTCTTCAGACTGCCACAGACAAGCTTGGCAAGATTTATAACAGGAAGATTTTTGGCCAGGTTGGACCTTTTTTTTGGCAAATAGTTATTTTTGTATGAGGAATAGCATAAATATGTGTGCAGGGCGGAAATATGTTCATGTGCCTCTTGGACATTAAGAAAGATCTTTTGGCAGTTGAACAATTTCTTAACATGTTACAGACTTTGAAGATCCTTGAAAACTTGAAAGTGGTATCAAACCAAAAAGGAAACATTTATTATACTGCAGCTTAGCATTTCTTAGTTGTTGTAACTGCATTTGTTTTCTTTTTTAGGCATTCTTTCTTCTATGTTTATCTGGTGATCCAGCCAGTAAGTCTGCCGTTTTTCAAAACAAGCTTTCCAGCAGAATGCATAAGTTATAGAGAAGAGGCAAACCATTTAACACTAGCGGGGGTGCTTAGCTTACAATGATCAGCTTTTATTTATTTATGTAAAACATTAATTATAAAAGGGAAAAAAATATTTCCTGTAACTACTAAATTATTAGCTAGAGTTTGGCTTCAGTTTGTTAGTGTAATTAAATCTTCTGATACATTTAACACTACCCTCCCGCAGATTGAAAATGCTGTTGTCCAAAGGTGCCCCTGTGTTCCTTCATCCAGAGTGAGGGCACTCTAATACAACAGGTGAAAACAGAGGGGGAAAAAGCCCCCCCCCCCCAAAAAAAAAGAAACTAAAGCAGCCACCACATTTAGAGCGGAGTTCCGGCCTCAGAAACGTTTTTTAGATAAAAATACCCCCGGGACAGTCAGGGCTAGTGCATTTCATAATGGATAGCCTCTGAACTGTTCCAGGTTGCACTTACCTTTTAGAAGAAACACTTACATTGAAAATGTCTTGTCCAGCGCTGCCATCTCAGGTGTGGGCAGCTGAAGCCGGAGCGTCCTCTTCGGTGTCCTCTTTGGTGTCCTCTTCGGTGTCCTCTTTGGTCCCAGAATGCCCTGCACCAGCCCCGCTCGTCACTTCCAGGGCAGGCGCGTCATCCCTGCACAGCTTCTGGGCATGCCCAGAAGATGTTTAACAGGGAATGACGCGCCTGCACCGGGAGTGACGAGCGGGGCCGGTGCAGGCGCATTGATTCCTGGGAACGATGACGTTCAGCTCGCAGGAGTCAATGCAAGCAGGAAGAGACGGCGCAGGCCGCGGCCGCAGAGGGAGGTAGTGGAAGAAAGGTAAGTATATTTCCTTCAATCACAAGGTAAGTAAACAAAAAAAAACTGTAACCATTTCTTTTTCAGGTGACCTAGAGCAAGCGGATGGCCCAAACTGGTTTTTGAGGCCGGAACTCCGCTTTAAGGATTGGTAAGCTGCAAATAATTGCATTTTTGGCTTTGGGTTTAATACCACGTTAAAGAATAAGTGCAGCTTTAAGTTAAAAAATTACACATTTTCCTGGCCTTTCTCATAAAAGTAGTAAAACATAAACAGATCAGAAGCAAAAAGGCTTAAATAGCAAAATAATAACAGTATAACAGGATATAAACTGCACATTTGCACATTTGCACTGTGTTATAGAAGAAGGTACATAGTGTACGTCATAACATGGTTTACACTCGTTCGTAAACCCAGTCATTATTTGCTTTTCTTATAGTAGCAGGTCCACCCAAGTCTATTGTAGATATAAAAGTAAACTGTATGTGTTTAATTTTGGCGGTGACGGATAGAGTGTTATTGGAAAGTTCTGATGGTAAAATGTGTGCTGAATCTTTATACAGGAAATCTAATCACCTAATATCAATAATGTTTTTTTCTAAACCCAAAAATATAAAAGAGTGACTGTGTCTCGTTACATGACAGAAAGTGTAAATGTTATGCATGCTATTGAACCAGTTACCTAGCAGTAAAAACAATCTACACGTAGTGTGGTATAGGTAGTCTAACAACTGATCACCTTTTTCTGCCTCAAAGACAGTAATCCAGGTCTTTATGGACCTTGCTTTGTGCACTGGTCCAAATCATTTGGTGCAGGGAGATAATTGTGTGGGGTTGTTTTTCAGGGGTTGGGCTCTAGTGAAGGGAACTCTTAAGGCGTCAGCATACCAAGACATTTTGGAAAGTTACATGCTCCCAACTTTGTGGGAACATTTTGGGGATGGCCCCTTCCTGTTCTAACATGACTGTGCACCAGTGCACAAAGCAAGGTCCAAAAAGACATGGATGAGTGAGTTTGGAGTAGAGGAACTTGACTGGCCTGCACAGATTCCTGACCTCAAACCGATAGGACACCTGTGGGAAGAATTAGAGTGGAGACTGTGAACCAGGCCTTCTCATCCAACATCAGTGCTTGATCTCACAAATGCACTTCTGGAAGAATGGTCAAACATTCCCATGGATACACTCCTAAACCTTGTGGACAGCCTTCCCAGAAGAGTTGAAGCTTTTATAGCTGCAAAGGGTGGGCCAACTCAATATTGAACCCTACTGACTAAGACTGGGATGCCAATAAAGTTCATGAGTGTGTAAAGGCAAGTGTCCCAATACTTTTGACAATATAGTGTATATCTATTAGATAGTCTATTGCTTGCTCTAAAGCAAAGCAAGAGGTAAAAGGGATCGACATTGGACATTTAATGTTCTGTATTTCAGAGTGGGAATACAGATTTAAAGCAGAATATACTGTGTGCAGGGATACCAGGAGGGCACCGTACAGGGGGCTCAGGAAGGCCTGGTACAGGGGGGTCAGGAGAGCACAGTACTGGATTTCAGAAGGGCATTCTACAGGTGGGCTCAAGAGGGCACAGAAGTGGTTTTCTGATGCAGAGCAGTGCAGGGAAGCTGCTGTGGTAGATCTATTGTGGTAAGCTGATCCCCGCCGGCTCTCCTCTCTTGCATTACATCTGATGACACCCACAAGTATGCATGGACTGGAGAGGAGGGCTGGTGAGGATCGGTGCAGTACACTCAAGGGATGAGCTCAGGCACATTTGAACAGGAGCTCGAACCTGCCCAAGTTATCCCGCTTGAAAGCGGTCATAGGTGGCAGAAGCATTTGCCACCCCACAGCAACACGTCAGCAACAAGGTGCGTGCTGCAGGGTGGGTAATGCCTCTGCTGCCTAGGAGTCACTTGGGCAGCTTTCTGGCAGTTTTAAGGGCTCAGCGCTCAGGTGACCAACAAGCCTGTGATCATTGCTTTGCTGTGCAGCTCTGCTATTCTGGGGGAGGAGAACTTGCGAGTTGGCAGGGCAGGAACTCGAACGTGATCTACCCATCATCTAACTGCGGTTGATGGGTAAATCATGATCGATGGGTTGCTGACCTCCACTTTATAGCAAAGGAAGCTGCCATTTAGCCTATGTTTGATCTGTAGCTGCCATGGTGCTGCACATGGGATTAGTTATGACATCAGCCATTTGATGGCTTCACAGTTCAGATCAGAGCACAAGCAGCAGTGACAGGTATCATTCATGTAGCCTGGTCACACGGCTGATATTGTTCAAACTGTTATTTGTTATTAAGGGTCCGCAAAGAGAGTGACTTTGGAATTATGGGAAATGTAGTTCCGGGAGGAGCCAGGATCATAGACTGCTATGTAAAGAGACTCTTCTCCCAGGGGGCAGTGTGGCCCGCGGAGCCTGCTGGGAGTGCCTTTATAAATGGGGTCGGGATCGAGTTTCGCTCTCTTGCCTCGAGGATAGCATGCTGTAAAGAAGGGGAAGAGCTGCTGCGGCTCGCAGAGGACTAGGTCAGAGGCCTAGTGGCAGACACCGGAGCTGAAGCAGATGGTGTGAGTACGCGGAGGAGTCTCGGTAGTGTGACCGAGCGGAAGGTCATCTGACAGGCTGAGGGAGACGCTGAGCAGAGCGGAGCCTGGTGGCAGTGGAGAGCAGGGTTCCTGGTTTGGGTGAGAGACATCCAGTATCTACATTATGTACAAATCACAGACCTAGGCTGAGTCAGGGCAGGACTGCCAAACTGTTTGCTTAAGAAGGCCATATGGAAATATAGTGAGACTAGTGAGGCCTCACTCTTCAGGAGATTATTGCAGTTCAGTATAAAGGAGGCCCCCGTTAGTACACAGAGTGCATTCTGACAGTAGATCTAGTATTGTTATATTGTTTATTCTACATTAGTCATTAAGTGTAGTCATTCTTTATCTGTGGTCACTCTCCAAGTATACTAAAACATTCAGTGTGTTATTTGTTGCTGAACGCAATCCTCTAGTATATATATGCATTTATTTACATATATATGTGTGGCTTGTGTTCCAGATCCTCAGTGCTGAACTATTCTCAAATCCTTGGTTGAGAACTCAGGATCTACTTCATTGTCAACCCTTGCATTATCTATAATTCTGTCTGCATACTTTTGTTTATTCCTACTTCAAAAGCAGTAAACTTGTTCTTACACTGCAATATTTGTGGTCTTAATTATTCAATATGACAGAACCAATAGTGTCAGTCGGGTTGGAACCAGCTCAGGGCGAAAGAAGTGAAGAGGATACCCATGCATTAAGCCACCCCCTTGGGGACAGGGCTACATTCACAGCATGCTTTATATGCAACTATTTTGAGAAACAGTAAAATTGAAGGGTTTAGTTCCACTAAGGCCTCCTTCGCGTGGCTGTTTAGCCACTTACACTGGATTTCAGCAGCAAGAATCAGCATATTGTTGTGGCTGAAGCGACAGGTGCTTGTGAATAGTGTCGGGCACTCAGCCTGTACAAAGTTTTGAATGGTTGACAGTGGGCGTCACTGTTCACATGTAGCCACACACCAATGGGGTGCCTGGGGTTGGGAAGGATGTCTGAGCCTGGACACATTCAAGTACATTTCCTGCTTCCTAACTAACCAATGAAAATGAAGAGTACTCCCCCTCCTTCCCGTTACCACCCACTTTTTTATTTTTATTTTTGTTTTTTCTGTCTGTGTTACCTGCTCATCTTTTTATTGTTGCTATAGCTCATGTTACTCTGGATCCTATGTACCTGGAGTGTAGTAGTGGGCCTCACAGGTGTTTATCCTTTTCTCTATCTATACATTCAGGTCTCAATCTCAAAACCTGTATTATATTCCCCTTTTTATCTGGCCACCATGCCTTTTGGATACTGGGGATGTTGATTTATATGTTCAAGCTATATATATCTTTATCTGTTATTATCCCTGTAGATGTACCTTGTGACATATTCATCTTATCTTGAATAAACAACACATCTCTTTTGTCTTCTTTAACCTCAGTTTGTATTGGATGTTTTTCAGCGTGTAATTTTTCTTATGCAAAAAAAGACAATAAAAACAGACAGGGCCGCAACAAGGAGTTGGCAGGAGGGGCACTGTGGTATCATGTGGGGTAGGAGGGTGCCGCAAGGAGATTGGGGGAGCTGATTTGTTTGAAGGAGGAATTTGGGGAGGTAGCAGGGGGTAAGCACTGTATTGTTCTAGGAGGGAGAATTTGTGTGTGTGTGTGTGTGTGTGTGTGTGGGGGGGGGGGGGGGGCAGGTGACAAATGCAGAAAAAAACAGACGCACCACGCCGAAATGTCCCATGAGTTACTTTGCCATGTGTAGCCTTGCCCATTGAAATCAATGTGCTGCCCTACAGTATGAGTATGTGTGTCACTGGAAAAACTAGCCAAAAAACATGTGTCTCACTACTCTAAAGTGGGGTACACACTAGTAGAAAATCTGCCGAAAATTCCCGTCCGAGGTAAAATCGTACGATTTTCGGCTAAAGTGTACACAACTTTCGGGGACAAACACCAAAATTGTTATCGTCCGTCCTCAGATGACCAATTTTCGTTTAATGTGTATGCAGTACGTCCGGCGAAAAATCAGATACGATAGACCACGAATGATCTGAAGTTGTTGACAACCCGGAAGTCTAGGAACAAATGTCCCAAAAAAAAAAATCAGACGAGAAATTTCGTGAACAGTATGCACTGTCAACTAAAAACGGTTATGAATGCTGAGCAAGCAAGAGAAAAGTCGGAGGATATTTCGTCCGATTTTCATCAAGTGTGTACGGGCCTTTAGTGTGAATGGGGCCTGAAAGTGAAATTGGTGCGTTTATACAAGAACAGTGAGGCTCCACTCACATCTGTGTGTTTCCGAATGCATGGAAAACTGCGCGGAAAATGTGCACTTTGCCATGCTTTTCAGATTTACTGTAAACATCGTGTTTGTGTTGTCATTACATGTTAACCACTTGCTGACCGCCAGCAGTACATATACTGCGGCAGGTCGGCTCTGTCCCGTGAAACATCGTAACTGTACGTCGTTTCGCAGGACCACAAGTGGGGGCGTGTGGGCACACACCAATTAGCCACAGGGTAAGCTGATTTGCGGGTCTGGCGGCCTCGATTCCTGCTGGGCACCCACCATTGCATTGTAAACATGGCTGTTCTGTCCTCCTATTTCGGAAAAGAGATTCCTGTGCTCATTCCATAAGCGCATCCCCCACACAATTAGAAAGCACCCCTTAGGGATACATTTATCCCTTTGATCGCCCCTGGTGTTAATCCTTTCCCTGCCATATTACAGTAACAGCGCATATTTTTAGCACTGATTACTTTAGTAATGTCAAAGTGTCAAAAATGTCAGTTAGGGGTCCGACCTGTCCGCCGCAATGCCACAGTCCCGCTAAAAATCACGGATCGCCGCTATTACTAGTAAAAAAAATAAATAAAAATTACATAAATCTTTCCCCTAGATTGTAGACGTGATAACTTTTGTGCAAAGCAATCATTATTATTACTTATTGAGATTTTTCTAACCAAAAAATGTGTAGCAGAATACATATTGGTCTAAAATGATCAAAAAATTTGATTTTTATTTTTTTTTATTGGGAATGTTATATGTGAATGTTATATAGCAGAAAGTGAATTTAGAATTGTCGCTCATATTTGTTTAAAGCGCAAAAAATAAAAAATTCAACTAGAGGTGATCAAATACCACCAAAAGAAAGCTCTATATGTGGGAAAAATACCCATTTTATTTGGGTACAGCGTTGCATGACCGCGTAATTGTCAGTTAAAGTAATGCAATGCCAAATCGCAAAAAAATGGCCTGGTCATTAAGAGGGAAAACCTTCCAGTCCAGAAGTGGTTAAAGGCACCCACACCAAAAACTGTAGTAATGCACCATGCTCTGCTCCAAAAAAAGTTCTGGAGCTGGGGTGATTGTTGCATGTAGGGGAGCCCATTCAAGTGAATGGTCTGCCCTATGCCTGACGAATGTAAATCTAATCCAAAATACCCAAAACAAACGCATGCGGGAATGCGAGTTTTCACTAAGTGGAGATGTAAATGAGGCCTGACAACTGAGTGTCTCTGTCCACTCTCTCCTATGTACTTGTATAACGATGGCCATACATTATATAGTTATGATTACACAATCTCTGTACAATTTCCTTTAGATTTACCAGTACTAAGGAACAGGATGGACACACCTGATCCATTCAATTCATCAAGTCAGACAGGCCCTTGTACTACATAGCTGATGGGAGATCTAAAGAAGATTGTACAATCAGATTATGTAGAAAATGGGTGGAAGGTAGTATTGTAACGAGGGAGGTGTGGTACAGATTGGTGAACACACCCTATCACATCCTCTTCTGTGATGCAACAAGGAAGTGAAGGCTTCTGGGAGATGACCTAGACCTAACAGGAAATGAAAGCTGGAAGTGATGGAATCTGAAAATCCTTTCAAAAATACAAATAAACTGACAAGATTTTAAACCTCCTGTGGATAAGGTAAGTGAAAGAAAAACGGAAAATTGCATCATACTTACCGTGATTTTCCTTTCTTGGTGCCTATCCATAGCAGCATGCCAATAATAGAGCTCCACCTCGACTCCTCCCTCAGGACCAGTGAATAGCTTAAATTAAAGACGTAGTCCCTCCCCCAACATTCTCCATAATATAGAAATACTGAGGGTGGGATGCTGCTATGGATAGGCACCAGGAAAAGAAAATTACGGTAAGTATGATACAATTTTCCATTTTCCTGGTGCCTCCATGGCAGCATACCAATGATAAACTAGCTTACACGGGTGGGTTTGATGTTAACAGATACATTTTAATTAGGCAAGGCCATGGCTGCACGAACTGTCTTTCTTCCAAACTCTACGGTCGTAAGAGCCCCTGGGTCTATACAGTAATGCTTGAGAAATGTGTGATGAGAGG
Source organism: Pelophylax lessonae (assembly GCF_965119305.1). NCBI lineage: Eukaryota > Metazoa > Chordata > Amphibia > Anura > Ranidae > Pelophylax > Pelophylax lessonae. The sequence goes on along the minus strand of NC_138768.1, from coordinate 211,330,355 downwards.
ACCAAGAAGCCGCCCTGCAGACCATTTCCAAGGAAACGTTCGCCCGCGCTGCCCATAACGCTGAAACTGCCCTTGTTGAGTGCGCATTCACTTGAGATGGAGGGTCCATGTTTTTCAGCCTGTAGGCTTTTTGTATTCGCTTGATCACCCAGGATGCTAAATTCCAGCTAGATGCTTCTTTTCCTTGGTTCCGGCCCCATGGAATAATGAATAGTCTTTCGGAGGATCTGAACTTCCCGGTAACCTCCAAGTAGGCCCTGAGAACCCTGGACACGTCCAGTTTATGACAGGCTTCCGATTCCGAAAAAACTGGTAACGCCCCTGGTTCCACCAGATGATCTGGGGTGGCCACCTTATGGGTAAACCCTTGGAGAGGGTGAAGCTCCACTCTGTCCGGGAAGAAAGATATGTGTTTGTCCCCTATCCCCAGAGAATGGAGTTCTGAGATCCTTCTTCCAGATGTAATGACCACCAGAAAGGCCGTCATCAGAGATCGGTCTCAAACTGAGGCTTGCTCTATAGGTGCGAATGGGGGTCCGGATAGTACTTCCAGAACCAAAGGGAGGTCCCACTTGGGAAAAGTGCGTCTCACAGGAGGGCGCATCTTTATTACTCCCTTGAGGAATGTGACAACCAGTGGGTTCTCTGCCCAACTGGTATTAGTTGCCACCAAAATTGCCACTACCTGAACTTTCATGGAGCTTAGGCTGAGCCCCAAGTCAAAACCAGACTGTAGAAACTCCAATATATTGGAAGCAAAAGGGGAGATAGGGTTGAAGCCACCCTCTGCTGCATGAGATATGAATTTATCCCAGATCTTTGCATATATGGAATTTGTTGCCGGTTTTCTTGCAATAAGAAGGGTGGATAGGACTCCCTGGGAACAACCTAATGATTCAAACCGCCTCCTCTCAACCTTGATACTCGAAGTCCCAGTCTCTGAGGGTTTGGATGGATTAGATTGCCCTGAAGCTGAGGAGGAAAAAAAGAAAAAAAGGAGGAATTCTGACAGGGGAACTCATGCTGAGGTGCATTGCTAACAGAAACCATGGTCCCTTCGGCCAATAAGGTAGGATGGCTAATACTTGTACTGGCTTCTTTAGTTGTCTCAGTAGACAGGGAGGGAAGGCGTATGCTGTTGAGAACCTCCAAGGGCAAGATAGAGCATCTATTTCTTCCGCTTGAGGATGAGGAAGGAGAGAGGAGAACCTTGTGAAGTTTGCATTCTCCGGGGTCCACCTGTGGCGGGTCCCAGAGTTGAACAATCTGGCGGAATATTTGAGGATGAAGACTCCACTTGTTGTCCCCAAATTTCCTTGACAAGGAATCCGCCTCCATGTTCAGCCTGCCTGGGAGATACCTACCAGGTTTCTCTCTGCCCAGATCATTATTGGCTCCACCTCCCTGAGGAGTGTCTTGCTGGGAGTTCCTCCTTGTCTCTGCAGATATGAGACTGCCGCTCTGTTGTACAGGCTTAAGAGTACCCTCCGTCCCCTGACCTGAGGGGCTAGTGAGGTTAAGGCCAAGAACGCCGCTCTCCTCTCTAGGATGTTGGATACCACATCTTTGGTAGGAAAGGACCACCTGCCCTGAATCCTGATTCCTTTGCAGTGGGCTCCCCACCGCTTGCATCTGGCGTAATTATGGTACATAAGTGGGGACCTAGCTGATTAGAACTAGAGAGATTTTCCGGAACTGTCCACCACCGCAGGCTTCTGCGCATGCGAGCTGTTATCAGAATTGTTTGAGAGAGGTGTTTCCTCTTCCACTGAGTTAGAAAGCCTGCCTAAAAGTATCTGAGATGCCAATGTGACCACGGGACTAAAGGGATACATGATAACATTGTGCCTAAGAGGCTCAGGCATTGTGAAGCCCTCACATGATGCCTCCGCATGGTTTCGAGCATTCTTTGAATGAATGATGACCCTCCTTTTCGAATGAGGAAGAGAAACTGTGCCCTGGGCTGTATTGAATAATGCCCCCAAGTAAATTATGCTCTGCTATTGTGAAAGTTGGCTCTTTTCCTAGTTTATCAACCATGCTAGTTTCACTAGAGACTGTAGAGGGATGTTTCTGTGGAGAATGAGCCGGTTTGGATCCTCTGCTAACAAGAGAATTTCGCCCAGATAATGATAGATTCCTAAACCCTTTTCCCTGAGAGGGGCAAGGGCTGAGATCAATACCTTGGTGAATACCCTGGGGGAGGTGCACAGGCCAAAAAGCAGACCTTGGAATTGCAGGTGGATGTAATTTATTGCGAATCTTAGGAATTTCTGAAAGGATGGAAGGATAGGCACATGAAGGTAGGCATCCTGAAGGTCTATTGTTATTAACCAATCCCCTGGCTGTATAGCTTGTATGATTGTGTGGAGAGACTCCATTTTGAAGCTTTCGAGATGGATATAGTGGTTGAGGCCTTTTAAGTCTATTACCGTTTTCCACCCTCCTGTCTTTTTCGGTACTAAGAACAGGGTGGAATGAAAACCTGTAAACCGTTCCCCAGAGGGTACAGGTACCACTGCTCACTGGAGTTGAAGTGACGCTACATACTAGTTTAGGGTTAACGCCTTCTGCGAGGAGACTGGCAACTCTGTTCTTTTGAAAGATGTCCGAGGAGGTTGCCGGAGAAAAGTCCAGAAATGTCCATGCTGAACTGTAGACAGAACCCATGGGTCCTGGCATTTGATGACCCAGATCGGGGAAAGAAAACGTAGCTGAGCCCCCACTGGGAGCAACTTAGCCCTCCTGGCGTCAAAAGGATTTTGTCCCCTCCTCGGCAGTAGTGAGGGTCTTGCTTCTTCTGGCTCCCAAGAAGGATGACTGTGTGCCTTTCCCCGAACTCCTGCTGTCTCTAAATTGACGAGACTGCCTAAAGTCTCTGGCGTTAGACTGCCTAAACCTTGATAAATAGGCCCTTGACCTCTGAACTTTCCTATCCTGGGGAAGCAGGCCTGATTTTCCCCCAGTCACTCGGGAGATAGCTTTGTCCAATTTTTCTCTGAACAAGGACTTGCCATCGAATGGGATCTTGCACCAGTTCTGCTTAGAGGCTGATCAGCCGTCCAGGGTTTCAACCATAAGGTTCATTTTTCCATAACCGAATGCAGCATTGAACGGGCCGAGCACCGGATTGTGTCAATGGCTGCCTCTCCTACAAAATCTGCCGCCAGCTTGAGTTCTTCTAGAGCCTTAATTATATCATCCTGTTGAACATCTTGGCGTAGGGCTGTCTTGACATTCTCCGTCCAGGATCTAATAGCATTAGAGACCGAGGTTAGCGGGTTTACAGGCCGCTTCTGCAGCCAGGTAACCTCTTTGTATGTCTATGTCAATACGCCTATCCAGGGGGTCTTTAAAAGAGGTTGAATCCTCCATAGGCAGGGTTACATCTTTTACCAATTGAACTACAGCAGCATTAACCACCGGCATTGAGTTCAGGTACTGAGAGTCGGTATCTGCTAACGGATACAGTTTGTTTAGAAGTCCCAGGGAGAACTTCTTGTCCGTTTTGCTCCATACATCCTCAATAATTTCTTTAATTTCCCCCATCAAAGGGAAGGCAATTTGTTTTCTTTTTAGAAACGGAAAGTAGGTCTTGCATTTTTGCGGTGCTTCCGCCAGCTCCTCCCAGGAAATGGCACTCTTAACGGCCTGAATGAAAGGCTGTACCAGAGCAAAACTGAAACCTGATGGTTCCGAATCCTCAGAGAACTCATCTGAAGAATCTTCCTGAGATTAACCCCTCGCTGTTTGCCCCGAAGGAGGCAAAGGGTTACTGACCGCTGAAGGTCCTGGGATATTGGGCACCGTATCCTAAAGCCGAGACACTTGTGGAGCTGCTTGAGTGGAAATTGATGTTGCCAACTCTGAAAAAGAGTCTTTCATGGTTTGCTTCAGTAGGTCCACCACTTGCTGGCTTTCAAGCTCTCAATTCGCTGCATAGTCCCTGAGGCAGTCTTTGCAGACTAGCTTATCTGGGAGCGATACCGTGCCACATGCCCAACATTTCTTTCTCGATGAATGAGTTGGAGGATGGTATCTCGTTAACCTTCATCTATCCGATGACCTTTAGTGTGACGAATAAGATCTGCGGTCTGGGCTGTAGTCATCGTGAAGTCTTGAAGACCTCCTGGATCTCTTTGAGGGCACAGGACTATAACAGCAAAGGCCTGGCTGTCAGTGGCTCACTTTTATACTTACGAACAGATGGTCCCATACCTAGTGTGCATAGGAGGATCTTGAGTACGTGACGAATGACTCATGGTAGAGAATGGGCAGGAGGATCAGCTGTAGGATAGAGAAAAATAGTGGTAAAAATGCTATATGTCAAAAGGAGAGAGAGAGTGAGAGAGAGACTACTAGAAGGAAGAGCTAACATAACAATGCCGTGTTTCCCTTAAGTAAAATGGCCGCTCCAGCTACCTAGCTGGGCGCCGCCGAAAGAACAATGGACCAGGGTGGGGTGCACGCGCATTCCGCAGGGACGAACTGCGCGCACGCACCGACAGTCCGGGCACGCATGCTGGGCCGCGCCCGAAGACCGCATATATCCCCCCCGGCGTCTGAGCCGACAGAGGCCTGGGAGTAACAGGTGGCCCCAGGGAAACCTAGTGACCGGATTCCGAGGCCCCATAGAAGGCGGGCTAGGCCCGTAATGAACCCTGCACCATTCAAGAAGGAAAGAACAGGTAAAAAAGAAAAAGGGGCGTGCTGACCAAGGGGTCCCAAGGAACTGAAAGGGGAAGGACAGCAAAAAATGTTAAAAAGGATGATCATAGAATGCAGGGAAAAAAGGAAAAAGCATATGTCTTCCATCCTCCTTCCTGTAAGATTCTGGTACCTCTGGTACCCTTATTTTCTATTTTCTTTTCAAATATGCGTCCCACCTTTCTAAATAGGTGGTACGCATACACCTTTAAGACGGATGACGTCATCGCCGAGCGCCGCAGAGCGGCTATTTCAACCGCCGGCGTTCTCTCTCACATTGTTCGTTCAACCTGCCTGTGTGTCCACATGCTTACAAGCTTGTCTTGCTACCGGAACCTCCAGCTATTCTCTTTTACTTGGAAACAGACCGCAACCTCGCTACTGATCCCTGTATCTCGCTACTGGATCACTCCCTCACTACTGGACCCTTCTACTACTAACCTTACTAGTGATAAGTACCCCACAGGGGAATCCTCCATAACCTTACTTACACTATCTACCTCTGCACATTAAGGACTGTTACTATCTATGCATACTAATTCTATCATCTGCACTGTTACATAGATTGCTAGCTCTTGAGTCTACTACCATCTATCCTTGCACTGGGCTAGTCTATCCTGTATTTGTCATCTGCTGTCCTTACCACCTGTTACCATACTCGATTACTAACCTATCTGCATTCTACCTAATACCATCTAATACTCTCCTGAACATTTCTATCAAGTGCTTACCATCTCTGTCACTGTTCACACCTGTCCCTTCAGCACATCATCTTCATACTAACATATACATCCTATCACTCCAGGAACATTTTATTGAGTGTGTATATCTGTATGCTGAAGCTGACAGGCCCACAGTGATGAGTCTGGAGAGTTGGATCTGGTTATTCAACACATCTCTACATGACTACTGAGTGGAGATTCTGCAGCTGCAAATCCAGCCTACTACAAAAACGCAGGAGCGTTACACTTCCTTCCTATAGGATACTAAGGGAAAAGAAAGTAAGGGTTAGAATAAAAGGAAAATATTCTGAAAACCTGAACCTCCTGTACATCTACCAGCATTCATATATTTGAGCAATTAGCAGGCTGCGTTCCTGTGAGGAAACTCTGCTAAGAAAAAGACCCCAAAAGATCCACAGAAGGGGTTCCCAGTCTTATTAGTGCTATTAGCGGCCCAAGAACAGCGGATGCTGCCTAAGGCAGAGGTAGGGACATGCTGCTGCTTCTTCTTCACTGATCAGAGGTATGAGGGGAAAAAAGGAGAATGTTGGGGAGGGGGGGGGGGGACTATGTCTTTAATTTAAGCTATTCACTGGTCCTGAGGGAGGAGTCGAGGCAGAGCTCTATCATTGGTATGCTGCCATGGATAGGCACCAGGAAAGCACATTGGGATGGCTGGGCCAGAAATTGCTTTGGAAAACGCTTCTATTTCATTATGAAAAATTTAATTATGCCTGAAAAGGTGAGCTTGTTCTCTAAAACAAATGTTAATGCTTAAGCACAATTTAGCAACTTTGACATGTGTTAGTAAACACAACTATTGTGTGCATCCAGATGGATTATACCTTGTTTTTTTCAATAAAAATTGGGCTTTCATTTGGTGATAAATGATAATCAGGGGCGGACTGAGCGGTCGGGCATTTCGGTTGTGGTCCGAGGGCCCGGCCGGAAAGCCAGGAAGGGGGGGCCCGGCCGGCAAGGGGGCCCGCCGCCCAGTATAAAATTCACTCACCCAGCCAGCGATAAGTAGTGGGAGGAGGGGAAGGGCCCGCCGCTGATTCAGTGTGAGGAGGGGAGGTGGGGAGGGGCCTGGCGGCGGCGCTGCTTCTGTGTGAGGTGGGGAGGGGCCCGGCGGCCGTTGCTGCTTCAGTGAGAGGAGGAGGGGCCCAGGAGCACGTGCGTGAGACTGAGTGAGAGCTGTGTGGAGCGTGAGCTGCTGCTGACCAGACCGGACCCCCCCCCTACCCACTGAGTCTGTGAGGCGGCGGCAGCCAGGGGCCAAGAGGCAGATAACCAGAGGCTCCAGCGGCGGCAGGTATATTAATGCATTGGAGCCTACTGTCTCCTATTTCACAGGAGCCTTGAATTTCAGACAAATATTGAAAGCATCTGATCTGCAAAAGGTTATTGAAAATCCAAACCGGAAAAGCAATGTGCTCCTTATGTGTGGCTCACCTTCAAATGTTGAAACCCTGTCAAAACAAGTAGTGTTTCCTGCAGATATGGTTATAATTCTCATTGACATTTTTAAAGTTAGCTACAGCGGTGAACAGGGCTGTAAAAGAGCTTGTGTCTGTGGATGGTCCTATGGTGCAGGATGAGCTGGGAGACTTGATCTGATGGGCTTACTTTATAACGGGATCTGGTAAGTGCGATTCCTCTGGGAGAGGCTCACTTGGTGTAACGCTCCTGCGTTTTATGTATGATGTGGATTTACAGCTATATTATTCCACTTCAGTAGTCATGTAGAGAAACGCTGAGACACCAATCCCAACTCCCAAAGACTCATCATGTGTGGATGATCTCAATTCAGCAAGTAAATACACACACTCAATAAGATGTTCCTAGAGTGACTTATGTATATAGTAACACAGTGATGATAGACTGAAGAGACAGGTTGGGTAGAGATGGTAGATGACAGACACTTGAAAGGAAATGTTCTTGAAAGTAAGATAGTAGCAGATGGGATGCAGATAGGTTAGGCTCAAGAGCTAGCAATCTTAGATAATGCAGATGTAATAATAGTCCTGAGTATGCAGAGCTAGATAGTGTAAGCTTTAGTATGAAGGTTATAGAGGTTTCCCCTGTGGGGTACTTATCACTAGTAGCAATGTAGCAGAGGAGAGGTTCGTCAAGAGCGGATGATCCGGTAGCGGGATACAGGGATCAGCGCAGCGTGGTTCCGTCAGCGAGGTATGCTTTCAAGCATGAGAGCTTCAAGACAGGTTAGCATCAAGGCACAAAGCAGGGTAGTCGTGAGAAGGGTGAAGGTGAAAACAGCATGCCAGGGGTGATCGGGTGGCGAGACACAGGATCCGAAAACAGAGGTTCAGGTAGCGAGATACAGGAACGTGTAGATTTGACATGCTGAACTCAGAGATCAGGACGCTCCAACCATGGCGGTTGAACGAACACATGTGAGTGAAAGCTGCTGATTTAAATAGCTGTTCAGTCCGGCGCCTCATGATGATGTCAGCACTCTTAAAGGGAAACACACCTATATGTGCTTCATCTATCTAGGTAGATGGAACGCACCCGGAAATGATGTGATAGGAGGCACTGAAAGTGCCAGAACCTTACACTTGGTGAGGTGAAGGGATAGAGTAATCCTTCTGATTCCAGCACTGGTGAATTCTCCTTACTCAGATCCTAAGGGAGCTTTATTGGATTTATATCCCATGGACTATACTGGACATTATTTTATTAATGATTTTTTACAGAGATCGTTTCTTAGCACTGCTTATGGATATTGATTTAATATATATGTTAAGTTGATATGTTACAAGAACTACTCACAATCAAACAGAAACCACCAGGGATTGTCAGTATGCGAGGCTGACACGCCCCTGCACACAGGACACCATGGAAATCCAGCGCTAGCCTGGGCCCCTCCTCTCACTGAAGCAGCGATGGCCACCGGGCCCCTCCCAAGCTCCCCTCCTCACACTGAAGCAGCTATGGCCGCCGGACCCCGCCCCTCCTCCCACTACGTATCGCCGGGTGAGTTAATTTTGTACTGGGCGACGGGCCCCTTTGGACCACGTCCATAGTGCCCGACCACTCAGTCTGCCACAGGTCCACAGCCTGCCAGCCAGTAAGCCTGCCAGTGCCAGCGACAGGCCCACAGCCAGCAAGCCATAGGCCCACAGCCAGCCAGAAAGCCTGCCAGTGCCAGCCACAGCCAGCCAGCAAGCCACTGCCTGCCAGTCAGCCAGCAAGCCACACCTTTCTAGCCAGCCAGCAAGCTTGCCAGTGCCAGCCACAGGCCCACAGCCAGCAAGCCATAGGCCCACAGCCAGCCAGAAAGCCTGCCATTGACAGCCACAGGCCCACAGCCAGAAAGCCACAGCCTCCCAACCAGCCAGCAAGCCTGCCAGTGCCAGCTACAGGCCCACAGCTAGCAAGCCACAGGCCCACAGCCTGCCAGCCACCCAGCCAGCAAGCCACAGCCTGCCAGCACTCAGCCAGCAAGCCACAGCCTGCCAGACAGCCAGAGCCAGCCACAGTCAGCAAGCCACAGCCTGCCAGCAAGCCTGCCAGTGCCAGCCACAGGCCCACAACCTGCCAGCGGTATCCAGCAAGACCACAGCCTGCCAGCGGTAGCCAGCAAGACCACAGCCTGCCAGCCAGCAACTGTAATTAAGGTAAGAGCAGCCAACTTGGCCTAGATATCAGAGAGCTATGTTGTGTTGTTTTATTGTGGGTGTGGCTGGAGGCAGGGTGTGGGTGTGGATGGAGGCGTGGCAAGGGTGTGGCTGGAGGCAGAACATGGGTGAGGCCTGTAAGGGGCCCTTGATTTATTTTGCCCGGGTGCCCTGAGGGTTCTCAGTCCGCCCCTGATAATAATAGATAACTCTTGATTTTTTTTTTTTCATTATCAAAAAACTGTCTCCTCTGAGCACCTTAAACACACCTTGAAGATTCTGAGACCACATGGAAAAAGGTGGTATGGTCAGATGAGACTAAAATTGAATTATTTGGCCTCAACACCAAACGATATGTCTGGCGGAAATCCAATATAGCTCACCATCCCAATAACACTATTCCTACAGTAAAGCATTGAGGTGGTAAAGGAGCACTTGTCAGGATAGAAGGAAAAAATGGATGGGGCAAAATACCATCACATTCCTGAGGAAAATCTGCTACCCTCTGCCAGAAAGCTGTCAATGGGAAGAAGGTTTACCTTCCAACATGACAATGACCCAAAGCACACAGCAAAAATTACCACACAGGGGTTGAAGTAGAAAAAGGTGAACGTCCTTGCATGGCCTAGTCAGAGCCCAGACGTAAACCACATTGGAAATCTGTGGAATGATTTGAAAACTGCAGTCCACAAACAGTTACCGACAAATGTAACTGAACTTGAGCAGTTCTGCAAAGAAAAGTGGGCAAATATTGCAAAGTCTAGATGTGCAAAGTTAGTAGAGACATATCCCAACAGACTAAAGGTTGTAAATAAACCATATGGGGTTCAACAAAATGCTGACACAAGGGGGTGATCTTTTTTCTAACTCAGTTATTTTGTTTTTGAATTTTTTTTTTGTGACATCTTGGTGTTCTATCTTTAACTTGGATGGTAAAGTTGCACTGAGTAAATGCAACTGGGTAAAACAACATTTGTGTCTGTCTTCATTTCAGGCTGCAGAGCAACAAAATGTGATTATTTTAAAAGGGGGGGGGGGGGTGTTTCTCTTTTAAAGCCACTGTAGATGGGAGTATGGTCACTGAAAGCCACAAACTGCAATGAATCAACCAGCAATCACCATGGGTTTGTCTGCCCCAAAAGGGGTGTTGGTACACAAATGACTCAGAAAACTAATTCTACAGGCCACATTCATAAAGAAAACCCTGTGAGAAAGGGTAAAGAGATCTGCTAGCACAAAGCTGATAACATATCCAGGTTGTATTTACAAGAGTTAGATTTTCCAAAGCTTTTTATTTATACAAGTCGGCTGTGTATTTATAGTCATGCCAAGATCGCTGATGTACGGAATTAAATGGCACATACTGAAGAAACATAGCATGTAGGACATGAGGTTACAGGAGAGGAAATGTACACACAGTGAAAGATATTTAAATAAAGGCCATTCATTATGGGATTATTATGTGTCAGTGAAGCAGAAGAATAAATTTAGCTGACAACAAAGCTATGTTTTTTCTCTGGGAAGTCCAGTTTTTAACCTATTTTAAAGTTCATTATCAGTCAGACCTGCCAACCTTAAAAATGAGCGAGAGATGTTGTTAAAATAAAAATGAACAAGCCACAAACTGATGCCGTTACCAATGTATGTATACCTGAATTTAATATAATCAGCAGAGAATTCACAATATATAATCTTGCCTGTCCAACACATTTCATCCCACAAAGGGCTTAATCATGTAGATTAGTGTTCCCCAACCCCCGGGCCGTGGACCGGTACCGGCCCATGGATCAATCGGTACTGGGCCGCCCGAGGAACTTTAAATTATATTACTGTCTCAGCAGTGCGGCCGGTGCATTGGGGGCGCCGGGGCACAGAGCAGTGTGCCCTGAGCCCACCCATTGTGTGACAATAGAAAAATTAAAATTCGCTATTGTCACACGGATCCTCCTCCTGGCCAATCAGGAAGCGGGTCCTCCCGCTTCCTGATTGGCTGAAAGGCAAACCCCATGCCATTGGCCGAGGAGGAGGCAGCAGGACTGAGGACTCGAGGAGACGCCGGGGGACTGAGGAGAAGCCGCCGCTGCCTGAGGTAAGTGCACTGGTCTCGCGGGGGGGGGAGGGCACGCTGGCATCTCTGCATTGAAAGGGGGAACGCTGGCATCTCTACATTGTTGAAAGGGGGCATGCTGGCATCTCTGCATTGAAAGGGGGCACGATGATCTCTGAATTGAAGGGGACACGTTGGTATCTCTGCATTGAAAGGGGGCACGCTGGTATCTCTGCATTGAAAGGGGGCACGATAATCTCTGCATTGAAGGGGGCACGCTGGTATCTCTGCATTGAAAGGGGGCACGCTGGTATCTCTGCATTGAAAGGGGGCACGCTGGCATCTATGCATTAAAGGGGGCAAGCTGGTCTCTGTGCATTGAAAGGGGGCACGCTGGTCTCTGTGCATTGAAAGGGGGCACGCTGGTCTCTGTGCATTGAAAGGGGGCACCCTGGTCTCTGTGCAATTAAATTAAAATTATTAAATCAAAACAAGCGGGCCACGGAAAAATTATCAAACGTTTACCGGCCTGCGGCGATAAAAAGGTTGGGGAGCACTGATGTAGATTATACATTTTATGCAATACTTATAATGATAAGAGGTATCCAAGCTTAATCCCTTTGTGGGGTGAACCTAATGGAGTGGGAGGTGGACAGGCAAGAGTATATCTTGTGAATCCTCTGCTTATTATATCAAAGCTGGTTTTACATAAGTGACTGTTGCTTTCTCTGAAGCAGAGCAAGAGGCAAAGTGCTCAGCATTGGACATTTACTTTGCTGTATCTCAAAATTATCTCAGAATTAAAGTGGAGCTAAATCTTCCTATCCTTTACAGCCAAAGAAAGCGGCATTATAGCCTCTGTTTAATCTGCAGGTGTCATGCTGCTCTACATTTGATCAGTTATGGCACCGGCCATTTGATGACTAGACAGTTCGGTTGAGAGCCCAAGCAACTACGACACATCATTCAGGCCATGCCTTGAATGTAAAGCCTAGTACACATTGCTAGTTTTGTTTTTGGGTTGAATGAAAAAGAAAAACCTGACAGCTCAGGTCGGAGCCACTGTACTAACAAACCAATGTTAGTACAGTGATCTCCCCTGCTGTGCTAATTGCTGAGAGCACTGATCGGGAATCGGTTGGCAGACCTTTTTTCGGTAATGCTCCTGTTGGACCGGATGTCAGCTCTATTGAACCGGCCGATGCCGCCCGACATTCAGCCTGTGTGTACCGGGCTTTATTGTCTTGAGAAACAATTTAATTGATGGCTTTAGTTCTACTTTAAGTAGAATTTATTTTCCTACCTTAGGCCCCATTCACACTGACGTGCTGCGGTTTCCCTGTTTTTTAAAAGCACACCAAAATTTCAGCCATGCATGCTTTCAGAAAACGCACCAAAACCAGGGGACATACCGGTAGTTGAAATCTATAGGAAAGCGCAGCTAACCTGAAAAAAAAAAATGCAGGTACACCGCGCTGCAGCCACAGCACAGCAGATCAGTATGAAGCTGCCCTTAGTTTTTCATTTTCCAATAATATGTATGGGCAAAGTTTTTTTTTTTTTTTTTTTTTTAAAGGATGTGTGTACTTTTCTAGAAGAATGAAGGGTTGCGATTGGCAGCTTTCCCATGTCCTAAACTGTAAATATACAACATCCTGGTCTTTTTTTTAACAGCATAGTGTTCACATCCTGGACAATACTGAGACTAGCCCATGTTGAGGACAGAGGTGTATGGTTTGTGTTAGAGTGCTCATTAATCACTATGAGAAAACCAGTCCGAATCTTTTTGTTGGGGTATAGTTGCAGGATGACTGCCTTCTTTTAAAAAGGCACAGCTTGATGTTTGGCCTGGCAACACCTATTTCACCTCTAAATTTTTATTGAAAAGTACACTAATCCTTTAATCTGCTTATGGCCGTCATATTACATGAAAATAATGGACAATGTCTTGCTTGTTTTTTTGTCTAAGGTGCTTTTCTTCTATGCAGGAACTTTCTGATAAGAATAGCAGAGATCTTTCCTGGCTGATGGAAAAGACATGTAATAGTTCTTTGTCTCACTATGACACATGTGAAAGAAAGACTGATCTCGCAATAACCACTAAACAGCTGTCAGGTGGGCAACGATTTCATAGAAAGAGAACAACTTGTCTTATTAGGTCTTCTAAGTCCTAAAAAAAAAGTTCACATTTTTCAGTTGCAGAACAATTCTTTACTGTCATACTGTATATATCACAGTGTATGCACAGCACAAGAGTTGTCATTTACAAATATCATTGATCATAATCCAATAATCATCATCATATTATTTTATACTTGTGGTATGTACAAAATTAATCATTTTTAGAAAGAATATTCAGAAAATACTTTCAAACTTGTACATTATCCAATCTAATTTGCATGTATTTTTCTGTTCTCGGTGCCTTTCTCGAATGGTGTAATCACGTGAATGAGTGTGCAGTTTCATTTCCCATGTCCGCTCAAAGTTGGTGCCCTATAATTGACCAGTTATACATTAAGCAAAACTTTTTTTTTTATTTTAGTTCTTTCATTTCCACAAAAAAATTGTATGCAATACTTACAACATTGAGAAAAAAAAACATGATACCGATTACAATATTACCTTAGGTTACATTTCCCCAAAACTGTTTCTTTTCATTTTAAGTTTCGACTAGAGGTGGGGAATATTAGAACCTCTGTCAGGTTTTTAAAACTAATGTTCGTAATCTTTCCCACTCTATTCACCACTTGTGGACCAAAGGCATACTTCTGTAGGTGAACCATGCAAGACTTCAGTAAAGCTGGATACACACTATACAACTTTTGTTGGTAGATTTCCTTTAGATTTACCTTCAACTATGTAGTGCAAGGCCCTGCCTGATTGCATTCAAATTGAAAGTGTTTAGGTTTGACCTCATATTATATGGTTTTGGTAATGCCCCGTACACACGTTCCGATAATCGTACAATAAAACTCGCTTTCGACCTGATCGCATGATAATCTGATCGTTAGTACACAGCTTTCGACAGCCGATCACGACAGTTGGTCCAACAAAATCCGAAGGGACAAACAGGAAAACGTCTGTCGTACGATAGCCCTGCGAACGACAATCGTTTCATCAGTACACTATGCGTCCGCTAAAAATCGATCGAAAAAGACAGCGCATGATCAGAAACACTAAAATAGCAAAGAAAAAGCCTGGCTGCTGCTATTTTTGTTTTGCACCATCTGATACATAGCTAAGCAACCAGGAAGCTTTTCCTGAATCATACGACAAAAATCATACGGTTTGTACGCATTGTTGAATTCGATGTGACAAATTTGATCATGCAAAAAAATGCGAACGATAAGTCGTCCGATTATCTGAACGTGTGTACGGGGCTTAGGTCTAAAGGAAAAAATCTAAAGAAAATTGTATAGTGTGTATCCAGCTTTAAACCCACAAGGTGTACCCTGTATGTCTTGTAATAATCCCAGCACCCCCAACCCATGCGTACACTTCTACATCGGCCTAAGGTTGGACAGCCAAGGTCTGTCAGACTGAAATCAGCTCTTTCTTTAATGGTCAATGTAATGGCTTGCTAAATTGATCATTGATAGGTGTCATGTACGATAACTATTTAGTTGCAACTTATTCAGCTTCTATATGCAGATGATACACATTTTTCTCTATTTGCTCTGTAAGTTCAGCTGCAGAAACCAGCACAAATAATAAAAAAAAAAATATATTTTTAAATTACCTTTCATTAAAAAAAAAAAAAAAAACAACCTTTTGGTTTTTATAAGTTAACCTTACAGTGCTCAATTGAAGATGATACTGAAGGATTGATGAGTAGTCCTAACACTGATATTATGAGAGTGGAAATAGTAGGTCATTGTAGATATAATATGCAAATGGTTATTCACTTGATTTTATTTGTACAGTTGCACCAACTAGCTTTGGCTGGTCTTTTATCTCACTGTAGCACCATACAAGGTAGGTGCTAGGTAAAGTGTAGTAGGCCTTGTCTGCTTATCAGCAGGGCCATGATTTTCAGCTAGGTTGTCATGTTTCCCAGGTGTGGCTGTTGAGACTGGGGAGTCTCCCCACTGTGCTCAATGAGAGCTCTCATTGGGCAGTGGAGGAAACCCGGCCAGCGGCACACCCAGGCTTGTATCTACCCCAGAAAGGCAGATTCTGCTGCACAGCATTCTGGGGGTGAGTATAAGTTTGAGGGGAGCACATGACGCAGCATCTTTGGCGGGAAGCAGAGTCCCAGGAGAGAGAGTATGGCTGTCTCTCCTCCTGTCAAGAGGAATCGGTTGTCCCAGGCGGCTTGCCTGAGGGGACAGAGAGCTGGGCTGAGCTGCAGAGTGGATCCCGTTGGGCTGAGGACCAGCAGAGCTGAGAGGGGTCGAGTTTCAGGAAAGCATTCTCAGTTCGTGAATACTGCAAACTGCCCCTGGGGGTCTGCCTAGTGAGAGGGGACCACTCCGGAGATGGTCAGAGGGATCCCGGAGCTAGCTAGCCAGTGCAGGAAGAGTAAAAGGGGGTGCCAGTGTTGACCCTGAAGAGTAAAAGGGGGTGCCAGTGGTTGGGCCCTGAAGTATTCAGTGTACAGGGGAAGTGTACAGCGTGCAGTGTACAGTGTTGAGAGTTGCAGCAGCAGCAGTGTTACAAAAGCCTACCTCAGTCAGCAAGGACTGGAGGGAGCAGTCAAGGACTTTTGAGCTAAGCAGAGTGTCAGAAGTCAGTCTTCAGTACAGTGCAGTACAGCAAGTCAGT
This sequence comes from Pelophylax lessonae, assembly GCF_965119305.1. Taxonomy (NCBI): domain Eukaryota; kingdom Metazoa; phylum Chordata; class Amphibia; order Anura; family Ranidae; genus Pelophylax; species Pelophylax lessonae. The sequence goes on along the minus strand of NC_138768.1, from coordinate 211,314,471 downwards.
GATTTCAAGCGCCAACAAGCGTTGGTCGGCATCCAGCCGGCGTCAAGTCAACACTGAAAGGCATTTTTCTCAAGTGTCCCAAGTTGTACCTAGTTGAACCAGAGGAGTATCCCACTCATTCCCTTCTCCCATCCCCAATATAAAATAAACAAAACAAACCAAAGATGCCGGACTGTTCTTTGTCTCAGATCTCACACTTGGGCAATCAGCCAGTGTTACATCAGTTGGTGTTACCGGTGACCATGGCAGACCCACATCAGGCCCAATGCCTGGAAATATTGCTAATCACAATTAGTAGGGTGATCATTCATTTGATTCTCAATGTAAGCTAAATTTAATTATATGTCCTAGAGTGCATAGTTGTGCATTGTGTAAGGATATTTAATAATGTTTTGTAACTATGATTCACGCTGGTGCAAATTATGATGCAATTTGTGTTGCACAGAATTGCATGACATAGGGAAATCACATTATATTCAGTGGTGCCTGTTCTAACCAATGCAACTCAGCACAGTGTGATTTACAGTGCAACTTGGCCCAATATAATATGCAAAATCACAGCCAAGTCGCATCAGTCGCACTATATATTCACACTAAAAATCGCAGTAAAATTGCATCGCAGTAGTGTGAACCCAGTAATCAATATTATTGAAAAGAAAACATTTTTTTTTTAAATGATTTTGGTTCTTTTTTTTGTCCATTTTTGTAGTAAAACTTTAAAAAGTTCACAAAAATGTAAAACATGATAACATGATTTGTTTCCTTTGTATATGCAAATTACACAATAAAATGTGTACTTTGTATCTACAGTAACGTTAGATGTTTTAAAATAGTCTCTGGTCAAACTGGAAAGTATGCATAGTTTTCTATTTTCTTCCTCTTATTGCCTTTAAAATGCTGCATATGAAAATTTTATATTGAGATGGACTTGACTAACAAATTAAAGCTGAGCTCCAGCAAACACTTTGCAGCGAACAGTTTTTTTTAATTTTTTCTTGAGATAAAAGTTTTATACAAATGAATGAAAGCCAATCATTGTGAGCACCCATCAGTGGCAAATGGTTTGCCTTGTTCCTCTAGCTGTCACATTTGCTGGACGGTTTGGGCTGTTAAAGGAAACTGAAAAACAACAGACTTACTGGATTGATCAACAGGAGGGAATAAAATGAAACCAAGCCTTAAAAAGGAGACAAATGCAGCTGCCATATCTAAGGATTGGTGAGCTGCAAAATAATAATAAATTAAACAACTTTGGATTTAAAGGAATTGTAAAGTCAGAAGGTTTTTTTATCTTAATGCAATCTATGTATCAAGATAAAAAACCTTCTGTGTGCAGCACTCCCCCCCCCCCAGCCCAATGCTTACCTGAGCCCCCTCACGACCCAAGGATGTCCACAACTGTCTCAGCCATCCGTGATCACCCTCCTCATTGGCTGAGACACAGCAGCGGTGCCATTGGCTCCCGCTGCTGTCAATCAAACTCAGTCAGCCAATGAGGAGACAGAGGGGATGGGACCGAACCACAGCTCCGTTCCTGAATGGATATACTGAGCTGTGCCTCGGCTCGGGTGCCCCCATGGCAAGTTTGCGATGCTATGCTTCACAGCCATGACAGAAATAATACCCTCATAAATCAGGACCCATTCAATTGAATATCGCTGCTCTGCATGTGTCTCACAACTGTGTGCAAAGCACGTGGTTGCAGTGCTCTAGTGTGGGGTTAAATCAGGAGGTGAGGAGGCAATATGCATAGGACTGTAGGTCGCACATTCACCACCAATTTGTTAATACTTAAAATACTAAATAAATAACCACACATACAGCAAAATGGTATTTAAATGGCCGTGGCTCCTTTATTGGTATTAAAATCAAGTATATTCAACTTTATTAAAAAAAAAAATAAATGAATAAATATATATTTTAAAAATGTAAATATCACTCAGTCATAGAACTTAAGTGATAAAACATGAATAAAGCAAAGTCCCCCCTTGATGCAAGGTTGACAAAACCACATAAATGGTGCCACTACAGGGTGGGAGGGAGGGGAGCTCTCCAAGCCGATCCAGAACAAATGCGGGGTGGGAGGGAAGGGAGCTCGCCAAGCCGATCCAGAACAAATGCAGGGTGGAAGGGAGGGGAGCTCTCCAAGCCGATCCAGAACAAATGTGGGGTGGGAGGGAAGAGAGCTCGCCAAGCCGATCCAGAACAAATGCAGGGTGGGAGGGAGGGGAGCTCTCCAAGCCGATCCAGAACAAATGCGGGGTGGGAGTGAAGGGAGCTCGCCAAGCCGATCCAGAACAAATGCGGGGTGGGAGGGAAGGGAGCTCGCCAAGCCGATCCAGAACAAATGCGGGGTGGAAGGGAGGGGAGCTCTCCAAGCCGATCCAGAACAAATGTGGGGTGGGAGGGAAGAGAGCTCGCCAAGCCGATCCAGAACAAATGCAGGGTGGGAGGGAGGGGAGCTCTCCAAGCCGATCCAGAACAAATGCGGGGTGGGAGTGAAGGGAGCTCGCCAAGCCGATCCAGAACAAATGCGGGGTGGGAGGGAAGGGAGCTCGCCAAGCCGATCCAGAACAAATGCGGGGTGGGAGGGAGGGGAGCTCGCCAAGCCGATCCAGAACAAATGTGGGGTGGTAGGGAGGGGAGCTCGCCAAGCCGATCCAGAACACATGTGGGGAGATTCAGTCATAAGGGGCCTTATATAGCCCATCAGATACACGTGCAGGAATTCCCGCTTCCAATACCCGTGACCAGCAGCTTAAGATTTAAAGCTATACTAACCTCTCCTCCACATTTGGTAGGCGGGTGCTTTCCCTCTGACTTGCCACTGCGGAGGACCCTCGACGTTCCGGCCAGAGGCTCCGCTGAAGCTTGCAGGCTGGGAAACGCTGAGCCGTGGTAGGCGCTGCACTCTGGGGCTGCTCAGGCTCTGGCTCGGCTCTTACAGGGGGGGGGGGGGGGCTGATGTTCTTCGGTGTCCATCTCCACTGAATCCTCTTCTGCCAGCACCAGGCACTGCCACAGCCACTTCTCACCTCCTTCCGACCCGCCTTCTCCAAGACTTCCCTCACCAGAGTCTTTATGTCCTGTCACGGCTAGTGAACTCCTGTATTATAGCTCTTGTATTATAGCCAGTGGGCTCGTCCAGAACAAATGCGGGGAGATTCAGTCACGAGGGGCCTTATATAGCCCTTTAGATACACGTGCAGGAATTTTCCAGAAGGAAATGTGTTTCCCGCTTCCAATACCCGTGGCCAGCAGCTTAAGATTTAAAGCTATACTAACTTAAACATTTTTTTTTTGTTTTTTTTTTTTAAATAAAGCTTACGGCGGACACAATCACATGTTGTGGGCCCTTAAATCGTGCCCACTTATCATTCTCCCAGCCTGTCAAATGCTGTCTGATGAGCAATTCAAATTCTGGCTGCTCTTCAGAAAGCAAAATGCATTTAAACAAGTCCTTAATTATTTATTTATGAATTTTTAATGATTTTTTAGAATGTTAATTTTTTAAATATTTCTTTAGAATTTTATTTTTTTGTTCGTTTCCATTTTCTTTAAACTTTTTTTAACTGAACTTTTTTAACTGCCCTGTTGGAGGGGGGGGGGGGGGGGTCTGCCTCCGCCATTTGTGACAAAGGAAGGAACTGAGGGCACAGGTTCATTAGTCCTTTTCTCTGCAGCCTCAGCTACACTGGGCAGTGGATGAATGGGAAGCGCTCTGAGGCTTCCTGTTCATTTACAAACTAAAGCATAAGAAACACAGTTTACTATGCTTCAGTGATGAATGAACACAGTAAGCGATCAATACTGATCACTTACTTTTCATTCAGGAAAGGAAGGGGCCAGTAGATAGGACATATTTTCCCCTCTACATCCTGAACAATCCCCCCATGGCACAGAGAGGAGAGGGAGCACACAGGGGGGCTCCACAGCAGGTTGAAGGAGGTGCAGATCCTAGGACCATCCCCCTTTTGAACTGATGGGGCCTTAACATCAACTACCACCCCTGTACTGCCTGCCACCACCATCAACTGCCTCCTTCTGTCCATATGTACTTCTTTTTCCTACCAACAATGGCCCCCCTGCCACTTTTTCTGTCCAGTCACACTACCAATGCAGGAACATTTGTTGCTTTAGTAATACCCCCAACGCAGGGGCATTCCTTCCTTCTAGTGATGCCACCAACGCAGAGACATTTTTTAATTCTGGTGAAACCACTAACACAGGGACATTCTTATCTTTCAGTGACCTCACTGACACAGGGATGGGGACAGTGGCCCCACTGATGCAGGGACATTAGTGCTGCAGCATTTTGGAGTATTTTATGGGTAGAAGAATTGTAGCATATGTGTGCAATGTATACAGTGGATAGACTCAGATATTATTATTTATTCCCTTTAAGCCCTCCTATTATTGCACACAATTTTCCCACACTCACTATGCACACTGCTCAACTTGTTTCCATATGTATCCCAGAGTGCCCCAGGTCTTTCATAATCCTAGTCATGCTCACATTTTGTTAGACTTTATACCTGTAAAGCCAGACAGATTACCCTTATGGGTATTGTTAGCATTTACATATTGTTTATACTGTTTAAATATTGGTACTGCAACACACCACACACAGAGCAGGTACGTTGTGGTAACTCATGGTAATGTATTACCGTAACCCACAAGGATCTTAAAATGAGGTAACAGCTTTTCATCTCATTAGATTTGCACTCTAGGGCATTTTATTTATTTCAGGATATGCAAAGAGTGTTTTTGGGGGATAGCATAATGCTAGTTAAAAAGCAATACAAAGAACTCTTTGCATTTTCTTCCTGCAAATCTATCTGCACCATTTACAGACATGTACAGTATGTAAGCTGTTGTATATAAAACCTGCACCCTTGGTGTTTCGCCTAGAGAAGTCATACTAACAGCCACAGCCTTCATCTACTGCCTACCAGGACCCTAATTTCTCGAAATGCTGTAAAGAAATAGATAGAGGCCTATGTGCAGACTGACAGAAGCCATCTCCGCACCCCATCCTCACACACACTCAACATCCACCATGGGAAGCTGTACATGCTGGCACTATGCTAGGATGCCCCCAGATTCTTAAAGTGGAACTTTAGTTAGAAAATTAAGTCCTGCTAGATCACTTCAGGCTGGCCCATTTTGCAGGTATAGCTATGTAAAACATTAAAGTGTAACTCCACTTTTGTTGAGAAAAAAACATTCCCCTCTGGGTGATCTGTGTACATTGCAGGGATTTTAACAAACTTTGTTGCAGATTCCTACCTTTTGTTATGGGATAGCAGACAGGACTTATTTCTATACTTTAATGACTTATACTAAAATAAAAGAGACTGAACACCAATCTGGAATTATAAAGGCCGCGGCCGTTTTAATACTTGTATCAATAAATTTAACATACTTAAAACTTTAACCCGATCACTAAGATCCAGGTTACAAAAAGTTATAAATACAACCAACCAAATTATCCAAACATATTCATCACATTAAGCGGTAAATAAACCAAAAAACTCGTCCCTCTTTGCACCACGCAAAGATGACCTAACAAGTATAAACTGGCCGTGACAGCCAAGGGGAGGGGGGGGAGGGGAACAGAACTGTCAACTTGCCACGAAGTCCTTTCTTGAGGTGAGTGATGCTTCAGGCGCTGAGCCCCCCTTAAATACCTCACAGGCAGGCTCAAAGGCGGGAAGGAAACAAGCACAAACCAGTTTAAACTCTGCTCTCCCTAGCTACAGAATAAGCCCCACTGCGATTGGGGCTTATTTTGACCATACACGGGCTTCCCTACCTAAATCTGCCCAGTAACCCCTATAACTAACTAAGATGGAATCCAGATTTCCTAACTAGCCTGTTACTATCCCATCTAGAAAAAGGGGGCTCATTCGAGCCCCTTTTTCTTTACATGGGATAGCAGACAGGACTTATTTCTATACTTTAATGACTTATACTAAAATAAAAGAGACTGAACACCAATCTGGAATTATAAAGGCTGCGGCCGTTTTAATACTTGTATCAATAAATTTAACATACTTAAAACATAAACTTTAACCCGATCACTAAGATCCAGGTTACAAAAAGTTATAAATACAACCAACCAAATTATCCAACAGACAGGAGGCTTAAGCCCTCCTGTCACCACCCCACCGCGTGGCCTGCTCAACACAAGTGCCCAGATTGGTATTGAAGATATCGAGCCCGATATCTGAAAGGTGGATGTCATCACACCTGTAGAGCCCAGCGATTCCTTCCTCCAGCTCAAAATGCCGAAAGGACAGAATGCCTGCGGAGCCTAACCATCTAGCTAAGGCTTTGTTGATCCGCCTCCGCACCTTCTCCAATGGCTTCAGGTGCGGGTGCTTAAACCAGACAAGCCGTGGAACAACCTCAGAAAAAACAATCCGCATACCAGGGTATGCGGAATGCAAATAAACAAGGTCATCTCTAATCCTGAACACTAGATCCAGAGACCTAAACTTCCCAAAGTCATTTCCCCCCAGATGAATGATCATTACATCAGGGGGGGAAAGGACCTGCAAAAGTCTGCTAAGTTCAGGTAACAGTTCAGCCCAACACATGCCCCTCTTACTGAACCAATGGACGCGATAGAAACGTGGATCCAAACCAATGTTCTCAGAATAAATCCTCCTCCTGGCTCTCGCACGGGCCCAATGAACAAAGGAGTGACCAACGATCCATATCGAGAGGCAGTGAGATCCTAAAAATCAATGACAAGTGTTAGGACGAATATACGTGACATAAGCATTAGACTTCCACCTACCAATCTCCTTCAAAGCCTGAGCATTGACACCCAATCTGGCGGCCTCAGTGGCCGCACCAATCCTAAAGGAATGCGAGGACAGCTGGTAGTGCTCCAGGCCAGAAAACTTCAGACACTTGCGCAAAACGGCATTGAATTGAAATTTGGTCAACGCTTTACCCGACTGATGAATGAAAAGAGACCCTGCAGCAGAGGACCGTACCGCCAAAAATCTGTGCAATAACAAAACAGGGCACAGCTCGGAATGAGGGTATCGGTGTAAACTAATCCGTTTACCAACACCCAACTGATCTGTTTTAGAAAAACGCAGTAAAATACCGACGTCAGCCTCGCGAAGGGTAATATCGGACAACAATAAGCCGGAACCGCCACTCCCATCGTGTATGAGTTCCGAAATCCTTAGGGCACCAAAAAACATGACCGAAAAAGCCGCCTTGAAAAGTGCAGATTCATACGGCGAAAAACAAATACGCTCAGTTGCTAAACATAGTTGCTCCAAAATATGAGGAGTCACTGCCTCCCTGCGATCAGGGCGCCAGTTTGCTTTCCGATAGCCTTTCAAAGCCTGTCGAACAGCAAAAAAGGCAGAGCAGGGAGGGTGATTCCGCAATTTAGCGAAAAAGGAAACACCTGCGAGCAGCTTATTGACATGAGATCAGGAATATTCCCTTGAAAATAAAAAGTTCAAAAAAGACAAAACCAGATGTTCAGAAAAATTATCAGGAGATTCACCAATTGAGCATAAATGGGACAACCAAAGATCCCAGGCCGATTGATATCCGGCCAGGGTTGCGGGGGCAAGGGAAACCGCAATGTTATGTGAAACCAGATTCATACAATGCCCCAAAGCCGAGCCGGATAACGACAACCCACTTGATCCGCGTCTGGAAATAGCCGAAAAAAATCACTCCATCTGCAGACGAGATAAAGAATCTGCCAAATCGTTATCCTTACCAGGCACATAGGCGGCCTTTATCCATATGTTTAATTTCAAACAACGGGATACAAGGTACCGCAAAAGCTTTACAACAGGAGGGGATTTAGAAGACAAGCAGTTAATGGCAAACATCACCCTTTTATTATCAGTGCGAAACACAATGCGTTTGTTCCGGAAATGGGAACCCCAAACCTCAAGGGCTACCACAATTGGGAAAAGCTCCAACAACACGCTGTTGCGAGTGTAACCCAATTGCTTCCATCTGTCAGGCCAGGAGTCAGCACACCAATGGGTCCGCTAAATGGCAGCGAAGCCCACCGAGCCCGCCGAGTCTGTGGCGAGACAGAAACCCTGATCGGTGACAAACTCCTCCTGCCACACTGCTCTACCATTAAAATAAATCAAAAACTGCACCCAAACCAGCATGTCCTCCTTGATATCGGAGGACAAGCGGACGTGTGCAGTAGGTGACTTCAAACCTGAGATAGCAGCATAAAGCTTCCTAGCAAATAACTTACCCAAAGGGATAATCCGAGAAGCAAAAGCTAGGAGCCCTAACAGAGACTGCATCTCCTTCAAAGTAGCCTTCTTCTTGCGAATCATTGCTAACAAACCAGATTCCAAACTGTCAACCTTCTCCCGGGGCAACCTAAATTCCATTAGAACGGAATCGATGTGAATACCTAAAAATTGCACCTCAGTAGACGGCCACTCTGTCTTTTCATGTGCTAAGGGAATCCCAAACTGTTCACAAATGTCAAAAAATGTTTCAAGCAAATGCAAACAATCAGGGGACCCCGCTCCACCCATGAACAAAAAATCGTCCAAATAATGGACAAGACAGGAAGAGCCCGACCTGCTGGACACAACCCATTCTAAAAAAGTGGAAAAACATTCAAAATAAAAACAGGAAAGGGAACAGCCCATGGGAAGGCACCTATCAAAGAAAAATTTATTCAAAAAGAAAAACCCCAGGGAATTAAAGGAATCAGGGTGGACTGGCAGCAGGCGAAAAGCAGACTTGATGTCTGTCTTTGCTAACAATGCCCCCCTTCCCAAGCCTTGCAAAATCACCAAGGCATCCTCAAAAGAAGAATATTGTACAGAAGCATCATCACCGCTGATCTCATCATTTAAAGACTCCCCAAAAGGGAACGATAAATGATGGATGAGACGATAAGTATTGGGTTCCCGCTTCTGAACTATGCCAAGAGGAGATATGCGAAAATTGGGAAACGGAGGGGATTCAAAAGGGCCAGCAAACCTACCCGCCCGCAGCTCCTTGCAAATTTTGTCCGCAACCACATCCTCAAGGTAAGCAACAGATTTAAGATTATTCACCAGCTTGCAACCCGTGCCCTTAAAAGTGGGTAAAAAGAAACCATAGGTGAAACCCTCAAGTACTAGCGTGGCTTTCCCCCTGTCTGGGTACTGTAGAAGCCACGGGAGCATTGCGCATAGTTTCACCGGGGTTGATGCCTTTCGAAAAACCCCCTGCCTGTTGAGAACTCTGCATCTTTTTAAAACATTTGGCAACTGGGTGGGAACCTGCACAAAAGGCACATTCGTGCCTATATCTGCAGGTCCCAGGCCACTTGCACTGGGAATCATTGTAACTAAAGCAAACCCCTTTCCGAAAGGAATGAGTAGAGGTCGGCTGAGACTGAGTAATCATAGACGTCTGTCTACTAAAAGTAGGCCTCTGCGGGAGTAAAAGATCCAGCCAAAGGCTGATATCCTTGACACCCCATTTCAAATTATGCTGCACAGCCAACTTCTGGCGGAAGGCAACGTCATAAGAAAACCAAGCCGTCCCACCAAAGTTGATATCCAAATGCTGAAAAAGACCAACACATTTGGAAGGGTGTTTTTCACATAGCACTGCAGCATATATAAAAAACGCCTGCAGCCAGTTGTAGAAATTTTTAGGTACAGGGCGTCTCCGCTCGTCCTCGTCCTTCTTGTCCCCTTTAGAAACAAACTCCCTAGCTGAAGGCAGCAAAGAGAGCATATCAACATATAGTCCACTCCAAATTCTCTCCTTCACCGAATCAGATAGGTGAAAACCCAGAGGGGACATCTCACAAGTCAAAGCCTCCCTGAGGCACACCTCAGGGAGATTTTGAGTTCTAGCCAGGGTGACAGAAGCAGGAGGAGCCAGAGGAGAAGCCAAACTAGATGGCGGATTGGGTACCGCACTAATTCCTAAAAGGCCACTAGATGGCACCCACACATCCAATGGGGAAGAGGCCTGAACCTGAGCGTCAGCAGACGCATTAGACACAGGTAAACCACCATTGTTTGTGGGCACCAGGCCACTATTAATTTGGGGGGCAGTAGATAAAACCTGCCTAAACTCCCTCAAAAAATCCTGTAAAACGGCAGACATTGCATTGGTTGCAGCCAGGGGAGACATACCCGCACCCTCCCCAGAGCGCCCCATCCCGGCGAGATCAAGGCCCACAGAGGGGGGCCCAGCTGGATAACTCGGTGGGATCACCTGAGGAGAGAAAAGGTTAGGCGCCTCACCTAGCCCCTGAAAGGGGGGACGATCGCTGGGCTGCTGCTCCGGAACCGGGTGATGAGATGGCGCCGGGGCTGCGACCAGCCCGCCGGCGGGGTGTGAGGCTGAACTGCCTCCTCCTTCCCTCCTCGGAGACGGGCGTGGAGACAGCAAAGGATCCTTCCCGTCGACGAGCGGCTCCCTCCGGGCGATGGGCGGCTCCCTCCGGTTGACGGGCGGCTCCCTTCTGGCGACGGGCGGCTCTCTTCGGACGACCGGCGGCTCCCTCTGGGCGACGGTCGACTCCTTCCGGGCGACGGACGGTGAATAGCGGCGGCGGGGCGCTCTCCTCCTCTTCGCCGGGACGGCCTCCGGTCCGGAAGTCTTCGATGTGCCGCGCCTGCGCCCGGCCGATGGACGATCTTCTTCCGCTGACTCCGGTGACGAAGATGCCCTCCGACCTCCGCCGACAACAACATCCGGTCCGCGTCTTGACCCGGTGACGGCTTCCGTGCTTCTACTTGACCCGGTGACGACATCCTCACGCAGACTTGACCCGGCGACGACATCCGTTCCACCGCTTGACCCGGCGACGACATCCGCTCCTCCGCTGGATCCGGCAGCAGAAGACATCGAAGCCGGAAGACGAACAGTCACTGCCGGAGGCTCCGCCGGACTTGAAGAAGAAGACATGGCCAGGCATCGCCGAATCCAATCTTCGGAACCCTCTTCACCGGCCCTCTCGATCAAGCGGCGAAGAAGACTCATCGTGAGGAGCAGAGCTGGAACAGGAACAGAACTGTCAACTTGCCACAAAGTCCTTTCTTGAGGTGAGTGATGCTTCAGGCACTGAGCCCCCCTTAAATAGCTCACAGGCAGGCTCAAAGGCGGGAAGGAAACAAGCACACACCAGTTTAAACTCTGCTCTCCCTAGCTACAGAATAAGCCCCACTGCGATTGGGGCTTATTCTGACCATACACGGGCTTCCCTACCTAAATCTGCCCAGTAACCCCTATAACTAACTAAGATGGAATCCAGATTTCCTAACTAGCCTGTCACTATCCCATCTAGAAAAAGGGGGCTCATTCGAGCCCCTTTTTCTTTACATTCTGAAGAAATCTATGCTTGTTCCTCTGTGCTCCTGTACTGAGTGGGTCTAATGGGAGTGGTTTCATAATTATCAATCCACTGTGGCAGCTGCCGGGCTCTAATGAGGAAAGCTACTGGGCCTGCATCCCTTAGAGACGGCACTTAGAGAGTGCCTACTGCACTGTCCTGCTCTTGCTGTCACTCCGTACACACTCACACTCCTCTGACTGCTTTCATAGTCCTATAGAATGTGGGGGCCTCTTGGAAGGCGTGAATTTTTTTTTTTTTTGGTGGGGGGGGGGGGGGCAGCATTACTTCTCGGATCCAGGCAGGCAGCACAATGTCTTGGGCCAGCCCTGTTTAGATGTGTTCCTATTGGGAGTATGTCACCAAAAATGACATTTTTGTTGCAGAGGATGCCAGAAATCTGACTTGTATCTTAGGCAGACTTCTGGGAAAATTGGTGAGCACAAGGAGGAAATGATGTTTCTGGGGTGTGGTCAATAGCTCCAGGTAGCCATATTGCATTGCATTTTCAGAACATTACAGAGCTGCAGATCGAAAAGGAAAGGTCATTTTTAATAACATTCAATTTCAATATGATTTGTGTCGCAATTGTATACGCTATATTGTTTTTCTTTATTTTCTGATTATTTTTTCTCCGCACGAAAGTGGAGTTACTGTTTAAAATCCAGTATTACACTGTCTTATAATGCTCTGCACTAGGGTTGCCGCCTCATCCCTTTAACCACTTACCGCAAATTGGGTGGCGGGAGAGGTGCCCACCTCCCTCCCGTTGCTTCTCAGTCGTTTTACCTGCTTACCGCAGCCGTCAGTAGCGGGGAAAACAATCTAGTCCATTCCAATCCCAGGCAGTAAGTTGAGTGAGGGCAAGATGGCCCCCACTCGACTTTATGGCCTTGAAGGACCGGAGCGACGTCATACGTCGCTTCCGTCCAAAGGCCTTAAAGGGCCCTTTTTTCTTTTGCTTTTAAGTGTAGATGTGAGATCTGAGGTCTTTTTGATCTCACATTAAAGAGGACCTGTCCTGCTTATTTCTATTACAAGGGATGTTTACATTCCTTGTAATAGGATCAAAAGTAATCAGAAACAGTTTTTTTAAGACCCCGTTCACACTGGGGCGACCTGTCAGGCGACCTGGTCGCCTGACAGGTCGCCGTAGGTCGCCTGTCATAGAGAAGCTGTGGACCCATTCTAATAGGAGCGACACAAGTCGCTCGGACTTAGAAAAAGGGTCCGGAGCTTCTTTGGGGCGACCCGGAGCGACCTGCATTGACTTCAATGTTATGAAGTCCGTGCCGGCCGCTCCGAGGTCGCAGTGCGAGCTGCGCACCGCTACCTGTGAGGTCGCCCTGGCAAGTAGCGTCGCCCCAGTGTGAACGGGGTCTTAAGGGACGATGTAAAAATAAATGATATAATAAATAGTATTATAAAATAAATAAACAATAAATAGAACAGAAGCAAACACATACGCAAATCGTGCCCACATATGTAAACGGTGCTCAAACCCCACATGTGAGGTATCGACGCGATCGTTAGAGCGAGAGCAATAATTCTGGCCTCCTATACTTGTAACCTGTAGAATTTTTTAAAGCGTCACCTATTGAGATATTTAAGTACTAATGTTTGTCCCCATTCCATGAGCGTGCACAATTTCGAAGCATGACATGTTGGGTATCTATTTAGGCTGCGTAACATTTTCTTTCACATTATAGAAAGAAATTGGGCTAACTTTACTGTTTTCTTATTTTTTATTTTTTTTTAATGTTTAATTAAAAAAAAGTGTATTTTTTACCAAAAAATTGCATTTGTAAGACTGCTGCGCAAATACGGTGTAACATAAAGTATTGCAACAATCTCCATTTTATTCTCTAGAGTCTCTGCTAAATATATATATATATATATATATATATATATATATATATATATATACATATATATACTGTATATATATATATATACTGTATATAACATGTAATGTTTGGGGGTCATAAATAATTTTCTACCAAAAAAATATTGATTTTAACTTGTAAAAGTGTCAGAAATAGGCCTGGTCCTTAAGTGGTTCTGTTTGATCTGTAACTGCCATGGTGCTGCACATGTGATCAGTTATGGTACCAGCCATTTGGTCAAGAACACAAGCAAATGTGACAGTTAACAATCCTGGCATTCTAGGAATGTATCTGTTTTTTGAAACCATTAAAACAATAGGTTTAGTTCCACTTTATGACCTAATGCTGCTTGGGGGCTCTGGGCTTTAGCAAAATGCCAGCCTCTAGCAAGAAGCAAGGTGTTATGGGTAAATTGGTAAAGTTCCGCTTTAGGCAAATGGTTAACAGAGAAGTATGGAAATAAAACTTTCATACTCCCCTAGAAGACTGCAGCTGTCCCCCACTGTCCCCCACCAGCTCTACACAGAGAACTGAGCAATCAAAGACTGCTCTACTCAGTTTTCAGTCTTCACTGAGCAGAGAGTGGTGACTGTCAGCACCGCTCTCTGCTCTGCCCCTCCAGCGCTCACTGGAGCACAGGCTGTGGAGGGGGTGGAAGCGGCTGGATTAAAGGGATTGTAAAGGCAAATCTTTTTTTTTTTTTATCTTAATGCAATCTATGCATTAAGATAAAATAAAACCTTCTACGTGCAGCAGGACAAAGCCTGGACCAGCTCTGTCACACCAGCAGGCTTTGGGACGCATAAGGGTCACAGGAGTGCAGAACTAAGTGTGCTACCGCAAAACATGGCAATGTACATTATATGTTGCAGTACCTTTTTGAATGTTTTGAATGACATGCCAGCGCACTAAACTTACATTGCAGCCCAATCCAATCAAAAAAAAAACAATAGTTCATGGATTATATTCTTTTGCACGCCATATTGGAATTGACCATGTGGTTAAAAGGTTGCTGCAACAACTTCCATTTGGTCACAGTGTACAAGATATGTCACCAGCTCTCCAACTGTTGTATCAAATTACTGTATTGTTGCATGTAGGGTCAGCATTACAGTACGCAATGCATACCAGCATATAATGGCTTTACCTTGCAGGTTGCAAAAAAAAAACCCACAGTGGTTTACTACTGCTTGAACACCCCACCACCACCTTTTTTGGAGGTCAGTAGTAATGCAGTTAACCCCCTCCCTGCATTGGTGATCAGTTGCAGTGCTGTTTATCTACACCCCCTCTACATTGGTGATCAGTTGTAGTGCTGTTTACCTACACCCCCTCTACATTGGTGGTCAGTGGTAGTACTGTTAACCCTGACCATACCCCACATTGCTGGTTAGCAGCAGGGTTATTTAACCCCACTGTGTGTTCACTTACCAGGATCACACCCTCCTGCACCACTTTCTCTTTGATTACTCCAACCTGAAACTATACTTCTACTGTTGGGCAGAGATCACTTGGCCTGACAATATTGGCTTCATTATAGTGCCAGGTGCGGGAACGCAAACATTCAGACAGTGTCCCAGCACCTGGCATCCCACTGCCACTCTGCACTGGTGCCCAGAAGGTGGCATATCCTGCCCAGAATGCACAGAGAGCCAGAAAGAGACAGAGAGTGTTGGACTTCATGGCTCTAGAGCAGTGGTCCTCAACCCTGGTCCTCAGGGCCCACTAACAGGCCAGGTTTGCAAGATAACTGAAATAAATCCCAGGTGATATAATTTGTTGTTCAGTGATTGCAGTACTCTAGTCTGCATCTCCCCAAGGTAATACTTAAAATCTAGCCTGTTAGTGGGCCCTGAGGTCAGTGACAGACAGTGACAGACAGCATAGCTGAACCTGCGATCTGTCCTTGTGTCACTCAGTCACCTCCCCCCCACACATGTTAGTAAGCACCAGGCATACATTAACCCCTCCCTCTCCAATAAAATTAACCCCTTCCCTGCCAGTGTCATTTTTACAGTAACAGTTAATATTTATAGCACTGATTACTGTAGTTATGTCACTGGTACCCCCAAAAGTGTCAAAAATGTCAGTCAGGGGTCCGGTCTGTCCGCCGCAATGTCGCAGTCCCGCAAAAAAAATCGCATATCGCCGCCATTACGCGTTAAAAAAAAACACCAAAAATGACAGAAATCTTTCCCTTTGTTAGTAAACGCAATAACTTTTGCGCAAACCAATCAAAATACGCTTATTGCGATTTTTTTTACCAAACATATGTAGCATAAAACAAATTGGCCAAAAATTTTTTAAAAAATTGGTTTTTACATCTTTTTTGGGGGGAATTTCATATAAAAAAATGTTAAAAATATTGTTATTTTTTCAAAATAAACGCTCTTTTTTTGTTTATAGCGCAAAAAGTAAAAATCGCACAGGTGATCAAATACCACCAAAAGAAAGCTCTGTTTGTGGGAAAAAAAGGACGTAAATTTCGTTTGGGTACGGCGTCGCACGACCGCGCAATTGTCAGTTGAAGTCGCACAGCGCCGAATCGCAAAAAGTGGCCTGGACGGAAGACAGCAAAATCCTCCGGTGGTAAAGTGGTTAAAGCAGAGTTCCAGCCCTTTTGTGTTTATTAAAAGTCAGCAGCTACAAAAAGTGTAGCTGATGACTTTTAATAAACACACACTCACCTGTCCCACGATCTAGCGATACGGCCGATGGGAGCCTCAGTTCTCTCCCTCTTCTCCTTGCGGCACCAGCATCACAAGTGTGGGCACCCGGCTGTGACAGCTTGCAGCTTCACTGCGGGTGCGCACTGCACATGGGTGAGTCCGCACTGCGCTTCCTTAGTGGCCGGGCAATCTCCTGGGACCTGTGACATGTCCCAGAAGATTGCAGGGAGGGAGGGATAGAGGAGAACTTCCGCTCTAGCCGCCTAGGTAGCCATGTGGAAGTGGGTACCTGTCAAAAGTAGGTACCCACCTCCCGCCAAAAAAAATGACATGCCAAATGTGGCATATCAGGGGGTCAGGAGCACTTAAAGTGGAAGTTCCAATTTGGGTGGAACTCTACTTTAAAGTAGAACTAAAGGCAATTTTTGTTTTTCATTTTTGAATAGAGTAAGGGAGGGATATATCCCCTGTCAGAATTTTTTTCACCATCTCTGTCCCATTGCGGAGATTTCCCTTCACTTCCTGTCCCATATCCAAACAGGACGTGGGAGGAAATCCCTGCAAATTAATCGAATTCCTTGGGGCCTAGGATTGCCATGTCATCCCTTTAAACCTTAACACATAATAATTACACAGGTTCTGAGGCTAATTTAATGCAGGTAAGACACTATTTACCACCCTAATCAGCCACAGAACCTGTGTAATTAATATGTGTTCCGGTTTGAAGGGATGAGGTGGCAACCCTTTTGGGGCCCCCCAGGTCACTGGAAGTAGTGTCCCCTTTATTACTTTTATAGGGACAACCCAAAATTCCGGAATTTCTTTTACTTTTACTTTTAATGATAATGATAAACAGGACAAATAGAAAGAGTGAATCTCGTTAAAGGGGACACAAACAGCAATAACAACTGACAGGTGTTCTAATCCCTCTCCACTGTATCCAAAACTAGAAAAATAATTTTGCTTTTAGTTATATTTTATTTCATTCTATGTGTAGCAGGATTCCCAGCCCTTTTGCTGGATATGGGTCCCCCTGGGTTACCGCTAGCAACAACAGCACATTTAAGCATGTTCTCCAAGTGTGAGCACTGAGACAATGACCAGTCCAGTATCTTTGGGTTTTTATATTTATTGAGAACTTGGATGGGAGAAGGGAATGAGTGGGATACTCCTTTGGCTCAATTTTCTAGGGACAAATGAAAAATGCCGTTTGGCGCTGACTTGATGCTGGCTAGATGCCAGTCAACGCCTGACTTTGGACTGCTTTCCTGTAGAAAGAAGTCCTCTTTGAGCTCCCTTAAGCATTCTTTGCTGAGGTAGCTACTTGTATGACTGTTGCGCTGCTGAACACTGCAGGGCCCACACCAGCGCCCCCTTTCACTCACTTATCTTCAGGGCTTAGACTTTGGCACCCCCTTTCTAAGCCTTCTCTACTGGTTAGCTGGCTCCCGGATCCCTCTGACCTTCTGGAGTGGTCCCCTCTCCTAGGCAGACCCCTGGGCAGTCTTGAGTACTCACAATGCTGTTTTTCCTGGAAACTTCTGCCCAGCAGCTCCACTCGGGCCACAGCACATTGGATCCCTCTCTGCAGCTCAGCTCAACCTTCGTCCGCCCAGGATACCCTTCACTAGCGCTGACAGGAGGAGAGACAGCTGTCACCCTCCTCCTAGGACTCTGCTTCCCGCCAAACACGCCCTGTCACATGCTCCCCTCAGACTTATAGCTCATCCCAGGGTGCATTTTGGCAAACTCTGCCCACTGAGATAGTCGTAAGCCCTGGTGTGCTATTGGCTAGGTTTCCTCCACTGTCCAATAAGAGCCCTCATTGGAAACAGTGGGGAGACTCCCTAGGCTCAACAGGTCACACCTGGAAGCGTGACCACCTAACTAAATGATCAGGCCCCCCTGATATGCAGACAGGGCCACCTATATGCTTTTTCCTAGCATCTACCTGGGAGGGTGCTAAATCTGCATGAAGGTAAAAAACCTTCTGCACTGCATGTGTCCCCCCCACCTGAGCTTGATCCATCGATGTACATGAGAGCAGCGGCTCTCCCGGCTCTGTCCCTCCTCACTACACAAATTAATATCATTGCACAGAGCAGGTAAGTATAATATGTTTATTTAAAAGGAAACCTTTAATGCTACTTTAAATAGTTCATATATGTATGCTGATCTAGCAACGCGAAAGCCATGTTCTTCTTTTTTTTTTTTGGACACCTTAAAAAAGTTGAATCAGGTAAGAAGAAGAATACCTCTTCTCCAGAAATGGAACTTGATCCTCAGATACTAAGGTGAATTCTTATGAAGTGGCTCTTTTATCATGTCATTCTAAAATTACCTTTTTTTTTTTTTGGTGTTTATGATCTTTCATTTTTTTGTCAGGTCAGGCATGTTAGTTATTACTACCGAAGAAATGAATCCGTTTTTCAAAGGAACAAATCTGTCCAACAATCACTTCATCTTAGAACATTCTACACAGAGGGATTTGAGTTCCTTGTAGAAGTAGTTCAATCCAGAAGATTTGACATTATTGTGAAACTTTTAGCCTGAACATTGTCCCGTGTGGGAGAAAACAAAATTCTACAGAACAATGTACTTGGGACATTGCTGACCGAGTCTGAACCCCACCCCCAGTGCACAGTGACAACAGGTCTCCTCAGTGCTTCTCATAACAGGACAGTTGCTTTTTCAACCCCCAAAAAAATCACAAAGATTCCAAAGTGTTTTAGGCAGCCCATAGATTATGCGTTTTTCCTGCAGGAAAAAAGGCTGCTCGATTCCCTCATTAAACAGTCAGTGATGATGAGGAAATCCCTCTTGCGATCTATTGTGTTCTCCTGGCAGGGGGGTTCAGAAAACACAATGATTATTGCTAGCAGCTATAACAGACAGTTATAACTCTTCCCTGCACTGAAAAAAAAAAAAGATTTGGCTGAAAACAATCTTTAACCACTTGCCGACCGCTCACTCGAGCTCTACTGCGGCAAAGTGGTTCGTTATCGTCCAGCGACGTAGACTTACGTCGCTGGACTCCTCCCCTTGTGGGTGGCGCACGCGCGCCGCCGGAGGCTCGCTTCCGCTGTATTCATTCACAGCGGGAGTCGGGCCAGGGGAGGAGCGGCAGCAATCGCCGCTGCTCTTCCCCGATCGTCGGGGAATCGAGTTTGGAGATCCGCCCGCTTGTGTAAACAAAGCGGGCGGATCTCCTAAGTGACAGACAGTGACAGATTGCAGGGTTCAGCATAGAACCTGCGATCTGTCCTTGTGTCACTCAGTCACCTCCCCCCACACATGTTAGTAAGCACCAGGCATACATTAACCCCCCCCCTCTCCAATAAAATTAACCCCTTCCCTGCCAGTGTCATTTTTACAGTAACAGTTAATATTTATAGCACTGATTACTGTAGTTATGTCACTGGTACCCCCAAAAGTGTCAAAAATGTCAGTCAAGGGTCCGATCTGTCCACCGCAATGTCGCAGTCCCGCAAAAAAAATTGCAGATCGCCGCCATTACTCGTTAAAAAAAAAACACCAAAAATTACAGAAATCTTTCCCTTAGTTAGTAAATGCAATAACTTTTGCGCAAACCAATCAAAATACGTTTATTGTGATTTTTTTACCAAACATAGGTAGCAGAAAACAAATTGGCCAAAAATTTAAAAAAATTTAGATTTTTACATTTTTTTGGGGGGGGAATTTCATATAAAGAAATGTGAAAAATATTGTTATTTTTTCAAAATTTACGCTATTTTTGAGTATAGCGCAAAAAGTAAAAGGTGCACAGGTGATCAAATACCACCAAAAGAAAGCTATGTTTGTGGGAGAAAAAGGACGTAAATTTTGTTTGGGTACGGCGTCGCACGACCGCACAATTGTCAGTTAAAGTCACACAGTGCCGAATCGCAAAAAGTGGCCTGGACGTAATACAGCAAATTCCTCCGGTGGTAAAGTGGTTAAGGGCTCTTTCAGATAGCCGGTAATGTTTACTGCCCTCTAAAAAGTGACTGGTGGTGGATTGCTTTTCAGAGAGCAGTATAGCAGCCTCTTGCAGGCATTCATGAGGTGTTACTGCTTAACCACTTAAGCCCTGGAAGATTTTACCCCTTTCCTGACCAGGGGGTATTTTGCGATTCTGCACTGTGTGACTTTAACGGACAATTGCGCGGTCTTTCAACGCTGTACCTAAACAAATTTGACGTCCTTTTTTCCCACAAACAGAGCTTTCTTTTGGTGGTATTTGATCACCTGTGCGATTTTTTGATCATGCGCTATAAACAAAAAAAGAGCGTCAATTTTGCAAAAATAACAATATTTTTCAAATTTTTTTATATGAAATTAAATGTAAAAATCAAAATGTTTTAACATTTTCAGCCAATTTGTTTTATGCTACATATGTTTGGTAAAAAAAAATCGCAAAAAAGCATACTTTTGATCGGTTTGCACAAAAGTTATCGCGTTTACTAACAAAGGGAAAGATTTTTGTCATTTTTGTTGTTTTTTTTTTTTTAACGAGTAATGGCGGCGATCTGCGATTTTTTTTTGCGGGACAGTGACATTGCGGCGGACAGATCGTGACCCTTGACTGACATTTTTGACACTTTTGGGGTTACCAGTGACATTACTGCAGTAATCAGTGCTATACATATGCACTGTTACTGTAAAAATGACACTGGCAGGGAAGGAGTTAACTGTATTGGAGAGGGAGGGGTTAAGTGTGTCTTAGGGGCGTGTTTCTAACTGTGATTGGACATGGCTACTGGTGTAAGAACAGAGATCAATGGTCCTACATAGTAGAACCGTCTGATCTCCATTTTTACACAGGGGAGAATGACAGGCGGCTTTGTTTACATTAGCCGCCTGCCTTTCTCCCTTCCCGGCGAACAATTGCGAGTGACCGGCGGACATCGGGTCCGCCAGTCACATGCACTGACTTGTTAGGGAATGAGCCGGGGTGGACGCGCGCCTCAGCGGGCGCGCGTTTGCCCGCTATTGGCTGACAAGCGAGTGACAGGCTAGTGACGAACCGGTACGTCACTTTGCCTGGCCGGGGCTGACTGCCGGAGTATATGTACTTGCGGCGGTCGGCAAGTGGTTAAAGTGGTTGTAGAGGCACAAGGTTTTTTACCTTGAGCCTTTCAGGGGACTTCCACTTCTGATTGGCTATTGGCTGTCACACCCCTTGCGCATGCCTATGCTAACAGCTCAGGTCGGAGCCGCTGTATTAACAATCTCCGAGCTATTTCCCCTGCTGTTCTATTGTGTTCTGTCTGAAGGACAGAGCCCCCCCAAGCCAGAACACTCTGGTTAGCGCTCTCTCAGACCATTTTCGGTCATGAGCCTTCCACAGAAGCCGGCTGAACAGATGGCTTCTGTCAAACCGGCTGCCATACACATGGGCCGAACGTCGGACGGTTTCTATTGAACCACCTGATGCAGGCCGAAATTGGGCCTGTGTGTACTAGGCTTAAGATAGATAATAGAAACTCCCATGTATGGATAGAGAAAGCAATAACTTTACAAATATTTTAACCTTTCCCTACTTTATCCAAAAATAAATGACTGGAGTTACACTTTAAATAACCTAATGGTTTCTAATGTCTCTTGTGGATAAGTATTAAAGTCGGATATCATATCTCCACATCTACCATAACCATTATGGATATTTTCACTATCTCTGCTAAATTTATATAGACAATGTAAGGAGTGGGAACGCCCAAAACTACATAATAGCAGGGTTTCTCCTTGCTGGAGTCTGTAAGAGATAAGAAGTAGGTGTCTGGGCCATTCAGAATCCACCTGAAATCACTAATGGGTTAATGTACACTTTATACCAGGGTTTCTCAACCAGGGTTCCATGGAATCCTAGAGTTCCTCCAGAGGATGCTACAGGCTCCTTGAGCAATGAGCAATTTCTGCCTCCCAGATAAGTTCCCACTGAGACCATTCATCGTTTTAGCTATCTGTAGGGGATAATTCTTGATAACCATAAGTGTAAGTTGCATTCTTCTCACTGACCATCACACTATTTATCATGAGTTGCATATATAGCATTTTTAGCAGGGGTTTCCTGAAACCGGAAATGTATTTCAAGGGTTCCTCTGTGTTGAAGAGGTTGAGAAAGATTGCTTTATACTATGCAAAGGAACTGTAAGTGGGAGATAGATGAAAAAGAAAAGCACAGACCAGAAGTCCAAGATCAATTTTAGCTACCATCAGTGTCCTTTGTATTGAAATTATAAAGAGAGTCTCTAGAATCACAGAACATGGTCATCAAATCTGAGGCTGTCTGTAATTTGAAAGTCTTTCTGTCTAGTGTTACAGAGCTTCTCATATATATATATATATATATATATATATATATATATATATATATATAAATTGTGTTTTATAATTTTTTAGTGAGAACAACAATGGCCTTGATATTTTTACAAACAAA
The DNA here is from genome assembly GCF_965119305.1 of Pelophylax lessonae. Taxonomy (NCBI): domain Eukaryota; kingdom Metazoa; phylum Chordata; class Amphibia; order Anura; family Ranidae; genus Pelophylax; species Pelophylax lessonae. The sequence goes on along the minus strand of NC_138768.1, from coordinate 211,292,115 downwards.
TTCAAATAACATAATTTTGCTATTCTGCTTAATCACTTCAAGACCAGGCCTATTTCTGACACTTGTTGTTTGCAAGTCAAAATCAGTATTTTTTTTATATATATATTTCTTTTTTTTAGCAGAGACCCTAGAGAATAAAATGGAGGTCGTTGCAATATTTTATGTCACCCTATATTTGCGGAGCGGTTTTTCAAACAATTTTTTGGGAAAAAATACACTTCAATGAATTAAAAAAAAAACTAAACAGTAAAGTTAGCCCAATTTTTTTTCTATAATGTGAAAGATGATATTACGCTGAGTAAGGCCCCTTTCACACATACGGTCCATTTGTCCATTTTTCATCCATCCATTGAAGGATGAAAAACGGACATCAATGCATCTCTATGTAAAAACGGATGACAACGGATGATCATCCGTTAACATTCGTTTTCATCCGCTTCCGTCGTTTTTTGGAACGGATGAATGCCCTATTTTTTATCCATCAAAAAAACGGATCGGACAAAAAAACGGATGTAAACGGACAAACGGTCTGTTTTTCATACGTTTTTGCATTGGTAGTGGATGTAAAAAAAACGGATGAAAAATGGATGAAAAAACGGATGGGAAACGGATGAAAAATGGATGAAAAACGGATGAAAATAGACGAAAAACGGATGAAAAAAGGATGAAAAATTGATGAAAAACGGATGAAAAAACGGATGAAAACCTGATACATTTTGACGTGACTGAACTGATGAACTGAACACCGTATGTGTGAAAGGGGCCTTAATGGATACCTAACATGTCATGCTCTAAAATTGCGCACACTCGTGGATTGGCGACAAACTACTGTACTTGAAAATCTCCATAGGCGATGCTTTCAAAATTTTTAACTGTTTATAGTTACAGAGGAGGTCTTGTGCTAGAATTTTTGCTCTCACTCAAATAATTATGGCAATACCTCACATGTATGTTTTGAACACTGTTTACATTTGCGGTGTGACTTACATACGCGTTTTCTTTGGCAGGGATGGGGTGCTGTTAAAAAAAAAAAAAAATGTATAAGCCGACTTTTTCAGCACATTTTTTATGCTGAAAAAGCCCCCCTCCGCTTATACTCGAGTGAGGGTCCCGCTTACCTGTTCTCCGATGCAGTGCGGGTGTTCACTGGTCTCTCCCGCTTATCTGCGGGCGCCTGCAGCCTCTGTGGGTGGTCCGATGACTGCTGATGTGACCGCATTTCCTTTCTCCTGCACGCCGGCAGCCTCTGTGTTGTCTGTGCCGTACTGGACAAGAACCTGCCCGCTTCTGTGTGCTGGTACCTGGGGCACACCGCATCCTTGTCAGATGATTGTTGGATGCGGCCGCTGTTCTTCTCCCGCTCTTCTCCAGGGCTGTGACCAATGACGTAGCCTTTACAGTCTTACCTGTGCTTGGTCACCCCCTTGCTCCGCCCAAGCATTGCTGAATACAAGTACCGATATATCTCTGGTCTTGGATATACAGTACGTTTATTCACAGTACTCGGTCCGCTATATTTTATTTTTTATTTTCTTATTAACCCCTATCTGGACCCAGTGTTGACTATGCTTGCATAGAGCAGCCTGTCTTAGGGCTCATAATATATATATATATTTATTGGTATCTATTTTTATTTTTGAAATTTACCAGTAGCTGCGGCATTTCCCACCCTAGGCTTATACTCGAGTCAATATGTTTTCCCATTTTTTTGTGGTAAAATTAGGTGCCTTGGCTTATAGTTGGGTCGGCTTATACTCTAGTATATACGGTAATGTTGTTTTTTTTTTTTTTTTTTTACACTGTCCCTTTAAAAAAAAAATTTCCAAAATGATCAATTTTGAATAGTTTGGATTTTTAAAATCTGGCGCCGTTGGCTGCTAAGTAAATAGAAAGTGATGTTGTGACATCACTTCTGGGTTACTACATTGGAGACCCGATCAAAGTTGATGGTCTCTCAGGTCTCCTGGTGGGACAGGAGACCCTAGAGGGAGCGGGTCCCCTACCGTTGCTTGTAATAACAGCTAAGCGGCCGACTAGCTGCATCGGTTGTTATCACAAGAAAGCTGTCGGCTCTAAAAAAAATCAATACCGGGGTGATGCAGCTGCAGGCATCACACCAGTACAATCACTTCAACAAAATGACGTACAGGTAAGTGGTTAAAGTGGCAGTAAAGCCACATTTTGAAAGCTTGCTGACAGGCAGGATATTTATGATAGAAGAGACCCTGTCAGTCTCTTCTGTCATAAAAGCTTCCATTTATGATCCCCAATCTGTGACTCCTGCGCATACGTCATTACGGTCTGGACACTCAATTGGCTGAAGACAGGGTGAAGATAGAAGCACCCAAGACCCACTGGATCGATCACACGGCAGCACTGGAGGACTTCTTTGACAGGTAAGTCTGCCATAATGTGCAAAATATGCTGTACATACTAGCACATTATTGGCTAGGGGGGCCCTAAAAATAAAATAAAATACCAGACTTTACTACAGCTCATTGAGTTTTTATTCAGTATAAAGTATGATATATGATGAATTTTTTCTGTAAAGCAGACCTTTGTATTGTACGTTAGATGTGTATGCATTCATTTCAGTTGGCTAGGTCCCTTGTCCCAGGCAGATAGCCAAACCACACATACGCATTTTGTAACAGGCTGTGCCATCTGATGCAATCAGACTATTTAAACATTTCATGAGGTTGTAGAGCAGAAAGGGCTCTCCTTATGGTGAAATTGCGCCATTCTCTGCAACGTTAATCAGAATAGGCTCACCACAACTCACTATCATTATGCATGGATAAAGAAACTGACTGAAGGAGGAAACTAGATTGTCTATCTGATCATTCAATTTAACTGCCAACGCACTTTTCTACAGCTTCACATGAAGACCCTAAAAATGATGCAGCCTGGGGGGAGGGGGGGGGGGTGCGGCGGGTGCAATAATAGGAGGCTTACTGCACTAATTTCTTCTTTTAGAATAAATCCCTCCCACTTAAGGAACAGGCCTATTTCTGACACTTGTTGTTTACAAGTTAAAACAGTATTTTTTGCTTGATCTGGGTAGATCAGAGCTCCCGTGCTGGACTACAAAAAACACCCGCTAACTCCCCAATACCCACACCCACTTAAACTATATACAAAACACACTACTCGTCTTGGAGTAAAAATGGCCGACATGGCCTTTTATTAACCACTTAAGCCCCGGAGGATTTGGCTGCTAAAGGACCAGGGTTTTTTTTGCGATTTTTTACTGCGTGACTTTAACGGACAATTGCGCGGTCGTGCGACGCTGTACCTAAACGAATTTGACGTCCTTTTTTTCCCACAAACAGAGCTTTCTTTTGGTGGTATTTGATCACCTGTGCGATTTTTTGATCACGCGCTATAAACAAAAAAAGAGCGTAAATTTTGCAAAAATAACAATATTTTTCACATTTTTTTATATGAAATTCCCCAAAAAAAAAAGTAAAAATCAAAATTTTTTAACATTTTTCGGCCAATTTGTTTTATGCTACCTATGTTTGGTAAAAAAAATCGCAAAAAGCGTATTTTGATTGGTTTGCGCAAAAGTTATCGCGTTTACTAACAAAGAGAAAGATTTTTGTCATTTTTGGTGTTTTTTTTTTTAACGCATAATGGCGGCGATCTGCGATTTTTTTTTCGGTACTGCGACATTGCGGCGGACAGATCGGACCCTTGACTGACATTTTTGACACTTTTGGGGTTACCAGTGACATTACTGCAGTAATCAGTGCTATACATATGCACTGTTACTGCAAAAATGACACTGGCAGGGAAGGGGTTAACTTTATTGGACAGGGAGGGGTTAAGTGTGTCCTAGGGGCGTGCTTTCTACTGTGTAGGGACATGGCTATTGGTGTAAAAGCAAAGATCAACCGTTCTACATAGTAGAACGGTCAGATCTTCACTTTTACACAGGGAGAACTGACAGGCAGCTTGTTTACACAAGCTGCTCTGTCTTTCTCCCTTCACAGGAGCGATCGTAGTGTGGCCGGCGGACATCGAGTCCGCCGGTCACACGCACTGACTTGCCTGTGAACGAGCCGCGGCGGGCGCGCGCCTCGGCGGGCGCGCGCCCGCCCGCGATAGGCTCGCAAGTCAGTGACAGGCGAGTGACGTACCGATACGTCACTCTGCCTGGCCGGGGCTGACCGCCGCAGTATATAGTCGTGCGGCGGTCGGCAACCGGTTAAATAACAAATATAAAATTATGAAATAACAATATAACAATAATAATAATAACAATAACCCAGATCTATGTTTGTGGTCCTTGACAGTACCATATAAAAACCAACTTCTGTGTCTGGGTCACCATTTGGCTTGGTCACTTCCCCAGCCGCTAAGCACCGCCTCGGGGCAGGGGCATAACTACAGGGGTTGCAGGGGTTGCAACTGCAACCGGGCCCCATGCTCCAGGGGGCCTGTGTGGCTCCCCTGTACACCTGGATAGGAGGGGCGGCGGGGGCAGCATGTTGAGAAATCACTGTCCTCCTTTTTCCTCCTGTAGCTGCAGGAGGAAAATGGAGGAGATTGGTTCCTCTGTATTCTGCCCCCGCCACTCCTCCTATCCAGTTCACTTGTGTTCTGCTGTCTCTGGGCCCCTGTGTGCTCCCCTGATCACCCCCAGTGGAAGAGCCCCAGGCTTGAAGGGAAGGGCCCCGGCAAGGGGTCCAGGGGGCCCTTAATGGTTTCTTGCAACGGGGCCCTGAAGGTTCTAGTTACGCCTCTGCCTCGGGGACTAACACAGCCGACCCAGACACCCCACCTGTACAATTTAGAGGACGCCATACCTCGGATGGGTCCCCACCATTTTTTCCAAAAACCAGTTTGCTGAACCCCTGTCAAGGACCCCAAACCGCTAACTTCAGCAGCAAAAATATAACACACCCCAAAAAGCAACAACCCCACTGACAAACCAAAAAAGGGGCGGGAGGGAGGAACTTTTCTTCCACGCTTTCTCCTTCAGGATTGACCTGACCCCTCCTACCCTGGACCTATATTTCAACCTCTCCACCCCCTGCCTGGACAACTGACCAATAAGGTAAGTGCCCCCCTGTTAGCCCACCTACTTTTGTCCCCCACTTGACCTTTACTGCACGCTTCCCTTTCTCACCCATTCATGTATGCCCTATGCCTAGTCCTTTCTCTCCTGTCGCCGGGCATGTCTAGAAAATTACTTAGAACCCCCAAATATTGTATATATATATATATATATACTGTATGTATATATATATATATACATACTGTATATATATATATATATATATATATATTTTTTTTAGCAGAGACCCTAGAGAATAAAATGGAGATCGTTGTAATACTTTGTCACACGGTATTTGCGCAGCGGTCTTAGAAACACAATTTTGTGCTTCAATGGAATGGCGACAAACATTGGTACTTAAAAATCTCCATAGGCGACGCTTTAAAACAGGTTACAAGTTTAGAGTTATAGAGGAGGTCTAGGGCTAGAATTATTGCTCTTGCTCTAACAATCGGTGTGATACCTCACATGTGTGGTTTGAACACCGTTTACATATGTGGGCGCGACTTGCCTATGCATTCGCTTCTGCGCGCGAGCTCAAAGGAGTGGGGCACGTTCACTTTTTTTTAAATTATTTTACCTTTTATTTTTTATCTTTACACTGTCCCTTTAAAAAAAAAAAGAATTTGATCACTTTTAATCCTATTACAAGGAATGTAAACACCCCTTGTTATAGAAAGAGGACATGTCCTCTTTAATTTGAGATTTGGCGTCAAAAAGAACTCAGATCTCACATCTACACTTAAAAGCAAAAAAAAGAAAAATGTAATTTTTTTCTGCAAGGCCGTAGGGAGGAAGCAACATATGACGTAGCTCCGGTCCTCCAAGGTCATAGAGTCGAGTGGGGACCATCTTGCCCTCACTCGACTTCCTGCCTAGGACCTGATAGGGCCGGATTGTTTTCTACGCTATCGATGGCTCTGGTAAGCGAGGAAAACGACCCAGAGGGGGGTGGGCACCTCTCCCACCGCCCATAAAAGTGATCCCGCAGCGAATTCGCCACTGGGACCACTTTTATGTGAAAGAGGACCACTGGCCATGTAGAAAAATACCGGGGTTACGGCAGCTATCTGCTGCCATAACACCAGTATTTAACGTCAAAGTACCGACATAAATATACAGTGGGCGGTCCAGGAGTGGTTAAAATCATACTCCAGATTGGAGCATGAGCAGAAACAATACAGTACCTTGGTAAAGTGGAGCATGTAACCGACTCCATGTAACTTCTGCAAAGGTAAAGCACAGGTTCACTTTAAGACTCCATTCACATCTAGGCGTCCCGCCTCACAGGCAGAAACGCCCACGATCCCGAATCGCTGAAAATGGCAGGACGCGCTTGCAATCTCCGTTACTTCCAATGGCACCCTGATAGCAGCGTGATTTTGCTGCGATTATCGCCTGACGAATTGCATTAAAATCACGCAAACAGCATCGCAGGACTCCTGTCGCCCAAAAGAAGAACGTCCAGAGACCTGCATCTGAATCCAGCTGCCCTTAGTTCAGGCATGCAGGCCAGAAGGTGTGCTTAGCTGAGAAAACCTCTTCTCCAGATGAAAGAAAAAAATACCCGTGAAGAATTATTGGACGTATGGCATCGTTTTGGCCTAGGCCAGAAACCAGGAAGCAACGGAAACTGTCAAAATAGGTAAATATAATAGGATTCCCTATCTATTTACTAATGCTAGCAGCATAAGGATAAAAAATAGTTAATGTTAATTGAGAGAGTTTAGTTCCACTTTAATCCTCACCTTGGCAAGGATAATGTATAAAGCCTAAGATGTCTTTGTCACATTTCTTGTAAGCAGGCTAAAGTGGTCATTAGATGCTGTGCTGGCCGGAGGGTTGGGTTAATGTTTTGCCAGTTCTGCTTGTCCTTTTTGTTGGGTTTCTGTCTGGGTCAGGCCTACCTGCCCTGTGCGATATATATATTGGAACAGTGGTCCAGTTCAGGAGAGTTCCCCTAAGGGGGCCCAGGGAGTCCTCCTTGGTCCCATAAGAGAATGGAGTGTGAGACCTGCAGGGGATGGAGATGGACGAAGGGACCCGCAGTAGTGGGAGAATGTCTTCTGTCATGGCCTGCAACAAAGACCTTTAGCTGGGGTTCGCCCTATAGATACCAATTATAGAGTATGCCTTTAAAGGACTAACACCTGCGTGACAGAGCCTATAAAGGACTACGGACACTGAAATGCACTTTCACACTTATGTTGGGGTAGCACCCGAACCTGTAGCCGTAGTTAGAGAGCTAGCATCATGTTTTGCCTGTTGGACTGTGAATGTCTATTTTTGCACCTTTTCTAAGTAAAGCATTTGAAACGTTGTCCTTTGCCTGGTCTGAAGTAATTAAAGAAGTATGTTGCAAGTAACCGACACACAGTAAAGACCCATAAACATGGGCCAAATGTTGGGCGGCATCGGCTGGTTCAATAGAAACCAGCCGACATTCGGATTGTGTGTACTGCAACTGAAAGGGGCATGACCAAAAGAGGTCTGCCGGCTGGCTCCTGATTAGCGCTCTTAACCAATGGCTGAGAGCGCTGACAAGAGTGTTCTGGCAGGGAGGCTGTCCCCCTGTCAGAACACAATAGAACAGCAGGGGAGACCGCTGTACTTTCTGTTTGTAAGTACAGCGGCCCTGACCTGAGCTGTCAGGTTTTTTTTTCATTTACCCTGCTGGGTTGAACGAAAATAAAAACTAGCAGTGTGTACTAGGCTTTAGTTCATCGAGTTTCATCAGGTCTTTAACACATTTGGGTATTTGGACATCAGAATGGATTGGAGTGATGTGAAGAAATAAGTGTATTTGCTAAGAGTAATGGATGTGTGACAAGCAGCCTGTTGATAGAGTGTATCTGTTATAGGTGGCACGGCCTTTAGCAGCTAGGGAGATGTTGTCAGGACCATACCAACGGGAACTGGAAGGGATTGCACCCAAAGGTTCTCCCTCTTGTTCAAAGGTATTGAAGGTTTAAGAGTTAAATTAAGTGTACGTGTGAAGCCTGTGCAGAGAGCACAGCGGGGCCTACTCCGCTACTGGGGAATTGTAGTGGAAAATGCTGGATGGGTGGTTATGGACAGCTCAGCATGTCCCTCCAAAATGCAAGTTACTTTGAAAGTGTACATTGTCACGGGGAACTGAGAGTTAACTGGAGAACAGTTGCAGTGCAGTGTACATGGTGTAGGTTCATCTCTAAGAGTGGAGGCCCGCCTTAAGGTTGAGTATTCCCCCATGGCAGCCTCAACCTTGTCCCAGGGCATTGAGGAATATGACACACAGACAAAGGTACCCCATGTGTGTGTGATATATTGACCCCAGAGCAAAGTGCCTAACGTAGCCCAGAAGAACCCACACGAAGCAGGCCTCACATGTGACCCAATACTTGGCACCCAACGAGTTCTATCTTCAAGATGGTAGCACTGGAAGTGCGGAATAAGGGGAACTAGACCTGCAAGAAGACAATGCTGGACTCCATGGATTAGTAAGTATGTGTTTTTTGACTCCCAAGGGTAGAACTTCTGTGGAATCTTTGAAGGGTCAGTATCCCATCACCAGACAGGAAAGATTGGAGGGAATGTTTTGAGGACTGCCCTAAACTGGGTATTTCCTCTAAAAATAAGTTCACTCCGACAAAATTCTTACATAGAGTGTATTATACTGCTCCGAGACTCCATTGAATCAACCCAGACTGTGATCTTGCCTGCCCGTGCGGATTACTTTATCCAGGCCCTTACTGTCGGGAAAGGCTTTGCCACAGTACAGATGCTGTTTCCAGGCACACACATATGCGCATGCGCCAGCCAAGAATGAGCCAAATAGATGTGGGCAAACATGCACAATCGCGAGCGCGCATCTGTCACCAAGGCTGGCGCCAAACAGTCTATTTAAACAGAGCTTCAGCACTGGCTAATTGTTGTTTGGTATACAGCATTCCGTGTATGTTCCTGCGTTCCTGATTCCTGTGTTTGACCTCTGATCCTGACTTGACTTGCTTCTGACTATTCCTGTCTGCTACTTGTCTTGACCCCTGGCTTCACCCGGGATTCTGTCTCTGCCTGCTGTACCTGTTGATCCTGCGTCCGTTGCCGACTCTGCCTGTGACCTGACTGCTGTCTGCCGTATTTGCCTGATCTGTCCTTCTGTTACCAACCCGACTCGTCTGACCCTGCTTACAGCTCCTCCAGCCTGCTACAGCTCCTTCAGTCCAGCTCAGCATCTTCTGGCGCCTGCTTCCTCCTGTGCATGCACAGTCAGTCATCAGTCAAGCCAAGCCAAGCCAGTCTGCCTGCTTCCAGCTATCCTCCTAGCACATCTGCTTGCTGTCTTGTCTGCATGCTGTCAGCTACTCCTGGCTTCCTTCCCGACTACTACCTGCACAGACTACTGGACTGATCATCGGCGTTCTTACCCCACCGTGCTCCAGTGGCTACTGTCTCAACATCAGTGGCCCTCAAAGCCGGAGCTGTACGAGTGGCCTTCCTCCGCACGTCAGGCTCACCAACCAGGTACGTGACACTTACCTTCACATGTTCTGGGACTGTTCAAAGGTCATTGCTTTCTGGTCTGATGTCTTTGATTTTATCAGTCATAAGTTGCAATTGACCCTTCCAATGTCCTCAGAGGTAGCCTTGTTGGGGCTTTATGAGGATGCCCAAAGACGACACCATACTAAATTGCTGACTTCATAGTTGTTGTATTATTAGGAAATTCTGTGTAAATTGAACTCCACTACTCTCCATGCTGTAGTCCTGGGAGGCCATGATTATAGCTGCCTTGCTATTGTGTAAATTGACCTACATCAACTGTGGCTACCCTTGGGAATATGATAAGGTTGGCTCCCATGAACTTCCCAGTACTGAGGAAGTCGAGGAAGTCGAGAGCCTACAGCGTATGACGCAACACGTATAGGGGGGCGGAGACTCCAGATGGACGTGACCCGGCAGCTCACACAGGACGCGTTCCTGTGTGTCTCTCTTTCCGCATTTCTGACTGTATGATTAGCCTGCACAGCCCGCATAGCTTCATGTGCAGTACAATGTGAGTGTATCCATACTGTGTGTTATTTGAATAAAGCGTGTTAAGCAGAGAGCATTAAATCTTCTTCTCCCTTTTTCCTCACATGATGTTGATCGAGTGTGTGGAGTAGGAAGTAAGCTTACTCATTAACCCCTGCAGTGTCTCAAAGATCATTTCAGGATATGGCGGACGTAACCCTGTTCATTACGTTAAGGAAATAAGCAATTGTGACCCAGTGGTAAAACACGGGTCAGATTATGAGGTGAGAGGCCATCCGCTTATGGTGGTGGGATCATGAGCACCGATTTCATCTTTTTGAGCACCTGAGCACTTTTTGGATATTGAAGAGACTGTTAATCTTGTATTATGGACTACTACAAGTGATGTGGCATCACTCATTTTGGTCACTGGTTGTTATTGCACTTTATTACTTATTGCATTTACCTCAGCACAGTATTATCTATTTAAGTACAATTATATATTGTGTATTTTGCACATGTTTTGATTTGTGGTAGAGTGTTGTCACTATACACCTACATATTATCAATTGTGTGTTGATTTTCAGCTTATTTTTGACACCAGTATTTGGTCAGCATGTTTAATTACTCAAGCACCTTATTATTTAAACAAGCATTTTTGTTTATACAAGCACTTTATTAACTAATTTAGTTTTATCAAGCACCTTATTGCTAATTTTCACAGATTCTTTGATCAGGTGTCAGTAGGGCTGTATCTCACGATTTGTCTATTTCCCAATAGGTTTGCCATGCCTTGCAGAATTTTTGACTCCTATGGGTGTGAAAAAGGGAGGATTTCTCTCTCTCCCCCCCCCCTTTCACTCCTTCTTATGTGCTCACTATCCTTCTGACCCCATTGTCCTTTTTTCTCCTCTTCTCCCTGTTCTTCCTTACTACTCCCTTTCCCCCCTATTTCGGGTGGAGCTGAGGATGCCTAATTGCATTCTGTGACTCCCTTACTCACGAGTTATATGTGCCTGTTTTTGTACCAAATAGAAAGTATAGGTGCCACTCAGGCTCTTGAGGATCCTCGCCCAATGCCAACTGCTGGGAGTGTTGGCCGAGAAAGAAGCTCGTCCCAGCTCCAGACGTCATCATGCAGCAGGAAAAGAATCCCATAAGCAAAGATGGAGCTTAAATGCATCATCGGCTACCGCACAATTGGAAAGAAAAAGTGTCAACTGAGTGGTAGTCTGGTCACGGAGACTGAAGCCCAGTAAACCTTGTATGCATTATGGAGGGAAAACAAAAATTAAAATAGTGAGAAAAAAAAAACATTGCAACTAACATGGAGAGTCCGAAATACAATATTCAATTAGACAAATTACTGTAGTGACAAACTCTTCACTCACATGGTGTCTTTTTAAATATTTTAAAATAAGTAGAGACCCTGGAATACTAGCAATCATAATTTTCCATAAACTATTACAAGGTGGCTAAAGCTGTAAAATAAATGGATATAATATCTTTATTCTTCAGGACTTATTATTGATTTAAGGATTTCTTTGAATAAATATAAGGAAGTTTAGTGTGGTTAAAATTACTAGATAAACAACTTCAAATGTCATTGGCAGATAGCCTAAAAAAAATTATACTTGTTAAAAGTAGCATATACTGTACACTTACCAGTTAAATTCTCTTTTTTTTAACATCCTGCAATGTCCTATTCTTTGAAGTTATTGATATAAGAAGAGTTATATGCTAACTCCTATAGTAACCTATATTCTGGGTAGACATATCTGATTGGTTAATATGACTTGTGCACTTGATCTTCATTACAGTTTTCTGTTTTATAAGCCTAAGGCCTCCTTTACATGGGTGATTCCCTAATACTCCCCTGGCCCTGTTATGTGCTCCATTAAATGATGGTTGGGGTCTAGTCAGAGCAAAACTTTATTTCTTTTGTTTTTACAACAATATCTGCCCAGGGGAGCAATAGACCCTGTCTAAATCACTGGCCAGTGAAGCAGGTAATAAACGATACTGGAACTTTTCAGCAATACAGTCCAACAATGCAACATCACAGTTTCTTTCTAAGTACTGTAACTAACTAACTTCAGTCTACCTATTGCCTCCCCCAAAGTTGTAGTCCCTAAGTGGAAAAGTCCTGTTAAGGCAGTTCCCATCAGTGTGCTCCAGATGTTGCTGGCGATTACATCTTTTGGCTTGATCTCCCCATTCTTCATATACAGGTCACCGCTCTCTTGGACTGAGCCTTCCCCCTAATGTCTTTACAGCACAGGGTGGAGGGCAGAGCCCAGAAAAGCATTGAAAAACACAGTTAGCTTAACACAATTCCACCTGGGTAGCCTACAAAACTTAAACTGTATATTAGTATAGTATTAGTATATTAGAGAAACAGTGCATGGATACAGATTTGGTATTCTTGTTTTGTTTGATTAATACCTAGAACAGTGGAACATACAACAAAAACAGAATCTTGTCTCATGTATTCTACGAGGTGTGTCTAAAAAGTTTGGTGAATGGTAACAGAAAACAAACAAAACAGAAGATAGAAACAAATTTCCTTTATTGACCTTCAAAATAATCGCCATTCTTCACAGCATACTTTTGGCAATGTTAATTTTTCTGGTAGTTTCTGGAAACTGTCAGCAAAATCCTCTTTAGTAACGATCACAGAATCGCTGTCAAACATTCTTGGACTGTCGCCATGTATGCAAAACATGTGCCTTTCATGATGCTTTTCAGGTGGGGAAACAGAAAGAGGTCTGCAGGTGCCAGATCAGAGGAGTACGGTGGATGAGTGGGAACAGATCTTCCGCTTACCCAAATTTTCACATACGATGGTGCTCACCATGTCCTTGCTAATGCCCAATTTCTCCGCTATCATTCGTAGAGTCAGTCGCCAGTCTCGTGCCAGCATTTGTTGCACTCACTCATGCCTGAGGTTCTGCTTGTCGACGGCCAACCTGAACGTGGCTTATACTTAGACATTTCCTTCCCATCAAGAAAGTGTTTGAACCAGTCGTAAACACATTTTCTGCCAATGACAGCCGTGACAGACAATCACAAATTTAAACACAGAGCGGTAACTGTCTGTTACCAGCTCTCCTCCCCTCACACACCGTTTTCAGTGTGAGGAGAGGAGAGCCAGGGATCAGTGAGTTACCGATCTGTACATTGTCAGTGTACTGCACCAAGCATCACACAAGAGAACCCCTCACATCACCCATCAGCAGTGTTACAGTCCTCCTCAGTGCCCATCAGCAGTGTTACTGTCACCTGTCACCCATCAGTACCTATAAAGTACACCTGTCACCCACCAGTGCCTATAAAGTGCACTTGTCACCCATCAGTGCCCATAAAGTGCACCTGTCACTCATCAGCAGTGTACCCGTCGCCCATCAGTGACCATCAGCAGTGTACCTGTCACCCATCAGGGACCATCAGCGGTGCACCTGTCGCCCATCAGTGACCGTCAGCAGTGCACCTGTCGCACATCGCCTAACTGTACCGCGGCTCATCACCAGAATACCTGTCACGCAGCCGCCTATCACCAGAGTACCCGTCACACAGCCACCATCAGCAGAGTACACGTCGCACAGCCACCATCAGCAGAGTACCCCTCCTACAGACGCCCATCACCAGAGTACCCATCACACAGCCACCATCAGCAGTCTACCAGTCCCAGTCATGTCCAAAAAATTTACACCAGTGAGGAGGCGTTTCAGATCCTTGGCATGACTGATGAGAGCAGCCGGGAGTTCTCACAGTCAGATTCAGATTCGGTGTATGAACCTGTCGAAAGCAGTTTATCAGCAACTGAATCAGGGGAAGGAAGGGTCCCTCCTAAACGGATATGCTGCTCTGAAAAAAAGGCAGCCACCAGCGATAGACTCCCAAGTCCCCCAAGTGCCAGCACTGGAGTGTCACATCCCCCCAAGAATCAGGGCTCATACATACCTCCTAAATGCTCTTAACAACCCAACATGGCTGCCTTCCAACTTGGGATCAGCAAGCATGCCCCCTTTCACCACACAGCTAGGTGTGCAAGCCAATACTTAAAAATTTTCAGAAATAGATGTTTTTAAATTTACTTTTGCCTGACACTTTACTCCAATTTATTGTGGACCAGATAAATCTACAGTATACTGATGGCAACCCCAGTTCATTCTGTGCCTGTCCGCATGAGTGGAAATGTCTGACATTGGAGGAATTCAAATTGTTTATGGGCTGCAATCTTAACATGGGGCTTACAAAACAAATAGGGGACATGCCTACTGGTGCACCGACCCCATACACCACATGCCTATTTATTCTTCTGTCATGCCCAGGTCCCGCTATGAGATGATCATGTGCTTCCTTCACTGCAGTGACAATACCCAGTGCTCTCCCCAAGAGGATTCAAAAGCCTGCATGCATCCAAGATTGTAATCTCTACATGGTGTGCTTCAGCCCTATTTGGCAACAAGGAGGTCTCGTTTTTGGTATAAGAAAGTTGACATTTTTCTTTTTCATTTGGCCATTTTCAGTGCTTATGTCTCTTACACCAAATCCACAAAAAGACCCACCCCCTTCCTAAAATTCATAGAAAAAATAGTCACGTCCCTCATCTACCAGCAAGATCCCTCCCAGAAAACCTTCACTCTGATGCTGTCACCAGACTTCATGAGTGCTATCTCCTGGAGAGCATTCCACCATCAGAAGCAGGCTGAAGATGCCAAAAAAGATGTCACATATGCAGCAAAGTTAGAAGAGATACCAGCTATTGCCCTCCGTGTCCCTCCCAACCCAGCATATGCATTGGACAATGATTCTGACACATTCCTACAATATTAGACCATATTTTTAACCATTTCCCCATTTTCAACATCTGTGCTGACCATTTACCTGCTTCCTCAAATAACTATGCCACTGCCTTCTACATGAACTGACTCTGGCCTGTTTATCGACTATGCCTCTGCCTACTGTTTGAATTTTTGATCCATCACCTTTCTGCCTTCCATGGGAACTGACCCTGGCCTGTTTATTGACTGTTCTTCTGACTGCCACTTGGACTGATCTGCTGCCCTGCTACTGTAGTACACAGGGGTTTCACATATGTGAGGGGCTCCAGAATTGTTTTTCCGGATGGAGAAAACAATTTTTTTTTCTCTTGGTTTGTAATTTCCTGATTAGGGTCTGGAGACTGGAGGCTTCAAACAGATTTGGGTGGAAGAAGCCTCCACCCCTGTGCCCAGGTCTTACCTGACCGAGGCCCTAGGCCTGATATTTCTGCCTGCTGCTGACTTACTGCCATCATGCCTCTGCTTGCCACATGAACTGACCACACCTCTGCCTGCTACCTGTACTATGGAAATATTTTGTTGTAGCAAGAAACAGGTTGTTTATGAAGGGCTGGAGAGTGGTACAATAATTAGTGTCTGCAGGTAACAGTGTACCAGGACCAATACTTTGGCTGTGCTGATCATGTCTCTGTCTGGACAATTCCTTTGGCTGTTGCTGAACACATCTGACTGCTGCCTGGACTAATGCTTTGGCTGTGCTGACAATATCTCTGCCTGCTGTCTGTACTGACTATAGACAATGATCCTGCCTGCTGCTTGGACAATTACTTTTGTTGTCGCTAAACACGTCCCTGCCTGCTGCCTGGACCAATGCTTTCCTCTGTGGTCAACTGCACTAATAAAATCACAGGCAATCTTTTGTTTACCCTTTACTCAACATAATGTATTTTGGGGTGTAATTCTTGGTATGTACATGCTATGTGTTTGAAATATGAAGGGCCTTCAAAAGTGTGATAGGTTGTCAGGAAATTAGATGTGTAATAAATGCTCCTAGAACGCCTGAAGGTGCTACTTGGATGTTGGGACTCTGTATGTGGCCAAGCTGTGTAAAAGTCTCACACATGTGGTATAGCCATACTGTACATGCTATGTGTTAGAAATATCTTATAAATGGACAACTTTGTGTAAAAAAAAAAAAAAAAAAATGCATTTTCATTTTCTTTACACATTTTCCAAAAACTTGTGGGGAAAAAAATGACATGTTCAAAAGACACATTATGCCTCATAGAATATATGTTGGTGTGTTTTCTTTCCAAAATGGGGTCATTTTGTGGGGCTTTCGGTTGTCCTGATGCTCCAGAGCCTTCAAAAGTTTAATAGGTTGTCAGGAAATTAGATGTGTAATTTATGCTCCTAGAACGCCTGAAAGTGCTACTTGAGTTTTGGGCCTCTATATCTGGCCAGGTTGTGTAATAGTCTCACACATGTGGTATTGCCATACTAAGGAGGAGTAGCAGAATGTGTTTTGGGGGTGTAATTTTTGCTATGTACATGCTATGTGTTATAAATATCTTATAAATTGATAATTTTGTGTAAAAAAAAAATGCGTTTTCATTTTTTTTCGACATTTTCCAAAAATTAGCGGAAAAAAATTACATGTTCAAAAGACTCATTATGCCTCATAGAATATACGTTGGGGTGTTTTCTTTCCAAAACGGGGTAATTTTGTGGGCCTTTCTATTGTCCTGGTGCTCCAAGGCCTTCAAAAATATAATAGGTAGTCAATAAATTAGATGTGTAATTTATGTGACTAGAACACCCGACGAGGCTCCCTGCATGTTGGGCTTTTGTATGTGGCTAGGCTGTGAAAAAGTGTGTTATCGCTATTGTCATGGTACTACTGGTGTGAGCTCACAGGTGAGCAGGTGATACGGGATCCCCCAGGGTGTTAAAAATATAAGGACCAGCCGGTGTTCTGCCAGGGACCCCCTCACGGGAGTTTGGACTTAGCTGCATGTTGACCCCTGCTCGCGGGGAGAGTACCCAAAGACACAGTGCAGGCATGGATGGATCAGGGCGGGCAGCAGACAAACGTAATCAGGAGAACTAGTCGAGTCGGTACACAAGAGATCAGTCCACGAGAAATCAGGTTAGGAATGATTGCATGGAAGGAGCTCAGGAACAGGTGTTGCTCAAGCAACCAGAAAATGGTCTGATTGGGATTTAAATAGGGAGACACATGGGAGGCTGGACAGGAAGTAGCAGGAAGGAAGGTATATTAACCATCAGGTCAAGCGGGGACACCCAAAGCTGCTAATTCAGTGCAGCAAGAGCAGAGAACAAGCTTTAGGAACCAAAGGTGCCAGCAGACCTACAGCAGCAAAAGGTAGAAAACGTATGCAAACAGTTAGACACAGATCAGCTCCGCAGCTGATCTGTGACAGCTGTTCTCAGAAGGTGTTTTGGGGTGTAGTTGCAAGTATGCATATGCCATGTGAGAGAAATAACATGTTAATATGACAATTTTGTAGGAAAAAAAAAATTACAACTTTAAAAGACTTACCATGCCTCTTGCCAAATACCCTGGAATTTCTACTTTCCAAAAAGGGGTCATCTGGGGGGTATTTGTACTGTCCTAGCTTGTTAGGCTGGCCATACATTATACAATTTTCTTACAATTTTCTGTACGATTTTCTTTAGCTTTACATTCAACTATGTAGTACAAAGGCCTACCTAATTGGATACAATTGAAAATGTTGTTTAGTTTTGACCTCATATTATGTGGTTTTTGGTAAATCTAACAGAAAATTATACAAGAAAATTGAACATGTATGGCAAGCCTAAGGCCCCTTTCACACAGACGGACCGTTCAGATCCGCCTGTTCGTTTTTTTGGCGGATCTGAACGGTCCCCCCATGCATCCCTATGGGGCAACGGATGTCAACGGAGACAAGTCCGCTGACATCCGATCTGACCCCATCCGACCCGATCCGTCAAATCTGGATGGATGGAAACCCTATTTTTCATCCGTCCAGCGAATCGGATGAGAACGGACAGACGGTCCGTTCCCATCCGATTCCCCCATAGAGATGTATGGGGCTCTGACAGCTGTGTCTCCGCACACAGTGCGGAGAACAGCTGTCATTCTCCTGCTCAGCGGGGGATCGGCGGAACGATCCCCCGCTGAGAAAAACGGAGTCCGTCCGACGGACTATATGTGTGAAAGAGACCTTAGGGCTCTTTCACACGGACGTTCCGTATGTCCGTAAATCATCCTTTTTTTTTTGCTGAAGATATACGGACATAATGAATGTCTATGGGATTGCGGATGTCAGCGGATGACCATCCGCTGACATCCGATTTTCATCCTTACAGTTCTGTTCCGTTTTTTAGAACGGAACAGAACCCTATTTTTGTTCTGTTTAAAAAACGGAACGGAAGCAAAATCGGATGTCAGCGGTGTCATCCGCTGAAATCCGCAATGCCCTTAGACATACATTATGTCTGTATATCATCCGCAAACGGATGGGATGATATGCGGACATACGGACCGGATGACACAAGTGTCACCCGTGTCCGTAAAAAAAAAAAAAAAAGTGCCACAGCGGACAAAAAAAACGGAGCGGTCGTGTGAAAGAGGCCTTAGTGGCTCAAGAAATGTCAGTACATCAGGTGTGATCAGTTTTCAATGATTGGCACCATAGCATGTAGACTCTAAAGGCCCGTACACACGTACCGATCGTCGGCCGACAGAACGTCCTACAAATGTTCGCGGCTGGCGTGTTTGTTGTTTGTCTGTTGAAAAGTGCTCCAAACTTGCCCAGGACATTTGTCTGCCGACAGAAAATGACGTCACTACGTTCCACGCACGTTCGCCACTACAAAAGAGGAAGTGAGTGTTTGGCCGTGACCCTTCTGGGCATCTCGCGCTGATTTCGGTAGCATTTGTTTGGTTGACGACATTTCGCTATTTTCCGAGACATCGTTCGAGAATTTATTATGGCGACCGTGAATTCGACCGTTGCTGTCGTTAGTGTTGGAGTTTTGGCTCTGAGACGACGTACGAGCAATAGGAAGAAGAAGCGGACCTCCTGGACGAAAAATTGGTTGCTTAACCGTGATCAATTTTCTCATATGTCCTTGCTGAGGGAGCTCCAGGAAAATAATCCTGATGACTTCAGGAATTATTTGAGGATGACGGATCCCATCTTTTACCGTCTTCTTGCCCTGGTGTCCCCCTATATTCTGAAGCAGGATACTTGTATGCGGCTTGCAATTACTCCTGAGCAAAGGTTAATTGCGACGTTGAGGTATCTTGCAACAGGGAGAAGCCTGCAGGATCTGAAGTTCACCACAGGCATCTCCCCCCAAGCACTTGGAGTCATCATCCCTGAGACCTGCTCTGCCATCATCAAGGTCTTGCAGAAGGACTATATCAAGGTATGTTTTATTTTTTACATTACATTACATGTATTAGTCGTTTCACCCGAATTATTAGGTTTTTGGATGTACAGCAATTGACACAGGCCATTATTTGTAAACTACCCTCTGTCCGCATGCACATAGTAGTAAAGATGTAGATTATCTTAACCATTTGTAAAATTACCCACTAACCACCCCACCATTCTCTCCTATGTGTCCCTAAACGCATTGCCTGTTAACAGTATTTTGAATCTGTGTCATTTTATTACTTTCCCTCAAACAATTATTCCTTGGCCAATGTTTTATTACCTAGTTTATGATTTATCTAAAATACATCAGTCCATCTATTCCCACCTATGATTGTGTATGTTTATGTAATGATGTTAAAACCTTCACTGACCACAAGCCCTTATTGATGTATAAATGCCCAGTTTTACTTACCCATCCCCCCACCCACATGCTAAATCTCAAAGTCAGCATATACCAAAGCTCAAGCTCTGAGGTCTTCAAACTACGGCCCTCCAGTTGTTCAGGAACTACAATTTCCATCATGCCTAGTCATGTCTGTTAATGTCATAGAATTACAAGGCCTCATGGGATGTGTAGTTCTGCAACAGCTGGAGGGCCATAGTTTGTAAATCTCTGCTCTAGCTGGTGAGTATAATGGGCAATACACACTATAAGATTGTCAGAACAATTTATCCTTCCGATTTACCAAAACCAAATAATATGAGGTCAAACAAACACTTTCAAATCCTATGCAATCTGGCAGGCACTTGCACTACATAGAAAAGGTAAATCTGCACGAAAAAGTCTTCAGAGAATCTTATAGTGTGTATGGCCCTTCACAATATAAGAACAATAGGAGGTTGAAAATAAATGTATGTAGATGTTACATCCCCAAATCCAAACGTTTGCCTTCCTGTTGTTTATATTTTTAACAAGTTGCATAAGCATTTAACAGACAACTGTGTGTGTAATTAATAATGTGATGTGCTCAAGCACTAATTTTATTTTTATTTTTTTCCCCACAGTTTCCTTCAAACGCAGAGCAATGGCTGGAGATTTCTGCTCAATTTCTGGAGAAGTGGAATTTTCCCAATTGTGGGGGTGCTATTGATTGGAAGCACGTCCGCATTGTCCCCCCTCCGAATTCCGGCACATTTTATTATAATTATAAAGGTTTTTTTAGTATAGTCATGCTAGCCATAGTTAATGCAAACTATGAGTTTATTTATTTGGATATTGGCAAAAATGGCCGCAATTCGGATGGGGGAGCTATTGAGCAGACGGAGTGCGCTCGTCGTCTAAAGAACGGCACTCTGAACCTGCCATCCAGGGAGCAAACTGTTGAGGGTATGAGCTTTGTGTTTATCGCAGATGATGCTTTTGCGCTTGGGGAGCATCTCATGAAGCCCTACCCTCAGAGGAACCTCACCCCCGACCAAAGGATTTACAACTACCGGTTGTCCAGAGCTCGCAGAGTTGTGGAGAATGCCTTCGGGATAATGGCCAACCGGTTCCGGATATTCCTGACGTCCATACACCTGGCACTGTACAAAGTGGATAATGTGGTCTTGTGTTGCTGCATTTTGCACAACTTCCTACGCAGGAATGTACACAATTATGTTTTGCAGCAACTGGATACTGACCCTGCTATGCCAGGTACAAGTGGAGAGGCCCAACCTCCTGACCAAGTGGAGTCCATGACGTCAATGCAAGTTGGACGGTCAGGATTGGCATCACACAGGGCCCGTCAGATCCGCCAGGAATATCTGGACTATTTCGTGGGGAGAGGAGCTGTGTCCTGGCAGCAATCACTGTCACACACACATTAATCTTGTTAAAGATTTGACACATAAATGTCAGAGATATCTTATTTTTCAACACATTAAACCAAAATTGCAATGATTCTGTATTGTGGATTCTAATCATTTGGGCACATATGCCAAACATAATTATTTGGGTTAATCATGTGTTATATATGTGTGACTTTGGAAGGGTTAATACATTCATCAGTGTGTTTCTTTACTGTAGTCTCTCACCAGCTGATCCAAAGTGATGATGGCCATGTGTTATTTTTGAGCCAGTGGTGTAAATACAAGGGCCTTCTGCACCCCACAAAATTTACACAAACCCTGTCACATTGAGAACTAGGTCACACCCAAGGTTCATCTAATGTCACCTTACATTGGTGGTTATTGTCCAGAAGTTGCCCATACTATATATTTAATATAATACATTAGGGTATTAACAACGTACCTACACCTGTTATGTTGTGTTCATTTATGACATCCTTCTCACTGCCCACCAATGTTAGGATATGTCAGTGTTATGTGAAACTTGATCATTGTTCATCTCAAAGTGTTATATATATAGGTAATGGAAAGTGAACTAGAGCAACGAACAAGCAATACACTATAGATTACACTGATCTCCCTACACTGATTGCTACTGCCAATATCAATGCCATATTGAATCCTAGGACTGCTAGTACCTTGAGTGTTGAGTCACACTTATGCGATGCGGGAAGTCTGCGACTTTGCATCCTTCCTGCATCGCATAAGGGTGACCCCCCACTAACTTTTTCCACAGGATTGTATTACACAAGTCTGAAGCACTGTGCCATCCAATCCTGATACATCAGAAATAAAGGGTCATGTGCGACTTGTGTGCGTTTTCAGTGCGAATGTAGCCATACAAAGTGTATGTCTCAATTAGCACTGCACTTGCACAAAAGTCGCACATGATGCATTTATTCAGCTGCATCAGGATAGGATTGCACAGTCGTTCCCACTTGTATGATCCGATCCTGTATGAAATGTCAGATCGCACTGTGATATGCGTTTAAACGGTTGGGATCTTTAACATTTCATTGACACCTCCAGCAACTCGCATATGGCAGTGTCCAAAATGCTTTCATTAACATGTAAATATGGGAATATTTACATGTTAATACATACATCATACATTTAATGCTTCTTTACACAGCTTTAGACCTCGACCCCCCAACGAAAGTCAAATAAAGAAAGGAACACACATTGTTGAATGTACAACATTTTTTGTAAGAAACATTCACAGGGTTAGGGTTAGGGTGTTTTCAAGTGTTTTTCCCAAACGTGGGTACACTCTTAACAACTGAGTGTCATCAAGATATCATAAAAGATTACAAAACATTTGTAATGAAAGAAATCCAAAACAAACATAAAAAACGTATTAAAAATTTTTTAAAATTTGGCAATCATGTCCACAAAATCGCGCATTTTGGATTGCAATGCCGTTGCTGTTTCCTTGATTTGCTCGAGGTCTGAGCAACATTGGAGTGCCTCACGTGTTAATTTTGCTAAAGTGCAAGTAGGTAAATCATGATCTGTAAAAAAATATACGAGTCAATGAGAATCACCTACATGAGGTCATAATAGAGAAACATTTGGTGTCCAGGTTATTTTTAATTACTCTCGAGTTAATACCTACCCTGTTCTTATGCTCTTTTGCCCTAGGCTCTTCTTCTTCCTCCTGTCCTCCTCTGATCCTGTTGCTGATGATTCTGCCGGTCTCCTGAGCTTACTATATATTCATTAGGGGTGTGAACGCATGATGACGTCATTGTGAGGGCATGGTCGTAATGTATATATATATTAAGCTGCAGAGAACTGAGACGGGCAGAATGCACGGCAACAGCATTGGAGGAGGACAGGAGGAAGAAGAAGAGCCTAGGGCAAAAGAGCAGACAACATAAGAGCAGAAGATTGGACAGCAGAAGAGTGGAGAGGAGAAGATCCAAAGAGCAGAGTGGAGAAGACCGGATGAAGATATTTAAGAACATTTCATAAACGTCTCCTGTCGTTATTCACATACACTTCCATTTATGTGGTTAATGTGTAGGGGTACTATGTACCCCATACCCATTCACACAGTGATTGGGGTCTGGGATCTGGGGGCCACCCTTTGTTAAAGGTTGCTTCCAAAGTCCTAGGAACCCCCTGGCCGCATGACCCCCCAAAACCACCAGACAGGGTTGTGGGGATGAGGCCCTTGTCCTCCTCTACATGGGAGCAAGGTGCTTTTGGGTGTGCGGTGCAGAGGCCCCCTGGCCCAAAGCAACAAAACCCCCCCATGTTGAGGGCATGTGTCCTGCTGTGGTCCAGGGGGTGTTTGGTCCGCTTGCTCGTTCTCTTTCCTGGCCTGACAAGCTGCATGCTTGGATAAGGGTCTGGTAGGGGTTTTGGGGGTAACCCACACTGTCTTTTTGTTGTGGGCATACCCTCAAACTCAATACCACACACAAAAGGCCTGGTTGTGAACTTGGGGGGACACCCACGGTGGGTTATTCATTTTTTTGGTGTAGTTCCCCCTCAAAAATCTTCACAGCGCAAGTGGCCCCGCAAGTCAGAGCATCCTGATCCGACTTACGGTGCGACTTCCATTCAAATAAAGAGGCTCCCATAGGGAACTAGTGTTGACAATTGGAGGCTAAAAATAACACTGATAAAAATCATTATGAAAAAACCTACGTGGGCACACAATTGGCTCTCTGAAACTTGGTCCGGGATCCTCCACATTTTCTGATGTGGCTTCCACGCTGCTTGGCAAGTTGCCCGGAGATCTGGGTTCTGACCTGGCTGGGGATGCCACGTCCTCGCATGACGCAACATCTGCAATGTAAATTTGTAAGGGAATACAAGAATATAAGGTTAAACAATCATTGCAAATACACATATTTCTATGATCCCACTACACCAAAATCTGTGCCTACCAACCTTCTTGTTGCTCTGGTGTCTGGTCACTTGTTGTCTCCACCAGAATCACCTCAGGAATAATGTCTTCATCTACATAATACAAAAAATTGGCCATATCATAAAAGTCACAAGAGGTACATTTGTTAGGACATGGTGCCCTGCTTGATAGCTCTTTTAGTAACAAATATGAAGACATGTACATGATTATCTACGAAAAATATGGTACATTAATGTTTGACAGTGCATAGGAACCAATTACCTTTAGTCGAATCTGTGCCACCATCTGGGCCCATGTCCTCATCTTCTTCCGCAACTGCAGATGGAGCTGCCAAACCTCTCCTCCTCCTTTCCCATTGTTTGGCACGGAGTTTACGTTTTTCTCCTATTTAAAGGTTTGAATAATAATCTGTGATTAATAGGAATGTTTGCAGAGAAGATTCGTGCAGGAAAGAACGTTCGTTGCAACACAATACATATATTTTTAACTATGGCTTCCTGACTTTTAATGTCATATACTAAAACATCAACAATAGATCGATCTAATCACGACATGACAACTAAAATGAGTAATCTAACTTTTTACATAGATATTATAATCTAGACATGTTAATACAACATACACAAAATTATAAAAAACAGATTGCATGTTTAAACCAAAAAAAAAAAAAAAAACTTACTTTTTTTCAGAATCCGATGGATTTGGGAAAGCTGATCCTGCTCACGGTGTTTGAGGTCGGACCACCGTTTCCGAATCTGATCTTTCGATCGCTCCACACCGAATTTTTTTTGCAAACAGGCCACCACCTTATCCATGATGCCATCTTTCCTGGCATTGGGCCGATCGTAATTTGCCAACTTTCCATCATAGTCCATTTTTTCTAAAATGGAGACCATCTCCACCATTTCTGCCTTTGTCATGGGTGTAGCCCTTGATTTTCGGGTGGCCCAATCACTTCTGCCCACACTAATTGAGCTCTCACATCGTTGAGACATGGTTCGTAATTAAAAAACGATTGTTCCACTGCCTCAGGTGTGTGTGTGTCGCATGTAGGCCTGATCTTCGGCACGTACACACCCCTGCACAAGCCCGCCACTGGAGGAGAAGTTGACGCATGCGCTGTATTTAAAGGACGCCAGATCTTTTGGCCGACGATTCGCTAGCGGACATATCGAGGGTTGGAGCACGATCGAACGGCGAATCACGACTTTTCCCCACAAACAAAGGTACGACTATTTGATTAGAGTGTTTTGGGCCCTATACAGCTTTTATTAGGAATATCTTTATTATGTCCCAAAATACATGCTATTTTAATATGTTTTGTGTTGTGTTGTATCTTGCAGGCATATACTGTCCTGCAAAATGGTGGACAATTACACCACCCACAACTTTCTCATCAGTTTCATTGATGAGTACAGGCAACTGCCGTGTTTGTGGCAAGTCAAGTCGGCTGAATATAAAAATAAGAAACTAAAAAAACAGGCCATTGACCATTTAGTGGCCTTCTACAAGCCCGTCTGTCCTGGGGCAAATGTGGAGTATGTACGGCGAAAAAGTAACAGTATTCGCACTGCCTGCAGGCGGGAGGTTAAGAAAATTGAAGAGTCCACCCAGTCTGGAGCAGCTGCACAAAATGTACATGTACCACGGCTGTGGTACTTTGATAACCTGCGGTTCCTGGCAGACACCTTGGAATCCAGGCCATCCATCTCAACACTGCCTTCTACTTCGGCAGAGGGCTCAGTGTCTGTTGATCCAAGCCAGGATGAAGATATCCTGGAGGAGAGTTTTACTCAGGTATGGCATTTCACTATATATTGTCTGCTAAAAATGTAATCATGTAACAAAATTATAAGCTAAACCATAATTGACCCTTTATGTAAACTGGCATAGCAAGGGGTTGGCATGACAGGCAACCGCCAGGGGCGCAGGCCAAGGGGGTGGGTCGCAAAAACATTGGCATTGTTTTATTGATTTTTTGAACAATCCACTCAGCCTGCACACCCCAGAACCCCCAGTTTGCAGGCGGATTCATGCAGGTGTAAAACATTGAGAGCTGATTCATGCAGGTGTAAAACATTGAGAGCAGCTGAGCCAAAAGACCAGGAGACTGAGACTGCCTCTCATTGCATCCCCAGCACACCTCCGGTCTTACAAACACTGCTGCATCCCCAGCACACCTCTGGTCCTAACAAACACTGCTGTAGCCTCAGCATTCCTCTGGCTCAACCTTTTTTAAAACAAAACTAACAAACTAACAGCTCCTGCAAATGATACATCCATCCTTGCTTCCATGTTTCTGGTCTCTCACTCCGGGTCAGCAAGGCAGGTGGCTTCCTTATTCCTGTTTCCCTGCACCGCTTCCCCCTCAATGCCCTACATCAAGCCCTCTGCAAGTTCAGGCCCCTCTCTCTTTGCAACCCCCCTCCTCTCTCTCTCACAACCCCTCTTTCTCTCCCTCTCTCTATCTCTCACCCCTCTCTTTCTTGTTTTTCACACCTGAGAGAATGATTGCCCACTAGAGAGCTCTACACTGGGCAAACAAGGGACAAATGAAAAACATAATAAACATAAAGGAAAATAAAAGGAAATAAAATTACCGAACACGGATTTTAAACCCGAACATACAGTAAAGTTTTCGGGTCCGTGTCCGGGTAGCAAAAATCCAATTATCTGGTACGAACCTGAATAATACAGTCCGTGTTCGTTCAACACTACTGCTGGTCCATTTTTTAGTGGTGTAGTAAATGTCATTCAAAGTGTGAGAGCAATACAAGCTGAAAATTGGTCTGGGCAGGAAGGGGGTATAAGTGCCCAGTAGGCAAGTGGTTAAGGAGCAACTTTTGTCATTATTGCCCTATGCAGCTATGTGTTTAATCAGAGCATTGCTAGTAAAATATCCTCGTAAAATACCCCCATTGTACTGACAGTGATATAAGCAGTGATTGTCTAACAAACACTGACTGCCATGATATTCCATTAAAAAATGACTATTTTTAGAAAAACATGTTTTAGTACATGGTTCAATATTCTTCTACTCTTTTATGTGTGCAGAGAGAAGCAAATAATGGCTTATTATCTTCTCACAGAGTAATGTATGGGCTTTTGTTAAATTTGTATCCACACCCAAAACTCTTTATTGTAAATGATTATAAGGGTAATCAGAGAGGTCTGAGAAACAGGAAATTCCATGTGTGAAAATAGAATTAGCTCAGGCCCATGGAACTGAAGAAAACCAAAACCATAACTGTGACGTCCTGGATAATTTACAATTATCACCATTTATAAGGCACAAAGCAAACTATATACCCATCCCACCCACTAATTAAACCAACCGTACCTTTGCAAATAGGCATCAAGCCAGGGAATGAGTATTTGTATTACCTATCTACAAGAGAGAAAATCATGAAGTCTGTAGTATCCAACACAAATAAAAGACAATTAAAATGACGTAAAGTGATATTAAAGTCTCATTTCTTTTCTATAAAAATAACAAATGTCATACTTACCTGCTCTGTGTAATAGTTTTGCACAGAGCAGCCCAGATCCTCCTCTTGGGTCCCTCGCTGGCTATCCTGGCCCCTCCCGCCTGCTGAGTGCCCCCACAGCAAGCAGCTTGAGACACAGAGCTGTGGTTCAGCTCTGCCCCCTCTCTCTCTAATTGGCTTACTGACTTTAATTGACAGCAGCGGGAGCCAATGTCTCAGCCAATCAGGAGGGAAAGTTCCAGATGGCCGAGGCACTCGTGCACATTGCTGGATAGAGATAGGGCTCAGGTAAGTGTTAGGGGCGCCGAGAGGGGCTGCTGCACACAGAAGGTTTAGAATAGAATGCATTATGATAAAAAGCCTTTTTACTTTACAACCACTTTAAAGTTAATGTGGTCATGCATAGAATTAAAGGGAAACTCTAGGTAGATATAAAAGACACAAAGTAAATAATCTTTGTAATCATTAATATAGGATTCATTCATGTATTTTTAAATACAAGCAGTGTAGGAACCTAAAATTGATATGATGTTACCTGGTTGCATCCCCTGGCAGAGCTGGGAGAGGATATCTCTCCAATTTGGGGGGAATTTACATCTCAAGAGAGTTGTCTTTACAACAAGTGTCACCACTAAAGGATTTGCTCCCATCTCTTGCCCTGGTGTCATCCTTAAAATTTGGATTTCTCCTCACTTTCTTTTTCTGTGACAATAGTCACAAGGACATAGGGGTGAATCTTCTGAGTTGGGGACATACAGTAATATAAACTTGACAGAGCGTCCAACCCTTCCCCATGCTTTCAAGAACTAAAAAAATCTTTAAAAAAATGTATATGGTCTAATGCTGGTAATAAATGTGTTCCTCTTCAAACACACATAAAGGCGGACCCGAGAAACTACAAGTCAGCGAATATTTAAAACAAATCTAGCAGCACCAGGGTCATTGGTTCAAAAATCAACCTAGGTCACTTATTGCCTGGATTTTGCATGTTTCCTCTGTGCCTGCGTGGGTTTCCTCTGGCTACTCTGGTTTCCTCCCACACTCTAAAGACATGCTGGTAGGTTATTTGGCTTCTGTCTAAATTGTCCCTAGTATGTATAAATGTGAATTAAGGCACATACACACGATAAGAAAATCAGAAGTAAAATGTCATCTGACAAACGATCTGCCAATTTTCGGATTGTTAGTATGGTGCTTTTTACAGCCGATTTCAAATTTTCAGATGACAAAAACTGGATGTGCAAGCTATAACATTTTTATTGTGTATGAACACAACGTCCGATTTTAGTTCCATTAGTACAGTTTTTGTCTGACAAAAATCTTAAGAGCAAGACGACTTATGCTCAGAAACGAAAGAACACATACAAAACAATTGAACACATTACATCACTTCTGAAGTTGAATTCTGTTGTACGAGAATTTTCGTATGTTGAGTAACGTCTTCACTTTCCATATGAGACTAATATGCAACAAAAAACATATGAAAATTCATCCGACAATCTGATCGTGTGTACGAGGCTTTAGGAACCTCTGATTGTAAGCTCCTTGAGGGTAGGGACTGATGTGAATGTAATAATATATACTATAAATGTAAAGTGCCACGTAAATTGATGGCGCTATATATGAACCTGTAACAAATAAATTCATTAAATCTGCATTTGCAAATATACATTTTCGTAGAAGAAAGACTTTCTAATTATAGTTCCCTATAATCACTAGCCTAAATATATGAATGAACATAAGATTAACTTATTCTGTGGTTGGAAACTACAGAAAGATGTTTGTAGGATTTTTGGCTTTTGATGCACAAAGACCGTCATTTATAGTGCATTTAAAAGAATACACAAAATTAAGCTTTTAATAAAATATGCGTTCATTAGTATACATTTTGGATATGTACAGCCAGCAAAAATAACACTTTTACACTTTTACTTTTGTAAATCTAAGTTGACAGACAGGTTTGCTGACTGCTCTGTTCCTTATAGCTATGTTCTGAAAGTACAATCTAGCTTAGCGGGTGTATGCATACCAGGGTGTGAACACCACTTTGCATCAACTATCTTTCATTTAAAGAATTCAAATACCATTCAAAGGATGTGTGCAAGATGACCTTAGACATAAACTATGATTGACAAAACAGATCCCTACACCTAAAAAAAGGTTTAGCGCACACCCTTAAAGCGGTAGAAAACTGCTGAAAAAAAAAACAAAAAAAAACAAAAACCTACAAGACAATAGCATAATGTGCTAGTATGCATTGCATACTAGCACATTATAAAATACTTACCTTAGAATGAAGCCACCACAGCGGCACCCGGTCATCGCTGAGGGGGCTGATGTGTTCCCCCTGTGTTTCTCCTGGATTTGTGGGCTCCAGCGCTGTGAGTGGCCAGAGCCCCGATGACGTCCCTCCTGGGCGGGAGCCCTCTGTTCCAGAAAGGAGCTCTGAAGTTCCGGCACGATACCCCGGACCTTCAGAGCGCATGCTCCGCTGATGTCAGTAGCTGCATGCAGGGTAGGTTTAGGAGATATTCTTTTTACCTACAAGTAAGCCATATTAGAGCTGACCTGTGGGTAGAAATGACCAAGCCGGGTATAAAACCACTTTAACAACAGGCATGGCTACTTTTCATATAAATAAACTCACAAAATACCAATGTCTGAACTTCATCTCTACCATACCTCCCAACTTTTTGAGATGGGAACAAGGGACACTGATTAGTAAAAGTATGTTAGCATAGGACACACACTCTGCCATGCCCCCTTAAATGAGAATCATTTAAAAAAAATAATTAGGGACAGTTAGGAGCTTTATTTCTACTACTAATGTACTGTATGTGGACCCAGGTCATTTTCTATGGTGCTTTATGTATCATAAGGACACAGATGCTTGCATATCTGACGCTATATACCCTGAATCAAAGGACAGATATCAAATTCCTATTCTCTACTTCGTGTTCATACAATCCTGGTAAATTAAGTACCATACCTTGTATGCTGCTTCTTCAAAGACTGTGCTGAAAAAAAAGCAGGAACGTTTTTTTTTTAAACATACATACTTAAAGAATGACTATCCTTTAATTACTTCTGGACCGAAAGGTTTTACCCCCTTAATGACCAGGCTATTTTTTGCGATACGGCACAGTGTTACTTTAACTGACAATTGCGCGGTCATGCAATGCTGTACCCAAATAAAAAATGTTTTTTTCCCACAAATAGAGCTTTCTTTTGGTGATATTTGATTACCTTTTTTTGCAGTATAAACAAAAAAAGAGCGACAATTCTGGAAAAAAAAAACAATATTTCTTACTTTCTACTATAAAACACAGCCAATATAGCAGAATGGCGGTGATCAGTGGCGGCCGGTGTGTTGGGGGCGCAGGGGCGACACCGCCCCCATCCATGCAGATTAGGGGGATGGGCGCCGCCCCCCCATCCCCCTAATCTGCATGCAGGGGTGCCGGACGCATGGAGTTCAATGGGGCTTTTTTTTTTTTGCATCACCTGGTTAGAGCCAGAGGCTCTAATAGGGCGATGCAAAGGGTGGACCCGGGGTGCAGAGCAGTGCGCCCCGACTCCACCCATTGTGTGACAATAGCAAATGAAAATTCGCTATTGTCACACGGATCTAACTCCCCCGCCAATCAGGGAGCGGGTCTAATACCTGATTCCTGATTGGCCACAAGGCAAACCCCATGCCATTGGCCAAGGAGGAGGCAGGTGCGCGAGGACCCGAGGAGACGCGCCGGGGGACTGAGGAGAAGCCGCGCCACCGCCACCGCTGCTGCTGCTGATGATGATCCAGGTAAGTGCACTGGATTGAAGGGGGCACGCACGCTGGTCTCTGCATTGAAGGGGGCATGTATGCTGGTCACTACATTGAAGGGGGTATGTCTGCTGGCCACTACATTGAAGGGGGCATGTACGCTGGTCACTACATTGAAGGGGGCATGTACGCTGGTCACTGCATTGAAGGGGGCATGTACGCTGGTCTCTGCTTTGAAGGGGGCATGTACGCTGGTCACTGCATTGAAGGGGGCATGTACGCTGGTCTCTGCATTGAAGGGGGCATGTATGCTGGTCACTTTGCATTGAAAGGGGGCACGCTGGTCACTGTGCATTGAAAGGGGGCACGCTGGTCTCTGCATTGAAAGGGGGCACGCTGGTCTCTGCATTGAAAGGGGGCACACTATACCTTATTTACTGAAGGCCCCTTTCACACTTTTGCAACCTCAAAGTCACGCAATTTTTTACAGTGTTTTTTGCCGCAAAGCAATGCCTATTACATTCTGTTTGCGCCCCCCCCCCCCCCAAAAAAAATTTTTGAGCACCAGCCGCCACTGGCGGTGATCAGTGATTTTTAGCGGGACTGCGACATTATGGCAGACAGATCGGACACCTAACTGACACTTTTGAGGGGACCAGTGACACTAATACAGTAATCAGTGCTAAAAATATGTTCTGTTACCGTACTAATGACACTGGCAGAGAATGGGTTAACACCAGGGGCGATCAAAGGGTTAAGTGTGTCTCTAAGGGGTGCTTTCTGTTTGGGGGTTGTATTTACTAGACGAACAGACATCTGTGTTCCTAAATAGCAGAAACACAGGATCCCAGTGTTCATCTCTGACAGAACGGTGGTCTGCCTTGTTTACATAGGCAGACTGCCGTTCTACCTTTATGGGGAGCAATCGCGGGTGACCGGTGGAAAATTGTGTCCACCGAACCTGCTGAACGGCTCCCCCTCTGGCCAATCAGCACACGCGCGCCCCCACTGACTATTACACTAAACAATGTACAGATACGTAATTTCACGTAATAAAGCTGACCCGGTTGTATGACATTAGCGAATGAATATTATATATAGGAGTCTTACAGCCTGAGAAGACTCACAGCCGCTTGGGGAAGGAGCAGGTAAGGATGTTGGCTGTCTGGCTGGGCAGCCAGCCATTTGTCCCAGGAGGGGGGAGGAGGGAGGGGTGGTAGATTTGATTGCCGGCCGTCCGTCCCTCCGGGGGGGGGCGGCAGAACCAACACCTTTAACCATTAACACCCAACCAATGTGTGATAATGGTTCCGCAGGGAATTTCCAAAACAGTGTATAAAAATAAAAAAAAAACATAACACAGTCCAGAAAATATCCAGTTCAATGCCAAGCCCACTCCTAATTGGTGACATCCCCAAATTCATTGTACTGAAGCCCCTCTCACAATCACCGGATCTCACTGGAAGACTGTTAACTGCTGTCACAAATGGTTTAAGATTTTCAGGAACCTTTGCACCACCATTATCAATGAAATCTCTGAAACCTTCACAGATCATGGATGCATTGTTGAGACGGAAACTCTTGCACAGCTGCTCTACCTTCGTCTTACCTTAAAACCAAGGACTATACACATCTATTGGCAAGCGTTGGGCAAGCGTTGGGAATTCAGGATGTCAATTTCAGAGACAAGAATTTCAGGTCTGTTGGTCACAGTTAAAGCATAAAGCCTGGAGCGTAAACTATCCACCAAACATTGATAAAATTGAGGGAGATTTAGCCTCACTTGGCCCTTTGTACTCTCTGGATTGACAGTCATACCTTTGAAATTCCCTTTATCCAAAGATTCCATGACTTCTTTCATTGGTTTGCTAAGGCATGTCTTTCATTTTTTCAATTGCACAAACTGACCGATTAATCAGCTGGTAGGCTCGTGGAAGTGTGATGTCATCTCTTTAAAGGGCTTTAGATAACAGTCTAATTTCCTGAACAGCATCTGAAACCCCAGCAAGGTTTAACAAATAATTTTCTGACGTCAGGACCTTGTTAAGGCCACTAAATAGAGATTTCTGCTTACTGTTATAAGCTGAATTTAAGCTTGCTTTCAAGAAATAACTGTGCAGTGCAGCAGGATATGACTCCCAAACTGCTTGTACTGTATAGCTCTCTGGCTTGAAGCAAGCTACCTAACTGAAAAAAACTTTTCCAATTTTAAGAATTTGTTCTGCTAATATTTTTGCACATTCAGAGAGCTTCAACAGGTTTTTTTTGTGACTGATGATACACAGCATAATGTTTCTCAAAAAATGATGTTACATGATGGAATAGAATAGGAATAGAATCAATTGTATCTGAAATGCACAATTCAAGCCTATGACACAAGCAGTGCCATTTCACAAGCTGTGGATATTTTTTACTAAGTTGTTCCAGAACACCTGACTTTCTTCAAAGTATTACACTTGCACCATCACTACAAACCCCAATCAAGCCAATCAAGTTTTTAGCAAGAAAGTCATTACTGAACCCATGTTTAGAAAGACAAGCTAGAAGAGTGACTTCAATAGACTGTGCATCTGCTTTAGGCAAATCAAGCAAATTGAGAAAGTAAGTGACTGGGTTTTTTCCATTAACAGAGGGACACATATAAACAATTAACACTGAATGTGAAGAAACTGTAGTAGATTCATCAATATATACAGAAATTTTTAGAGCCTGTTCAACAATTGCCTTGCAAAGCTTTTTTCTCATTTCACTGGCAATGCAATCTATTATTTGTGCAGTTGTATACTCCCTATGGAGAATACATCTTAAGTCTGCACCATTTGCAACTTGCAAGCTGATAGGATCTTGGAAGTCTGTGAAAGGGCGATTTTGTTTTGCACGAAAGTAGGCAGCGCAAAATACTTTAGTGGCGGACGCAAACTTATGCTTCCGCTGTTCTGCAATGTTGGATTGCAAAATCTCCTTTCTAGATACAGCTTGAATATCTCCTGCCTTTACATGTGCTTCTGAAATCCTATGTATATGGATTTTTTATGCAGTGAAGTCAACCAATCTTTTTTTGTTTTGCCATATGGAGTATAGATTCTGGTCCCAAAATTCTGGTAGAAGAATTCTCACTAACATCAGCAGCTGTATCTTCAGTAACTAAGTCACTACAGTTACTAACTGGTATAAGTTCTGCAGGGGACACTGGGTCATCCTGCTGAAACGGAGGCTCACACTGAGATGAGCAACTTGTAGACTCAGTATGTGATTTTTTTTACTGGAAGACTTTGAGAAGAAATCTATAATGCTGCCCTTTCGTTTGCTAATTTCTGTACAAATAAAACAATAAAAAAATAAATAAATACATTTACTGAATGAGTGGGTGGAACACACATTGGGTTCTGCAGTAAATCTAAAAAATGGCAAAAACCTTTGAAGCCAAAATGGTAATCAAATAATGTCTTAATATTGTAGTATTTTTTCCATTACTCTTGAACACCAATTTTTGCATATCACTTTTTTTTTTTTTGTGAATCTCTCATTTTAGTTTATGGCATTTACAATAAATATTTTAATTAAAATCAATAAATTTAGGTTCCCCCATTTAATTTTGATGCTTTCTTTCCTCTGGCTGTACCTGCTGCTTGAGAGCCTCACTAATGAGTTGGCCGGGGGGTGTGTGCAATGTAGTAGGCTGACTGTTCCTTGCACTTCACGGAGCAGCTCCGCACGGCTCCCGCTGCACATTGACCCATGACATCACTTCCCCCGCAGCAAGCTGCACGGAGCTGCTGTGAATCATTCCGGGGGAAGCTAAAGGCAGACTACTGGCAGCCTCCTGCAGCTGTGTTTTTATCCTCTGCAGAGGCTCTGCTTGGAGCCTCTGCTCAGCCTCAATCAGTGTGCGGCACTTACTATTGCGAGCTGTGTCGGCGGCTACTGGTGTAGCGCCTGTCACACAGTGGCGATTCTAGGAACAATATATAGGAGGGGCACAAAGGATACCAGTCAAAACTGGGGGGCCCTCATAATTTTCACCACTAAATCATACCACTGAAAAAAACTAAATAAGCATATATAAATAAGGTTACAAAATACGAGAGTAATGAAGTATGCAAAGATACCTTTTTATTGTACTAACCGGACACTTAAAAGACAAGCTTTTCCTTTCTTCATCAGGTATTGCTTCAAACCTTAGAAATACGAAAAATTCTCAAAAGCTTTTCTTTATAGCTTAAAGCAATTTCAGCAAACAGTTTATGCAGTAATAGCCCCTAGTATTGGTGCCAGTTTATGTAGTGATAGCCCCTAGTATTGGTGCTAGTTTATGCAGTAATAGCCCCTATTATTGGTGTCAGTTTATGCAATAATAGCCTCTAGTAATGGCGCCAGTTTATGCAGTAATAAATCCTAGTGTTTGTTTTAAGT
Organism: Pelophylax lessonae; assembly: GCF_965119305.1. Lineage (NCBI taxonomy): Eukaryota > Metazoa > Chordata > Amphibia > Anura > Ranidae > Pelophylax > Pelophylax lessonae. Next base: position 211,256,448 of record NC_138768.1, on the reverse strand, counting down.
GGATCAGATTGTAGATAGGTGGGTGTAAACGGACACAAGTCCGTTTACATCTGACACTCTATAGAGGTGAATAGAGGGTCAGATTGGGTCCATCTGAAAAATGGACAGGTGGACCAGATCGGACCGATCGTGTGAAAGGGGCCTAAAGCTGCTTTCACATGGATGCACTGGGGTTTACCTGCAACTCACCTGACCTCAATCTTCACTTCTTCCTCAGGATTCCTGCAGGTATACCTGGCTGTTGCTGTCTTCCAGGCGGGTAAGGTTGATGGCTGCTTCTGGCTGTCCTCCAGAGCTGGTGCTGCTGGTGGGTACTGCTGGGGGGTACTGCTGGCTGGTACTGGTGGTGGGTTCTGCTGGCGGGTACTGCTGGCTAGTACTGTTGCTGGGTACTGCTGGCTGGTACTATTGGTTGATGTACTATATGGTTGATGGCTGCTTCTGGCTGTCCTCCAGGGCTGGTACTTCTGGTGGGTACTGCTGGTGGGTACTACTGGCTGGTACTGGTGGGTAATGCTGGCTGGTACTGCTCATGGACAATGCTGGCTGGTACTGCTGGTGGGTACTGCTGGCTGGTACTACTGGCTGGTACTGTTGATGGGTAATGTTGGCTGGTACTGCTGGCTGGTACTGCTGGCTAGTACTACTGGCTATTACTGCTGGCTGGTACTACTGGCTGGTACTGCTGGCTGGCGTTGCTGGCTGGTACTGTTGGTGGGTAATGCTGGCTGGTACTGTTGATGGGTAATGCTGGCTAATACTACTAGCTGGTACTGCTGGTGGGTACTGCTGGCTGGTACTGTTGGTGGGTACTGCTGGCTGGTACTGTTGGTGGGTATTTCTGGCTGGTACTGCTGGCTGGTACTGTTGCTACATAATGCTGGCTGGTACTGTTGGTGGGTACTGCTGGCTGGTACTGTTGGTGGGTACTGCTGGCTGGTACTGCTGTCTGGTACTGGTGGCTAGTACTACTGGCTATTACTGCTGGCTGGTACTACTGGATGATACTTCTGGTGGGTACTGCTGCTGGGTACTGTTGATGGATACTGCTGGCTGGTACTGTTGGTGGGTGATGCTGGCTGGTACTGTTGGTGGGTACTGCTGGCTGCTACTGATGGTGGGTACTGCTGGCTGGTACTGCTGATGGGTACATCTGGCTGGTACTACTGGCTGGTACAGCTGGCTGGTACTATTAGTGGGTAATGCTAGCTGTTACTGTTGGCTGGTACTGATGGATAGTACTGCTGGTGGATACTGCTGTATGGTTCCCGACCCATCGCCCACCCCTGAGCATCAGTGTAAATCTTTGACAGGAGCCGATGCTAGAGGAAGCATGCGGCTGCAGTAGAGAGCAGAACCGATGCTTCCTATATCTCACCTGTCACAGATTTGGTATCACTCCGCCTGTGACAGGAGGCGGCGCTATACAGGAAGCATCAGGTCTGCTTCCTCTAGTGCTGGCTAAGTGGCTCTGTTCTTCACACACAAAGATGCCACAGACTCGCATACAAAGGCTAGTGGCAGTCAGTCCTGCAGGACACGGCTGCTAGCTGGAACGGCGTTCCTGCTGTTATCATCCATTCAGGTCTTCCATCCCACCCATTTGACATCTAGGCATATAATGAATAGGCATGAAAGTTCAAGAGGCGGTAAGCATGAAGCAGTAATCAGCACCTTAGGATGTAAATGGCCTTTCATGGACAATTATCACATCTTGCATGCTTAGCTTACATGGACTTCATATTTTTCTGTCTTAGGGTATTTTTAAGTATCTGCTGTCTACCTCATTACAGAGCTCTTTAACCACTTTACCACCGGAGGATTTTCCTGCTAAAAGACCAGGTGGTTGTTTGCGATTTTTTACTGCGTGACTTTAACGGACAATTGCGCGGTCGTGCGACGCTGTACCTAAACGAATTTCACATCCTTTTTTTCCCACAAACAGAGCTTTCTTTTGGTGGTATTTGATCACCTGTGCAATTTTTTGATCACGCGCTATAAACAAAAAAAGAGCGGAATTTTTGCAAAAATAACAATATTTTTCACTTTTTTTTATATGAAATTCCCCCCCAAAAAAATGTAAAAATCTAAATTTTTTAACATTTTCGGCCAATTTGTTTTACGCTACCTATGTTTGGTAAAAAAAATCGCAAAAAGCGTATTTTGATTGGTTTGCGCAAAAGTTATCGCGTTTACTAACAAAGGGAAAGATTTTTGTCATTTTTGGTGTTTTTTTTTAACGAGTAATGGCGGCGATCTGCGATTTTTTGTGCGGTACTGCGACATTGCGGCGGACAGATCGGACCCTTGACTGACATTTTTGACACTTTTGGGGGTACCAATGACATTACTGCAGTAATCAGTGCTATATATATGCACTGTTACTGCAAAAATGACACTGGCAGGGAAGGGGGTTAACTTTATTGGACAGGGAGGGGTTAAGTGTGTCCTAGGGGCCTGCTTCTAACTGTAGTGGGACATTCCTATTGGTGTAAAAAAAAAGATCAACGGTTCTACATAGTAGAACCGTCTGATCTTCATTTTTACACAGGGAGAACTGACAGGCGGCTTGTTTACATAAGCCGCTCTGTCTTTCTCCCGCTGTACCGGCGATCGTAGTGTGACTGGCGGACATCGGGTCCGCCAGTCACACTCCCGCACTCCTCCGTGAACGAGCCGAGGCGGGCGCGCGCCTCGGCGGGTGCGCGCTCGCCCGCTATTGGCTCTAGAAGGAGTGACAGGCGAGCGACGTAGACCTACGTCACTCTGCCTGGCCGGGGCCGACTGCCGCAGTAAATATACTGTGCGCAGTCGGCAAGTGGTTAAAGCTTCTTGGTGCAACAAATTTAAAATAATAACACTAGGTACCGAGTGCCCACTGATATGGCACAAATTTATCCATCTACTCCTGAGCAATGCTGGAGAGACTGGGGCCAACGGGGAATGCTATTACATTTGTGGTAGGATTGCCCTGTGATTAGGCCCTTTTGGGCTGACATGAAGTCTCACATAAAAGACATCCTGGGTCTGGACATCCCTCTCTCCCCGATTAATTTCCTCTTGCATATCTCTTCTATACCGATTAATCCATATAAGAAAAGCGCATTGCCTCATTTACTGAATCCGGCAAAAGGTCTCCCAATCTATTGAAAGTGAGCACAAGTCCCTGGCCAGGAGGAGTGGATCTGCAAGGTTGATGAAATAAGGGAAGCTGAAGATTGGATCGTAACTTGTAGATTCTTCTCCAGCATTTGGTCATCTTGGCTGGACTACATTTATCACCCAAGACAGGTGTACTTCAGTTTATATCTGGCATTGCTGGAATTGGCAGGACCAACACTTAGACAACGTATCCAGCCTCAGCAGCAGTGAGACCGGGGTCACTTTTTGTGGTGGATGCGATTCCTCCCATTTCCATGCAATTTTCTTCCCTATAAAATGTTGGGCTTGGTGTGGGCAAGGGCACTGGTTGCAAGAACTAAGGTATGTTCCTGTTCTTTTTTTTTTCCTTCTCATTTTCCTTTTTCTTTAAACAATGAATAGGTTTCTTTTGTTTTTGGAATCTGGTTTAAGTACTACTTAATAATGCATCAGCCTGACAGGCAGTCTCAGTGTTTTACCACTGAGGGGGCGGCCTCCTCTCCTGAGGGTGGCACTGCTTCTCCCCTTCGCTGTTTATGTTATGCCTCAGGGTGGCACTGGTTTTGGTGGTGTGTTGGAGGGGTTAGATGGAGGCACATTTGCCCCCCAACCTCTAGCATCTGGGCCAGCCGGACTACTCTGTATTTAATCTAGCACTCCCATTAGTATATGCTGGCCTAGTGCTAGCCACTAGGCCTTCTTGTCAATACTTTTTATTTTTTTGGGGATTCATGTATTGGTGACAGAATCAAGGGAACTACCCCTGATTCCGTGAGGGGAGTGCCCCAGTGTTACTCTGCTATACAACTGTTGTTCCTCCTTTCTTGTTTACCACTTGTACTTCATATTTTTTACATGTCCTTGAAACCTATGTTTTTGCATTTTTGGAAATGTTGATATGACACGTTACTTTGTCTTAAATAAAGATTATATAAAATAAAATAAAATAATAACACTAGCAAAATGTATAAAAAAAAAAAAAAGTATCTTTGCTGTTTGTCTCTACAAGTCCAGTTTGGCTTACTGAGCTCAGTCTTATCTGTGTTACGTACTAAATACTAAAATAAAACAGTGGAAATAAATACTTGAAAAGAAATATCCATCCATGATGCTGTAAATTATCTTTGTTTCTCGAGCCATTCTTATTTTCTCTCAGGAGGTGTAACAGGTGTTTAACTTTTCATTCTCTTAGATATGGACAGCCTTGGGATTATTAATGAGGTAACGTGACTGCTGGGTAATGGTGGCTTTAAAAATAGATTTTCTTGATGGGATTTCCTATTCACCAGCATGTGCGGCTTGCTGCTGTATAAGATAGATATAAAGCAGGTATACAGAATCTACTTCATAGGTATACGAACATGTAAGGACTTATTTCCAGGGGGTAAAGGGGGGGTAACAAGAGGCCACAGGATCTTAGCATGGTTGCAACTTTCTTCTATTTCCAAGCTACAAATGCTGTAAACAATTCTACCCAGTTTTCATTTGTATTTTAAAATACTGGATAAATTACCAAAAACATTTAAATATATCTAAAGTATATCTTAAAGGCCAAACTATATTTTAAATACAGTGGGGAAAGGTATTTTTTTTGTAACTTTAGTTCTATCTTAAGTGCTACTCTGAGCTACCAAAGATTTCTGCCACAGATGCACAGCCTTAGTGCCCATTGCACCTACAGTGACTCTTACATCGTGTAGCTTCTTCTCATTAACATTCCTTTGCAAAGTTAAGTCCCACTAAATCAGTTATGGCTGGCCACTTATGCAGGTATAGCTATGTAAAACATTAAAAAAAAGTTGCCTATACTGAATAAAATCCAGTAATAAACAATCTCGCCCTGCTCTGCACATACTCAGAGGCTCCCCACTTTTGGCATTGTGCCGAAACTCAGAGCCGCTAGAGGCTGAACTGCTGGCAGCCTAGGCCATAGATGAAGCGATTTTCTTTCCTGCAACTAAAGGTTGCAGGAAAGAAATTAGCTCGATTCCCCTATTAACACAGTCTGTGTTGATGGGGAGAACCCCTCCTGTGGAGCCATTGTATTCTCCCAGTGGAAGAACACAGTGATTACTGCTAGCGGCTATAATAGCCACTAGCAATAATCGCATGTAAAATCAAACAGGCTGGTTATACCCAAGGTGCTTGATACATTCAGCCTGCCCATACATGGTTCGAATCTCAGCCAGTCCCTGCTGAACCGGCAATTTACAGCATACACTAATTGTGGCAGCATAATTATTAACATGGAATGTATGTTTCTTGCTAAAGAACATTTTTTTTATCTAGTTGTTATGGTTAATGTTCCACTTTAAGAACTCCCACTTAATTAAGCAACTTAAATTGTATTATACTGTACATGGCACTAGTGTTTCAATTATTAGTAGCCCGAATCCTTGGCACTACTATACTGCTAGAAGGCACCAAGCAGCAACCAGTTGTTTGAAAACAGTAGGAACAGATAATAATGTAAGTTTATACATTCTGGCCTTAAAGATGTATATTCTAGATTTATTATGACAAAGGAATGCACAGAAGTCTGTCAAATCCAACATGATTTAATTAAACTTGAAAATAGTTTTTTAATTATCCTGACTTTCTATATAGTTTTTAGGTGTACCTTTTTAAGTAATACTAAGTAAGAAAAAGATATATTGGGTTTTTGTTTCATATATCGGTACATAGATCATCGCTTACACAGTTCACAATTACATTGGCAAAATAGGAGCAGAAGACTAATGTATTGTATTGTTCCATTTGTATAGTTGGCTTATGTCATTTATCAGTCTTAGAAATTGTTGCAAACACCAGTAAATAAGAGGTTACAGCAAAACTGCCCAAGGTCAGGGTGTTGGGACTACAGACAATGCCCCAGGACATCTCCTGCACAGCTTGTACCAGTGAAAGCGGCCCAACCTGTCATTGTTTAGGACTTTAGGTAAGAAGTGGAGCCGCTTAAAAGTCTCCTTGAGACCCACCTGTTTTTTAACTAGATTATATGTATTTAACATTAGAAAAGATTTTAAATCCTTATTATCACTTATTACCAGCCATGTCGTTTAATGTTTTTGAATATATGGGTTGTACAGCTGAATATAAATGAACATATCACTTATTAATGTTTTAAAATTCTTGTTTGTATAATTTGTAATTGCATGTGAAGATAGGGCCACCATATTGCTTATTACATATTCAGGTTCTCATTAAAGCTATGTATTGCTGCACAATGATTATTTTCATCATGATCACATGAAAATTAGATTGACTTCTGTGGAGAGTGAACAGCCATAGATGGATCGTAGGTCAGGCCGATGCTGTCCCTGCTGGACCGATCAAATTTTGATCCATCTATGGCTCGTATGCATTGTGTGTCTACAAGATGGGCTAAGATGAAAACTATGGACTCTGCACAGTCTTAGCAGCTTATAACAACCTTAATGCTCCTGGTAACCACTGACAATATAATACCTGTCCAGATTTTACAGTGAAAGGGTATTCTAGATTTGTCAATTGATAGTATAAAATAGCCATAGGTGTGAAATGGTTGGATGAGCTGACTGCCAAAACGCTTTTGTAGCAACATGCAAGATAGTAACCGCAGACCTCCAGCTAGAAGGCCAATATGTCAGTAAAAATAAATAATGTAATATGGATTTTCATTTACAGTTGCCATTGTTTTCCTTAGATAAGGCAATTACAAGAATGTTCAGCTGAAACAACCATATATGCTAAAGTAAGCATCTTAATCAAAACCCACCGACTAGCAGTGACAGTCATCCAATCCAGCTGTTTTCTGCCAGATTGGGCAATGATTTTATGTTTTATGGCCCAATCCAGCAAATGCCTACTGGCTGACTGCTGTCAAAAGAAAACATTGGTTGGACAAATTTAGAAATCATGCTCTGATCTTACTTTTCCTCCTTCAAGATTAGCATTCACTGCCTCCTGCTCCTAACTTTGTACACAGATATAAAAAATAACTCCAAACCAATGAATTATGTTTATGGCAGTGAAGACAGAGGGCAATAAGTTTATGCCTGCAAAGGCAGACGCCCTATGTATATTGGAACAGCTGACTTTATGCAAGTGAAATCATCAGTTATTGTTGTCATACAGGAATCCTCAACTTTGACTGAAAAGGCCAGCTGATATAGACTGACTTTTTTTTTAGGTTTCCTCATAAAATAATTATGTTCAATTACATAGGCGTGGAAAGGAGGTTAGGCACACCCTAATCACTTTGTATGGTGCAAACTCCCCCTACTGCCCATGCTCCCCCCCCCCCCCCCCCGCAGTGTTGCTGGCTTCCCTTCTCTTCTCTCCTCTCCCTCTTGCTACTGCGGGGGATGTTTTAGGATGAAGAGAGGAGGAAAGGGCTAATCAATATGTAATTTACAGGCCCCTTCCTTTTCTAAATGAACACAGTGAACACACTCAATGTGTTCATTCACAAACTGAAGCTTCAGTGTATTATGCTTCAGTGTGTTTGAGCTTTGGGGTGCACACCCCCTAATGCAATAGGCTGCACACACCTATGCCCAAATATAAAATACATTACAGTAAACCCCCCTCCATTGCGGGGGTTACGTTCCGGACCCAGCCGCGAAAAGTGAAAATCCGCGAAATAGAAAAACCCTATTAAAATGCATTGTAGGCATGTTTTTTTACTGTCACTGTACGTGTAAAAGCATTTTAAGGTCTTTAAACACACTTTTAAAACAATAGAAACTCATTTAAACACATAAAAGATACTGAGAGACATAGCAAGAGCTATGGAAAACACAAAAATATTTCATTTTTAATGATTTATATAGTAAAATAACATTACAAAAAAAACGCAATATACCGGGACCGCAAAAACTGAACCGCAATGGAGCGGGGGTTTACTGTATTACTTTGGAGGTCTAATGCTGGAACTAACCCAATCCCAACCAGTAGACTTTCCCCTATTCATAACCTACTAGGCCCAAAAGACTGAGATTTATAGGCTGATTTACTAAAGGAAATCTAAATAAATTGAATACATTTATTCACACATTGTGAATAAATTGTGTGAATACTTACTTTAATTATCCAATCGTGTATAAAAAAAAAATTCCTTTTCACTTTAAATCAAATCATGTACAGATAAAAAAAGTAAACAGGAATGCCCTTTTCACATGATTGTATAATTAAACTGAATATTTACAAAATGCAGTGTAAAGATTTCTAAAAATTTTAATAAATCAGTCTTGGGGGTTCCTTTCTTAAAGGCTGGATTCACACTGCCGCAGGGAGCAGCTCACAGCAGGGGTCCGGTGCGTCCCTGTTACCGTTTCAGGTACAATTTCAGTCCGAATTTTTGGCTGAATTCAGACCTGAAACGGACCAGAATACGCACAGGACTCTTGTGCAATTCTCGCCGGAGCCGCTCCGGAGATATGTGAACTGGCTCCAAAGATAGCTGGTCACAATCTCCTGACATGTGAATTGGATGCGAGGAAACCCAAAATAAATTCTCAACAGTGTAAACCCAGTCTGAAAAGTGAAGTTTAAAATTGTACTTGACATTTGCTGAGCTCAGTTTGACATTGTTTCTGAGTTATTCTTCTATATCAGTCTGTATTAATATTATCTTTGGATTTAATAAGGACATTGCCAATGTAAAACATACCTATCCTTTCAAGTGTTGGATCATGAAGATCCATTGCAAAATTAGCATGGTTGCTACTCAGCTGAAGGAAACTGTGGATTAAAGTGGTATTAAACTAAAAAGCAAACATTTATTATATTGCAGCTCACCAATTCTTTGATGTGATGGCTGCATTTGTTTCCTTTTTTAGGCTTCCTTTCTTCTGTTTCCATCTGGTGATCAAGCCAACAAGTCTGTTTACTTTCAAAAGCAAAAGCTCTCCAGCAGAATGTATGAGTTTTCACGGATGAGACAAACCACTTAAATTGGAACTATATGCAAAACTGACCCCTGTCAAATTTTCTTTCGCCATCTGTGTCCCATTTCTCAGATTTCTTTTCACTTCCTGTCCCATAGCCAAGCAGGAAATTTGAGGGAATTCCTTGGAGACCCCTAGGTCACCAGAACTAGTGTCCCACTTGGAGGATTTCCCCTCTATTACTTTTCTGGGGACAACCCAAAATTTGAGATTTCCTTTTACTTTTGCTTTCAATGATAATAGTAACAACAACAACAGAACAAATTGAGAGGATGAATTTCCATAATGGGGGCACAGAAAGCAATAAAAACTGACAGATGTTCTAATCCCTCTCCAATCTATCTAAAACTAAAAAAAAAAAAATGTTTTGCCTTTAGTTATACTTTAATACTCACAGGGTTAAATAAAATGATGCACTTTTATTTATTCATGGAAAACTTTTATCCCAAAAGGAAAATAACTGTTTGATGTAACTGACTGTAAAGTGTGAACTGGATTTTGACTTTGTTTGGTGTATTTAAATCTGCTAATGTATTTAACACTCCCCTCCCTGACAGACTGACAATGCTGCTGTCTGCTATGTGTCCTGTGCTCATTTAGCCAGAGTAGGGGCACTCTAATACAGGAGGTGTGTTACTGGCCATATCACCAGGTGGAAACGCCAAAGAAAAGAAAACTGAAGAAGCCACCACATCTAATGATTGGTAAGCTGCAATATAATACATTTTTGGGTAAATATTAGATGGAAGGACTTTGTTTAGAAAGAACTTGGTGCAATCCCCTTTAAAGAGCAAAAATGTGTACAGTGAGATTTCACCATGTGGAGAGGCTATGGGAAATGTGAAATTTTTAGTGCCCAAAAATCATAAACAACATAGCACAATATATAAAATATCTGCATTTTTTATTTATACAAAATTCAAAACCAATTTCAGAAAACGTTATATATCATAACCATAGACATATTGTGCAAACGTCTGTACAACAATGGATACCAAGAGATCATATAGCTGATAAATGATACAAACAATATAATAAATGCTAATAAATGAATAGTCGAAAGCAAAGAATATGTCAAAAATGAATAGATAATCACTAGGAAAGTGATTATCTATTCACTTTTGACATTGCCTACGCTTACAACTATTGTGCGATGCTCTCTCCTAATATAAATGCACACATGTTTTGTGGTTATTATATGTAAGATTTATTATTAGTATATCCGCTTCTCCAATTCTCTTGCCCCTGTCCCCCAATGTGTGGATCATTGCAACATCCTTCAGATATTTCAGTTCCAATGATAGAATTGGGGGTGGCGGGTGTTTTTAGGCTGTGTGGGGTTTTTTTTTCTCCTCAAACCTCACATCCATTGTAATTAGTAAGCTCCTTATATATGGTGATGCTCATGTTGTTCGAATAAATGATATGCGTGTACACAATGTATTTTATCTTGTGATGTCCAATGTAATTTTTGTATCCTGTAAAAAAATTTACTGTTTGCATCATTTATCAGCTGTATGTACTATTTGCATCATTTATCAGCTGAAAAGTGGATCTTGAGGAAGCCCTTGACTTGGGCAAAACGTGTCGATCTATATATGTACTGGTATCCATTGATGTACAGACATTTACACCATATGTCTATGGTTATGATATATCACTTTTTATTAAATTAGTTTATAGTTTTGAATAAATAAAAAATGTGGATATTTTATAGATTGCGCTATGTTGTTTATGATTTTTGGGCACTAACAAATCCTCATTTCTCATGCAAATCCTCTGGAGAGACATGTAAAATCTCCCTGTACAAATACTAAATTTTTGGTTTTATTACTGCTTTAAATCTCATTTACTAATTCGTTAATTCCTCAACTTTAAGAAAAGATGACTGCCAACAGACAAAATGTATCTCCTGTACTGCCATAATAATTAATGGTACATAGGCATGTCTAAACCAGGCCTTAAATGTGATAATTCCAAAATATGCAAAAACGTTTAGCATTAAAACAGTGAAGTGCAGAGTTTGTTGGCCCTTACCTCCTTTTTCACAGTATTATTATTGCTACTTAAAATATGAAAAACATGAAATTTCAATTGGCCTGATCAGACTGTTTTCAGTGTATGGAAATCTCATCTTTGTAGGTTCCTCCCAAGACAGATCGGAAAATCTGTCCAAGTAATTGTTCCTCACATAAGCTACCTGCCTCTGGCTTACAATTACTCCATTTTCCTAAAACTAATATGGTAGGCTGGGCATGATTGGAGTTCTTTTTTAAGATAATGTCAGATCTTGTCTGCACAGACAAATGGTCTCTAAATTTCATCAACAACATTAAATCAACTCTGAACCAACAGAGAGACTACACAGGGGTCACGAAGAGATACACACATCTCTTCCCTGCATGCCTCAATCTGCTATTAGAACTCCACCCTATCCCAATGTGACTCAGACCTGGCAAATGGCTCTGAGTTTTGGGACGTGTGCCCCATACCTAGAACTATATGGTATTTCTCAGTGTTACAACGGTGGTACAGGGAGAGGGGGGAAGGTAAAGTATGATTAGGCACCCTATCGTACCTGAACAGCAGCATATCTATAGTTTGTTTAATGCTTACTTTTGCTTTCATGCTCCCAACTTTGTGGGAACAGTTTGGGGATGGCCTCTTCCTCCAACAGTGCACAAAGCAAGGTCCATAAAGACATGGATGAACCCGTTTTGGGTGGAGGAAGCTGATTGGCCTGCACCTCAACCCGATAGAACACCTTTGGGATTAATTTGAGCGCAGACTGCGAGCCAGGCATTCTCTTCAACATCAGTGCCTGACCTCACAAATGCGTTTCTGGAAGAATGGTCAAATATTCCCATAGACACACTCCTAAACCTTGTGGACTGCCTTCCCAGAAGAGGGGAAGCTGTTATAGATGCAAAGTCTGGGCAACCCAATATTGAACCTGACGGACTAAGACTGGGATGCCATTAAAGTTCATGTGCGTGGAAAGGAAGGTGTCCCAATACTTTTGATAATAATAATAATAATATATATATATATATATATATATATATATATATATATATATATATACAGTGCTCAAAAAAATAAAGGAACACTTTGAAAACACATCAGATCTCAATAGGGAAAAATATCATGCTGGATATCTATACTAATATAGACTGGGTAATGTGTTAGGAAGGAAAGGATGCTACATCGTTTGAACCTACAAAGGGCTGAATTCAAAGTGAAAAATTATGCAGAAGGCTAGTCCAGTGGTTCTCAATTCCGGTCCTCGGGACCCAATAACAGGCCAGATTTTAAGTATTACCTTGGGGAGATGCAGACTAGAATACTGCAATCACAGAGCAGCAAATGGGATCACCTGTGATGTAATTTAGTTATCTTGCAAACCTGGCCTGTTGGTGGGTCCCGAGGACCGGAGTTGAGAACCACTGGGCTAGTCCATTTTGCTGAAAATAAATTGCAGCAACTCAAAATTGTACCCAGTAGTTTGTATGGCCCCCACGTGCTTGTATGCATGCCTGACAACGTCAGGGCATGCTCCTAAAGAGACGACAGATGGTATTCTGGGGTATTTCTTCCCAGATCTGGCCTGGACAAACTGAGGTATAGCCTGGCGGCATTGGATGGACCAAAACATAATGTCTCAGAGGTGTTCTATTGGATTTAGGTCAGGCGAGCGTGGGGGCAATTCAATGGTATTAATTCCTTCAACCTCCAGGAACTGGCTGCACATAAGGGCCGAGCATTGTCATGCACCATGAGGATCCCAGGACCCACTGCACCAGCGTAGGGTCTGACAATGGGTCCAAGGATTTCATCCCGATACCTAATGGCAGTCAGGGTGCCTTTGTCCAGCCTGTAGAGGTCTGTGCATCCCTCCATGGATATGCCTCCCCAGACCATCACTGACCCACCACCAAACCTGTCATGCTGAACGATGTTAAAGGCAGCATAATGTTCTCCACGGCTTCTCCAGACCCTTTCATGTCTGTCACATGTGCTCAGGGTGAACCTGCTCTCATCTGTGAAAAGCACAGGGCACCAGTGGTGGACCTACCAATTCTGATGTTCAATGGCCAATCAAGCTCCACGGTGCCGTGCAGTGAGCACAGGGACAACTACAGGACGTCAGGCCTTCAGGCCACCTTCATGAAGACTTTTTCTGATTGTTTGGTTAGAGACATTCACACCAGTGGCCTGCTGGAGGTCATTTTGTAGGGCTCTGGTAGTGTTCATCCTGTTCCTCCTTGCACAAAGAAGCAGATGCCGGTCCAGCTGATGGTTTAAGGACCTTCTACGGCCCTGTCCAGCTGTCTTAGAGTAACAGCCTGTCTCCTGGAATCTCCTCCATGCTCTTGGGAGACACCGCAAACCTTCTGGCAATGGCACGTATTGATGTGCCAGCCTGAAGGAGTTGGACTGCTTGTGCAACCTCTATGGAGTCCAGGTATCGCCTCATGCTACCAGTAGTGACACTGACCCTAGTCAAATGCAAAACTAGTGAAAAACAGTCATAAAAGATGAGTGGGGGTAAAAAATGTCAGAGGCCTCCACCTGTAAAACCATTCCTGTTTTCGAGCGTGTCTCATTGTTGCCCATGTAGTGCATCTGCTGTGAATTTCATTAACACCAAAGCAGCTGAAACTGAATAACCCCCCTCTGCTACTTAACTGACCAGATCAAGAGTTTAAATGGCTTGATGCTATACTCTGATTGAAAAGTGTTCCATAAATTTTTTTTGAGCAGTGTGTGTGTGTGTGTGTGTGTGTGTGTGTGTATGTATGTATGTATGTATGTATGTATATATATATATATATATATATATATATATATGTATGTATATGTATATATATACACACACACACACACATATGTGTGTTTGAGCTTTGGGGTCCACACCCTAATGCAATAGGCTGTGCACACCTATGTTTATATAACTGCATCTTCCATCCTGACCTTGTGATATCAGAATATCAATTATCCTTGAACAGTGGACAGAGGTTCAAAAGGAGGCTGACTATCTGCTGGGAAAGTCTACATTAACCTTTCTCTTGATGATTTATTCTGTTGATTTATTTATGGACGTACTTATTTTGATTGTGTTTTCACTGCTTGTTCCAGGCTGAATAAACACAAGATCATTAGAATGACTATGTGCAGTAGGACCTAATCAGAAAATTATTATATTAATGAGCGAGTAAGATATTGTTCACCTCATCATCAAGATCTTATCAACAGATTACGTTGGTGTGAGTCATCTGCATGTGTCATCCTGGCAGTGAAATCTCATGAAATCTATTTTGCTTTTGCTCAGAAAAACAAGATATTACAAGTAGGCAGGAAAAATCAGAGCAATGCCAAGAAAGAGCAAGAAAAACCCAAACAAACTGATAGTCATTTCTCTGCTTTCCTGAAATAAAGCAGCGTGGCTGTGTTTTACCTGGCAAAATAGTCATATGTAAGTTCAAATTAGACCTGGCCACTTTTTCATGCATCAAATTAAAAAAAAAAATTCAATGTATCAGATTAAAGGAATAGGACGAATGCTTGTCATCTGTAAATGAGATGGCAACACTGGAGCACATGGGGCGGAGTATTCCCAGTAAGAGGTATTACCGATTAGTCGCATTTAGGCGGATTTACTTGTTAAGCACACCAATTTTGGGTAAAAAGCCTGTTTTTCCAGGCGATCGTAGGGATAACACTTGATACATAAAATATCTTCCTTTATTTTTAACTCGAGGTAACTCCAGTACATTTTTTAATAAGTTTGTATATTATTAATAAAATGACAAAGCAGTTTAAAAAAATATGCACTTAAAAATTTGAATAAAAGTGAATTTTCCCTTCCAACTGTAAATTAATTTTTCCTGGCAAGTTCCCCATGGCAGGAGGGCATTAATTAAAGTACAACTAAAGAATTCCCCTTAGTTGAAGTGATTTCTTCTCACCTCCCGTATGGCTATAGGACCGGAAGTAAAGAGAAATTTCCGCAATGGGACACAGATGGTGAAAAAAAATCTGACAGGGGTTATATAACCCCCCCATACTCTATCCAAAATGAAAAAAAAGTTTTGAATATAGTTCTATATTAAGATCCCCTTCCTGCAGCTGCATCACCCTTCCAGAGATTGATCTCTAGAGATGGGCTGCAGAGTGCAGTGGTGGATCCAACGATTTGATTGCGCTAATGATTGGCATAATTAACCCTTTCACTCCACTGCCATAGCAGTGTTATGGCAGTGAAAGTATTAAGGATAGTTCACATGATTGTGATGTAGTAAAACGTGATAAGGCACCTTAAATTCAGCAGTGTTCTGAGGTGCCATTTGTGGCACCTTAACGCACCTGCACTGCAGTGTGCTACACCAAACAACAAGAGACTTGTGGGTTTTTGGAAAAGATTGAAGAGTGTTTTTTGCCATAATTAGGTGGATTAACAGCCCATTAAAATAATAGGCTGTCTTAACACAGTGCACAATAATACAGAATGTAACGCGTGTTTACAGAAATGCAATTTCCTCCATTGAGAATAAACCTGAAAGTGCTCAGTTATGAGTACACCTAGCTTTGCAACTGTCAAACTACTGGCTGCAACATTGGGTAAACAGCAGATTGGAAACCCTCTATCCCTCAATCTGCATGGGGTACATGGCAGGAGGTGACACCAGGTGACCCTGGTGCCCTTGATAAAGAGTACCCGTCACTACTATCACATGGAGGCTGATGACTGTAGTAAATTTAACCACCTCCCATCCGCGCTGTAGCCAAAGTACGGCTGCAGCGCGGACTCACATTTTCGGGAGGCCGTCTTTAAACGGCCTCCCAGACACAGGCTCCCCGCGCGCACCCGCGAGCGCGCATCGGGGAAAATCTGTGTCGGCCGTGTCCCTTGGACACAGCTGATCACAGATCGTGGTGAATGGCCAATCACAGCGGCCATTCACCACGTGATCGGACCGTCCAATGAGAGATGATCTCATATGTAAACATATGAGATCATCTCTCATCGCCAGTGCTCCTTCCTCACACGGAGACTGCAGTGTGAGGAAGGAGAGAGCAGATCAGCCGTCGGGGACAAAGAAAAAAGTAATCAGGGCACTGATCACCAGTGCCCTGATTACACAAGGTACACCAAACACACTAACTGCCCACCATCAATGCCCACAGTGCCCGCCATCAGTGCCCCCCATCAGTGCCCACAATCAGTGCCCATAGTGCTGCCAGTCAGTGCCCATCAGTGCCTGCTCATCTAGGCACTGATGAGCACTGACTGGCAGCACTATGGGCACTGAGTGTGGGCACTGATGGTGCTGCCCATCAGTGTTCATCAGTGCCGCCCATCAGTGCTCATCAGTGCCACCCGCCAGTGCCCATCAGTGCCACCCGCCAGTGCCCATCAGTGCCGCCCATCAGTGCCCATCAGTGCCGCCTGTCAGTGCCGCCCGTCAGTGCCGTCTCTCAGTACCAAGTAGTGCCACCTCTCAGTGCCCAGCAGTGCCACCTCTCAGTGCCCAGCAGTGCCGCCTATCAGTGCTCATCAGTGCCGCCTATCAGTGCTCATCAATGCGGCATATTAGTACCTCCTCATCAGTGCCACCTCATCAGTGCCCATAAGTGCCACCTCATCAGTGCCCATCAGTGCAGCCTATCAGTGCCCATCAGTGCTGCCTCATCAGCGCACATCAGTGAAGGAGAAAAATGTATTTATTTTCAAAATTTACTCGCAGAAAATAAGAAAAACTTTTTTTTCAAAATTTTCTGTCTTTTTTCTTTTTTTTTGTAAAGAGATGATTGAATAGCACCAAAAGAAAGCTCTATTTGTGTGAAAAAAATGATAAAAATTTCATATGGGTACAGTGTAGCATGACCGCGCAATTGTCATTCAAAGTGTGAGAGCACTGAAAGCTAAAAATTGGTCTGGATGGGAAGGGGGTTTAAGTGCACAGAAGGCAAGTGGTTAAACAGAAATGAAATCTAATAAAATAAAAAATACAAAAAATTAGAAGCCCCTGTCCCCACACACACACATACGCGGTTATGATGCACGTAGGTAAATAAATGCCTATTTGGCATTTACATACCTACAGAAGGATAACCCCTCAACTAGCTACTCCATTAATGCCATAGAATGTTGGATATGGGTGATGTGCATTCATATAGTAGTTGAGGTTGAATAAAGACAATAGTCCATCCAGTTCAACCTGTGTAGGCGCGCGTGGCCGTAATCATCTCCTATACCCCTTAATGTTGTGATCCTTGAGATGTTCATCCAAGAGTCTTTTGAAAGTAGCCATACTTCCCGCAGAAACTACCTCTTGTGGTAGAGAATTCCACAATCTTGTAGCCCTAACAGTAAAAAAAACCCTGCGTTGCCTGAGGTCAAAACGCTTCTCCTCTAATCGCATTGTATGTCCTCGAGTCCTCATGCAATCCTTGCGACTGAATAGCTTTTTTTCTATGCTGAGATCCCCATTGAGGTATTTATAAATTGCTATCATGTCCCCTCTCAGGTGTCTCTTCTCCAGGGAGAATAAATTAAGCGATTGTAGACACTCTTCATAATTAAGGTCCTCCAATCCCCTAATTAGTTTAGTTGCCCTTCTCTGGACTCTCTGCAGCTCCAACACATCCCTGCTGAGGACTGGCGACCAGAAGTGGACAGAATACTCCAGATGCGGTCGGACCAGAGTTTTATAAAGTGGTAGGATTATAGTTTTATCTCTGGAATACATCCCTTTCTTTATGCATGCTAATATCCTGCCGGCTTTGGCAGCTGCCGCTTGACATTGCATGCTATTGGTTAGTCTCTCCTCTACCAAGACTCCCAGATCTTTCTCCATTCTTGACTCCCCCAAAGGTTCCCTCCCTAAAGTGTATTGTGCTTTTATGTTTTTAGTCCCCAAGTGCAAAACCTTACACTTCTCCACATTAAACCTCATTTGCCATGTCGTTGCCCACTCTGTTATTTTGTTCAGGTCATTCTGTAGGATATCCGCCCTGCCCAATTTTGTGTGATCTGCAAAAACTGATATAGAACTACTGATCCCGTCCTCAATGCTGTTTATGAATAAATTGAACAGGGTTGGTCCCAGGACTGAGCCTTGGGGGACCCCACTTACCACCCCAGACCAGTCTGAGTATGCGCTATTTATTACCACCCTTTGGACAGGCCCTTTTAGCCAGTTCCGTATCCAAGAGCAAACCTTGTGGTCGATGCCTGCAGACCTTATTTTATAAATTAAGCACTTGTGGGGAACTGTATCAAACGCCTTAGCGAAATCCAGGTACACCACATCCACTGGTCTCCCCCTATCTAGCTCACAGCTCACCTCCTTGTAGAATGTTAAGAGATTGGTTTGACAAGAACGCCCTTTAGTAAACCCGTGCTGATTACTGCTGATGATGTTGTTGTTTTTAGCAAACTCTACGATATAGTCACTTATCATCCCCTCCAGAAGTTTACATACTATCAATGTCAGACTGACCGGCCTATAATTTCCCGGGACATGCCTCTGCCCTTTTTTGAATAAATGGGTATTGATGCTCCTGCGTTTTATCTTGTCTGTTGTGCCGTTTTATCTTGTCTGTTATCTTGAGCCATGCACCATTAAATTACCTCAATTTTTATTTTTTATTTTTCATATTGTAAGTTGTTTAATTTTGTTTTTCTAAATATATGGCAGTTGCCCCTGGGTGGGCTTACTGTATCTGCCACAGTTTTGTGTTGGTTTATTATGCAAAATCTAATAAAAGAGATGTTTAAAAAGAAACATATCTATACAAGTTTAACTCTAAATTAATGGTTCGCAACAGGTTTTAATGCATTGTTTATATACAATTCTAGGTATCTTAGTTTTTGGTCTTTCCCATATAGCAAAATGTTATTCAAGGCTGGTCAGTAAATTGTAGCTATTGCATTCGTAAATTATTAATATTTAGCAATCCAAAATTTATACAGGACAAATTTGCTAAGCAACCATATAGCAATGATCTCTGTATCAAAATCTATCCCCTGTAATAAATAGGAGAAAATCTTTAAAACCAGACATGAAAGTTTTTAGGCAACCATATACAAGTATTAGTCATTTACTTGTATACGTTCATTTTTTTTACAATCTTATATTCTACCTGGAACACATAAGCTGGTGAGTTAGAATATATTGTACAAACATGCCATAGACCACCAAAGATTAGATACAAGATCCCCAACCGGGGTTCTCATTACTTATCTCTGAGAGACAGCCCAACAAAAAGCAATGGGAGGCTGTTGGCTCCCGAAACGAATCGCGTCAACTCTGATGTAATCACACATGCGAGCGATCGGCCCTGGACATACCCTAAGGGTCCATCCACACAGGCAATTGGTATGCTGTACCATTTCCAGAGGCAAGAATCTGCAAATTCCTACATATGGAATGACAGGCGCGTGCGGATAATTGTGACCGCTCAGCCTATACAATGCATTGACAGCCTGACAGCAGGTGCAGCTATTTGTGGCTATTTGCACAGCCAGCGATTACCTGCAGTGATTGTGGATGGATGCATTTTGCACACACCTGTCATTCCAGATGCAGAAATCTGCAGATTCTTGCCTCTAGAAATAATAGGGAGTGCTAATCGATGGCGTGAATGGAGCCTAAGTCATCAAGGCAACAATACATTTAAAGTGGTTGTACACCTCAAACATGAAATAAGGATCACGCTGTGCTTTCGGCACAGAGTGGCATGACAGTGGGGGGAGCAGATGGAGCCTTGTGTTCTATGGAGAGAGGCAGGGGGCGGGTCATATCTGTGAGCCCGCCAAAGCCAACCGAAATAACTTCACAGTCACTCTTTGGACCATTGTGCAAAAGATCCCCTACCCACCCTCCCCTGTTTTTTCTCTTCATTTGTTTTATTTGATTTGTCATTCGCTTTTGTAAAGGCATCTGTACGCGTACATGTTTTTTGATTTAATGTAATTTATTTTGCTGAGAACATAACCAAACAGAAAAAAAACAAATTTAATTATTGAAAAAAAAATTACTTTTCCATATGTCTTCTGACTCACATTTACTTGTATACTTTTGTTTTTTTTTTGTCTGTATGTGCACTGTAATTGTATTTTTCACCTATAGTAGGCATTATTGTCACAGCAAGCGGTGTTCCTTTGGCTGACTGAGATTGCAGTAAAAAGTCTGGTGGAGTGGCCCAGTTTGGAGGTTATTGATGAGGGCTTGAATTGACCCAAAAACTGGTCAACTTATCAGTCCCACTAATACCAGGGGAACGAAAAATGGTGCCCTTTTAGATATGTCAGGTATGTTGTAACATTTATTGCAGGCTGAAGCTCTGTTAAGCTCCTGAACCAGAATACGTGGTTGGGGGCAGCATATTACATAAATACATTTATGTGGTTTGGTAGAATCAAGCCATTTTTGGTAAAATCTCAGATTTCTTTCAGTATTTGTATGCTTTGTATGCTTTGGACATCAATGTCTATAGTGTGTTATTTTTTAAGCTGTGGCCGATATATATACATCTACATAAAATATATAATTTCAGCAAAAAACTGTAAGTGTCGTTTGTTATCGGGGTGTAAGGTAATTGGTAGAGAGTTGTGGTTATTGGGGGAGTAACGATGACCACTACACCAGTCATGAGCAAAACAGATCCCTATATAGTGTGTATTTGTCACAAGTAAGTGACTATGTGTCACTTTTAGCTGCTGCTTTGTTCCTCTGTTATCAGCATTAATCATTTCTGACAAGTTCTCCTGACACAAAGAGAAAAAAGGTGACAGGGGAGGGATCTCCAGCTGAATTACAGCCTCAGCTCTATTTCTGTGTGCTGTGTGAAGGGGGGGGGGATGTCCCTTCCCTCCAATGAGCTCTCAGACCCCTCCTCACTAAGCTCTGCAGAGTGTAACTTCAGCTCTCCACTCACTTTTTTCCAAACTCTCCCACAAGCTTTATAATGTAGCACTTTGGAAAGACATAGAGAAGAAAGGCTGCAGATAGAAAGGTACAACTTATGTAGGAAGATTTGTTTACTCTCTGTGTATCTCCTAAAGCCAGTGACTTCACTGGGCATATGTAAGGGTTTACAACCACTTTAACCACTTCCCGCAAACCGACATACCTGTACGTTGGCTTGAAGAAGTGGTTGTACCGGGATGATGCCTGCAGCTGCTTTGAGTCCTGAAGGAGGCCAGATTCGACTTTGATTGGGTCCCTGATCATGGAACCCGGAAACTACGTCACAATGTCACTTCTGGTTTCCTTGGCTGCCAATGGCACCGATTTAAAAAAAAGTGTCAGTATTCAAAAATGCAGATTTCAGGGTTTTGAATACTTTGAAGTGCAGTGGAGGGGTCTGGGGTCTTTTAGACCCCAGATCTCTCCATAACCACTTGCCGACCGCCGCACGACTATCTACGTCGGCGGTCAGCCCCTCACAGGCAAACTAACGTAGGGCTACCTTGCTTGCTTGTGAGGGTCTAGGGAGCGAGTGCGCGCCGCCGGAGGCGCGCTCCTGCTCCCGCGTGGTCACGGACCCCCCCGCGCGTGGTACCAGCGGACCCGATGTCCGCCGGCCACTCGGCGATCGGCGGGGGAGAGGGAGAATGTCAGGCAGCTTGTGTAAACAAGCGACCTGTCATTCTCCTCGCTGTAAAGACACTGATCACATGGATCTACTATGTAGATCCGTTGATCAGTGTCCTTACAGCTCAAGCCACAGCCAATCACAGTAGAAAGCACGCCCCTAGGGACACACACAGCCCCTCCCTCCCAAATAAAGTTAACCCCTTCACTACCAGTGTATTTTTACAGTAACAGTGCATATATATAGCACTGATTACTGTAGAAATGTCACTGGTAACCCCAAAAGTGTCAAAAATGTCAGTCAAGGGTCCGATCTGTCCGCCGCAATGTCGCAGTACCGCAAAAAAAATCGCAGATCGCCGCCATTACGCGTTAAAAAAAAAACAGCAAAAATGACAAAAATCTTTCCCTTTGTTAGTAAACGCGATAACTTTTGCGCAAACCAATCAAAATACGCTTTTTGCGATTTTTTTTACCAAACATAGGTAGCATAAAACAAATTGGCTGAAAATGTTAAAAAATTTTGATTTTTACATTTTTTTGGGGGGGAATTTCATATAAAAAAATGTGAAAAATATTGCTATTTTTGCAAAATTGACGCTCTTTTTTTATAGCGCGTGATCAAAAAATCGCACAGGTGATCAAATACCACCAAAAGAAAGCTCTGTTTGTGTGAAAAAAAGGACGCCAAATTCGTTTAGGTACAGCGTCGCACGACGCGCAATTGTCCTTTAAAGTCACGCAGTGCCGAATCGCAAAATACCCCCTGGTCGGAATGGGGGTAAAATCTTCCGGGGCTTAAGTGGTTAAAAGAGTACCTGTCAACACCTATTACTGTCACAAGGGATGGTTACATTCCAGTAATCAGATTTTTTTTTTTTTTTTTTTTTAAAAACAGTGTTAAAAATAAAATAAATAGGAAAAAAAAAATAATTTTAAAGCACCCCCCCCCACACACACAAAAGAAAACGCATATGTATGTCGCGCCTGCAAATTGAAACGGTGTTCAAATGACACATTTGAGGTATCGCCACGATCGTCAGAGCAAGAACAATAATTGCAGAAACAGACCTCTGTAACTTTAACCTGGTAACCATTAAAATTTTTAAAGCATCGCCTATGGAGAATTTTATATTTCAATGTTTCTATTGTTTTCAAAAAGGTAGACAAGTGTACAAAACACTCAATGGCTGTTAATATATTAGATGGCTTTTAGAACATCTGGCATAGTACATACTGTCAAAACATAACAACATTTTGTCTTTCGTTCAGTGGCGGCCTGTGCATAGGGGGCGCCAGGGCGCCGCCCCTTCTAAAAAAAAGGAAAAAAAAAAAAAGATTACAAAAAGAACAATAAAGTTTTTGAAAAAAAAATCGCGTTCGCCGGCCTATGTGGTGGCTATGGGGGGATGGGGTTTACGACCCAGCAGAGGCGCCGATTGGCTGCCTTCTGGGACGTAACCTGGGCGCAGGTCATAGCGCTAGGACACCCCCACTTTCGTGATATCCTGGCTGTGATTGGTCCAGTCTCCAGCCTGGACCAATCATCATCCAGGACATCCGATTGCTGACCCCGCTGACATCGCAATGGGGGCGGTGCCGGTGCGTGAGTCAGTCACGCACCGTCACCGCCCCGTCACCGATCGGAAGACACAGAGAGCCCGCCGCCGTCAAAGAAGACTGAAGAGGACGAGACGAGCAGGGCCGTGGACGGTTCCTGGAATCCCGCCGCCGTCAGAAGAAGAGGACTCGAGGAGAGGAGCAGCGCCGTGGACGTCTCGCAGGCAGCCCAGGAGGAGAGCAGGTAAGTGATTGAAGCCGACCTGTGACCTCACCTGTGCCATGCCTATACCATCACCTGTACCATGCCTATACCATCACCTGTGCCATGCCTATACCATCACCTGTGCCATGCCTGTACCATCACCTGTGCCATGCCTATACCATCACCTGTGCCATGCCTGTACCATCACCTGTGCCATGCCTATACCATCACCTGTGCCATGTCTGTACCATCACCTGTGCCATGCCTATACCATCACCTGTGCCATGCCTATACCATCACCTGTGCCATGCCTGTGCCATGCCTGTACCATCACCTGTGCCATGCCTGTACCATCACCTGTGCCATGCCTATACCATCACCTGTGCCATGCCTGTACCATCACCTGTGCCATGCCTATACCATCACCTGTGCCATGCCTGTGCAATGCCTATACCATCACCTGTGCCATGCCATGCCTATACCATCACCTGTGCCATGCCTGTGCCATGCCTATACCATCACCTGTGCCATGCCTATACCATCACCTGTGCCATGCCTGTGCCATGCCTATACCATCACCTGTGCCATGCCTGTACCATCACCTGTGCCATGCCTATACCATCACCTGTGCCATGTCTATACCATCACCTGTGCCATGCCTGTGCCATGCCTATACCATCACCTGTGCCATGCCTATACCATCACCTGTGCCATGCCTGTGCCATGCCTGTGCCATGCCTATACCATCACCTGTGCCATGCCTATACCATCACCTGTGCCATGCCTGTGCCATGCCTATACCATCACCTGTGCCATGCCTGTGCCATGCCTGTACCATCACCTGTGCCATGCCTATACCATCACCTGTGCCATGCCTATACCATCACCTGTGCCATGCCTGTGACATGCCTGTACCATCACCTGTGCCATGCCTATACCATCACCTGTGCCATGCCTATGCCATCACCTGTGCCATGCCTATACCATCACCTGTGCCATGCCTGTGACATGCCTGTACCATCACCTGTGCCATGCCTATACCATCACCTGTGCCATGCCTATGCCATCACCTGTGCCATGCCTATACCATCACCTCTGCCATGCCTGTACCATGACCTCAAAGTCACACAATTTTTTTACCGCGTTTTTTGCCGCAAAGCAATACCTATTACATTTTTCTTTTTTGCTCTCCCCCCCCCCCCCCCAAAAAAAAAATTTTGAGCACCGGCCGCCACTGCTTTCGTTGGTAAGTCTATTCAAGATAGTCAGTAGCAGTACTGGTTAAACCAGGTCACCCCCCCGACATCCCACTGGGAACAAACTGTGTTCCGAAGCAGAGGGTGACCCGCCCAGCCCCTAGCCATTATTTCCATTGTAATCTTTTTAGATTTCCAACGATCCCACTTCTAAATGGTTTATCTTCATAGTTTCCTACTGAAAACATTATATCATAATCTATTAACTTAGGACAAACAGAAGTCCATTGTAACAAAGTGTGGTTGCAAAAGAGAAAGAAGAGGATAGAAAGAGATAGAAATTAAGTAAAGAGAAAGGAAAAGATAGGAAGATGTCGGTGTCCAAATTTTTGACAACAGCTCCGCTGTAGAAGGAGTCTAAATGAATCGGATTCAGGAGCTCCCCCCCACCTGATCAAGAAAGCCCAGACAGGTACTTCATCCAAAGTTCCCATATTTTCCCAAAGAGGGTTAACTTATCCTTAAGTATGGCCACCATTCTTTCATTAATCATTAACCAGGTCAGCTTAGCCCTCAGCAATTCAAACGGTACCACCAGCGACCGCCAGGAACGAGCTACGAATATTTTGGTTGCCGTGAAAGTGAAAGCTATTAAGCGTTTCGTATGTCTCGGGACATACAGCCTGTTGTGGAGACTTCACCAGGTTAATCTGGGTGAGAGAATAAATAAAATTATATATGTGCGGATCCAAAACCGCCTGACTTTTTTGCAAGTCCGCCAAGTATGTAAGACTGTTCCCTCCTGTCCACATCCCCGAAAACACCTGGAGGAAGCCCCCTTAACAGCGGCCGCCAATCTGACCGGGACCATATACCATCTTAGAAATACTTTATAATTAGCCTCTATTAGAGAAGTGTTGATGTTTGATCTGGAGTTGAGTTGGGCTAGCTTATCCCACTCTCGCATGTCCAACTCCTCCCCCAAATCCTCCTCCCACCGTATCATATATGGTCATTTAGTTTTCTCTTCACATAAAATATTATAAATTGTAGATATGTGACCAGTGTTTTTATCCACCGATCCGCATAAATATTTAATGGGGGTCGATGAAGTTATGTCACTAGTACGCTTAAGGGTATTCATAAGATGTAATATCTGGGAATATCTATACATTTCCCCTGGGGGAAGCAAATATTTTTCTTGTAGCGGAAATCATTCCCCTATGATTGCATAGATCTGCCAGCCGAAGGAATCCTTTGTTTGTCCACCGTTCAAACGTGGAGGGACTGAGGCCCAGAGGGAACAATGGGTTACCCAAGAGAGGTGCCATGGGGGAATGGGGAGACCTGAATTTGTGTCTTTTTTGACAGTCTATCCCATATCCCCAATGAAAGGGACAGGGTCGGGCACAATACACCCGGTCTGTCTTTAGCTTTCAGCCACATATGAAAACTATTGAAAAAATGAGGTGCGCTAAACAAATGGTGCTCAAATGAATTAACACAATAAGGTATGTGCAATAATGAATCACAACAAAAATAGAGTGATACAGAAACAAATGATAAATGAAGAAAAATCAATAACAATCAATAATGATCCAATGGATGTGACTGTGATTCTAATCAATCAAATAAGTTGAAAAAAACAATTATGGGTTCAACAACCAATAAATGTCCACAAAATCCAAATAATACTGTGATCTTCACCAAGTGATTCAAATCGCTGAAGAATTAAGTGCTGGAAATCAACTTCTAGTGATATATAAAGTGACTCCCACCACCATCAGGCTTTCCTCCTTACCAGATATGACTATAGTAGGGTGCAAATGTAAGCACAATATAGCCAGTTGAGAGGAGGAAATCTTCCACTGCAATTCCACCCTGTGTTAGTGGCACATAAGGCCTCTTACCAGATGGTACAAGACTTGTGCTAGAAAGATCCTCCTAGATGAATGTTCCCTCAGCTGGCTCAATATGTGTAACCACCTCCACAACCATACAGATCCGCTTCCTCTATTTCACTCCACGAGATATCATGTGAGGAATAAATGAGCAGACGATAGTGTAATACCCCCGATAATTTAGGTCCCTCCTATCTCAGCAGAAGTCTCGTCAGAGGAAAACGCATCAGAGAGGAGGCGCGTCGCGCCGCCACTTGCGTCACCTATCACCCGTTCTGCAGCCGGGCATAGGCGTTAATAGCAGGCTCTCCTGTCATTGTCTCCAATTGCAACACATATGTAAGTGCATTACCTTTTTCTTTAATAAATTATCGGGGGTATTACACTATCGTCTGCTCATTTATTCCTCACATCATATCTCGTGGAGTGAAATAGAGGAAGCGGATCTGTGTGGTTGCGGAGGTGGTTACACATATCCAGCCAGCTGAGGGAACATTCATCTAGGAGGATCTTTCTAGCGCAGGTCTTGTACCATCTGGTAAGAGGCCTTATGTGCCACTAACACAGGGTGGAATTGCAGTTGAAGGTTTCCTCCTCTCAACTGGCTATATTGTGCTTACATTTGCACCCTACTATAGTAATATCTGGTAAGGAGGAAAGCCTGATGGTGGTGGGAGTCACTTTGTATATCACTTTGTATATCACTAGAAGTTGATTTCCAGCACTTAATTCTTCAGCGATTTGAATCACTTGGTGAAGATCACAGTATTATTTGGACTTTGTGGACTTTCATTGGTTGTTGAACCCATAATTATTTTTTTCAATTTTTTTGATTGATTAGAATCACAGTCACATCCATTGGATCATTATTGATTTTTCTTCATTTATCATTTGATTCTGTATCACTCTATTTTTGTTGTGATTCATTATTGCACATACCTTATTGTGTTAATTCACTTGAGCACCATTTGTTTAGCGCACCTCATTTTTTCAATATTTATCACTATTAGGTTCAGTTCAGGTAGCAGCTTCACTAATATCAGCGCACCCATATACCTTTACACATAAGAATACTAATTTGGGTATTCGGTAGGTGAAAGAACTCCAACTGCATCCAGATCGGACATGGTCTTTTCGAGTGGAATCAAATTAAGTGTGTCAGTTGGGCAGCATAGTAGTATTTAACTAGGTCTGGTACTCCCAGGCCCCCCCTCATTAAACAAGGTGCGTTTGTTCACCATAGGCCTCTTGTCTCCCCATATAAATTTTAATACCTTCTGCTGGAAAACTCTCAAGTCTGTCATATTAACCATTATTGGTAAGGCACGGAACAGCTATAATATCCAAGGTAGGAGTTCAGCCTACCGAGCCACGACTGTGGATTAGTAACCCATCTATTGAGATCCTCCTGCATTTTCTTATATGGGGGGGGGGGGAGTAGTTACTATTATATAGGGTGTCTATTAAAGGGGTAAGGTGTATACCTAAATAAGGCAGTGACTTCTCTTGCCATTTGAAAGGAAAATTATTTTGGAGTGTGATCACCATGCTATCATCTAACGTTAAATTAAGAGCTTGGGATTTGGAGTGGTTCACCCTTAATCCAGAGATTGCTGCAAATGTTATTAGCTCTTTATGGAGATTTGGAATGGAGACTATTGGGGTCGAGATGAACATTAGTATGTCATCGGCAAATAGGGCGCATATATGTTCCCTATTCCCACAAGGGATGCCCTGGATATTTGTGTTTTGACGAATTTTGATAGCCAGTGGTTCCAGTGCTATGATAAATAGAATTGGGGATAAGGGGCAACCCTGTTGGGTACCTCTGTGTATCATAATATAGTCTGAACCATATCCTTTGATCGATAGTCTTGCTATGGGTTTACTGTATTATAACGTTCTAATGATTGGAGGAGATTTTCCCCAAAGCCATATCTTTCTAGAGTTAGCAGTAGGTATTCCCAGGATGAAGAGTCAAATGCTTTGTGTAGGCCGAGGGATAATAGCATGTCTTCTCCCCCATCCCAATTCGATTTGAGGGCTGAAATGATGTCCACTGCTCGTCTAGTTTGGTCAGGGGCCTGTCTATACGGGATAAATCCTACCTGATCTGGGTGGATATATTCTTCCAGGAAAGAGTTCATTCTGGTTGCTAAGATTTTGGTCATAATTTTAAGATCAACATTTATGAGTGATATCGGGAGATAATTTATACATTCTCCATGATCTTTACCGGGTTTGGGTATGACTTGAGTAAATGCCTTGTTTTCATATTTGGGGATGGTTGTTCCTCTCCTGATTGAATTATGAGCAGAGATGGGGGGCCAGGGTATCTCTGAACTTTGTGTAGTAGTGACCGTAAAAGCCATCTGGGCCTGGTGCTTTGAAGGGTTAAGACTTTTGATGACTCTTACCACTTCTGTTTCTGTGAATTCATGATCCATCATCTCAGCATGGTTAGCCGAGATCTGAGGAAGGGGGATATCATGGAAAAGGGTCTCCATCAATGATTTTTGAAGTGGTTTTGGCTGGGCATAGAGCTTGGATTAGAAATTATAGAATTCATTGACTATCAGTTGGGGGTTTTGTGATCAATATCCATTACTTAATCTTAGTTTAGGGAGTGCTGGAGAGTATAGTCTTAGAACAAGTTTCCGAGCCAACAGTGTGTGTGGTTTGTTACCTAAAGTGTAGTAGCAATTTTTGGACCATCTAATGTTTTTTTCGGCCTTAGTGGTTAGATTACCTATGGAGAATTTTAAACCATAACATGTTAGGTATCTATTTACTTGGCGTGACATTATCTTTCACATTATACAAAAAATTGGCCTAACTTTACTGTTTAGTTTTTTTTTTAATTCAGTGAAATGTATTTTTTCCCAAAAAATTATGCTTAAAAGACCGCTGCGCAAATACAGCGTGACAAAAAATATTGCAATGACTTCTATTTTATTCTCCAGAGTCTTTGCTTAAAAAATATATATAATGTTTGGGGGTTCAAAGTAATTTTCTAGCAAAAAATACTGATTTTAACCTGTAAACAACGTGTCAGAAAAGGCCTGGTCCTTGAGTGGTTAAAAAGAGCAATGATGGCCCAACAAGAAACTTTTGTAACCTGTATGACCCCTATTCTTCAGCCACTGCAATAGTGGTATTGGGATTTTCCCACACAATCTGCCTTTTTTACAAAGGTAATGCTCCATTCACACCTGAGCATATGGTTTTTAGTAGGGATGCACCGAATATTCGGCGGCCGAACATTATTCGGCCGAAAATAGAAAAAATAGCACTTTCGGTATTCGGCTGAATAAGTCAAAAGGCCGAATAATTTTGTGCCGAACAATAGGGCTGAACGATAGTCGATATGATATCGACTATCGTTCTGTGGCCGTAGGCGATATTCATATCGCCGAGGTCACGATATTTACAGGGGGAAGGGACTCGGAGGAGGACAGGAGGACTCACAGTCTTCCGTGAAGCCGGGACACTTCAGCGGTGAGCATACATCCATTACTCACTCGTGCACTGCAGCCCGCCCCACACATTCAGTGAGTCTTACTCTCCTCCCTAGTTTTTTCAATGGCACATTCAGGAAGCCAATCACGCCGTGATTAGCTGCACAGCGAACCAATCATGCGTGCCTGCACACCTGATTGGTTCCGCTGTGCCGCTACTCACGGTGTGATTGGCTTCCTGAATGTGCCATTGAAAAAACTAGGGAGGAGAGTAAGACTCACTGAATGTGTGGGGCGGGCTGCAGTGCACGAGTGAGTAATGTATGTATGCGGCTGTGCTCCTTTCCAGGCTCCTACTAGTCAACCTCCAGCCTCCTACTACCACCACTATGAGAGACTGTATAATCTGATCGAGTCCACACTGACACTGACTGACTGTCACTGAGTAATTGATGTTACCACATTAACCCTGACCTGCCCAGTGCCCTGTATCTGCAATTAAAATTTACAAGGCTGCCTGCATGCTTCCTGATTTCCATTCCCAGCATCCTTCCCAATCCCTACAGTGTCACTAACATTAACCCTATGGTAAAAGGCTGCAGTGTGCACTGAATCCCATTCCCTACAGTAACATTTAGGGAGAGAGAGAGACATGAGAGGACAAGAGAGAGAGAGACATGAGAGGACAAGAGAGAGAGAGTGAGAGGACAAGAGAGAGAGACACACGAGAGGACAAGAGAGAGGACAAAAAATTGGCAAAATAAATGGAAAAAATGCGAAACACCGCGTTCGGTATTCGGCCTTCGGCCAAACATTTCATTATTATTCGGCTTCGGCTTCGGCCAAGAATTTCATTTCGGTGCATCCCTAGTTTTTAGGCGTTTTTTCAGGCGTTTTTCAGGCATTTTTTCGGGCGTTTTTCAGGTGTTTTTGCAGGTGTTTGGAGGCAGGTGTTGACATCTAACAAAAACGCTTGTAATCTGCCAAAAAAGAAGCTTATTTACTTTTTGGAGCTCCGGGCATTTTGCTTTGGGCGAACATGTGAACAGGGGCCATTGAAATGAATGGGATTTTGCTTGTTGGGCATTTTGAGAGTTCAGAGATAAGCGTTTAGGGAGCTGAAAAACACTCAGGTGTGAACAGGGTCTCAGTGTTGCTAAGTTATCTGACCCATTAATTTTATCCCTTGCTGTTATTTTGTACTATGCCATTTTGTTTCACAATCTTTTACCAAGGAGAAAACTCAGGAGAACAGTTCAATTTGTCACAATGTTTCATCAAGATGAGGCAACACAAGGGAAATGTTAGAACTGTTTATAGATACTTCTTTCTACTTTCTAATCCACTCTGCCGAGAACCAGCCTTGTAACTTTCCCTATGTTGGTCTAAGCAGAACTTGCTGAACTCATGTAGTACATTTGCATAGCTCCCAACTGTCCCTGATTTCAAGGGACTGTCCCTGATTTGGAACAAAGTCCCTCTGTTCCTCTTTCCTCCTCATCTGTCCCTCATTTTGGTCTGATCTATAGAAATGCACTGTTTATCTGCCAAAAAGTGTTTTACATGTGTAAACCTTTCACCCAATTTCCTAATTGCTGCACTTGCAAATTTCCAAATCCAGTATATTAGAACAGTAGTGGTAAAAAAAACTAAACACTTGTGGGTTTAAGTAAACTTTTTTTGTATGATTCTTCTTTATGGCAGGGCAAGGGGTGTGTCCTAGGCTTACATACTTTTGATAATAGGTGTCCCTTGTTCCATCTCAAAAAGTTGGGAGGTATGCATTTGCAAAGTGCCAAAGGATAGAGGAGCAAGATCTACCACAGGCACATATAGCTCATGTCCCACTCTCCACAGCATCAGTGGGATCTACATTTAGCAAAACTCACTCCCTAGTATCCACTGTACATGTAAGATCTACAATCCAAAACACAAAAGATCAACAATCCAACAAACAAAAATTCTACACCTCTCGCTGGAAGGTTGTATAAACTCCGATCCAAATTTACAGTGAAGCAAATTTTTATCATTTGTTCCTCCTCTCCAGAAGTACACATCCTGGAGTGAAATAGGGAGCTGTGTTAGCATCTGTCCACTAGACAATCAGATTTACAACAGATCATCCAAAACCTCTGGATTACACACAGCGACTCTTCCCTCAATTTATACCCCATGTTCCATGCCTTTTATTTATACAACATGCCTCATGGCTCCCTAATACACACAATGCTCCACAGCTTTCTATTACATGCAGTGCATCATACCTGTAACACACAGTGCCTCATACCACTTTATAACATGCAGTGCCTCAAACCTTTGCATGAAACACTGTGAGGTAGATTTACTAAAACTGGAGCTCTAAGAATTTGGGACAGCTGTGTACTGTATGTGATCAGCTTCAAACAAAGCGGTTGTAAACCTCAGACATGAAATATGAACAAAACATATCCCATAGTGTGTACTTTTCTCAATTAGGAGCACTAAGTGTCATTTCTGTTTGCTGCTTAGTTCCTCTGCTATCAGCATGAAACACTTCTGACAAGTGTTCCTGACACCAAGAGAAAAATGATGACAGGGGAGGGATCTCCAGTCTCAGCTTTGTTCCTTTGCTCTGTGAGAACTACAGAGTAACTTTGTCTCTCAACCCCCTTTTTTCAGAGCTGAGACATCTTGTGTAAATTCTGAACTTTAAATAGCTATAGAGGACAGATGAGTACAGATAAACAGGTACACCTTATGTATGAGGATTTGTTTCATCTCTGTGTATCACCTGAGGTCAGTCACTTCACTGGGTATATGCAAGGGTTTACAACCACTTTAAGCTTTGACAATAAAATCTGGAAGCTGATTGGTTTCTATGCAGCAAATCTCTATTGCACAAAGGGCCTCACTCTTCTGTGTCCCACACTATGCATGCACAGTACTTAAAGTGAAATGTACTGCATATTACTCCTTGTTTAACTACTTCCCACCTGTTCAATGTACATAAACGGCCAGGTATGAGCTTCGCCAATCTGAGTGGACGTACCTGTACATCCCTCAGAATGGGTGCCCATTTGCGACTACGAGGCCATGCAGCGGCTCGATCCTGTGATGGCTGTGCTCACAGGACACAGCCAAGACGAGATCAGGATGTGGGCGCTGTGATTGGCCCTCCTGATCATGTGAGGGCTGTGTCCAATCAAAGCCTTCACAGTATAAACAGAGGCACATGTCCCTGTGGGAGTTCTCTCCACTGAGCTCAGTGAGAGGGAGGGGAGGGTGGGGAAATCTGCAGCCTCTATGACAGCTCTGTGATTTTACACAAAAAGCTGTCACAGATCCCCACACACACAGTACACCAAGGACCACTGTCTCTGTCCCATGAAACATCTGTAACAGTGCACAAAATTATCTGTCACAGTGCCCCATCACATATGTATCAGTGCACACAACATCTGTCACAGTGTCCACATAAACATCTGTACCAGTGCACAAAACCTCTGCCAGTGTCCCATCACATCTGTACCAGTGCACAAAACATCTGTCACAGTGTCCCATCACATCTGTACCAGTGCACAGAGTGATTTTACACACAAAGCTGTCACAGATCCCCACACACAGTACACCAAGCACCACTGTCTCTGTCCCATGAACATCTGTCAGCGTCCCCATAAAACATCTGTACCGGTGCACAAAACCTCTGTCAGTGTCCCATCACATCTGTACAAGTGCACAAAACACCTGTCAGTGTCCCATCACATCTGTACCAGTGCACAAAACACCTGTCAGTGTCCCCATGAACATCTGTACCAGTACACAAAACTTCTGGCACAGTGTCCCCATCAACATCTGTACCAGTGCCCAAAACATCTGTCACAGTGTCCCATCACATCTGTACCAGTGCACAAAACATATGTCACAGTGTCCCCATGGACATCTGTACCAGTATGCAAAATATCTGTCACAATGTCCCCATGAACATCTGTACCAGTGCAAAAAACATCTGCAATAGTGTTCCATTGTGACAATAAAATCTGTCAATCTCTGCCAGTGGACGATTACCATCTGTCATAGTGTACAAGTGCACAAAAACATCTGTCAGTGTACCAGTGTCCCACCAATAAATGAATAAAACATTTAAAGCACCCCCGCCCCCCCATGCTCACGTGTAAAAGCAAACGCACACGTTGGTCCCATAAACACTTGTCATGCCTCCTACAAATACCTTGGACTGTCTACTTTCCAAAAAGTGGTAATTTGGGGGTGTCTGTACGTTAGTGTTGTATTTTGGCCTAGGCCGACAAAGCCCAGGCCTAGGGCGGCACTTTGCAGGGGGGCAGCAAAAAAGCCGCCCCGCCCCTCCACCTGAGACTCTATTGGCCACTGGTTGCTAAAGCCGCCTCTCTCACCCCCCTTCCTCTCACTCACTCTTTCTCTCTCTCACCCTCATCCCCCTCCTCTCTCTCTCACTCACTCACCCCACTCTCTCTCTCTCTCCCTCGCTCACCCCACCTCTCTCCCACTCACTCACCCCCCCTCTCTCTCTCTCTCACACACTCACCACCCCCCTCTCTATCTCTCTCACTCCCCCCTCTTTCTCTCTCTCTCTCACCCCCCCCCCTCTATCTCTCTCTCTCACCCCTCTCTTTCTCTCATCACCCTCTCTCTCTCCCCCCCCTCTCTCTCTCTCATCATCCTCTCTCTCTCTCATCCCTTCCCCTCTCTCTTTCTCTCTCAACCCCTCCTCTCTCATTCCCCCTCTTTCTCACTCTCTCACCCTCCCTCTCTCTCTATTTTTATCTCATCCCCTCTCTCTCTACCCCCTCTCTCATCCCCCTCTCTCTCTCTCACCCCCTGTCTCCCACTCTCTCTCATCCCCCCTCTCTCTCACCTCCTCTCTCTCTCACCCCCTCTCTCTCTCTCATCCCCCTCTCTCTCTCTCTCATCCCCCTTCTCTCTATCTCTCATCCTCACTCTCACCCCCCCTCTCTCTCTATCACCCCCTCTCAGCCTCTCTTATCCCCTCTCTCTCGCACCCCCCCTCTCTCTCTCATCCCCCCTCTCTTTCTCTCATCTCCCGCTCTCTACCTCCCTCACCCACCCCCTCTCTCTCTCTCATCCCCCTCCCCCCTCTCTCTCACCCCCCTCTCTCCCTCCCTCATCCACCCCCCTCTCTCTCATCCCCCTCCCCCCTCTCTCTCTCACCCCCTCTCTCTCTAATCCCCCCTCTCTCCCTCCCTCCCTCATCCACCCCCCTCTCTCTCAGCCAACCCCCCCCACCCCCTCTCATGAGATCTCAGGGGTTCATGCTGGGACTTGTAATTCTTCCATTTTTCTCACTCTCTCACCCTCCCTCTCTCTCTATTTTTATCTCACCCCCTCTCTCTCTACCCTCTCTCTCATCCCCCCTCTCTCTCACCCCCCCTCTCTCTCACCCCCTCTCTCTCTCTCATCCCCCTCTCTCTCTCATCCCCCTTCTCTCTCTCTCTCATCCCCCTTCTCTCTATCTCTCATCCTCACTCTCACCCCCCCTCTCTCTCTATCACCCCCTCTCAGCCTCTCTTATCCCCTCTCTCTCGCACCCCCCTCTCTCTCATCCCCCCTCTCTTTCTCTCATCTCCCGCTCTCTACCTCCCTCACCCACCCCCTCTCTCTCTCTCATCCCCCTCCCCCCTCTCTCTCACCCCCCTCTCTCCCTCCCTCATCCACCCCCCTCTCTCTCATCCCCCTCCCTCCTCTCTCTCTCACCCCCTCTCTCTCTAATCCCCCCTCTCTCCCTCCCTCCCTCATCCACCCCCCTCTCTCTCTCCCCCCCCTCACCCCCTCTCATGAGATCTCAGGGGTTCATGCTGGGACTTGTAGTTCTTCCATTTTGGAGGGAGACACATACGTTAAAAAGGAAGGAGTGGGGCAAATTTACTTAGAAGGGGGAGGGGGGCACCCAATTTTAGTCTTGCCTAGGGCAGCACAAAACCAAAATACACCACTGTATGTACTGTCTTGACACGTTATGGCCTAAATAAATGGGATAGGCCATCAGTACATCAGGTGTGATCAATTTTCCATGATTGGTACCATAGCTTGTAGACTCTATAACTTTCACACAGACCAAATATTATACACTGATTTCGGGTATTTTTCCCAAAGAAATTTAGCAGTTTAAATTTTGGTCAAAATTTATGAAGAAAATTGCTTATTTGCAAAATTTTATAACAGAAACGCATTTTTTCAAAATTTTCTGTCTTTTTTCATTTGTAGCGCAAAAAAAAAATCCCAGTGGTGATTAAATACCACCAAAAGAAAGCTCTATTTGTGTGAAATAAATTACATTCGGGTACAGTGTTGTATAATTGAGTAATTCTCATTCAAAGTGTGAGAGCACTGAAAGCTGTAAACTGGCCTGATAGGAAAAGGCTAAAAGTGCCCAGTATCGAGGTGGTTAAAGACCAAACATATGTAGAAAAATATTTGTTGATCCGCTAGATATGCACTCAGTTCTTAAATCCTATTGTGCGCTGATAATGTCTGACAATGTCCCTGCCCAGTGTCTTTTGCTAAACTACTTAACCACTACCACTGTGATTTCTTCAACTTTAAGGCCAATCATTCTGTAGTCCAAGATAACAGTT
The DNA here is from genome assembly GCF_965119305.1 of Pelophylax lessonae. Classification (NCBI taxonomy): domain Eukaryota; kingdom Metazoa; phylum Chordata; class Amphibia; order Anura; family Ranidae; genus Pelophylax; species Pelophylax lessonae. The sequence continues at coordinate 211,219,841 of NC_138768.1, read as the reverse complement.
AGGAGGGCTTTGAGATAACACAGGACAGTGATAATATTGCCACCATGACAGGAAGTGAGGTTATTCTTTAACAAGACAAGCAATAAAAACACTCTGTTCAGAAGGGGAAGGATAGAACTCCTGTCAACTTTATATTGCTCCATGCTGGAGATTTTCCCTACTTCTTTACAATGTTATTGGTCACAATGTTACGCATATCTGTCCGACTGGATAAGTACATCACAATCTGCACTTTGAGAAACAGATAGCTTACAGGTACTCAAACTCTTGGCCAGTGTTTTTCTCAACCATTTTTCAGTTGCGGCACCCTTTAAAATTACAGACAATTTTAGAGCACCCTTTAAAATTATGGAAAAACTTAAGGCACCCCATTCTAAAATGCAAAAAACTATTCTAATAGCTTTACACAATGCAGCAACATCCACACCTACAACACCCAATGTTAGAGGTGATATATGGGACGGCAGGAAGGAGTTTGCTTGTAAACATGACTACCCTTTAATAACAATTTTTTTTTTTTTTTTTTTTTTATCTATAAATAAATAAATAAATAAATAAGGCACTCGGACACTTCGTTGGATGGAAAAGGCCGCGGCTTATTTTATTAGCTGGTACAAACTTTAAATACTCAACCAACAATATTTTCTTTAACATATTCAAATACAACCAACCCAGTCATGAACAACTCGGGTTGTACAAGAATAAAATTATCATTAATTTTAGCAATTATCCAACACACCATCCATAAAACATAACTTACACAACAAAAAACGTCCCCCTCTGATACAGAGGTGACCCAACCAGACTAATATTGTAAGCCGCGACAAACCTAAAGGGAGGGAGGGAGGGGAAAAGCAGGTGAGGATTTTGAAGAGATTGAGCTGTGAGGGCTCGGGCGGACCATTAAATAGCCCCCCTTCTGAGGTAGCCTTCCTCCCATAGGAGGGAGAGTGTGGGCGTGGATAGGGGCTCATTCGCTGGAACCACTACTCTAACTCAAAACTGCCTAGCTACTGCAACTAGTTTTGCCCAGCTACACCTGAGGCGGGAAAACCTGAGCAGGAAAGCCAGGAAAACAAACCTTAGGGTCAAAAGTTCACTAACCCCTGACATAGCTTACCAGTATAACCCATATTAAAATGGCCTCACTAATGCTAACTACCTTACTCTCACCCTTCCACCATCCCATAAGAAAGGGGGGCTTATATTAGCCCCCTTTCCCATATTCTTCCAAAGCAAATACACTTTTGCACACTGGTACTGACTAGTATTCCAATGTTTCTCTTCTCTTTCAATTTCTCTCCATCAGTTAACTAATGTGACCCCAGTGCTGAGAAAGAGGGGCACAGGAGGGTCAAACAAGGATGCTGTGGAGACAACAGACATCCTCCTCATTAACTGATGATGTAATTGGTTGCTAGGATGCCAGTGTCTAGAAAGTCAAAATGGTGCATAATGAAAACTCATGGCTTTGTGTAGCTAAAAGGCAGGCTTGTTCCACCTGCTGGCTTGTATACAATTTTTGATCTGTTTTTAGGCATTTTAATAAGGCACCCCTAAAGAAACCTTGAGGCACAACAGGGTGCCTGTGAACCCTGGTTGAAAAAGGCGCTCTGGGCTGGGATACATTCTCCACCATTAATGAAGATCCCCACACTTTTTTTTTTCATTTAATCTGTATACATTATTTGTGGCTATCTTTGGATAGGTCATGTGATGTCACAGGTTCTCTTTCTCCACTGGGTCCTGAATGCTGTAGAGAGCAGTACCACGTAATCATGGGGCACTGAAGCTTGCAGCATTCTACTACCAGTTCACTATTGCCTGGCGACATGCCCACAGGTCTTACAGAAGGTGGTATTCTGGGTTCAGAGGAAGTGGGTTGAATGACGCTGGCCATTATTTAACCACTTGTTGTCCTTAGACCAAATATATATGCCTCGGAAACAAGTGGATACACAGGATCATGGCTGCAGCTGCAGCCATGATCCTGGTATAATTTTTAAGTGAGCTCTAAGGTAAAGGTGATCCAAGTGGCTCTACAGCTCCCTGTTTACTTTTACAGGCTTGGAAGGGCCACCGCCCAGCGCTGTTCCTCATCTGTCCCATTCCACCAGGGAGCCCATGACTGCTGCAAGCAGTCAAGCTGGCTGCCCACAGAGAATTGATCTTTATTTTAACTTTTTCTAGTGACTTATTTTTAATGCAATTTGAGCTCTATATTTCACATACAAAATACTTGTGTCATTTGTTATAATGAAAAGATAACTCTTTTATGCTGGCATTGGATCAGAGATTCAAAGACAAAGCCATATGCTTTCCTCCCTGTTCTCTGTGATGAATGAAACTGGAAGCGAGGAGGATTTCATCACTTTTGGATTTGGTTCTGCGTTTACCTGGCCGGTTCTGGTCAGGGAAGCAGCCAATCAAACCAATCTGAGTTTGATCAGTTGCCTTGGAGGGCAGAGGAGAGATCAGGGGTCTAATAGACCCCTGATCTTTCAATATAGAGTACATGTCACTGTCCAAGCTATCACAATGGATGTTGTTCATCCCTTGTGAGAGCAATAAAGTTGAATAAAAAAAAAAAAAAAAAAAAAGGTAACACTGCAAACGTCAGAGTGAAAGCAATAGTTCTAGCACCAGAGCTCTTGTTTAAAGGTAAAGTTCACCCATAGAATATATTACATGTTCTATCCATATTTAGGATGGAACATATAGCATGTTCCAGCTCTTTCCTCCTCTCCCCTGATTCCCCCCTCCCTGCAACAGCGAATGGGGGGTCTTCTCTCCACACCTGCTGTCATAATTTAAAAACAGCGTGGCCATGTGGGGCTCTGCCCACATAATTTTTTCACAGAGTATTGTGAAAGAATGAACTACAAGTACCATCTGGGCAGATTAAGTGGGGGCAAAGCAAGCAACAAGGTAAGAGCTCAGCCCGCTGTAGCACAGGGGGTGGTTGAAGGGTCTGGGCTGGCCAGCAAGGGACCCAGGAAAATGGGTCACTTGCTTGGTGCTAGGAAAATACACTAAAAAAGTCATCAAAATAGTAGGGGGTATTTAGGTGTCAACCAAGATGCACTGTCGGTGGTGTGGTCTGAAGACACTGGAGAACTATCCTTGGTGCTATATACTGTAAATCCAGTATAATAATAATAATGGTAAGGTCTGCTTTAGTGCTGGTAAGGTGGAAGACTTACTGTTGTACAGAAAGTGCACAAAATAATGAACCAGAAAGGTTTCCACTTTATTTTACAATTTCAAGCACTCCCTGTGGTCAACACATAATTGGTGCAAGTTTTCTACAGGAGTACAACAATGTAAAGCAAGCTTATAAGCTATGCAAAGCCTATTTGGTGGACAAAATTGAAGCTTGACTACTGTCTGACGGACTGACTGATGCAATCTGCAGCTATCAATTCATTTAGACTCCGTGCAGTAATTCCACTGGAGGATTCTGTAGGCGCAAAATCTTTGGCACCCAAAGCAACACCCTTCTTCTTTAGGGACATGAAGAATAAAACCTAGGCTTAGGATGGTTTCACACAAACTGGTTATACCACTCACACCTGCTAGCTTTCCATTAAGTAATGAAATGTTTAAGGAAGGAGGAAGTTGGACATGAACTGGGTGCAATCCTTCTTAGTGCTTGAACATGCTTTGCATATATTACAACACAGCTTCACCTATTTACCTGTCTACTGTATATCTACATACCTATCTGAAAGGGAAAAAAACACAGCTGATACTAAGAGCTGTTTATTAAAGAACAGCAAAATCATTATTTTTTGTTTTGCCCTATTTTGCTGTAAGAATTTCCCCAGTTATAAAAAGTTGAAAAAACAAGAATAGTTCATTCTCTGACTCAACATCACAAACAATAAACTGATCATAGACTGATGTAAATAATTGGCAAAATTTTAAATAAAAATAAAAAAGTGCAAAGTCTTTTTAAATTGGCAAGCCTGTTGGGTCATTGTGACCAAAGCTAAAATATAGTACAACTGAGTGGGGAAGTTTTCTAGAGCATTTTTAGAAATAGGTATGTATGTTTATACGGGCCATCAACCTTTGATGAGTGTTACCCAATCCCATTTTTGGTTGGATTAGGGGACCATCCTATGTCTATGCTAACAGCAGAAAATGCTGGCCAACTTACCTCAACAAAAAAAACCAACTGACTGGACAGGGTTGAATTCTCCTTTGGGTAGTTGCAGCTGTATGCCTGCACTTTTTCCCCTCTCCACATGCATGACCATTTACACTTATCAGAGTTTGGTATACATTCTCATGATGTAGCTGACAGACAGTCAAGCTTGAGGGTAGATAGATCATGCCTGAATATCCTACTGCCTTCCTATGTTTACAGGCAAATTAGGGCTCATTCTCATCAGAAGAGATGCATTGAAGTGTGTTTAGTTTTGAAAGATCCTATTTGCATTAAGATTAACAGTGAATTGCATATTATTTCAGCATACAGGACAGAAAATGCTCCGCTTGGCAGGAGTCACTCCCATGCCCCAGGAAGATGTCCCTTGAGACGAAACTTGCATGGGGGGGGGGGCTTAGCAGTGATGTCATTAAGCATTCTGGAGAAAGTGGACCATTTTCTGTGTTATGCAGCATAAATATTTTTCTTTCTGAGTACCAATAAATATTTTAATAATAAATTGTGTCCATAATACCACACTATGACCTCTGTGAATGGGGGGTCTATTGCTTTAGTAAAGAGTATTGTGTGCAGGTGGAAGAGCACTGGATGGAATATTTTGCACTAAGCTCTCACACAACTGAAGTGTCTTTTTTTACACATGGATGGACTTTGTTTTATCACTAGAGTTACACCAATACCAGTTTATTAAGACCAAGTACAAGTAGTTTTAGCTGCTGCCCAAAACTGATCAATACTAGACTGTTATTAGATAAACTAGCAAGATAATGTTTACATCTGATAATGTGTGCAGCAGTTGAACAACACACACTTGACGAAAATCTGACGAAATATCCTCCAATTTTTCTCTCTCATGCTCAGCGGTCATAACCGTTTTTAGTTGACAGTGCATAAATGTTCACAAAATTTCTCGTCCGATTTTTTCTTTTTTTTTTGGGACATTTGTTCCTAGACTTTCGGGTCGTCAGCAACTTCAGATCATACGTGGTCTTTTGTATCCGATTTTTCGCGGACGTACTGCATACACATTTAACGAAAATTGGTCGTCTGGGGACGGACGATAAAAATGTTGGTGTTTGTCCCTCCATTTTTTTTCTTTGACAATGTCGGCATCGGCTGCTAAAAGTTGTGTACACACTAGCCGAAAATCGTACGATTTTACCACGGATGGGAATTTTCGGCAGGTTTTCTACTAGTGTGTACCCCACTTTAATCATGGAAGAATAATATGAATTGGTAAACATATAAACTGATCAATAAAACAAAAATTAGAATGCACTATAAATAACAAACATCATTTACATCAGTTCGTGTTTAAACTAGCATATTTTCAATGTAAACAACAAACCTAAATTAATTAATCCTTGCTATGGGTATGTCACTTTAGCAATTTCGCGAGCAAGGTATTTATCTATTAATGTGCCCTGGTGTTATGTTAAACTAGATAACTACTTAACTTTTTTCCCGGAACCATTAAATCTCCTAAAAAGAGTGACCTACTGATGCATGTTGCACACCCATTTTCACAGAGGTTTTCATTACCTGCAGCTAATTAGCAGCTTTCCTGGTTTCTGATCCATGCCATTATAGTGCAACTTTGTTATTAAATCAGATTAACCAGTATGCAAATTGTTAACTGGATTAACCAACAAGGACTAGTCTTTTTTGTCTCTTGCCTGCTATTTGTACAAGACAAAGGCATTATTATTAACCACAGTATGATTTTAAATACTGACATGGATTCCTCCCAAACCTACTGTGCTAATCTGATCACTGTATTAGCTATATAAGGCGATGAACTTTATCGGTGTGGACTTTTAAAGATGCCTATAGGCATAGATAAGATTCTTCAGACAAAATTGACTGAAGTTCACATCATAAGGGGAAGAATGATCAGACAGGCTACTATAAATGCTCCCAAACTTTCAAAGGCCTTCACTATGCACTTTTTTTTTTTTTTTGGGAAGGCCATAAAGGATGCCTGGCAGCATTCTGAAAGACGTTTTCCTTCCCCCTAAACTGTTTGATTAACAATATCTGATAGAAAAGGGTCTTCTGTGTATACTGCCACTTCCTGTTTTAACAAGTCTCCTAAGTTTCCGGTAAAGGACATTAGTCTTTTAGAACCAGGTGGACAAGAGACCTAAATCTCTTTTTTAGAGTTGGCCATAGATTATGCAATTTCCTTTCCTTCAACCATGGGTTGAAGGAAAATAAATTGCTTAATTTCCCCTAACGAAATCAGTGTTGACTGTCAGGGACATTATCTTGGATGATCTTGCAGACAAGGTGGTTTTCCTTGACACGATCGCCTCTGCTAGGTGGGTATTAGAACTGGCAGCCATGTCAGGAAATATTCATAGTGTTACACAATATACATTTTTTTGAGTCCTCATTTTTGACAAAGATGCTCTCTTCTTTTCACCTCAACTAGAAATGCTGTCCCTTTGGTTGGACCTGAAGTATCCTAAGGAGGTTTCTCTCTATTGTTTGAACGTGGACCATGTTGTGCAAGTTTTCCTCTTGGCATAACTACTTTCTGGCAGCAGAAGGCACTGGAAAATAGGATTTTTTACTTACCTGTAAAATCTATTTATTGGAGTACAAAACACAGTACTCACGCCCTTTTGTTTGTGTATCATCTTATTGCTTGCTAACCACTTGACCTCCGGGAGGTTTTACCCCCTTCATGACCAGGGCATAGCTTTTTAGCACTGCACTATTTTAACTTTAATTTACATCATTTTTTTCACATACATAGAGCTTTATTTTGGTGGTATTTGATCATCACTGTGAGTTTTTTTTATTATAAAAATAAAAAAGACAAAAAAAAAAAAAACAATATTTTCTACTTTCTGTTATAAAAAAAATGAAAAATTCTAAATTCTTCATAAGTTTAGGCCAAATGTATTTTGCTACATGTATTTGGTAAAAAAAAATTTATTGATTTGTGTGAAAGTTATAACATCTACAAACGATCACATATATATTGAAATTTACACAGCTATACTAGTAATGTCGCTGATCAGCAACGTATAGTAGAACTGTGATAGTGTGGTGGGCAATCTGGTGCTAACAACCCTCACTGGGAGGTACACTAACTGACTGACATCAATAGTGATACTATTACAGTGATCAGATATAATACTGTACAATGTATTAATGACATTAACTGGGAAGGGGATAACATTAAGGGGCAATCAAAGGGTTAACTGTGTGCCTAACAAGTATAATGTGTGTAATATTTGCTGCTTATACTAACAGATCTGGCTCTCGACTTTTCAGGGAGAAGAAACAGCCAGATCGCTGATCTGTGTACAGAGCCCTGTATGTATGTAAGCACAGGACTCTGTGCTGTGATTGGCTACAGCCGATCAGCAGATATCAGCCATCAATCTTTGGCCAGAACCTGTTGACAAAATCCCACTCTAGCCAATGACAGTGTGGGATAGCACGGGGCGTGCACATGCATGCCCCTAACCTGGAATATGCTGGATGACGTACATGTACATGATCCATCCTGCCCATGCGGGAACTGATTAAAAACCTGAGGATTTCTGAGAGTGAGAGGGGTTGTACGGGGGTCCTTACAGTTCCGACTTTGACAGTCAGTTCCGACTTTGATGCGTTTTGAGGTCTATAGACCTCAAGATTACACAGGTATTGCTTCAGTCTAGTCAAAATTGTGGCAAAATCGCACAACTTTTAGGTCGCACAAATGTGAAAGGGGCCTATGACACAGATTTTACAGGTAAGTAAAAAATACTGTTTTCCAGTGCCTCTTGCTGCACTGGTCTACAGCTCCACCACATTCAAAATCCAGTAATTCTTAGAGTGTCTGTAAAGGCTGAAGGTTTTTCACCTTTATGAATTCTATGCATGAAGGTAAAAAAAAAAAAAAAACTTCTTTGTGTACCAGCCGTTCCAAATACTTACCTGAGCCAGATCTTCCTCCAGCAATCTGCACAAGAGCCTCGGCTCTCTGGGGACTCTCCCTCCTCATTGGTTAAGACAGCAGTGGGAGCCATTCGCTCCCCCTGCTGTTAATCACAGCCAGTGAGCCAATGAGGAGAGAGAGGGGGTGGGGCGAGTTGCAGCTATGTGTGCAATAGACACGTAGAGCTGCGCGGGAGCGAGCCTGCTCGGGTGCCCCTATTGCAAGCTGCTTGCTCTGGAGGCACTTGGCAGGAAGGAGGGGCCAGTAGTACCAGGAGGAGACCCAAGAAGAGGAGGACAGGGGCTGCTCTGTACAAAAACACTACACAGAGCAGTTACGTATGACTTTTTTTTTTTATTATTACTTTAATATCACTTTAATACAGTATGAGGCATAATTATACATAATTATACCAACTCCCAATGTGTCCAGTGCCAATCATCAGGCCAGAACACCATCATATAGGGGCATGCCTAATGCTAACCAGATAAAATATTACAGAAAGTTTGAGCAGCTCTGAGAAGATAGCCACTGTACAGCCCCAATTACTTTTTATGAATTTATTTTTTTGGTATAGGATCACTTTACTGTGTTATCACACATAGTTAAACAGCAGTTTGGACACAGAACTGTCTCTGCTGAATGATGCAAGACATTAGTAACATTTCACAAACGGAAAGAGAATACAATCCCTAACTACTAAAAGTATCACTTTTTATGCTTAACAGTTGTCAGAAACTTCCTATTGCAGAAAACTTTTTAAGAGTCATAAACAATAGATCGAATTAAATGTTTCTGCACCAACAATCTGAAGCTTATTGAAAAGCATCCATAAAAATCTCAATGTATGCTAAAAGTACTATAAACTTCTTCTGACACATTTTTAAAGTGGACCTGACACCTATGTACAACAGCACAGCATATAATTAAACATGTGGCAACCATACAGAAATTGATTTTGATAAATGATGATTTGTAGATCATTTCTCATTATTAGTGGGCCTAACTACTGTCACATGATCTCTGTATAAAATTGGTAGCTGGTCTCTTTACTTATGACTGTATATGTAACATATTCCAACATAAGCCAAAAGGGGAAGACAATCTGTTGCAGGTCCCAGTGTAGCACAGTTGGTACAAGGATAGGTAGGTATACTGTGTGGTCAGCAAGCCATATATCTTTGACACATTGAAGCCACTTTCCCTAAGTTATGCCTACACTTACAGTACTGTGCAAAGGTTTTAGGCAGGTGTGAAGAAATGTTGTAAAGTAAGAATGCTTTCAAAAATATATACAGTAATACCTTGGTTTGCGAGTAACTTGGCTTACGAGCATTTTGAAAAACGAGCAACATTTTTAAAAATAAATCTGTCTTGATATGCGAGCTCCATCCTGATATACGAGCAGTTTAGTACAGTATAAGCATGCCATCCCCTCTGTTACATACCATTATGTGTCCCTGTGCCTGTACTGTATATAAAAGATGCTGATTTCTACTGTATCAGAGCGTCTCCCGGCACTTATGTGACTGCTCATTTCTCTGCTCTCCCTGGCGGGGGGGCTGATCACTCCCGCTGACGTCATCTGGGGAGGAGAGAAGCAGAGAGCCGAGGAGTCACACGAGTGGCGGCAGACGCTCTGATACAGTAGAAATCGGCATCTTTATATACAGTACAGACAGAGGGACACATAATGTTATTTAACAGAGGGGATGGCATGCTTATACTGTACAGTACTGTACTTTATATATGATAGCAGCATATCTTTATTTATACCAATAGATAATAGTGGAACAAATCATCTGAGTTTCCATTATTTCTTATGGGAAAATTTGCTTTGATATACAAGTGTTTTGGATTATAAGCATGTTGCTGGAACGAATTATACTCGCAAACCAAGGTATTACTATATATTGTGTATTAAATTTACAAAATGCAAAGTGAGCAGACAAGAAAAAAATCTAAATAAAATCAGTATTTGGTGTGACTATCCTTCGGCTTCAATTCTTCTAGGTACACAAAGTCCTTGTGCACACAGCTTTTGAAGGAATTTGGCAGGTAGATTGCTCCAAGCGTCTTGGAGAACTAACCACAGATCTTCTGTGGATGTAGGCTGACTCAAATCCTTCTTTCTCTTCATGTAATCTCAGAAAGGCGCAATGATGCGATCAGGGTTTTGTGGGGGCCAAACCATCACTTCCAGACTCCTTGTTTCTTGGTATGCTGAAGATAGTTTTAAATTACATTGGCTGTATGTTTGGGGTCATTGTCTTGTTGCAGAATAAAGTTGGGGCCAATCACACACCTTCCTGATGGAATGGCATAATGGATAAGTATCTGCCTGTATTTCTCTGTATTGAGGACACCATTGATTGGGTAATGTTAAAGTGGAGTTCCACCCATTTTTAATAACTTGGATTACATAGATGTATGTAATCCCCTTTAAAACTACTTTTACCAATGGAAACTTTTTTTTTTTTTTGCTAGTTAATACCTTATTTTCTTCTTTATTCATCCTCTCCTCAGTTCCAGGTCCGGCCGCCGATCGGCGATTACGTCATTCGGCGATTCGCAGGGGGTGCTGGGATGTATCTCATGGCATGAAATCTCGCATTATTACACAGGAGCTGAGCTGTACTGTTTGTATTGAGGCCGTGCTCTGCCCCGCCTCCCCTCAGGGAGCTGTACTGTATGTATTGTATTGAGGCTATGCTCTGCCCCGCCTCCGCCCCGCCTCCTCTCAGTGAGCTCAGTGAGGATATAATGCTTTCAGTCCTCGCTCACTGAGAGGAGGCGGGGCAGAGCACGGCCTCAATCCAATACATACAGTACAGCTCACTGAGAGGAGGCGGGGCAGAGCATGGCCACAATACAAACAGTACAGGTCAGCTCCTGTATAATAATGTGACATTTCATGCCATGAGATACATCCCAGCACCCCCTGTGAATCGCCGAATGACGTAATTGCCGATTGGCGGCCGGACCCGGAAGTGAGGAGAGGATGAATAAAGAAGAAAAAAAGGTATTTACTAGCCAAAAAAAAAAAGTTTCCATTGGTAAAAGTAGTTTTAAAGGGGATTACATACATCTAAAGTTACTAAAAATGGGTGGAACTCCACTTTAAGGACCGCAGACACAATGGTCAGCCAAGGAAGCTTAATGCAGCAGAGGAAGGACACATCATGCTTACTTCCTTTCCACATCAGATGTCCAGCAGTGCCATCAGCACAGAACTGCCAGAAACCAGTGGGACCCAGTTACACTCAACTACTATCTGGAGCGGGAAGGCCTAAAGTGGTCTTCATGGAAGAATTGCGCCCAAAAAGCCATACCCCCAACATGAAAACAAGGCTATGTGACTAAACTATGCATGAAAACATAGGAACTGGGGTGCAGAAAATGGCAGCAGGTGCTCAGGACTAATAAGTCAAAATGTAAAATATTTGGCTGTATTAGGAGGCAGTTTGTTCACTGATGGGCTGTAGAGCAGTGCAATAATGAGAATCTGCAGGCAACGGTGAAGCAAGGTGGTGGTACCTTGCAAGTTTGGGGCTCCATTGCTGCAAATGGAGTTGGAGATTTGGTAAGAATCAATGGTGTCCTCAATGCTTAGAAATACAAGCAGATCTTTATCCATCATGCCATACCATCAAGGAGGTATGTGATTGGCCCCAACTTTATTCTGCAGAAGCCCAATGATTCCAGACAAACAGCCAATGTAATTAGGAACTATCTTCAGCGTAAAGAAGAACAAGGAGTCCTGTAATTGATGGGTTGCCACCCCCTCCTCCCCAGTCAGACAGAAGGATTTGAGGCAGCGATCTGTGAGTAGTTCTTCACTAGAATAATTGATGCTGGTTTGAAGTCAAAGGGTAGTCATACCAACTATTGATTTGATTTGGATTTCTCTTCTGTTGATTTACTTTCCATTTTGTTAATTTTTAAAAATAAACTATGAACAATTCTACTTCTGAAAGTATTTTTTCATTTACAGCATTTTTTCATATCTGCCTAAACATTTTTCACAGTACTGTACATGCTTATATCCTATAAGTAATGAGGCCCAAAGCCTAAGGTAACTTTTGGTCAAATTTTGCACTAGCCTCGGTCCCGGGTTTCGGCAAAAAAAATAAAAAATTTTGCACTAGCCAACAAACATGATATTTGTTGTTATGACATTGCCATCATATAGACAGCAATATATATATATATATATATATATATATATATATATTGTGACAGGAAGTCAGGTAAATCTGGGAATGTAGTCACTGAGAGGAGACACATTCCCACCTGCTTTGAAAGTTCACTGATACTATAGGGTGTTGGCTGCAGAGAGAGCCAGCAGGAAGTTGAAAACCATTCAGCTGTTCAGAATGAGGAGATCAAGGTCTCTATAATTTGTCCAGAGAAAATCTATTGAGTGCTGCCTCCTGTCGCTGTGTGAGCTGGGAAGAGGAGGACAGACATACGTGTACCTCCCGACGCCGTGTGGGCATGGGAGAAGGACTGCTGCCGCCTGTCGCCGTGTGGGCTGGGAGAGGGGGACAGTCGGATGTGTGCCTCCCGACAAGCTGGTGAGCATGGGAGAAGACCCCCTACAGCGATGTGAAGCTAAGGAGGGTAACCACGAGTGAAGACGTCTCAAAGGTGAGAAGACAAAGTGTTCCATGTGAAGAGTGTGAAGAGTAAAGGGACCTGTTAAATGAACTGTGTTCAATGTGAAGAATCTGAAGAGTAAAGGATCCTGTTATAAATGAACATGTGCTGTGTGAAAGAAAACAAAGGGACATGTTCAATGGACAATGTTTGTGCTGTGTGAAAAGCAAACAAATGGACATTTGAGTGTCTGCTGTAGGATCAGCAGTGTCGGCCCAACAGTAGGTTGGAAAGACTTCTTAGGTAGGTTCCAGCTGTGAGAAGGTAGCCGCCCACAGAGGCAAGGATTTATTTTGTCTTTTATTTTATTTTGGCTGTTTTGATGCTTGCAATTGTGTTAAGTAAATTGCATGAATAAATCAGTCTTGTTTTCAACCTCTAATCGGCTATCTCTCTGTGAAAACGCACCCCCAAAGGGCTCACCCATACGCCTACCACCGAGCTAATCCCTCACATATGGTGGAGGTATGCAGTGGGCATAAGCAGAGATCCCTGCAATGGAGTGCATATGTTTGATGAACTTTATCTGGTGCATGAGATTGCACAATCTATGTGTGCAGGAGAGAAGATCCTGACAGAAAAAAAAAAAAAAAAGTGTTTTAAAGAGACAGCGGTCTCAAAATTATTTGATGAACTTTGTTGTGTCTGGTGCAAGTGACTGCACAAACTGTGTGTGCAGGAAAAGAGATCTTGCAAGAGAGAGAGAAAAACTACATGTGTTAAAGAGACAGTGGTCTGAAAAATTTTTGCTGGACTGTGAAAAATTTGTTTGTGGAGTTATTGAAGATGGGGCGTTCAAAACGCCTGAAGAATGCAAAGATAGATGAAATGAGAGACCGGATTCTATGGATGGAGGGGATGTTGCCGTCTGAACCAGCCCCATCCATGCCTAAAGAGAGTCTACTAAAGAGGAAGGTTGTTGTCCCTAGCAACACTGATGAAACTGCTATGGAGACGCAGTGTGCTCAGATGAAAAGTAAGCTCAAAATGGAGGAGATGTTGAAACATCTGATTATATCAAATGTAGCTCAACAGCAAGCAAATGCAGCTCAACAGCAGGCAAATGCGGATTTTCAGCAGAGCTTTGCAGCTCAACAAAAGGCTCATCAAGAGAGCATGGCAGGCTGGAAACAGAGACGCCAGCAGCCAATGGAGGCCATCGGTATGGAGGAAACCGAGTATGTGTGCAGGGCTAAGTTGGATGCCTTGCAACGGAAAATGGAAGAAAAGGAACAAGCCTTGGAATTGCTTAAAATGGAGCATAGAAACTTGCAGGAAATGAATGAACTACTCAAGTCTCATGTGTTACAGTGGGAAGAATCCACTGCTCTTCTTTTGGTCGAGTTGCAAAAACGCAGAGAGACTATAATGGAGAAAGATACCATCCTCATGGAAAAGGAAAGTGAAATTCAGACTTTGCAGAAGCAAAGTATGGCTGATATGTTGGAGTTGCGTAATCAGCTGGAAAAAAGTCTTCAGTCTTTGGGAGCTACAAAAATAGACCTGCAGGAGTCGCAGGAACAGAATGTCGCTCTGAAAACGACATTGTCTCTCAGCGACAACGAGAAAAGTGAAAGAGAGGCTAAATTACTGAGTACTGTGTATGAGCTCACTACTTTGAGCAATGTGGTAAATGAATGGCGTGCGGACTGTGAAAGTTGGAAAGGGGAAGCCCAACGTGTCCAGCAGCAGTTAAAGGAGAAAGAAGCCTGTGTGGCAGAATTACATTCTTATTCCCAGATGCTAGCCAATGAGGTGAAGGCTCTTATGCAGGGAAAAGGAGATTGTGAACATAAGAGGGAAAAAGTAGAGGCACAGCTTCTGGAATCGCAAGTCAAGGTGTCAGAAGGTGACCGATTGTGTGCTAAGCTGTCAGAGAAGGCAAACCGATTGCAGGTTGAGTTGGACAGTGTCACAAATCGGCTTTCTCAAGCAGACCGCAAATCTAGAGAAATTGCGGAAGATTTTTCTATCTTGGAATCGCAGCTGCAAGACACGCAGGAACTCTTACAGGAAGAGAGGTGTCAAAGGCTGAGTTTTAGCACAAAGCTCAACCAAATGGAAGATGAGAAAAATGGCTTCCTGGAACAATTAAAAGAGGAGGCGGAAGCAAAGAAAAACCTATCAGAGCAAGTCGCAACATTGCAAGCTCAGATAGCGGATATGAAAAAACGCATGGAAGAAAGCGTTGGTTCATTACAGTGTGTTGAAGATGTGAAAAAGAAGTTTGATCAGATGCTTGGTGAAGAGAAGACTGTGTCTGCAAAATATGCAGAAGAACGCGCACGTGCAGAAACGGAGGTGCGTGATAACGAGAGCAAAGCCCTGTTCTTGGCTCGCTCTTTGGAGGAAGTTCTAGAGTGTAAGGCTGAACTAGAAAGTGTTAACAAACAGCTGCGTACAGAAATGGAAGAATTGGTCAGCTCCAAGGATGATGTTGTGAAAAGCGTTCAGGAGCTAGAAAAGTCTAAACGAGCCTTAGAACAGCAAGTAGAAGAGATGAAGATTCCGTTGCAGGAACTGGAAGAGGAATTCCAGGCAACAGAGGATCTGTCCCAAAGAGGGGATAGTGTGCCTGATGCAGTTTTTAAAAGGATCAGTGTTTTGGGGTCTGTCCTGAGTGAGCCTCAGAAATGTGACGACATGTGGCTTGAATCACCCCTTTGGAATAAACCGTTCCTTCAAAAACTTCAAGCATTGGAAAATGTATCATTAGAACTTCAGCAAACAAAGGAGCTGAGTAAGAAATGTGGTGATTTCTCAGTTCAGGCTGAAAACCTAGTGGAGAAAACTAAGGCTGTTGGTGAAAACGTGAAGCAAATGAATAAGTGCCTTTCAGGGAGTGTTTCCAAAATGGAACTGGTGAAAGACGGGTGGCAGAAGTTTGATCGTGATCTTGAGATGCATTCCATGTGGAATTCAGATAGAGAAAAAGAACTAGGTGACCTTGAGCGGTCAAATAGTTCAGCAGAAAGTGCATTGAAGAAACCTGTAAAAGAATGTGTTGCAGTTCCATGCTTCTTCACTGATGCAGAGAGGAGGTCTATAATGGATACCACCCAGATCGCTGGGTTCAACTGTGTTGTTGCCTTTGACCCCTATGTTGGTGGAAGGAAAGTTGATGATGTTCTGGTTGGCTACTTCTGTGAAGAGTTTGGCAAGAAATATAAACTGAATATCAAATCAAGTAGTAGGCCTTTACTGCGACTCGCTCAGGAGGGCGAAAAGTTTAAGAAGTTGATGAGTGCAAATGCTTCAGATCTGCCTATGAATATGAAATGTTTGAATGATATTGATATCTCTGGGAAAAGGAACAGGGGTCACTTTGAAGAAATGTGTGACAGCCTGTTGTCTCAATTGGAAAATCCTCTGCACAGCATCTTAGAGCAAGCAAAGCTCAAGAAGGAAGATCATTCCCTTTTACAACAAAAAGTCAATGATTGTGTACAGCTGTATGGAGAGGCAACTCAAGTCACAGAGGGATGTCAAGAGTCCCTACTTGGAACAAAGCTTAGTGAAGCAAAGGTTCTCAAAGTTTTGTGGAAAACATTTATGGATTGCAGAGAGAGGCGTCTTAAGAATGTTGAAGACATTAAGACTAGCCCAATTGAGTTGCCTATGGATCACGGTCCTCCATGGTGGATTGGACAGACAGTTATGAGGGACAAGCTGTCTGACATTTATGAGAAAGCTGTCAATGAAGATGACAGAAACGAGAAGGAGCAAAATGATGCCAAAAATGCAGTTGAAGAATGTGTATATGAGATGAGAGACAAACTGTGTGGCATTTATGAGAAATCTGTCAATGAAGATGACAAAACAGTTTCATCCGGAAGCTTGAGGATAATAGGAGGCTTATCAGTGAGTCAGCAGTGCTTGACACATGCGTGCCTGGAAATATGTGTCCCAACCCTAGGGTTGAAACAAGAGGGGGGGGTATGTGACAGGAAGTCAGGTAAATCTGGGAATGTAGTCACTGAGAGGAGACACATTCCCACCTGCTTTGAAAGTTCACTGATACTATAGGGTGTTGGCTGCAGAGAGAGCCAGCAGGAAGTTGAAAACCATTCAGCTGTTCAGAATGAGGAGATCAAGGTCTCTATAATTTGTCCAGAGAAAATCTATTGAGTGCTGCCTCCTGTCGCTGTGTGAGCTGGGAAGAGGAGGACAGACATACGTGTACCTCCCGACGCCGTGTGGGCATGGGAGAAGGACTGCTGCCGCCTGTCGCCGTGTGGGCTGGGAGAGGGGGACAGTCGGATGTGTGCCTCCCGACAAGCTGGTGAGCATGGGAGAAGACCCCCTACAGCGATGTGAAGCTAAGGAGGGTAACCACGAGTGAAGACGTCTCAAAGGTGAGAAGACAAAGTGTTCCATGTGAAGAGTGTGAAGAGTAAAGGGACCTGTTAAATGAACTGTGTTCAATGTGAAGAATCTGAAGAGTAAAGGATCCTGTTATAAATGAACATGTGCTGTGTGAAAGAAAACAAAGGGACATGTTCAATGGACAATGTTTGTGCTGTGTGAAAAGCAAACAAATGGACATTTGAGTGTCTGCTGTAGGATCAGCAGTGTCGGCCCAACAGTAGGTTGGAAAGACTTCTTAGGTAGGTTCCAGCTGTGAGAAGGTAGCCGCCCACAGAGGCAAGGATTTATTTTGTCTTTTATTTTATTTTGGCTGTTTTGATGCTTGCAATTGTGTTAAGTAAATTGCATGAATAAATCAGTCTTGTTTTCAACCTCTAATCGGCTATCTCTCTGTGAAAACGCACCCCCAAAGGGGTCACCCATACGCCTACCACCGAGCTAATCCCTCACAATATATACTGTACTTTATGTATATGTTTATAATATATGTATATACAGTATATATAAATGTATGTATGTATATTAGGAAGTACCTGTGAGAGGTTCCCTCTCACTTCCTGTTGGGTCTCCACGAAAGAGGTGAAGTAAAATTCCCCCACTGGGACACAGATGGCAAGATACCTTTACCACGCTATTAAAAACAAAAAGGTTTGGGCTTTTCACATACTTTTCAACAATATAGGTTGACCAGGACCACTTTTTTTTTCCAATAAAAAGCTTTATTGCAAGAAATAGCAATACAAACATAAGCTCCAAGAAAAATAATAATACAAATTGGAGCGCATTGAAACAAGAAAATGTCATATGCAAGTAACAAGGAAAAGGTCACGACGAACAAAAAATGACAATAGAATATTAAAGTCGTAAACTGACATGACCCAAACCCCGAAAATTGTACAAAATTACTGATTGAAAGCCGCGGGGGTCCCACGGCCACGGCAAGAGTGCCGTAAGGAAAGAGAGAAGGGGGAAAGAATGAAAGGACACAGGGAAAGTGGGGAAGGAGGGGGACAGACAAAGGGAAGAGGTGTGCAGGATTGTGGTGATTGAAAAAAGAAGCACAGTAACCGTTTTACCTTCTCATGTGGAAAACTAATTGCTCAGAGTCACCCAAAATGGTAAAGCTCAAATTCAATGGACAGATAATCTTTTGAAAGTATCGGAAAGTGTGAATTCAAGCCAGGGCCGCCAAATTTTATGAAAGGTTGAATCGTTTTCTTTCTTAATAGCAAGGATTTCCTCCATCTCATAGAAAATTTTAACTCTATCAATCCATTCCTTTATGGAAGGTCCATGCTGGGCATTCCAATGTAGAGGAATGACTGCCTTTGCAGCGTTGAGTAGGTGTCTGACAAGAGATTGTTTGTATTCCCTATAGGAAACATCATGCAAATGTAACAAACAGCAGGCTGCATCTAGTGATAAATTTGTATTTGTGATAAATTTTATGAGATGTATGACCTCATTCCAGAATTTTTGGATGACGGGACAGGCCCACCACAGGTGCAAGAAAGTTCCTCTCTCCTTCATACATCTCCAACATCTGTCCGAGGCCCGCGTGGACCACACCTTAAGTAGCACAGGGGTAATATACCATTGTGTCAAAATTTTAAAAGAAGTCTCTTGCACTCTCGTTCTTAAGGAGCACTTATGTGTGAAAACACACGCTTTCTCCCATTGCTTGTCAGTGATGATGCGATTTAAATCTTTTTCCCACAATGATTTGTTTTTGTCAGGTGCATCCCCAGTTGACTGGGACAGCCACTGATATGCCCTAGAGGTAGTTTTGGTGCACGGTGTTTGTCCACGGCAGATCTCTTCCAGGTCTGTTAGAGGAGTATTCAGTTGCAATTTGGATTTTGCGTTTCGAAAAAAATTATGAAGCTGTAAGTAATTCCAAAAGGACAGAAAAAAACCCTTGGGCTGCAAGTTGTTAAACTCATCGAGAGAGAGTAACCTCGTGCCATTCACGCAGTCACCGACTCGCAGCTGGGCCTGATGATGGTCATTATCACCAGGTCTAGACCTGAAATCCAGGCCCGGAGTAAAATCTGGGTTGTTTGAGATGGGAGTCATTGTCCCAAATTTTGTAAGTAAATGATGTTTGATTGCTGCATGATTGACAATATCTAAGGTTGTGGATATCAAAGGATGCTGTTTGATCTCTAAGGGGTAGTTACCTGGATTTGTCCAAAGCAAATTATGTGTGGGGAAACTAGTGCAATCTCTTTCCAACGCAACCCAATCTTTCTGTGACAGATGACAGTGCCAGTCTACAACTCTTGTAATGTGAGTGGCTTGATGATACTTAGCGAAATTTGGCAAGCCCATACCTCCACTTGATTTAGAGCCCTGTAAAATCTGAAGTTTAATTCTCGGTCTTTTATGCGACCAGAGAAATTGTCTTTGGACAGTGTTTAGTTTACGGAAAAAAATGGTTGGAATCTTGACCGGTAGAGCGTGGAAGAGATAAAGTAAGCGAGGAAGAATTACCATCTTCAGAATAGCCGCTCTCCCAAACCAGGAAAAATTCTTAGTATTCCATTTCTTGAGATCTTTGCTAATATCTGCTAATAAAGGGGTGAAATTGGCGTCAAAAATCATGTCAATTTTGGGGGTCAATTGTATTCCTAGATATTTTAAAGATGTAGGCACCCATTTATAAGGGCAATTGGCGCGGGTTAAAGACTTTATATTCTCAGGTAATGAGATGTCCAAAGCCTCTGATTTCGAGTGATTCACTTTAAAGTTAGATAGAAATCTAAATTTTTGGAAATTTAGATTAAGATTGGGGATAGAAATATGAGGCTGGGTAATATAAAACAAAAGGTCATCAGCGTAAGCCGAGACCTTAAATTCCCTATCCCTGACCCGGAACCCGTGGATTGCAGTGTCTGTGTTGATATGTCTGATCAGAGGTTCCAGAGCTAGAATAAAAAGGATTGGTGACAGGGGGCATCCCTGTCTCGTCCCATTTCTTAAATGCAAAGGCGTGGAGAAAACGTTGTTCACCTTGACCTTTGCGATTGGATTCGCGTACAAAGATCCTATCCAGCCCATCATGTTGTCCCCCAATCCGAGATGTCGGCAGGTGGCGAGGAGATAATCCCAGGCCACTCTGTCGAAAGCCTTCTCGGCATCGGTGGACAACATCAAGCCCTTCAATTTATTGATCTTCACGGCATGGAGTAGGTTAAGGGATTTGATAATATTGTCACGGGCTTCCCGTCCTGGCATAAAGCCTACCTGCTCTGGACCTATAATATTGTGTAATAAAGGTCTCAGTCTGTTTGCGAGAATTTTCGCCAGTAGTTTAACATCTAAGTTGAGTAGTGAGAACGGCCTGTAGCTGGCACACAGAGTCGGGTCTTTGTCCTTTTTGGGGATGACCGTTATGTGGGCAGTCAGGAATTCGGGTGAGGGACAGGTCACTTTGGAAAGGTCATTCAGAGCTTTAGTCAAAGGTCCAACCAGTAATGGGTGTAATAATTTATAGTACTGAGATGTTAGGCCATCAGGGCCGGGGCTCTTACCACATTTTAGAGAGTTTATCGCTTGTTACACCTCCTCCATAGAAATGTCCTTCTCTAAAAGGGCAATATCAACTTGGGAGATACAAGGGAGTCCACTGTCTCTAATATATTGAGAAATTAATTGGTCTCTAGAACCTGAAAGATTAGCTGGGCGAGCTTGTTGGGGAAGATTATATAAGGTTTCGTAGTACGAGCGGAACGATTCCGCAATAAATCTAGGGTCATGGATTTTTATATTATGTCTATTTCTCATAAAAGGGATATGTGAAGCCGCTTGCAGGTCCTTAAGAGCCCTCGCAAGAAATTTGCTACTCTTATCTCCATGCTCGTAGTATATTGCTTTGCTGAAATAAATAGATCTCTTAGTTTTGTTATTAAGTAGATCTCTCAATATCTTCCTAGATTCAGTTAGCTCCTCTAAGATGGAGCTGGCCGCAGAGATCTTGTGTTGCGCCTCTAATTTAGCAATTTTGGAGACCAAATCGTCCAACAACCTCTCTTTCTCTTTTTTCTTCCTTGCTCCATATTTAATAAATTCTCCCCTGATGACACTTTTGTGTGCCTCCCAAATTGTCACAGGGGACATCTCAGGTGAGGAATTTTCTCTGAAATAGTTAGAGACAGACCCCTCAATTTCCTTTTTGATAGCTGGATCGAGAAGAAGAGAAGGATTCAGTCTCCAATTGAAATCCGGTTTACAATTTGAGTCAGTGTTAAAGGTGATAGAAACGGGTGCATGGTCTGATAAAACCACATGCCCTATCTTTGCTTCAACTAAATCAGGTAAGTCCCTTTGAGAAATCATGATCATGTCAATTCTGGCGTATTTGTTATGCGGGGCAGAATAGTGCGTGTAGTCTTTATCTGTCGGGTGAAGTGCCCTCCATGTGTCCACAAGGTTAAGAGATCTCAGTAGATCTTTAATTTTTTTGAGTTTCCCATAAGCAATACTAGCTTTGCCCGAGGATGTATCCATCAGCGGTTCCAAGGGTACATTAAAGTCCCCCCCAAGAATAATACAACCCGAGGCAAAACTTTTTAGTTCATTAATCACTTTTGTACAGAAGGTAACCTGGGCCCTATTCGGGAAGTATACATTTGCCAATGTTAGCGGGCGACCGTTCAAGGTTCCTAACAAGAAGATGAATCTCCCCTCAGGGTCTGCCAGTTCCCTATCTACTACGAATGAAGAATTTTTACTTAGCAGAATGGCCACTCCTTTGGTTTTTGCCAACGGATTGGAGGCCGTGTATATTTTAGTGTAATGTCTATCTGTGAATTTGGGAGTGCAGGACCACTTTTATGTGCATGTGCTTTACTTGCAGAAGTGGTGTTTTCCCAAACCATTAAAACACCTTGTCATGGTGCTAATAAAGTATTCAACATGACATTCAAGACTCATCTGCTCATTTTTGTAATTATCCACGCACACCTCACAAAAAAAAATCACAAATCAAGCTTACAAACTCATAATAAAGTCTATTATGTGGTTTTTTTTGTTGTTTTTTTAAATAAATGTTAAGAAAACTTCACTGTATAGTGCATGGAAAACTTGGGGTTCCCTCTTCCCATTTTCTGGTAGAAATCACAGCCTTATGCCTATCTGCTATTTTTGATGTCACCCCAATATAAATTTATAAGAATTGTATAACATCCATCATAAGGCAGCAGTTGGAGACATCTGCTATTGAGTTTGAATAATGAAGATGGCATTCCAGTACCCATAGATATTAATCATCAACCACTATAAATAACAATCCTCCAGTCAGTCTGTACACCTTATCCCAAGCTGTCCAATAAGTAATTAACAGCAATCAGCTTCCTTGGATACTTTTAGTGAATCAGTATTGATTTCTCTGATATAAGCAGGCGCCAGAAATGGTCTAATATGTAAGTTTCTATTCAGTAATCTATACATGTGAATTGAAAGATCCATATAAGCCTACCCAATGTATGTGTCCTTTGTGTAGGCAAGAATAATGCTGTATTAAGTGCTAATGGTAGCACTCTTCTCAAACCTAAACATAGCACCCTGAAAAGGTAAACACATGTATGTACATTAGATTTCATTAAACACTAGAATGGGAGGAGTGGGGTTTGAAAACAATGATACTGACTGTGTTGATTGAAGGAATTTACTTTGATTCAGGTGTCCTAGCCTTGGGCATGTCCCCTTATCTCCTTGTTCATCATGCCAGGAGTACGTTGTATAAGCAGTGTGCAAAAAGTAAATAAATTGTCAAAGAGTTCACATATGGTAATCAATCCATACTAATCCCATTGCTGCTTTATTCAGCATGAAGAAGAAACGTATTTATGGGTAAATGGAATCCTATTCATTCTATGCATGATAAATATCAATGATATTTTTAAGGCCACTTTCACATTGGGCGGATTCCGTTTCGATCAGGGGGGATCGGCTCACTGATCCCCTGCTGATTGGAGCACAGCGGGCAGATAACACATCCAAGACCACTCAGTTTCTGCAGCAGACTGCTATCCGGTTACACCTGACTACCCTCCAATCTGATCTGCCTAAATAGAAGATGGATCCCCTTCTGCTTTTTATTTTAGCAAACTGGATCAAACCCAGAGGTAGGCGGGTGTAAACAGACACAAGTCTGTTTAAACCCACCTGTCCATAGGAATGCATGGACCTTCTGATCATGTGCACCTGAAAAACTGACAGGTGGACTTCATTGTAACGCCCATTTTAAAGGGACCTAATTGTTTCCAATTTATTTTCTTGTAAATTTATTTTTCTTGTAAATATCTGCTGGATACAACAAGAAAAAAAATCAGTCCCTTTTTGGCTTAGTGTAATTATTTTTTATAAAGCCACATTCGCACAGGTTATAGATAACCTTATGTCCGTGGAGGGCCATGTTTGTGCTGGACAGGTATACCTTGCATCCCCATGCAGGCAGTCTGATTTCTGTCAATTGGGTTACAGCAGCTGCACTGATACAGCCATTGCTCCCAATGTGAGATCCATAGGAATGGGGGGGGGGGGGGGGGGTGGTCCTGAATGCATTTAGGAATCTATACAGTTACACATGCCCTGTGAACGAGGCCTTAGATGCAATCCTTTTGTAAAAAGTTGAGGTTAATGCAACTGTTTGTGTAGGTGTAGGTAGGATGAAGAGATAGGTACCAGAGATCTCCATTCCATTGTCTTTGGGTTTTCTTTACTGCTTGTCTAATAACATTTTCCATCAATTGTATCATTAACCCCTTGTCTACCAAGGTATATTTATAAATGTTCAAGTATTCAAGGGGTAAAACATATGACTGCTGCTGCAGCCATGGGCTTTGTGTGGTTTTTTTTTTTTTTTTAGCTGCCTTTTGGCTTTCATGTAAAATGCCACCTAATTACTTTTACAGAACTGCAAAGTGCACAAATGTAAAATTTTGCAGATGACCAGTCCTTCAATGTGGTGGCTGCATTACAGTGTTTCTAAAGTCTGAAGGTTTTTTTACCGTAATGCATTCTCCGCATTAAGGTAAAAAACTTTCTTTGTCTAGTAACCTCAATAGCCCCCCCCCCAACCCCAATAATTACCTAAGCCTGATCTCAATCCAGTGATGTGCACAAGAGCAGAGGCTCTCTCTTCCTCAGGCTCAGACACAGCCGCAGGAGCCACAGGAGGAAGTGAGGCAGGGCCAAGCCACGTTTTGTGTGTCGTTTGAGCACATAGAGCGGGACTTGGGAGCAAGCTTGCACGAGTGCCTGCCCCATAGCAAGCTGTTCGCTATGGGGGCACTGAGTGGGGGAGGGGGGGGTGCAGGTAAGTATTGCATGTTAATTGTTAAAAAAAAAAAAAAAAACGAACATTTACAATCATTTAAAACTGGGCATACATGGGTCCGATTTTTTTAAACATCCAGCGTACTGATTGAGACAAACTGAATAGATTTCCCCCATCCAGACAAGCAAGGTGCATGGAGGAATCCTCCCTACTGTGTTATTGTATTATGACAGCGGGGACTTCCCTGATTGGCTGCAGTGTTGATCGTACAAATATTTTCCAGCAAGCCCGTTCATGAAAAGCCGATCAGTATATCGACTTCCCACCAACAGGAATGGCTATATATGGATCGAAATTTAGCAGGTCCCTGCTAAATAAGACAAATTTTAATCCATCTATGGCCAGCTTTAGTGTTCACTTTTTTCAGGCTGTCCCTGCCAGGAGTACACACAGTGATTATTGCTAGCAGCTAAACACTAACAATAATCAACCAGGGTACTCCAGGCAGGCTTATAGATCAACTTGGGTTCATTCAGCCTGCCCATACATGGTTGGAACTTTGGCCGGTCCCTGCTGAACCGGCTGAGATTCAAAACCATATGGCCACCTTAAGAATATTTTCATCATGTGCATGAAATACTTAGCAGATTTGCAGTGTCCTTGTCATCTCCTGTAATCTTAAAAGAAGGACAAGAAACATTATCTTTTTTGTGTAGAGTACTAGTCCCATCAATCCACCATGTCTTGGACAGGCAGACATGTTTGATGTCCAGGATGTGTGACAACCATGGCTCTTTCCGTAGATACTGTGGAGAAAAAAAGCATGGACAAGATGAGACAGGGAGTGTGTTACTAACACGATTACCATGAGAAAAAAAAACCTAGAAAACTAAAGCAGCCAACACATCCAAAAAGATTGGTAAACTGCAAAATTACATTTTTAGGTTTATATATGCATTATTGCATCTATGGTTTCTTTTTCTATTGGATGACTATTCATTGTCTCAGCTTTGCCACCACTAACTGCCAACCTATTAATTGAAACAAATGGCATTTGATAGCTGCAAATAAACTGAGGCATTGCAGAATTGTTCACCACTGGTGTCAGATCCCTGCAGCAAGTAACATTTACTTTGATTATTTACAAAGACAGGCGTCACTGCAGGAGAGCAGGGAAGATTTTCCAGTCATTTGTGTATCTTGCGGTGGTCAAACAGGCTCGACAAAAACAAACAATGCAGCAGATCCAAGCATTGCAATCAATAATTAAGCTGTCTTTAGTTTAAAGAAAACCCCCAAAAAACAAAACAGCAGGGATGATTGTTTTATTGTAGAAAAACCTTATTATTGCACACAATGATCCTCCAGTATGATTCTAAAGCTATTAGCGCCCTTACGTCTGGAGACTGTATCATGGCTAAAGCTGTGTAAAGTATTACAGATTGTTTTTAGCCACAGACTGAGTAAAAAAAAAATGTCTGCTGCCAGAATGCTACAAAGAAAGGCCCTTGCTCTCTGTCTGGAAGCAGTGGTCTCTCTGCAGATATCTGACACCCCCCCCCCTGCTGAGTTAGAGCTTCCCAATCAGGAAGCAGGAGGTTTGAGGGTTGGATTCCTCTAGCTGCAACTCAGAAAGGGATGTGATAGACCTCTGAAGAAAGATCTCCGCTTCCACACAAAGAGCAAGAGACCTTCTCAGCATCATGTTGGCACAGGGCAGCTTTTTCTACTCATTGTGTTTCTGAGCAAATTGTAAGACAGTGCACACTTCTTTTTTTTTTTTTTTTTTTTTTTGATGCACCTGGAATGGAAAAAGTAAAGGTTCAGTTGTGCTTTAAACCTGACGGAATATTCCATAAAGCAGCTAATAGCAACACTGAGAAGGGGAAGGTAGGAAGGGAAGGACAGAAGGAAGGAAAGGGGAAGAACAGAAGGATTGAAAGGAAAGGGGAAGAATAAAAGGAAGGAATAGAAAGTAAAGAATTAGAAAGGAAATGAATGAAAATAAGAAAAGAAAAAAGCAAACGAATGAAGAAAAAAAAGAAAATGAAAGGAAGTGAAGAGGAAAGGAAAAAAATAAAGGAAAGGAAAGAAAAGATCAAAGGAAAGGTGGAAGGCAAGGGGGTGAAGGAAGGAAGGGGAAGTGGAAAAGGAAGGGGAATAAAAAGGTGGAGAAATGGGAGAAATAAATAGAAAGAGGAAGCAAGGGGAAGGAAAAGAAGGCAATACAGAAATAAAATAAAAAAAAAGGAACAGGAAGGAAAGAAAAAAAAAGGAAAGGAGGATAGGAAGGAAGGTAGGGGAAAGATGAAAGACAGGAAAGGAAAGCAGGAAAGAACAGGGAAGGGGAGGAAAAAAGGAAGGAATAAAAGGAAATGAAGGAAGGAAAGGTGAGATAGGAGTGAAGAGAAGGAAGAAAGAGAAGGAGAAGAAGCAAAAAAAAAAAAGGAAGGGGATGAAAAAAGGAAGGGAGGAATACAGTGGGGATCGAAAGTTTGGGCACCCCAGGTAAAAATTTGGATTAATGTGCATAAAGAAGCCAAGGAAAGATGGAAAAATCTCCAAAAGGCATCAAATTACAGATTAGACATTCTTATAATATGTCAACAAATGTTAGATTTTATTTCCATCATTTACAATTTCAAAATAACAGAAAACAAAAGAATGGCGTCTGCAAAAGTTTGGGCACCCTGCAGAGTTAATATCTTGTACTGCCCCCTTTGGCAAGTATCACAGCTTGTAAACGCTTTTTATAGCCAGCCAAGAGTCTTTCAATTCTTGTTTGAGGTATCTTTGCCCATTCTTACTTACAAAAGTCTTCCAGTTCTTTGAGATTTCTGGGCTGTCTGTCACGCACTGCTATTTTAAGGTCTATCCATAGATTTTCAATTATGTTGAGGTTAGGAGATTGTGAAGGCCATGGCAAAACCTTCAGTTTATGCCTCTTGATGTAATCAACTGTGGATTTCGAGGTGTGTTTAGGATCATTATCCATTTGTAGAAGCCATCCTCTCTTTAACTTCAGCTTTTTCACAGATGGCATCAAGTTACCATCCAAAATTTGCTTAAAGCGGAGTTCCGGGCACAAAAACAATATTTTTTTTTGTGCCCCTCCGCTAGTTCGAGATCACCTGAAAAGGAATTGGATAGTTATTTTTTTTTTTTTTTTTGTTTACTCACCTTTTAATTGAAGATCGTAAATACTCACCTCAGAGTACTTCCTCCCTCGGAGCCGCGGCTCACCCCGTCACTTCCTGTCTCGCTATGATTCCTGGGAGCTGAACGTCATCGCTCCCAGGAATCAATGCGACGGCACCGGCCCCGCTCGTCACTTCCGGGCGACGCCGCATTCCCCTGCTAAACAGCTTCTGGGAATGCCCAGAAGCTGTTTAGGAGTCCGGCGCCACACCGGAAGTGACGAGAGGGGCCGGTGCAGGCGCATTCTGGGACAAGAAGACGCGGAAGAAGACACAGAAGAGGACCGCGCCGGCTTCAGCTGCCCACAAGAGAGATGGAAACGCTATGGAAGAAATTTTATAAGTAAGTATTTCTTCTAAAAGGTAAGTGCGAACCGGGACAGATCAGAGGCTAGCCATTGTGGAATGTGGTAGCCCTGACTGTCCCGGGGGTATGTTTATTAAAAAATGACATCTGTGCCCGGAACTCCGCTTTAAATTTTATTGAATCCATTTTTCCTTCTACTCGTGAGATGTTCCCTGTGCCACTGGCTGCAATACAACCCCAAAGCATGATTGATCCACCCCCATGCTTAACAGTTGGACAGAGGTTCTTTTCATTAAATTCTGTGCCCCTTCTTCTCCAAACGTACCCTTGCTCATTCTGGCCAAAAAGTTCAATTTTAACCTCATTGGTCCACAGAACTTGTTTCCAAAATGCATCAGGCTTGTCTATATGTTCATTTGCAAAGTTCAAACGCTGATTTTTGTGGTGAGGATGTAGAAGAGGTTTTCTTCTGATGACTCTTCCATGAAGACCATATTTGTACAAGTATCTCTTTATAGTGGAATAGTGTACCACAACTCCAGTGTCTGCCAGATCTTTCTGGAGGGATCGTGCAGTCAAACGTGGGTTTTGAATTGTTTTTCTCACAATCCTGCGAGCTGTTCTGTCTATTTTTCTTGGTCTCCCAGATCTTGCTTTAATTTCCACTGTTCTTGATGACTGCCATTTCTTAATTACATTCCGAACAGAGGATATTGACATCTGAAAACGCTTTGCTATCTTCTTATAGCCTTCTCCAGCTTTGTGAGCGACAACTATTTTTAGTTTTCTAGACAACTGCTTAGAAGATCCCATGGTGCTGATTGTTGGGGCAAGGTCAGATGAGTCTGGGCATTTAAAACCTTTGAGATTGACAACACCTGGTCTTCCCAGATGATGATTGAGAACAATCCATGACACTGGCAGGTCTCAGCCTTGCAAAGGGGGCAGTGCATGCTATACATTCTGCAGGGAGCCCAAACTTTTGCAGATGCCATTTTTTTGTTTTCTATCATTTTGAAAGTGTCGATGATGGAAATAAAATCTAACTTTTGTTGACATTTTATAAGAATGTCTAATCTGTAATTTGATACCTTTTGGATATTTTTCCATCTTTCCTTGGCTTCTTTATGCACATTAATACACATTTTTACCTGGGGTGTCCAAACTTTCGATCACCACTGTAAATGGAAATGAAGGAGGAAAAGGGGAGATAGAAAGGAAGGTTAGAAAAGGAATGAAGGGAAGGAAGACAGGAAAGGGAAGAAGAAGCAAAGAAAAAGTAAGGAGAGGAAAGAAAAGGAAGGAAGGAGTAAAAGGAAATGAAGGAGGAAAAGGGGAGATAGAAAGGAAGATTATGAAGGGAAGGAAGACAGGAAAAGGAAGAAGAAGCAATGAAAAAAGAAGGGAATGAAAAAAAAGGAAAGAATGAATAAAGGGAAATAAAGGAGGAAAAGGGGAGATAGAAAGGAAGGTAAGGAAAAGGGAAAAGAATCAATGAAAAAAAGGAAAGAAGGAATAAAGGAAATGAAGGAGGAAAAGGGGAAATAGAAAGGAAGGTGAGGAAAGGGAAAAAGAAGCAAAGTAAAAGAAAGGGGATGGAAAAAAGGAAAGAAGGAATAAAGGGAAATGAAGGAGGAAAAGGGGAGATAGAAAGAAAGGAAGCGGAAGATAACAGGAAATGTAAGAAGAAGCAAGGAAAAAGGAAGGAGAGGAAAGAAAAGAAAGAAGAAGAAGAAGAAGGAATGTAGGTAGGTTAGACAGGAAAAGAAGGAAGCAAGGAAATGGAAGGAGAAGAAGGAAAAAAGAGAAAGGGAGGGGAGAAAATGAAGGATGGAATACAAGGAAATGAAGGAAGAGATAGGAAGGAAAGGAAGGACCAGTTCACACCAAAATCACACAGGAAGTAAAGGGAAGGAATTGAAGGGAAGAAATAGGAATGAAATGAAAGAGAGGAAAAAGAAAAGAAGGAAATAATTGAGCACGCCTCTCCTCTCAGCTCCCTATCTATAACACAACCCCCACACGGACCTCGTACACCTCTCCCCTTCATAGAGCCTACAGCCCTGCCCACACCTCCGGGCACTCCGCCCCCTTCCTTCACACCAATTGCGGTATCCTGGCCTGTGACGTCACTGGGCTTGTCCAATAGGGAGGAGACACGCTGGGTAGATATGAATGGCCGCAGTGCTCAGTGTGTATAGTGTCTCCGTCTAGTCCTCCCTGATTCCTCCTCCCGTCCCCGGTCCTCCACCCTTACACCTATCCCGACCATGGTGGTCATGGGAGCCCCCAAAGTCATCTTCATCCCCGGTGGACAGTCCGAGCAAGGGGAGTGCCAGCAGCTCACCTCCGTCATGTTACCCATACACAGCCCGGACAGTCCGGAGTCATCGAGCAGCGACATACCGCCGAGGAAGAGGCAGAGACTGACTCATCTCAGCCCGGAGGAGAAGGCGCTCAGGAGGTGCGACCCCCACTCTTATTACATAGCATGCTGGGTGTGTGTGCTGGGACTTGTAGTTCTGCTATGGTGATCTCTGCGGCTGTGATTGGTTGTCAGCTGAGATGAATGGAGGAGGCGATGACAGGTCCCCATACGGTGCGGATAATGCCGGCTTTTCCATGTAGGGGGTCAGTGCTGTGTGTGTGATCACTGATAGGGGTCCCTGTCTTCCCTGACACAGGCTGTCATCTCTTCTCTCCTTGTCTGATCCTTCTCCCAGCTACAGAAATCATGGCCTCCTGTGTCTGATAGAGGGAAAGGCAGGCTTGTCCTAGAGCTGCCATATTCCAGCTGTCATTGTCCTCACCAGCACAGCATTATTTCTGTGTGTTATCAATGGATCTGGCTTCATTCCCTATCACATCAGTCTATCCCTGTATACTGACCCCATCAGCAGTGTCACCCATTTCTATGGTGGGGGTATCTTTCTATCACACCCACACCCTGTCCTCAGGGAATGGCACATGCCCCCTATAGATCCAAACATCAGGGCATGGCCCCTATACATAGATCCTAAGATCAGGGAATGGCCCCCCCTACTATGTGTAGGTCCACAGATTGGGGAATGGCCCCCCCCTAATGTGTAGGTCCACAGATTGGGGAATGGCCCCCCCCTAATGTGTAGGTCCACAGATTGGGGAATGGGCCCCCCTACTATGTGTAGGTCCACAGATTGGGGAATGGGCCCCCCCTAATGTGTAGGTCCACAGATTGGGGAATGGGCCCCCCCTAATGTGTAGGTCCACAGATTGGGGAATGGGCCCCCCCTAATGTGTAGGTCCACAGATCAGGGAATGGGCCCCCCCTACTATGTGTAGGTCCGCAGATCGGGGAATGGGCCCCCCCTACTATGTGTAGGTCCGCAGATCGGGGAATGGGCCCCCCCTACTATGTGTAGGTCCGCAGATCGGGGAATGGGCCCCCCCTACTATGTGTAGGTCTGCAGATCGGGGAATGGGCCCCCCCTACTATGTGTAGGTCCGCAGATCAGGGAATGGGCCCCCCCTACTATGTGTAGGTCCGCAGATCGGGGAATGGGCCCTCCTACTATGTGTAGGTCCGCAGATTGGGGAATGGGCCCCCCTACTATGTGTAGGTCCGCAGATTGGGGAATGGGCCCCCCCTTATGTGTAGGTCTGCAGGTCATGTTCCCAGTATATTTTGTAATCAGGGAATTCTCTATCTAGCCTGAGATCAAGGCACACCCACTATAAATCCTTTGATCAGGGAATGTCCCCTATATATCCTGTCTTTAGTGAATTCTTTCCATCCCCTGTGTATCTTGTGTTATAGGGGCATTCCAGTAATAGGTTGCTGGAGGGGGAGGATGAGCTGATCCTGCCTGCGTGGCAGCTCAGGGATCTGGCTTCCTTGACGTCACGTAGAAATGATGAATATCTGATGGTTTTATGCCAGACGACCTCCTCTTCCTGGAACTTTTAAAGTTTGCACAATTTGTAACATTTCTCAACCATGTGGTTGCTATTTGGTTAGCCTATAGCTTTTTTGTAATAATAGGGTGTAGGTAGATGAGTAAAGTCCTAGTAAACTAGGTTACTAGTGATGGGTGGTGTTACTGCTGCACCTAGTTAACCGCTTTATAAAATGTGTGCCCCTTAAAATCTGCTCCTATTACACAGGACCTCAGACAGAGATTTTCCTGATTTAGTTTGTTTTTAACAGATGGGAATGCGGCAGTGTACTGATTGTTACATACAGCTGTGTGCATGGGTCCATAGAAAGCTGTACAGCTGTGTTCACATCTTAAACATGGGGTAGATGTTTTTGCACCCATGTTTATGGGTTTTAATGGTCGGGGCTCTCTTTTTATTTCCATAACATTTGAGTGCATTAAGAGCCGGTTCACACATATGTGATGACAGACATCGCATGTGATTCGCAGCGCACTGCTCTGCGAATCACGTGTGATGCGAAATCAGCCATACAGGTTTTATAGCTGAATTCGCATCACATTCGGACCAAACTCGCACAGGACCCTTTTTTGGGTCCGCACCAGAATTGGATCACATGGGTGTTCACACCTATGCGATCCGATTCATGCTAAACTGACAGTTGGCACTGCGATATACAAACTTATCTGGGGGTGTCGTTAACTGTGTATTGACACCCCCAGCGATTCTCATGGCAGTGTGAACTGCCTGCAAGTCGAGTGCGATGCGGAAACCCGCAGTGGATTTGCAGGGTTCCCGCATCGCATATGTTTGAACCGAGATTTAGTGTTCTTTTTGTGGCAATGATAAGAGTAGATCTAGCTACAAGCTGTCTGTAGTATGAGCCCTGCTGTCTTGTCAGTAACTCCTGTGTTAATCCTCCCGAGGACTAAAATTAAAACTGCCAATGTGGCCAGCACCCAGCCTATCTCATGATCTGAGAATAGTATCCTGTTTTAAAGAGAAGTGAAGCTTCCAGTTATCTGCTGAAAGAGGAAATGAACTTTGGGTTTTACTTAGAAATGCTTCTGCTGCATGTGTCATTCTTTGTCCTCAGCCAGGAATGCAAGAGTTGCATTTCATTTTTCTTCAAATAATGTCCTTGAAGTGTATGATCACCCTAGGTCTTTCATACAGCTCTACTTAAAAGGATAAAGGGCTAGATCAAAGGAAAATATGTTGGTCATGGCAGCCAATTAAAGCCAATCAGATGACATATGGAAGTTGAGTTCCTAAAACTAGAGCGTGCATAATCTAATGCAGCTCTGCGTAGAAACCAATCAGCTTCCAGATTTGAGCCCCCGTTCACATCAGGCAAGTTTGACATGCGATTTGACATGTCAGATCAGAGCCTATTGCCAGCAACCGCACAGGCTTCCAGAAGTAGTTCCTGCACTACTTTTGGCGACTTTGGGTGTGATTCCAATAGACATCTGTGCATGAACTCGCACAGATGTCTTCCAAATCGCCCCCTAAGGGCTCTTTCACACGGGCGATGTGCCTGACGGAGCCCGTTCTGCTCAGTGGGGATCGATCCGGATTACAGCTCCGTCTCCACTCTGTGTGCAGAGATGGAGCTGTCGGATCCCTGCTGTCCTCTATGGGGAGATCGCATGAGAACGGACCGCCTGTCCGTTCTCATCCGATCCGCCAGACGGATGGAAATAGGGTTTCCATCCGTCTGGATTTCACGGACAGGATCGGAATTGGATAGCAGTGGGTGTCAGCGGAGATGTCTCCATAGAAAAACTGACAGGCGGATCGGATCGCCCGTGTGAAAGGGGCCTAAGTCAGACTGAAATGCGGGTTTGAAATTGTGTGAGTTCAGCAGAACTCGCATGATTTCAAACCCACCCTCTGTGTGGATAAGGGCTCTTTCACACAGGCGGACCGTTCAGATCTGCCTGGCCTGTTTTTTGGCGGATGGCGGATTTTTTTTTTTGTTGGCGGATCTGAACGGTCCCCCCCATGCATCCCTATGGGTCATCGGATGTCAGCGGAGACATGTCCGCTGACATCCGATCCAATCTGTCAAATCTGGATGAATGGAAACCCTATTTTCCATCCGTCCAGCGGATCGGATGAGAACAGACCGACGGTCCGTTCCCATCCGTTTCCCCCATAGAGATGTATGGGGACCTGACAGCTGTGTCTCCGCACACAGCGCAGAGAACAGCTGTCATTCTCCTGCTCAGCGGGGGATTGGCGGATCGATCCCCAGCTGAGATAAACGGAGTCCGTCCGACGGGCTGTGTGAAAGAGCCCTAAGGGCTTATTGTCAAAACCTAATTGAACAAGCTAAGGTTAGAAGCTGATTGGCTACCATGCATTGCTGCACTAGATTTGCACTCTCCAGTTTTAGTAAATCAGTGGAATCTAGCAAACCTAACGTGTCTATTTTGCTCTGTACCTGGATTTGCACATGAGTCTTATTTTATGATCTGTAGTAATTGGCAATTATACCCAGGGGATGTCCAGCCCTGGAAAAGACTTACAAAACATATGTTGTGGAATATCTGTAAATGCTATTAGCAGGATGGATATGAATTTAATCTCTAGACTGCAGCCAACAGTAGGCTATATCCAAATGCTTCTTAGTAGTCTGGAGTAACATATGGTTATCTGTCCCTAATAATAAATTAGTTATGGCTTAAGAATGTGTACATAGCTCCTGGTTGTAACCTCCCCTGCAGTGCAAATACCCTCACACCCATCCGAGTATCCGGCACTGAACACCCCTTATGTTAATATTTGGACAAGTCACCATTTTGCTGCTTGTGTTCCATTGCAATACTGTACAAAGCCATGACAATGGCATTAGGGACTACTAACCTTCCATTGTCCCTTTTTAATATGGTCTCCTTGACTTCCAGTAAACTTTAGCCTTTACAATAAGGTCAGTCCTTTGACACAAAG
Organism: Pelophylax lessonae; assembly: GCF_965119305.1. NCBI lineage: Eukaryota > Metazoa > Chordata > Amphibia > Anura > Ranidae > Pelophylax > Pelophylax lessonae. The sequence continues at coordinate 211,185,047 of NC_138768.1, read as the reverse complement.
GTTTACTTGACGAAACTTGTGAAACCTAAAATCACGTGGATGGCCAGCTGTTCATTTTTTGTAAGTTAAGGTCGGTCAAAACGTGAACTTCTGATGTACAGAGCAAAGGAGGGATTGGGACCAGTGTCTGTGTATCACTTGTTACAGCATTGCTGTGTACATTTCCTATAGATTGCATCTTTCTAATACAGTGGATTGATCCAAGTGGTACATGACTCAGTAGTTACCAGGCCATCTGTTTATTACTTATTCAGCAGCATCACTTAGCTGATGCAACACTCTGTAATTACAGTCTCCTTTAGGACTAGAGGAAACTTGCTCACGAGTGACATTTGACTGGGGCTGGCAGGAAAAAAATAACCTTTTTATCTTTTCCTGATGTTGTAGAAATTCCCCAGCACACATTTCCTACCATTAGAGGAACTATGCAGTATCTGTAAAGAATGCACACTATTGTTTCTTTATTCGTATGATGGGTGGAGGGTAAATCTGCTATTGTCTTGGCCGGTTTGCTTGTCCACAATTGGCTGAGTGTATGTAAAGTTTGGACATAAACATAAGGATTGTTATCTCTCATGTCTATGGAGTGAAATAAAAGAGCCATCCAACTGCTCTTGGGGGAACATTGGCTGACTATTGGCACTTTTCCACTGCAAGTACCGGCTCGGCTCCACTCGGCCCTACTTGGTTTGGTTTTCCACTGCATGGTACCGCATGGTATGGTGTTGGAACGGTTCAGTGCGGTTTGGTACGGTTTGCTTTTCCACTGAAGTAGTAAGTGGGTGAGATAACGATTCTCTGACCAATCAGTGGCTAGTAGTGACAAACAATCAAGCTGCATGCAAAGGATTGTGGGATATGGCACTGGTACAGCCCTCTTGGAACCACAACCGAGGTGGTACTGTTTAAGCGAGCCGTACCGTTCAGTTCCATGTAGTGGAAAAGCGCCACCGTACCGTACCATGCGGCACCATGCAGTGGAAAAGCGCCATATGTTTTATAAAATCTGAGTTTTCCTGTGCATCTAAACGTGGAATACTCAGCCAAAAAGAGGGAGATCACGTCATGTTAAATATTATGGTCTTTCTATCTCTTTGGAGACCCTTATCCTAAAGCCCCATACACATGGCCGGATGTCGGGCAACATCGGCCGGTTAAAAAAAAAAAAAAAAAAAGCCAGACGTTCAGCCTGTGTGTATGCCAGCTGGTCCGACAGACGTCGGCTGGTTTGTCTGGCTTCTGTTTGACAAGAATGCTGGAAAACCAGCTCCCAATCAGTGCTCTCAGCTCAGATCGGCATGTTCTGTAGAGGGGGGGGGGGGGATGGGGCTGGGGTTGACGTCCCTCGGGGGGGGGGGGGGATTGCTGTCGGAGCTGACAGTTTTTTTTTTTTTTTTCGTTCAACCTGCCGGGTTAAACGAGGAAAAGAACTCTTAGTGTCTACCAGGCTTTAAACGGATGTGATTATGCACAGAGCAGCCATGCCTGGATAATCTAACAAATACACATATGGCCACCTGGCAGATTTCTGGATTTTTAGAGAGGGCAAAAAAATCTGATCATGTAGGCAGATGTAACCTGCTAGTAAAGTTGTGAATCTGCTATATGTTTGTCTGGTGGCACGTTATTGCCCTTCAACTGCTATGGGGTTGATTTACTAAAGGCAAATATACTGGGGAAGCTCTGCTGATTTTTCTATCATCCAATCACGTACAAGCAAAAATGCTGTCTCTTATATTCCCCGCATGTGATTGAGTATTCTTTGCAAAGTGAATCTTTACCTCATTTACTAAGCTCTGGAGCAAGTGCACTTGCAGTACCCTATATGATATATTTGCCTTTAGTAAATCAACCTGCGTGTTTTTTTTTTTAGCTTCGCTTACCTTGACGTGTATCTTTGACCATGATTCTGCTTGTCCTGATAACATATGATCATTATGCGTAATTTTATTATTTTTTTATTTTTTTTTATAGGAAATTAAAAAACAGAGTAGCCGCACAAACGGCACGAGACAGAAAAAAAGCCAGAATGAGTGAACTCGAGCAACAAGTTTTGGATCTAGAGTTGGAGGTAAAGTCAGCTGTATTGTGTGTTTCTCCTTTTTATTAGCCAGTGTGAAAACTTTATGATCTAGTTGCGAGAAATGTTACATTTATCTCACTTTAACCAGAAATACTATAAATATAAAAATAGGCTTCCTCCTTTGCTCAATGGATTTCTACTGGTAGCACATCCTCTATTATGTTGGTACAGGGGGCGTTAAGAAAAAGTCACATGCTATAAATCAGTAAACGGACATTACACATATTTTCTATAGTGCTGCTATATCCAGGGTGTGTGGGCTGTGCATATTAAACAAAAATACTGCTAAGGATTTAAAACGGGCTGCAAAAAAGACAATTCAAGGGATCAGATCTGACCGCCACTAAACACCAGTCAAGACCTAAGACTATATGAGGCTAAATTGGTACAGAAAACATTTCCTAAATGGAAAAAAACGAAATAAGACTTTAACAGTACCACACCAAAATGATAAGTCCTCTTTAGTTATTAAAACCCGAAAAAGATAAAATCCCAAAAGGAGTAAATACCATATAAAACATGAATCAAACTGCCACACTTTAGACAGAAATAAAGTGACATAACCCCAGACGTAAATGGGGAGTCGTCAAGATGGATTCTTCAATGCGTTTCCCTGGACAAGGTCGACTTCTTCAGGAGGAACTAAACTTTTTAAAGGGTCTTGCGAAACGTGTAGAAGAAATCATCTTGATGACTCCCCTATTTATGTTTAGGGATATGTCACTTAATTTCTGTCTGCAGCATTGCACAGGCTATACAGTTTGATTCATGTGGTCTTATATGGTATTTACCCCTTTTGGGATTTTAACTTTTTAAGGTTGTACCAATAAAGATGACTTTTATTATACCTTTTTGGTGTGGTACAATTAAAGTCCTATTTTTAGTCTTTTCCGTTTTTTAGGGAATGTTTTCTGTACCAATTTAACCAGAAATAACCTTCTGTCTTGACTGGTGTTTAGTGGCGGTAAGATCGGGCTTGATTTGCTAATGTCTTTTTCAGCCCCTTTTCAAATCTGTAGACGTATTGTTTAACCACTTCCGGACCGCCCACGTATTTAAGTCGGTATTTTGAGATTAAATACTGGTGTTATGGCAGCAGATGGCTGCCATAACCCCGGTATTTTTAGAAGTGTCCGGCAGCCCTCTTTCACGTAAAAGTGGTTCCAGCTGCGAATTTGCCGTGGGATCACTCTTATGGGCGGTGGGAGAGCCTTCCGGGTAGTTTTCTCCGCTTACCGGAGCTGTCGGTAGCAGGGAAAACGATACGGTCCTTCAGTGTCCCAGGCAGTAAGTCGGATGAGGACAAGATGGCCCCCACTTGACTCTATGGCCTTGGAGGACCGGAGCGACGTCCTACATCGCTTCCACCCAAAGGCCTTAAAAGAAGAAAAAAACAAACATTTAAGGGTAAATGTGAGATCTGAGGTCTTTTTGACCCCAGATCTCACATTTAAAGAGGGCCTTTCCTCCTTATTTCTATTCCAGGGGCTGTTTACATTCCTTGTAATAGAAATAAAAGTGATCCAAAAAATTTTTTTTTAAATGGACCGTGTAAAAATAAAAGGTAAAATAAGAAAGAACAAAAAAATGTAAAGCGCCCCACCCCTCCGAGCTCACGCTCAGAAGCAAACGTATACACAACTCACACCCACATATGTAAATTGTGTTCAAACCACATGTGAGGCATCACCGCGATCGATGGAGCAAGGGCAATAATTCTAGCACTAGACTCCCTCTAACTCTAAACTGGTAACCTGTAGAAATTTGTAAAGTGTCGAGATTAAGTGCCAATGTTTGTCGCCATTCCACGAGCATGTGCAATTTTGAAGCATGACATGTAAGGTATCAATGTACTCACTGTAACATTCTCTTTCACATTATAGAAACAATTGGGCTAACTTTACGGTTTTCTTTTTTTTTTTTTTTTTTTTAAAAAGTGTATTTTTTCCAAACAAACTGCCTTTTGTTTGACGGCTGCGCAAATACGGTGTGACATAAAGTATTGCAACAATCACCATTTTATTCTCTGGGGTCTCTGCTAAAAAAAAAAAATATGTTTAGGCGTTCTAAGTACATTTCTAGCAAAAAATACTGATTTTAACTTGTAATCAACAAGTGTCAGAAATGGGCCTGGTCCTTAAAGGGAAACTCCAGTCAAAAATGACATTTTTCCTAATTATAATATGTTAAATATCCTTTATATTTTGATACTATTCATTTTCTTGTTAGCTGCTTGTGTAGCTTAGACAGTCTTATTTAGACTAGACAAACAGCTTCTTCCTGTTCTTCATCGACAACGATATCTCCCCTTTATCTGAATTTGCTAAGCTGTCACTTCCTGATAAGGTTGTCGGTCTTTCTTAGACAGACATGCCTAGACCTGCCCAGCCCCGCCCCCCCATCCCTCCTATCCCTTACCATCTCTCACCATGATCTCCTTTCTGCATAGCCTTGTGTAGGCTAGCAGCTTCTCCTGAGGGAGAGAGAGGGATCATGTGACTGGCGCAATATATGAAAGAAATAAGGTTTAAAGGAACATTTTTGAAAGTTTAGAAGAATACAGATCCATTTCTATAGCTCATTACATGTCAGTAAAGAGTTTTAGACTATGTTTCCACTATTGTGACTTGTCATGTGACTTTGGACACACAGTCACATGACAAGTCACTGTTCATTCATTTCAATAGCACCCGTTCCTATCTATGCCACTTTGAAAATCAGCGACTTTAAAACGGTGCCTGCACTACTCTGATGTGACTTTGATCCAGAGAGTGTAAAGTTGGATCAAAGTAGCACACTAAATAGCACAACTTAAGAGGCGCACTAGTAGAAATGTAGCTTCTAGGCTAGTGCGACTTTGGAGTGCCACTTTGAGTGCTGCTTTGATCCAACTTTACACTCTCTGGATCAAAGTTGCGTCAAAAGTTGCATCAAAGTAGTGCAGGTACCTTTTCAAAGTCGCATAGATGAGATGGGTGCCATTGAAATCAATGAGCTGTGACTTTCCACACAAAGTCACATGACAAGCCACACTAGAGGAAATGGAGCTTTAGTCCAAGTTTCCACTATTACGATTTAGAGTGGGACTAATATTATACTCTCTGGATCAAAGTTGCATCAAAGTAGTGTCCAGCTTCCTTCTCCTATGGTAGTCTTCATTCAAAGCCCAGCACAGCTATACTGTATATGTGTATACACTGTCCTGTGTGGATAGATATTTTTATTTCTATATTTTCTCATGAATTAGGGTGTACAATGCATCCTTACTGATCAGAGAACAGTGGGCGGGAACCTATGATCAGCTCCTCCCATTCTGTATAGGCCCACTGGCTACGCAGGAACAATGCCCCCCCTCCCGGAAGTGATATCACTAGCTTTCAGTAACCACACCCACTTGCTGCTCTTGGACTCAGCAGGAAAAGGAATTGAAGTCATGTGACAGCACTGAAAACTGCAAAATACAGGGAGAAAAACTGGGATTTATTAATTTTGACACAAGGCTGAAATTCATTCACATCAATGATTGCACTGGAGAATTTAAGGTATTAGGCTGTACTTCCGCTTTAAGTGGTAATATGCACAGCCTACACACCCTTGCTATAGCAGCACTATAGAATGTACAGTATGTGTAATGCAACAAGGTGTGACTTTTTTTTTTTTTTTCTTTCTTTCTTTCTTTTATGGCCCATGGGGTGACGGTCTATACAGGGAATTTACACCCATTCCAGATTAAGCTTGTTCTCTAATTTTCAGCTCTGCTAGTTTCAATTCACTACTATTTTAAAACGCATGATTATATTTTTCTCTTCCTTATGAGATTCTAAAGTTCAAAGTACAGATAGCTTGCTATTGCTGACTTCATACAGAAATGTTTCTCGGCTGTGATGCCGGAGCTTTTAACACCTCCTTAGAAAGGTCTTGTAGTCAAATTCTCATTGGTTCTATTGGTTTAAGAACCATCCAAATGTATGCCTGCTCATTTTCGCATTGGTGGCATCACTCAGGACATTTCCACACAATTAGTATGCATCTATTCACTAGCTAGGAGTTCCTTTGGCATAAATGGGTAATGGCAAGTGGGTTTCATGCTTCCCTATCGTCTCCCTAATCAAAGCTCTTCTCAGTCTCTAGCCCTTCAACAATTATAGCTCATGTCACCAAGCCTAGGCCTAGGCTTGCATGTCCATCACTAGGCCTTCCCCAAGCATGGTGCCAGTGCAGTGATCGCTGGAAGAAATGGTTCTGCAGCAGGTGGTTACATCAGTGTTGTCCCATACCTCTTCAATCAATGCATACTCCTAATGCAGGGTTAATTGAAACCAATGGAGGCTAAATTTTTACCAATCTTTTTCTATTTCTGACATTACTAATGGCAGTCAGGCAAGAAAAACCCGTTTGTCAAATAGCCCTTTCACCCAAATGAACCGCCCATTCCTTGTAATGACGTCTTCCACTCCTGCTGATTAGCTGGCAGAGCTTGTTTTAGCCTGGGGCAGTTATACTTTTCCCTTATAAGTTTCGAACTATTATTTGCTAATATTTGAAACCTGTGCCTGTTAATGCAGTTTATAGAGTATGGTGGTTTGGGAGGCAGTTGCATCTACTTTACGGCTTCTATATTATGTTCTCCATGCTCAGTGTTAACACATTTGTTCCTCTTCCAGAATGAGAAACTCCTGACTGAAAACCAGCTTTTAAGAGAAAAATCCCACGGTTTGATAACCGAAAACCAAGAACTACGTCAGAGATTGGGCCTTGATGCCCTTGACGTAAAAGAGGAAGAAGAGATCGAGGTAATTATAACATGATCCCATAATAACCTGGGCCAGCAGTAATCGATTATAGTAGAAATTATATTAAAAGGGAAAAAAAGCGTAATGTGCAGTAACCTGCTAAAATCCAGTTAAATGAAGCAAAGCCAATGCCAGAAGGATTCTGATGGTTGATAATGGGTACTGTACTTTACACTTTTCTACTTGTGCTATTTTATTGATTTAGCCCTAAGACCCCATTCACACTAGCACGACTTGTCAGGTGACTTGGTCGCCTGACAAGCCGCGGTGGGTCGCCCGCCATTGAATAGTACAGGACCCGTTCTAATAGGAGCGACACAAGTTGCTCCGACTTAGAAAAAGGGACCTGTACTACTTTGGGGCGACCTGGAGGCGACTTGCATTGACTTCAATGATATGAAGTCTGTGCAAGTCGTGCTGAGGTCGCGGTGCACGCTGTGCACCGCGACTTCACAGGTCGCCCCAGCAAGTTGTGTCACGCCAGTGTGAATGGGAGCTTAAATAACACTGAAGCTAGCTCATGGAATGAAAATCAGTCTTGTCATAATCTGATTATAATAAAGCTTCTGTGGCATGCAGCGGAATGCTGAACAGAATTTTCTCTATCAATATTCTAAAATGAACTGCTAAGAACTCGGATACATTCGTTTTGATATATAAAAAAATATATATATATATATATAAATTATATTACAGGTACTTTTTTTTTTTTTTTTTTTATATATATATATATATATATATATATATATATATATATATATATATATATATATATTATATATAGCACCATAAATTTAGCAGCACTTTACACATTCTACGTTGACATCAGTCCCTGCCCTCAAGGAGTTTGCAATCTAAGGTCCCTAACTCCTATTCATACATATACTAGGGCCAGTGTAGACAAGAGACACACCAGTGTGTCTTTTGAGTTTGCATGTTTCTTGTTCTTGCAGATCTGGAAAAGCTTGCTGAGTGACTTTGTTGCTCAGTAACATTGTAGGACTTCAAAACTTTGTATTTGAGTTTGCAAATGGTTACAATGTTTGGTTCAGAAAGAAAGGAATTTGGAAGAGCAATACATTGTATCAGATGAATTGGGAACAGGCTGTAGGCCAGCATTTTTATTTGCCTATTCATTCCTATAGCACAGTTAGGGCCGGTTTACACTTGTGCGATGCGGGAAGGCTGCGAATTCGCAGCCTGTTCCAGCATCGCATCCGCACAAGAGGCAGTTCACACTGCCATATGCGATAG